>NC_086448.1:832581175-833181175 GCF_028390025.1 Pseudophryne corroboree
TTTTTTATGTATTACAATGTTTTTTCACCCATGTTGCTTTATTATGTTAACCGTTCTTCTCCCCGCCACCTTAGTTAGAGAGGGAAGTCTACATTTTAGTTTTAGCTTTTAATAGGCCTTCCTCTCAGTCAGAAAATAAAAGCTGACCCCTTTCACGCCAATTACAGTTGTGGTGTCTTTATTTCACAGAATAAGTGTGCTTGAGTGGCGAGTGGATGCATCTGACGTGTGGGGTTTATGGTCTGAAGTGATCGCTAGCACCGAGTAGGACTGAAGCTACTCTGAAACTGCACCATATTTTTTTGTAGTCGCTCTGCGATCCTTTCGTTCGCACTTCTGCTAAGCTAATATACACTCCCAGTGGGAGGCGGCATAGCGTTTGCACATCTGCTAAAAACTGCTAGCGAGCGATCAACTTGGAATGACCACCATAAAGCGGCCCGCATTTCCCATTTTAAACTACAGCAATGTACTAAACTTCTAGATGGAGCCACGCTCATCTTACTGCGGTGCGCAATGCGGCTTGCTGCATGGCGTGCCAGGCTGCGCCTATACTTATTAAATACATCAGGAATACATCTAATAGGAGGACTAGAGACATGCTATTAACGTGCATCAGTATTATGATGTTCTATCCATTTAATGTTTGCTTTATGTGTATAACTAAGTAGAGGTATATTTCTGCTTTATCACTCTTTCCCTTCCTCTTACACCCGTATACCTTTATAATCCCCACTCGCTATATCCAGGGGGTTAGCCAAGTGGACGATAACGATCCTAATTCAGACCTGTCATATTTAGTAAAAGCAGGCAAAAGACTGAATAAATATTTGATTTCGACCCTTGATGCAGAGATGAATTACAAAACCCTACATGGGGCGACTAGAACCCAGACGGAAGTCTTTATCGGGACAATCTGTAACGTCTAATTGCTTTATATGTGTCTGTCCTGATGCTGACATTTGTCGTCGTCTCTGGTCCTATATATATATGCTAGGTGCATTCATATATTAATAGCACCCTTGACATATTATATTGTTGGCCTGGCTTCTTTATTTGTTCACCATGGATTAGAGCTCTACATGTTCTTCCATTGATAAAGAAATATTGTCAGAGAAGGAGAACGGAATGACAGGATAGGAGTGTAGTGTGTTAAACCTCATCGGCTGGGGGTGGGCCTGTAGGGGGCATCGTGCTGGTTGCTTGTCCTGTAGGGGTTGAGGGTATGGATGTTTAGTGTATTTTGAGTCTGCTAGTGGGTTGGTTCAGCCTCTTTTGTTTTCAACTTCACACCCCCCCTCCCTGATTTTGTTGTGGTTTGAGGTCAGTAGTTCTTCGACGGCTAAGAACGGCAAGTTACTTGTTTTTGGTTAGGAAATTGGTTGGAGGTCAATTGGTGGATGGTTTCTTGGGTGCGCTCACCTTCGTTGATTGGTGTACATCTGCTGGACCACCTTTACGGGAGGCAGCCTCATCCTCCCTACGCGTGGGTAGTCAAGAAGAAGGTTGAGTGTTTTTGTGTTTTAGATGGTTATAGAGTGGGTTTTGTACTGTGGGTTAGGGTTGTTTATAGCCGTTCTTTCGATGTCACCATATATTTTGATTTATTTTGCTATTCAGGCATTAAAACTTAGTAGTTAATATAGATAAATAGCTGCCAAA
Source organism: Pseudophryne corroboree (assembly GCF_028390025.1). Lineage (NCBI taxonomy): Eukaryota > Metazoa > Chordata > Amphibia > Anura > Myobatrachidae > Pseudophryne > Pseudophryne corroboree. Next base: position 832,582,838 of record NC_086448.1, read on the forward strand.
TACATCATGTCTCCATGTCTTTATCTCTGGTTTGAATGTTATAATTGTTTATATTTGATGCACACACAGGGTAATCCTCAGGGGATCCGGTCTCTAGGTCGACAATGTCTAGGTCAACCACTATTGGTCAACAGTAAGTAGGTCGGCATAGTTTCTAGGTCAACAGGGTCCCTAGGTCAACATGACAAAAGGTCGACATGAGTTTTCCCCCCAAAAATTCATTTTTTAAACATTTTCCTACTTTACGATCCACGTGGACTACAATTGGGAACGGTAGCGAGCCAAGCGAGGGGACACTGTGCACTAATTGGGGTTTCCGGTCACTCTATGAAGAAAATGACATACATTCATTTTTAAAAACTCATGTCAAACTTTTTTCATGTCAACCTAGTACATGTCGACCTAGAGTCCCTGTCGACCTAGAAATCATGTCGACCTACTTACTGTCGACCAATATTGGTCGACCTAGAAACTGTCGACCTAAGTCTAGTCTGTCTTTCATACCACACCCAATCCTCATCCGCTAGGAGGTTTAATGTTTTTCTGTATGGTTTTCTTATGTTCCCGCTAGGGAGGCCAAACCCGGGATTTAGGCCAAAAAATTGAATCTATCTCTCTCTGCACATGTTACATCTTCCCCACCTGCAATGCACATGTTACATCTTCCCCACCTGCAGTGCACATGGTTTTGCCCAACTGCCATAGGCATGCACACGGGGGGTGTCTGGTGCGCACAGGCACCCCCTAATGTTCGGCACCCCCCACGCCCAGCACAGTGATGATTTCCCCAGCCCGCTAGTGTGTTAGCTAGCTCATTGCTGTCACTGTGCCGCCGCCCACGCCCGGTCAGGACTCAGGAGCGCAGTATGTGCTGCCTGTCACTGTGTTTACTAGCCGGCGGCACAGGGGGGACTGACGTCACACTGAAAACTCCTCCCGGCCCGGCAAGGCAACTCACACAGAGGGAGAGCGCCGAAGAGTGCACATACTGTAGATGCGGCGCTGCTGCTGGACCTCCCGGACCTCCGCACTCACGCACTGGTCCTGGAGAAGGGCTGCTGCGCATGCTCAGCCGCAGTAGCTCCGCCTCCCATGGGCCTTTGCGGAGCCACTCTAACTCTGGCTAGTCTGCCACCCAGCCACCCGCCTGACGCCACCCTCCTACCCACCCATCAAAGCATCAACAAGTGCAGGACATATTGATATCTTAAAAGGTAAGTTTTTTTGTGTGTGTGTGTGTGTGTGTAGACATATATGTATATATATATATATATATATATATACAGATATTTATATATATAATTAAAACAGGACATGTCTTTTAGAATGATCAACCTTTCAATGATACAAGAATTTTCATCCTAATGTTGACCGTCACCTTATGGGACACAGCGTCCCATAAGGTGACGGTCAACATTAGGATGAAAATTAGTAGGCAACGGGTATCAGTTGTTATGGACTGCTCATACCGTGTGGCGTAACGTGATTTTTGGCTCATACTGTGTGGCATAACGTGAATTTCGGCTCATACCTTGTGGCATTATGTGAATTTGGCTCATACCGTGTGGCGTAGCATGAATTCCAGCTCATACTGTGTGGCATAATGTGAATTTCGCTCATACCTTGTGGCATTATGTGAATTTGGCTCATACCATGTGGCGTTATGTGAATTTGGCTCATACTGTGTAGTGTAATGTGAATTTCAGCTCATACTGTGTGGTATAATGTGAATTTCTCTAACGTCCTAGTGGATGCTGGGGACTCCGTAAGACCATGGGGGAATAGACGGGCTCCGCAGGAGACTGGGCACTCTAAGAAAGATTTAGGACTACCTGGTGTGCACTGGCTACTCCCCCCATGACCCTCCTCCAAGCCTCAGTTAGATTTCTATGCCCGGCTGAGCTGGATGCACACTAGGGGCTCTCCTGAGCTCCTAGAAAGAAAGTGTTTGTTAGGTTTTTTATTTTCAGTGAGACCTGCTGGCAACAGGCTCACTGCAGCGAGGGACTAAGGGGAGAAGAAGCGAACCTACCTAAGTGGTGGTAGCTTGGGCTTCTTAGGCTACTGCACACCATTAGCTCCAGAGGGTTCGAACACAGGCACCGATCTCGTTGTCCGTTCCCGGAGCCGCGCCGCCTTCCCCCTTACAGAGCCAGAAGCAAGAAGGTCCAGAAAATCGGCGGCTGAAGACTTCTGTCTTCTCCAAGGTAGCGCACAGCACTGCAGCTGTGCGCCATTGCTCCTCATGCACACTACACACTGCGGTCACTGATGGGTGCAGGGCGCTGGGGGGGGGGGGGGCGCGCGGGCGCCCTGAGCAGCAATATTTACACCTTGGCTGGCAAACTAACACCATATATAGCCCCAGGGGCTATATAGGTGTATATTAACCCCTGCCAGATACATTAAAATAGTGGGAGAAAGCCCGCTGAAAAAGGGGCGGGGCCTTCTCCCTCAGCACACTGGCGCCATTTTTCCCTCACAGCTCCGCTGAAAGGAAGCTCCCTGGCTCTCCCCTGCAGTCCTGCACTACAGAAAAGGGTAAAAAAGAGAGGGGGGGGGGGCACAAATTAGGCGCAGTATAAGTATATATGCAGCTATAAGGGGAAAACACACTTTTATAGGTGATATCCCTGTGATATATAGCGCTCTGGTGTGTGCTGGCATACTCTCCCTCTGTCTCCCCAAAGGGCTTTGTGGGGTCCTGTCCTCTGTAAAAGCATTCCCTGTGTGTCTGCTGGGTGTCGGTACTGCTGTGTCGACATGTATGAAGAGGAAAATGATGTGGAGGCGGATCAAATGCCTGTGAATGTGTTGTCACCCCCTGAGGGGTCGACACCGGTGTGGCTGGACTTATAGAAGGAATTGCGTGAAAGTGTCAACTCCTTACACAAAAGGTTTGACGACATAGGACAGCCGGCTACACAGCTTGTGCCTGTTCCAGCGTCTCAAATGTCATCAGAGGCTTTAAAACGCCCGCTACCTCAGGTGACAGATACAGACGTCGACACGGATACCGACTCCAGTGTCGACGGTGATGAGACTAGTGTACCCTCCAATAGGTCCACCCGTTACATGATTGAGGCAATGAAAAATGTTTTACACATTTCTGATAATACCCCAGGTACCACAAAAAAGGGTATTATGTTTGGTGAGAAAAAACTACCTGTAGTTTTTCCTGCATCTGAGGAATTAAATGAGGTGTGTGAGGAAGCGTGGACTTCCCCCGATAAGAAATTGATAATTTCAAAACGATTATTGGCAGCGTACCCTTTCCCACTAGAGGATAGGTCACGTTGGGAAACACCCCCTAGGGTAGACAAGGCGCTGACACGCTTGTCAAAGAAGGTGGCACTACCGTCTCCGGATACGGCCGCCCTTAAGGAACCTGCTGATAGAAAGCAGGAAAATACCCTAAAGGCTATTTACACACACTCAGGCATTATATTGCGACCAGCGATTGCATCAGCTTGGATGTGCAGTGCTGCTGCTGCGTGGTCAGATTCCCTGTTGGATAATATTGATACCATGGATAGGGACAATATTTTGCTGACGCTTGAGCATATAAAAGACGCAGTCTTATACATGCGTGATGCACAGAGGGATATTTGCCGGCTGGCATCAAGAGTAAGCGCAATGTCCATTGCCGCCAGACGGGGGTTATGGACTAGGCAATGGTCAGGTGATGCCGACTCAAAGTGGCACATGGAAGTTTTACCCTATAAGGGGGTGGAACTGTTTGGGGATGGTCTTTCGGACCTCGTGTCCACAGCTACTGCTGGGAAATCGACCTTTTTGCCACAGGCTGCCCCACAGCAAAAGAAAGCACCGTATTATCAGGTACAGTCCTTTCGGCCCCAGAAAGGCAAGAGGGCTAGAGGCTCCTCCTTTCTGCCGAGAGGCAGAGGTAGAGGGAAAAAGCTGCAACACACAGCTAGTTCCCAGGAGCAGAAGTCCTCCCCTGCGTCCGGTAAGTCCACAGCATGACGCTGGGGCTGCTCAGGCGGAACCGGAAACGGTGGGGGCCCGTCTCAAAACTTTCAGCGCACAGTGGACTCTCTCACAGGTGGATCCCTGGGTCCTTCAAGTAGTACTTCAGGGGTACAGGCTGGAATTCGAGACGATCCCCCCCCGCCGTTTCCTAAAATCTGCCTTACCGGCAACTCCCTCTGCCAGGGAGGCAGTGTTGGTGGCTATTCAAAAACTGTTTTCACAGCAGGTGATTGTCAAGGTACCCCTCCTTCAGCAAGGAAAGGGTTACTATTCCACACTGTTTGTGGTACCGAAACCGGACGGTTCAGGCAGACCCATCTTAAATTTAAAAGCCTTGAACACTTATATCAAAAGGTTCAAGTTCAAGATGGAATCGCTCAGGGCGGTTATTGCGAGCCTGGAGGAGGGGGACTACATGGTCTCCCTGGACATCAAGGATGCGTATCTGCATGTCCCCATTTATCCTCCTAACCAAGAGTACCTCAGATTTGTGGTACAGGACTAGAGATGAGCGCCTGAAATTTTTCGGGTTTTGTGTTTTGGTTTTGGGTTCGGTTCCGCGGCCGTGTTTTGGGTTCGAACGCGTTTTGGCAAAACCTCACCGAATTTTTTTTGTCGGATTCGGGTGTGTTTTGGATTCGGGTGTTTTTTTCAAAAAACACTAAAAAACAGCTTAAATCATAGAATTTGGGGGTCATTTTGATCCCAAAGTATTATTAACCTCAAAAACCATAATTTACACTCATTTTCAGTCTATTCTGAATACCTCACACCTCACAATATTATTTTTAGTCCTAAAATTTGCACCGAGGTCGCTGTGTGAGTAAGATAAGCGACCCTAGTGGCCGACACAAACACCGGGCCCATCTAGGAGTGGCACTGCAGTGTCACGCAGGATGTCCCTTCCAAAAAACCCTCCCCAAACAGCACATGACGCAAAGAAAAAAAGAGGCGCAATGAGGTAGCTGTGTGAGTAAGATTAGCGACCCTAGTGGCCGACACAAACACCGGGCCCATCTAGGAGTGGCACTGCAGTGTCACGCAGGATGGCCCTTCCAAAAAACCCTCCCCAAACAGCACATGACGCAAAGAAAAAAAGAGGCGCAATGAGGTAGCTGTGTGAGTAAGATTAGCGACCCTAGTGGCCGACACAAACACCGGGCCCATCTAGGAGTGGCACTGCAGTGTCACGCAGGATGTCCCTTCCAAAAAACCCTCCCCAAACAGCACATGACGCAAAGAAAAAAAGAGGCGCAATGAGGTAGCTGTGTGAGTAAGATTAGCGACCCTAGTGGCCGACACAAACACCAGGCCCATCTAGGAGTGGCACTGCAGTGTCACGCAGGATGTCCCTTCCAAAAAACCCTCCCCAAACAGCACATGACGCAAAGAAAAAAAGAGGCGCAATGAGGTAGCTGACTGTGTGAGTAAGATTAGCGACCCTAGTGGCCGACACAAACACCGGGCCCATCTAGGAGTGGCACTGCAGTGTCACGCAGGATGTCCCTTCCAAAAAACCCTCCCCAATCAGCACATGATGCAAAGAAAAAGAAAAGAAAAAAGAGGTGCAAGATGGAATTGTCCTTGGGCCCTCCCACCCACCCTTATGTTGTATAAACAAAACAGGACATGCACACTTTAACCAACCCATCATTTCAGTGACAGGGTCTGCCACACGACTGTGACTGATATGACGGGTTGGTTTGGACCCCCCCCAAAAAAGAAGCAATTAATCTCTCCTTGCACAAACTGGCTCTACAGAGGCAAGATGTCCACCTCATCTTCACCCTCCGATATATCACCGTGTACATCCCCCTCCTCACAGATTATCAATTCGTCCCCACTGGAATCCACCATCTCAGCTCCCTGTGTACTTTGTGGAGGCAATTGCTGCTGGTCAATGTCTCCGCGGAGGAATTGATTATAATTCATTTTAATGAACATCATCTTCTCCACATTTTCTGGATGTAACCTCGTACGCCGATTGCTGACAAGGTGAGCGGCGGCACTAAACACTCTTTCGGAGTACACACTTGTGGGAGGGCAACTTAGGTAGAATAAAGCCAGTTTGTGCAAGGGCCTCCAAATTGCCTCTTTTTCCTGCCAGTATAAGTACGGACTGTGTGACGTGCCTACTTGGATGCGGTCACTCATATAATCCTCCACCATTCTATCAATGTTGAGAGAATCATATGCAGTGACAGTAGACGACATGTCCGTAATCGTTGTCAGGTCCTTCAGTCCGGACCAGATGTCAGCATCAGCAGTCGCTCCAGACTGCCCTGCATCACCGCCAGCGGGTGGGCTCGGAATTCTGAGCCTTTTCCTCGCACCCCCAGTTGCGGGAGAATGTGAAGGAGGAGATGTTGACAGGTCGCGTTCCGCTTGACTTGACAATTTTGTCACCAGCAGGTCTTTCAACCCCAGCAGACTTGTGTCTGCCGGAAAGAGAGATCCAAGGTAGGCTTTAAATCTAGGATCGAGCACGGTGGCCAAAATGTAGTGCTCTGATTTCAACAGATTGACCACCCGTGAATCCTTGTTAAGCGAATTAAGGGCTCCATCCACAAGTCCCACATGCCTAGCGGAATCGCTCCGTGTTAGCTCCTCCTTCAATGTCTCCAGCTTCTTCTGCAAAAGCCTGATGAGGGGAATGACCTGACTCAGGCTGGCAGTGTCTGAACTGACTTCACGTGTGGCAAGTTCAAAGGGCATCAGAACCTTGCACAACGTTGAAATCATTCTCCACTGCGCTTGAGACAGGTGCATTCCACCTACTATATCGTGCTCAATTGTATAGGCTTGAATGGCCTTTTGCTGCTCCTCCAACCTCTGAAGCATATAGAGGGTTGAATTCCACCTCGTTACCACTTCTTGCTTCAGATGATGGCAGGGCAGGTTCAGTAGTTTTTGGTGGTGCTCCAGTCTTCTGTACGTGGTGCCTGTACGCCGAAAGTGTCCCGCAATTCTTCTGGCCACCGACAGCATCTCTTGCACGCCCCTGTCGTTTTTTTAAAAATTCTGCACCACCAAATTCAAGGTATGTGCAAAACATGGGACGTGCTGGAATTTGCCCATATTTAATGCACACACAATATTGCTGGCGTTGTCCGATGCCACAAATCCACAGGAGAGTCCAATTGGGGTAAGCCATTCCGCGATGATCTTCCTCAGTTGCCGTAAGAGGTTTTCAGCTGTGTGCGTATTCTGGAAAGCGGTGATACAAAGCGTAGCCTGCCTAGGAAAGAGTTGGCGTTTGCGAGATGCTGCTACTGGTGCCGCCGCTGCTGTTCTTGCGGCGGGAGTCAATACATCTACCCAGTGGGCTGTCACAGTCATATAGTCCTGACCCTGCCCTGCTCCACTTGTCCACATGTCCGTGGTTAAGTGGACATTGGGTACAACTGCATTTTTTAGGACACTGGTGAGTCTTTTTCTGACGTCCGTGTACATTCTCGGTATCGCCTGCCTAGAGAAGTGGAACCTAGATGGTATTTGGTAACGGGGGCACACTGCCTCAATAAATTGTCTAGTTCCCTGTGAACTAACGGCGGATACCGGACGCACGTCTAACACCAACATAGTTGTCAAGGCCTCAGTTATCCGCTTTGCAGTAGGATGACTGCTGTGATATTTCATCTTCCTCGCAAAGGACTGTTGAACAGTCAATTGCTTACTGGAAGTAGTACAAGTGGGCTTACGACTTCCCCTCTGGGATGACCATCGACTCCCAGCGGCAACAACAGCAGCGCCAGCAGCAGTAGGCGTTACACGCAAGGATGCATCGGAGGAATCCCAGGCAGGAGAGGACTCGTCAGAATTGCCAGTGACATGGCCTGCAGGACTATTGGCATTCCTGGGGAAGGAGGAAATTGACACTGAGGGAGTTGGTGGGGTGGTTTGCGTGAGCTTGGTTACAAGAGGAAGGGATTTACTGGTCAGTGGACTGCTTCCGCTGTCACCCAAAGTTTTTGAACTTGTCACTGACTTATTATGAATGCGTTGCAGGTGACGTATAAGGGAGGATGTTCCGAGGTGGTTAACGTCCTTACCCCTACTTATTACAGCTTGACAAAGGGAACACACGGCTTGACACCTGTTGTCCGCATTTCTGGTGAAATACCTCCACACCGAAGAGCTGATTTTTTTGGTATTTTCACCTGGCATGTCAACGGCCATATTCCTCCCACGGACAACAGGTGTCTCCCCGGGTGCCTGACTTAAACAAACCACCTCACCATCAGAATCCTCCTGGTCAATTTCCTCCCCAGCGCCAGCAACACCCATATCCTCCTCATCCTGGTGTACTTCAACACTGACATCTTCAATCTGACTATCAGGAACTGGACTGCGGGTGCTCCTTCCAGCACTTGCAGGGGGCGTGCAAATGGTGGAAGGCGCATGCTCTTCACGTCCAGTGTTGGGAAGGTCAGGCATCGCAACCGACACAATTGGACTCTCCTTGTGGATTTGGGATTTCGAAGAATGCACAGTTCTTTGCTGTGCTGCTTTTGCCAGCTTGAGTCTTTTCATTTTTCTAGCGAGAGGCTGAGTGCTTCCATCCTCATGTGAAGCTGAACCACTAGCCATGAACATAGGCCAGGGCCTCAGCCGTTCCTTGCCACTCCGTGTGGTAAATGGCATATTGGCAAGTTTACGCTTCTCCTCCGACAATTTTATTTTAGGTTTTGGAGTCCTTTTTTTTCTGATATTTGGTGTTTTGGATTTGACATGCTCTGTACTATGACATTGGGCATCGGCCTTGGCAGACGACGTTGCTGGCATTTCATCGTCTCGGCCATGACTAGTGGCAGCAGCTTCAGCACGAGGTGGAAGTGGATCTTGATCTTTCCCTAATTTTGGAACCTCAACATTTTTGTTCTCCATATTTTAATAGGCACAACTAAAAGGCACCTCAGGTAAACAATGGAGATGGATACTAGTATACAATTATGGACTGCCTGCCGACTGCAGACACAGAGGTAGCCACAGCCGTGAACTACCGTACTGTACTGTGTCTGCAGCTAATATAGACTGGTTGATAAAGAGAAGATGTCTATGTAACTATGTATGTATAAAGAAGAATGAAAAAAATCCACGGTTAGGTGGTATTACAATTATGGACGGACTGCCTGCCGAGTGCAGAGACACAGAGGTAGCCACAGCCGTGAACTACCGTACTGTGTCTGCTGCGACTGGATGATAAATGATATAAAAAATATATATATATCACTACTGCAGCCGGACAGGTATATATTATATATTATATAATGACGGACCTGCTGGACACTGTCTGTCAGCAGAATGAGTTTTATTTTTATAGAATAAAAAAAAAAAACACACAAGTGAAGTCACACGACGAGTGTTTAACTTTTTCAGGCAATCACAATATAAGTATACTACTAACTATACTGGTGGTCAGTGTGGTCAGGTCACTGGTCAGTCACACTGGCAGTGGCACTCCTGCAGCAAAAGTGTGCACTGTTTAATTTTAATATAATATGTACTCCTGGCTCCTGCTATAACCTATAACTGGCACTGCAGTAGTGCTCCCCAGTCTCCCCCACAATTATAAGCTGTGTGAGCTGAGCAGTCAGACAGATATATAATATATATAGATGATGCAGCACACTGGCCTGAGCCTGAGCAGTGCACACAGACATGGTATGTGACTGACTGAGTCACTGTGTGTATCGCTTTTTTCAGGCAGAGAACGGATATATTAAATAAACTGCACTGTGTGTCTGGTGGTCACTCACTATATAATATATTATGTACTCCTGGCTCCTGCTATAACCTATAACTGGCACTGCAGTAGTGCTCCCCAGTCTCCCCCACAATTATAAGCTGTGTGAGCTGAGCAGTCAGACAGATATATATAATATTATATATAGATAATAGATGATGCAGCACACTGGCCTGAGCCTGAGCAGTGCACACAGATATGGTATGTGACTGAGTCACTGTGTGCTGTGTATCGCTTTTTTCAGGCAGAGAACGGATTATAAAGTAAACTGCACTGTCCTCACTAGTAAACTCTCTCCACTCAGTCTCTACACTTCTACAGTAACAGTACTCCTCCTAGTCAGCTCCAGTAAATCTCTCTCAGTCTCTTATAATCTAAATGGAGAGGACGCCAGCCACGTCCTCTCCCTATCAATCTCAATGCACGTGTGAAAATGGCGGCGACGCGCGGCTCCTTATATAGAATCCGAGTCTCGCGATAGAATCCGAGCCTCGCGAGAATCCGACAGCGTCATGATGACGTTCTGGCGCGCTCGGGTTAACCGAGCAAGGCGGGAAGATCCGAGTCTGCTCGGACCCGTGAAAAAAACCATGAAGTTCTGGCGGGTTCGGATTCAGAGAAACCGAACCCGCTCATCTCTATACAGGACTGTCACTATCAGTTCCAGACGCTGCCGTTTGGGTTATCCACGGCGCCGAGGGTCTTTACCAAGGTAATGGCCGAAATGATGATACTCCTTCGCAAGAAAGGTGTTTCAATTATCCCGTACTTGGACGATCTCCTGATAAAGGCGAGGTCCAAGGAACAGTTGGTAGTGGGGGTAGCACTTTCTCAGGAAGTGCTACAACAGCACGGCTGGATTCTCAATATTCCACAGTCACAGCTGGTCCCGACGACACGTCTTCTGTTCCTGGGAATGATTCTGGACACAGACCAGAAAAGAGTGTTTCTTCCAGTGGAAAAAGCCGAGGAATTGTCATCTCTAGTCAGAGACATCCTAAAACCAGGACAGTTGTCGGTACATCAATGCACACGAGTCCTATGAAAAAAAATGGTAGCCTCGTACGAGGCGATTCCATTCGGACGGTTCCACGCAAGGACGTTCCAGTGGGACCTGTTGGACAAATGGTCCGGGTCCCATCTCCAGATGCAACAGCGGATAACCCTGTCGGCAAGGACCAGGGTGTCGCTGCTGTGGTGGCTGCAGACGGCTCATCTGCTAGAGGGCCGCAGATTCGGAATACAGGACTGGGTCCTGGTGACCACGGATGCCAGCCTTCGGGGCTGGGGGGCAGTCACACAGGGAAGAAATTTCCAGGGGCTGTGGTCAGCTCAGGAGATATCGCTGCACATAAATATTCTGGAGTTAAGGGCCATTTACAATGCCCTAAGTCAGGCAAGACCCCTGCTTAAGAACCGGCCGGTGCTGAATGATACAGTCAGACAACATCACGGCAGTCGCCCATGTAAACAGACAGGGCGGCACAAGAAGCAGGAGGGCAATGGCAGAAGCCACAAGAATTCTCCGATGGGCAGAGAATCATGTGCTAGCATTGACAGCAGTATTCATTCTGGGAGTGGACAACTGGGAAGCAGACTTCCTCAGCAGGCACGACCTCCACCCGGGAGAATGGGGACTTCATCCAGAAGTCTTCCAGATGCTGGTAAACCGTTGGGAAAAACCACAGGTGGACATGATGGCGTCCCGCCTCAACAAAAAGCTAAAAAGGTATTGCGCCAGGTCAAGGGACCCTCAGGCGATCGCTGTGGACGCTCTAGTGACACCGTCGGTGTACCAGTCGGTTTATGTTTTTCCTCCTCTGCCTCTCATACCCAAGGTACTGAGAATAATAAGAAGGCGAGGAGTGAGAACTATTCTCGTGGCTCCGGATTGGCCAAGAAGAGCTTGGTACCCGGAACTTCAAGAGATGCTCGCAGAGGACCCTTGGCCTCTGCCGCTCAGACAGGACCTGCTGCAGCAGGGACCCTGTCTGTTCCAAGACTTACCGCGGCTGCGTTTGACGGCATGGCGGTTGAACGCCGGATCCTAAAGGAAAATGGCATTCCGGAGGAAGTCATCCCTACCCTGATCAAGGCCAGGAAAGATGTCACCGCAAAGCATTATCACCGCATTTGGCGGAAGTATGTTGCTTGGTGTGAGGCCAGGAAGGCCCCAACGGAGGAATTTCAACTGGGTCGTTTCCTACATTTCCTGCAAGCCGGTGTGACTTTGGGCCTCAAATTGGGGTCCATTAAAGTCCAGATCTCGGCCCTATCGATTTTCTTCCAGAAAGAACTGGCTTCACTGCCTGAAGTTCAGACTTTTGTCAAGGGAGTTCTGCATATTCAGCCTCCTTTTGTGCCCCCAGTGGCACCTTGGGATCTCAATGTGGTCTTGGAGTTTCTAAAATCACATTGGTTTGAGCCACTTAAGACTATGGATTTAAAATATCTCACGTGGAAAGTGGTCATGTTGTTGGCTCTGGCTTCGGCCAGACGTGTGTCAGAATTGGCGGCTTTGTCCTGTAAAAGCCCCTATCTGATTTTCCATATGGATAGGGCTGAATTGAGGACTCGGCCTCAATTTCTCCCGAAGGTGGTATCAGCGTTTCACTTGAACCAACCTATTGTGGTGCCTGCGGCTACTAGGGACTTGGAGGATTCCAAGTTTCTGGATGTAGTCAGGGCCCTGAAAACATATGTTTCCAGGACGGCTGGAGTCAGGAAGACTGACTCGCTGTTTATCCTGTATGCACCCAACAAGATGGGTGCTTCTGCTTCTAAGCAGACTATCGCGCGCTGGATTTGTAGTACTATTCAGCTGGCGCATTCTGCGGTTGGATTACCGCAGCCTAAATCAGTAAAAGCCCATTCCACAAGGAAGGTGGGCTCATCTTGGGCGGCTGCCCAAGGGGTCTCAGCTTTACAACTTTGCCGAGCTGCTACTTGGTCAGGGGCAAACACGTTTGCAAAATTCTATAAAGTTGATACCCTGGCTGAGGAGGACCTGGAGTTCTCTCATTCGGTGCTGCAGAGTCATCCGCACTCTCCCGCCCGTTTGGGAGCTTTGGTATAATCCCCATGGTCCTTACGGAGTCCCCAGCATCCACTAGGACGTTAGACAAAATAAGAATTTACTCACCGGTAATTCTATTTCTCGTAGTCCGTAGTGGATGCTGGGCGCCCATCCCAAGTGCGGATTGTCTGCAATACTTGTAAATAGTTATTGTTACACAAATCGGGTTGTTATTGCGAGCCATCTCTTCAGAGGCTCCTTTTTGTTATCATACTGTTAACCGGGGTTCCTATCACGAGTTACATGGTGTGATTGGTGTGGCTGGTATGAGTCTTACCCAGGATTCAAAATCCTTCCTTATTGTGTCAGCTCTTCCAAGCGCGGTGTCCTAACTGAGGCTTGGAGGAGGGTCATGGGGGGAGGAGCCAGTGCACACCAGGTAGTCCTAAATCTTTCTTAGAGTGCCCAGTCTCCTGCGGAGCCCGTCTATTCCCCCATGATCCTTACGGAGTCCCCAGCATCCACTACAGACTATGAGAAATAGAATTACCGGTGAGTAAATTCTTATTTTTGGCTCATACTGTGTGGTGTAATGTGAATTTCGGCTCATACTGTGTGGTGTAATGTGAATTTTGGCTCATACTGTGTAGTGTATTGTGAATTTCGACTCATACTGTGTGGTGTAATGTGAATGTGGCTCATACTGTGTGGTGTAATGTGAATTTCAGCTCATACTGTGTGGTGTAATGTGAATTTCGGCTCATACTGTGTGGCGTAATGTGAATGTGGCTCATACTGTGTGGCATAATGTGAGTTTCTGCTCCTATTGAGTGCCGTAATGTGAATTTTGGCTCATACCATGTGGCGTAATGTGAATTTCGGCTCATACTGTGTAGTGTAATGTGAATTTCAGCTCATACTGTGTGGTGTAATGTGAATATGGCTCATACTGTGTTTCAGCTCATACTGTGTGGCGTAATGTGAATGTGGCTCATACTGTGTGGTGTAATGTGAATAAGGGGCACCACAGTCAGTAGTTGGTGACCATGGGGACATGTGTGACAAATGCTGGTGTCTTGCGGAGGAAGGGTCTGATGACATAGAAAGAGGCAGATGTGGCTCTGATAGCCCATGTGTAAATTTGAACCTTTACTAGTGCTATATTTAAACTTAAATAGTCGGCCCCCTAAATTTCCCATTTTTTTTACAGTGTGGCCTATTAAAAATCAGCATGTAGGTGCTGGTGGGGGGGGGGGGTTGTACAGGGGGTGGGGTGTGTGTGGTGGGGGAGGAGAATGCATATGCACCTAGGCCCACCACTCTCTAGTTCCGCCACTGGGTCAGGGATAGGTTGGGGAAGTGTAAGGAGTGATAGGTTGCAGCGTTAGCTAGGACTCAGGCATATGTCATGGCAGACAGTCAGTACCAGCCAACGGTCGCACCATTAAGTTTCTTTTTATTTCTCTGGGGTGTATTATATCTATTTTATTATTAGTAACTAGGGAGATATTATATTAAGCCATGTGATTTTAGTGAGAGAGTGTAAAATAGTGCTAGACAGGTCCCTGGGCGGTGCTGGACACGCCCAAAAGTCAGTCATAGACATGTCCAAAATGTGGTGCTAGATACGCCTCTAAGGGGGGGCACCCCCTAATAAAATTAGCTGCGCACGCCTATGGGCACGATATGTGCGGGCAATGGAGTGAGCAATGATTTCCAATTTAATTGGTGCAGTCTTAAATGCTATCTATGACATAGACGTGCTTGCCCTGAACGATTTAACCACTTGGCTAATATTTTTTCCAAATATGACTCAGAAATTGTCATTTTTTTTAATGATCAAATTAGGTTAAGAAAACCTATTTAGAATGTATCCAACACGATTTTATTTAAAAAAAAATAAAAAAATTAAACATTTTTATAATTATCAGTTTAAAAATCAATGGCTGATATATCGGTCCATTGATGATTAAAGCATCGTGCCCATCGCAACTTTACATTTTCCAGCAGCTGGTTCTCTCTGCAGCTGCCGAGTGCATGCAGGGAAGGTGAGGTCAGCTTTATTACATTTCTCCAGCAACTGCTAATCTCTGCAACCATGGTGCGTGGTGTGCAACCAGGCTGCCTGCTCAGCAGTGATTGGCGACATAGCAGACACAGGAAGGGGGGAGGAGGGGGGACCAGAAAGCAGAGGGACCAAACGGTTCCTCTTATAGCGGTAGCTGCAGGAGTAATTCTCTTCCAGCAGCCGCACAGTGGGTGTATCTGACTGGTCGCATCTGATGAAACCACGCATGCAGGTGGTTAAGTATGTACATTGTGAGATTATACCTGCACTAGGGATATTGGGGGTCATTCGGAGTTGATCACATGCTGACTATTTTCGCAGCACAGCGATCAGGTTACTACTGCGCATGCATATGCACCACAATGCGCACGCGTGTTGTATGGGTACAGCATCGTTGCCGTGCAATGCTTCTAGCGACAAATCCATTTGCACAGCCGATCACAAGGAGATTGACGGGAAAAAGGCGTTTGTGAGTGTCAACTGACCGTTTTCTGGGAGTGGTAGGGAAAATGCAGGCGTGTCCAGGCATTTGCAGGGCGGGTGTCTGACGTCAATTCCAGGACCGGACAGGCTGAAGGAGAGCGAAATGTCAGCATGGGAATGGAGAGTGTCAAAGTCAGAAAAATATCTCTATGCACACTACCATATTTGCACCTCACACAGGTCCGTGCTGCGCATGCGTACGCTCTCCCGTACGTGCGCATACTCACAGTCGCGGGCACCCGCAGGCGCACGGTATGCGTATTTACGGTAGAGTTTATGTGATCGTAGCGTGCGACTCAATCGTTACATATTTTCACCATATAATGTATTTTGTAGATCATGGTCCCTTTGATAGATTCTGAAAGTTTGGTTAATATAGAATGTTCATGAACAGAGAAATCCCTCTTTGTTTGATACGAAGGGTCAGACAGGAGTAATACAGTGGTGTTTAGTATCCATCGGAAGAATATTTAATTAGCAATATTCCGGTGTTGGTTTGAAGCAGATCAATCGCTCGTGCGAATAGTTATGGACATAAGAAGTTTATGAACATTTACTTTATTTGCACTTTATTACCCATGCGGCGGGAAACCCAGTTCCCCTCCCACCTGAGCTGTTGGAAATAGTCACAGCCCACCTGTATGAATCAACCTATGACCTTTTGTTATAATGCGAGGAGGAATTCCTGTGTCCAATGAACAATGAGATTGTAGGGACCATTGAATTGCATTGTGTGTGGGGCATAAATAGAAAGGCCGATCACATCCAGCTCTCACTCTTCAACGGTTATCATTGCTGAAAATCGGGAGCTGGATGTCCAGAGGCGCATGCGATCATTTCCTTTGTGCGTAAGTTTTTCTCCGCAACTATATTGTTTCTCTCTTGTTATTATGGGCCATATCTCTCTCTCTCTCTTCTCTTTCTCTCATTTTCTCTTAAACGTAATTGTATTGTATTTACTGTGTAGTTACCTGGTTAGTTAGTCTATGTTATATTGTAGTGTATGATTTGTATTTGTATTAATTCTTTTTGCAAGTATATCATTCAAAATATATATATATTAGGCGTTGGACCCTAAGCCCAGGTATCTGTGTATTTCTTATAGAGTTAAGTATTCTCAGAGCGTCGGTGACGCTCAAACTGCTTTTAAGTTAGTAAGGTTATACTGTGTTGCATTTACACCATATCACTACACAAAGGGTTTGCTGCATAATACACTGTTTATGGTTTAGATATAAAGGTTTAACATTGTGAGCGTCTGCGCTGCTGGTGATCTCCTCGTGGTCTCGAGCGTTCGCATCGCTATAGCGAATCATTACGGTAGTCGGCAGCCAATAGCGTGCCTGCCAGTGATCTCTTGGCCGTGAGCGAACGTAACGCTTGAGCGTCTCGACCACGGCTAAGCGATTGTTACGCAACGTGCGTACCCTTACGGTACTTCATACGTAGTCAGCGTACAGTGTTCTTAGACCTCATAAAGGGTATTATATAAGATAAATATTTAGCTTTATCAATTGCGGGCTCGTCCTGTCCTTCACATATCTGCACTAGGTAATTTCAGCAGACATTATCCATCAGCAAAGGGCGGGAGATCATATTCCTCGTAGTGCTGTTTGGATAAGCGTCTG
This sequence comes from Pseudophryne corroboree, assembly GCF_028390025.1. Classification (NCBI taxonomy): domain Eukaryota; kingdom Metazoa; phylum Chordata; class Amphibia; order Anura; family Myobatrachidae; genus Pseudophryne; species Pseudophryne corroboree. The sequence continues at coordinate 832,599,772 of NC_086448.1, forward strand.
CTTCTCTTAGTAAAGGGTGCTGAAGGAATCCGGGAACCGGAGGTAAGAACAACACGCTAGTCTCTTTTAAAACTGTTTATTTTTCTGTCTTGCGTACACACGCACGCACACATATATATCTGCATTTCCTTTTTTTTCATTTGTGTATTTTCGTATATCACTCTCCTGTTTGCCAGTTTTATAGTTGATAAACGTGTTAAGAGAGATTTGCCGCTATTTCATAGTTTAAGAGTAAAAAGGTAATATAGTTAAAGTATAGACAAACACAGCTGTGCCTGAGAGACAAGGCGAAGTCAGTGTGGTGCGCGGTAGATGATAAAGGATCATCTTCATTGATAAACGTATAAATTGTGTTACGGTGGATCTTTGCTTTGCGTACGCGTGTCTCTAACAAAGGACTGAGACTTGCGTACGCAACCCAAAGGCCGACGCACGCAGCGTATATCACGCAGCGGAGCGTCCGGGTACGCCCACGTAACTCAAAGCACAAGTTTTTTTCTCTCTTCTCAACGCGATAAATAGCGCAACGCGGTAAATAACGCAAGGCGATAAATCGCACAAATCTATTTTAACATTCAAAATTTAAATTAATAGATCCTTCTCCTAATTTGTAACACATCTGGTCTAAAGAGAAATTTCTGCGCAGAAATAGAAATAGAAACAAAAGTGTATATGTGGTGAGTGAGTGTTTGTTTTTACAATTTTTGAGGTTGAACCACAAAAAAAGTCGAGTTCTCGTGAGGTACATACGTGTAAGTGACGTACATGGTGGCTAGGGAGGCATCCCTGGTTAAAACATACAATTTGAGCATTAGAGTGTAGCAGACCAGGAGGTCATACTGTAACAGACCGGGAGGTCATAGCAGACCAGCAGGTTCAGGTACAGCAGACAAGGAAGTCCGCTATACAGTCCACAGGCACAACACCTAAAAGGGTTGGTGCAACACCCATATAGGCCATACAAGCTCTGGCTGAAGGAATTCGCAGCCGTAATTTTCGATTCCGTTGGTCGCTCAGTACATAAGATTAGTTGCTTATGTGCTGAACGATTGTACCGCACGTAATTGTGTGCAGTAGTAAACCTGACCGGTACTATTTGTGTACGAAGGTCATAAACGCTATTTGTACATTTTAACGTGATTTGTGAAATTTTTTATTTTAAGGGAAGTTCGCTGGTCACTCAGGAACTATCCAACAACCGATACTTGCTGGGGAACGCGCCCCAGTAAATAAAGGTTCATAGGGGCCCTAGGTTGGGTACAACAGCTCTGGATACAGTGATTGTGTTACTGGCCAACGTGGGCGAGAAGTGAGTGGAGTACTCAGTAAACTTCACCGCCAGCCTGCCCCGGGCATCTTGGTTTTTGTAAGGGTTCGCTGAAGAAAAGCAACACCTGCAAGTTATGGGGGCCAGTTGTTCAGGTAGGGGGCGATCAACCTCGGTTCGGGTTGATTTAGTAAACCGACCAATCGGGTCGGCCAGGTATGTAATGTGTGAAAAATACGGTTCACACACAGAGGTTTTATGTGATGAATGGGAAAGAATGACTGTACTGGACGGGGAGAAATTCCCAAGAATAGGTAGCTTTAGCCCAAAAGTGTTACTAAATCTAAAGAGAAGGATAGGTCTTATTGAACCAGCAAAGAGACGGATCAAACATTATGAGTGTTTAAAGTTATGGCAACAGGAAAGTGAAATGCAAAGAGAGCTAACTGACATAGCTGACTCTCATCTTGGGAGGAGAGATGTGGCAATGGAGAGGATTATGGTTGCGGAGAAAGGCACAATGTTGAACAATAAAAACGCACTTAGCAACTGTAGTATAGATGATAAGAATAAGTGTAATAAACATAACAATGATAATTGTAATACTGTTAAATGTACAACTATTAACCCGTGCAAGTTGCACCCCATGTCAAACTTCCCTCAGGAATACGAGCAAGAAAGAGAACTCAACACGATGTCGGCACCTCTTCCAGCAGCCATCGCACAAGACATCCAGGTGGACGCGACCAAATCGGTAAAGGCAATAATCAAACCCCCTAACGGAGGGTCAGGTGAGGTCGTGTCCACAGGTACGTACAATGTTTTATATCACGCACAAACAAATGTACCCCATATTGTAAGACCAAAACAAGGTGATGTAATTGAGTTTAGTCCTGTCAGGGTGATCACAGTCCCCAATGGGAAGACTGACGATCAGGGAACCATTCCCGTCCAGGACAGTGCAATGCGCTGTCCCAGGTCCCGAACCGAATTGAGATCAATTATGTCCGAATTTTCTGATCCACGGAAAAATCTAGTCGCATGTCAAAGGTTCATTAAAGAACTAGGAAACTCAACAGAACCCACCAACAAAGATTGGCGGACAGTGCTGAGGGCATGTTTGCCCTCCGGTGTTGACTCTGCGACATTTATTACTGATTGTCAATTAGACACAGAAGTACCTCAAACGGAGGAACACAATCAGGAATGTATTAAGCAGATAAACCAACAGTTGGAAGTATATTTCCCTGCCGTTGTCAAGTGGAATGAAATCTTCTCCATAAGACAAAACGAAAGGGAAAGTATTTCCAATTATTTCAATCGAGCACTGCAAATAATGGCTAGGAACACTGGGATCACAGACATCAAAACATGCGCACAGCATAGAGAAATAGCGGTTAAGGTATTAATGAATGGTTTAAAGGAGGTATTGAGAACAAGGGTACAGACCACCACCCCAAACTGGAGAAATATCTCAGTGGCCGCATTAAGAGAGGCCGCTATTGATATTGATCAAAATATCACCAGATACAGAGAGTCACAAAGTGATAAATTAATGGCTGCAAGTATACAGGCCCTAACCACAAGACCACTCCAGCATAAGCCTCAAACCCCTGCGAGAAATTTAAATGTGGAAGTCTGTTACAATTGTCATAAAAAAGGACACTTTGCGAGAGATTGTAGATCAAGAGGAATACAAAAGTCATATCAATCCCCTAGACAACAACATAACCATGATACCCAAGGAAGCAGGGAAGCACAGGGAAAGCGGTTGATGGTGATGAGCATCCAAGCGTTTGAGGAGGCATCAAAACAACCAAAACCCCAGGCCATTGGCACATGGAGGAACTCAAGGATTTGTTATCTTTGTAAAAGAGAGGGGCATTATGCCAGCAACTGTAATAGCACACATAAAGTCAGACCCCCTAGACATGAAAATGAGCATAAATATGACACACCAAATTACAATCAGGGATCACATAGGAAGAATTTTGAGCCACACCCATGATATGTAGTCAGGAAAGGTGATCGTACGACTGATGGTAAGCCTGAGGTAACGGTTAATAAATTGGGAGGTCATTCCCTGAAGACACAGGAATGACCAGGTGAAACGTTGTAAATGTATTTGTGAAAAATGTTTTTTTTTTTTCTTTCTCTCTCTCTATCCCCATCTCTGACGATTATTGGTAGGATTCAAACATTGCATATATACTTGGTCTTTGCGGAAGTCTACCAAACCCCAGCATGACCTATCCGCACCAATGTATTCTGGCCAGATACAGACAATGGAATATGGAAGTGCTGGGGGGAGGGACTGCGCAAGGAAACCATTAGACATGTAGATATGACAGCCTGATGATCTGACAATGTTTTAAAATGTTTTAAAATGTTTGAAAACTGTTTGTTTGAAAAATGTTTTTTTTTCCTGTTGTTGTTTATTGATGTGTTATGTTATATATATATATATATATATATATATATATATATGAATTGTTCTCTCTCTCTTTTGTTTTTTTTGCTGTTGTTGTTTTCTCTCTCTCTTCTCACTCATGCTTTCATGTTTTAAAGATGGTATGTCACACCTCAGTTAGGCAAATGGTAATGCAAGATTTTTTGCTCCTTACAGAAAGATCGCTGGTTTGGAGGGAATATTGCATCACCAGAATGTTCGTTTGGAAGACTGAGAGACAGCACCTTTGAGAAGACAGCAGAACAAGAAGAACAACAAGACGAGAGAACTAATTATCGTAACAAGTTTCTCTCCCCCTCAAACTGATTTTCTGTACCCCATTACAAATTTCTTCTTTTCTCCTCCTGTAAGATGGACTTGCCCCAAGAGACTGTGATATGGATTTTTCCTGTTGACCATGATGTCGACCCGAGCAGTCTGTTTCGGTGAGAGTACCAGTGAGGTCGAGGAAGGACCCAGAAAGGTTCCAATGACTAAGACGGAGGTGTAAATTTCCAATAACAACCCAATCACCAAGCAAAGGCGAGTACCGGAAACGATCCAGCAGTCATGTTATTTGTAAACATTGTGAAGGATTGTTAGCTGAAGAAAACTGTATCTGTCGGCTCTGTAACAATGTCATTGAGGATGGGTGCATAAAGAAATGCCAATCCAGTTTTAATATCCATATGGACCGGCATCCCTTGAGTGACTATCACTCTTTAGTGGGTAGTGTGTTAAATAAAACAGATTGTTGGGTATGCTCTCAAGTACCTCAAGGTCATAGCAAATCAGGGCTAGTACCATTTCCTTTAACGATAGGGGAGGTACTTGAGCTAAGTGGTGGGAGACCGGTGGACAGGAGGTTTAATATCTCCAGCCCTCCTAGTTTGAAGCTCCACCAATACCATGTGGATAGGTCCCTATTATGCTTTAACATCTCCAATCCCCGAAAGCCGGGAAATTGGGAAGTGTCATGGAGTAACCAAACCATGACCTTTTCACATAGAGCAGATAGAATGCCTACAGATACAGAGCTTATACGCCACATAGCCAGTAGAGGAAAATCTTTCCGGTATAGGTACACCCTAGGAAGTAGGATTACGAGAGTTGGAGAGGTATCACCAGGATACTGTGCACATATCGTACAACCTGATACGTGTACTAAGCAGATGGAAGAATTAGGGTTAGGAGATTTCACATGGAAGGTGTGTAATATGGTTATGTCTTACTCTGTCCCATATGTTCTCCCCGATGATGCATATTTCATATGTGGGAGAAAGGCGTATAAGTGGCTTGCCCCAAACTCTGAAGGATTGTGTTATATTGGAAAAGTATTGCCTGAAGTAATGACTGTATCACATGACAAAATGAAAGACATACACTGTGTTGCCCAAACTCCTTATACTCATACTCATTACGAGCACATCGTTAAGCGACACCTGATAGAGAGAACAGAGCACCCGGCCTCTGACATGATCAGTGAATCCACCGGGATTCAATTCTTAATCGCGTTAGATATCACTCGCACTGCTAGAGGAGTGCTGAACTATAGATACATCTCTGCGCTTGCAAATTTGTTAGATAATATCACTGAAATGTATGATGACACGTTTAGGTATACTGGAAGAGAACTTCAAGCTTATAAAACAGAACTGGTACAGCATAGAATGGTTCTTAATTACCTCACAGCAGTAACAGGCGGATATTGTGTCACACTGGCAACACAATACGGCGTGAAATGTTGCACATATATTACGAATAGCACCGAGGACCCGGTCGAGGTCATAGACCAAAAGATGGACGATATTCTCCAACTGAAGTGGGAATTTCGCAGAAGACACAATCTCACCCTTGCTGCTGTGAGTAATGAGCTGACTAGTTGGGTGTCATGGTTGAACCCGCGAAATTGGTTCTCCGGTTTAGGAGAATGGGCCCAAGGAGTTATAATGGATGTTGGGAAGTTTCTCCTATGTATCTTAGGTGTTATCATAACGATTGGTTTGATATTTAGATGCGGTCAGGCTTTAATGAGGTGCAAAAGTCGTACTAGGGTAATGAGTTTGAGGAGTGAGGAAACTGTAATTCCAATGGACTTGATTTATGACCCAAATGTAGAAACAATGATGTGATGAAAATGCGATTTCTACGGTCCGTTTCTTTCACCTGTTTTTCCGTTTCCTCCAAGGTAAAAAGACCCACTTAGACGAGGAATTTGATGAGCCGATATACAGACAACAGATGGATTGAAGAAGAAGTTTTGACAACCTGATACACAGATTTTTGATGAACTATGCCATGGATCCCCAGTTTCCCTAGAAATTTTAAAATTACGCTAGCCCAACACTTTTGTAAATCTATGGACATTGACAGCTTTTGCTCGCACCTTATGGGCAAAAGCACAAAGAAGACTGCAATCAACAGACACCAAACAAGACCTCAATCGACGAATGTTCATTTACCTGACATAGAATACCACCGCATTTACCGTAATTATGTCTTTTCTTCATTTCTACAACCCTCAGGTAATGACACACATAGTCGATAGGGAATACAGGCACAGATATCAGCAATCACATATCTCCCCCATTCATGTATCATCAACTAAAATGTGCACCCCCATTTTGTTACAACCAAAGCCGAAAAGAGCTCGGTAAAGTTTGACAGCCCATCCACAGACCCGTACCGCGGGATAAGAAGGAATTCAAATGTATACTTCGCAATACCTCGAAGCTTGATTTAAAACACGTACGGCACGATGATACATGACCCCCAAACATGGACTCATACACACATGCTTCTGCTATCTCACTAGGTCATACCCTCTTCACACCTTCTCCTCTCTCCTCCCTTACCCAACCATGTAAATGTATTAACCCCTAACATATATTTTTCTCTTTTTGAAATGTTTTCAGGAAGTGGCAGTTATTGTTGACTGCCAAAGGGTGGACTGTCAAAGTCAGAAAAATATCTCTATGCACACTACCATATTTGCACCTCACACAGGTCCGTGCTGCGCATGCGTACGCTCTCCCGTACGTGCGCATACTCACAGTCGCGGGCACCCGCAGGCGCACGGTATGCGTATTTACGGTAGAGTTTATGTGATCGTAGCGTGCGACTCAATCGTTACATATTTTCACCATATAATGTATTTTGTAGATCATGGTCCCTTTGATAGATTCTGAAAGTTTGGTTAATATAGAATGTTCATGAACAGAGAAATCCCTCTTTGTTTGATACGAAGGGGCAGACAGGAGTAATACAGTGGTGTTTAGTATCCATCGGAAGAATATTTAATTAGCAATATTCCGGTGTTGGTTTGAAGCAGATCAATCGCTCGTGCGAATAGTTATGGACATAAGAAGTTTATGAACATTTACTTTATTTGCACTTTATTACCTATGCGGCGGGAAACCCAGTTCCCCTCCCACCTGAGCTGTTGGAAATAGTCACAGCCCACCTGTATGAATCAACCTATGACCTTTTGTTATAATGCGAGGAGGAATTCCTGTGTCCAATGAACAATGAGATTGTAGGGACCATTGAATTGCATTGTGTGTGGGGCATAAATAGAAAGGCCGATCACATCCAGCTCTCACTCTTCAACGGTTATCATTGCTGAAAATCGGGAGCTGGATGTCCAGAGGCGCATGCGATCATTTCCTTTGTGCGTAAGTTTTTCTCCGCAACTATATTGTTTCTCTCTTGTTATTATGGGCCATATCTCTCTCTCTCTTCTCTTTCTCTCATTTTCTCTTAAACGTAATTGTATTGTATTTACTGTGTAGTTACCTGGTTAGTTAGTCTATGTTATATTGTAGTGTATGATTTGTATTTGTATTAATTCTTTTTGCAAGTATATCATTCAAAATATATATATATTAGGCGTTGGACCCTAAGCCTAGGTATCTGTGTATTTCTTATAGAGTTAAGTATTCTCAGAGCGTCGGTGACGCTCAAACTGCTTTTAAGTTAGTAAGGTTATACTGTGTTGCATTTACACCATATCACTACACAAAGGGTTTGCTGCATAATACACTGTTTATGGTTTAGATATAAAGGTTTAACATTGTGAGCGTCTGCGCCGCTGGTGATCTCCTCGTGGTCTCGAGCGTTCGCATCGCTATAGTGAATCATTACGGTAGTCGGCAGCCAATAGCGTGCCTGCCAGTGATCTCTTGGCCGTGAGCGAACGTAACGCTTGAGCGTCTCGACCACGGCTAAGCGATTGTTACGCAACGTGCGTACCCTTACGGTACTTCATACGTAGTCAGCGTACAGTGTTCTTAGACCTCATAAAGGGTATTATATAAGATAAATATTTAGCTTTATCAAGAGAGTTAAACCTCCTGTGAGGGGTGGACCTAACTGTGATGAAAAGTACAGCCAATGTTAGAGAGGGGAGGGATCAGTATATATAGGGATGTATAGCCGAGCTTGGTCTCTCTTGCTGCTGGTTTTCCTTCTGGTGAGTGTGACTGTTTTTTGCACTTGCACTGGTTTTGCTTAGCTGGCTGTTTAGAGTTTTAATTTCATACTTTTACTGTTTATAACAGTACTGAGCATCAGGGCCCTTCACCCTCCCCTCTCATCTCCCCCTCCTACATACTTGTGTGGATTATGGCCGCCTCTCGCCCCCTCCGCTCTGCCGGGACCCCAGCTCGCTTCCGTTCTGCTGGCCGTGATGCTGGGTCCGCGGATTGGCCTGCGGGCTCACCTGCCCGTTCCCTGTCCCCCGGCGCCGGTGCGGGTGCCCGTGCGGCGGTAGCTGGGCGGACCCGGTCTTCCCTGCCCCTGGTTGCTGGTTCGGTGCTTACCTCCGGCCGCGGGCAGCAGGGGGGCCGGGAACACGGGGGAGCCGTCCGGAGGTGGCCAGGCGTCGGCCTTCACCTTCACTGCTTGAGGGTGAGGCGCCGTTGCCGAGAATAGGCACCCGCGGGCGCGCGCGCGGCATCCAGGAGCTCCCATACCATCTTCCCACCCGTCCCCCTTGCCACGGCCGCGGAGTGATGCCGGGCGAGGGAGCCGGGGTGGACGGAGTGCGGCGGCGGGTCGGACGAGGCCCATCGCGGGGCCTCGTCCGGCGGACCCTGTTCGTGGCACAGATGCGGAGGGGGCGGTGGCAGGTAGCGGCGGGACGCGTGCACGGGGTACGCGCACACCTGCGCGCTCAGCCGGTGGTGCTGTTCGCGCACGTGTGCGCGCAGCGGCGCCGCCAGTGTCAGTGTCTCTCCTGCTGCCTCCCTTACAGCCGGAGTCCGGCGGGGGGCACGCCATAGGATTATTAGCACCAGCATGGAGCCCCGCAGGCGTGCCTTCCCTGCAGATGGGGAGAGCTCCGGTCTGCGGGTGGAGGGTGCCCGCGGGGGGGCAGGTGGAAGGCGCAGCAGCAGTAGGGAGACCAGCAGGTGCAGGTTAGACGAGAGGGCTGGTGGGGGACCACGCTAATTGTGGTCAGAGGGGCCAGCGGATAAACAGCGAGTCGGGCGGGCTGGGGTGGTCGGGCCCCTTTTCAGCGACTGCCGGCCGTCGGGTCGGGAGAGGTGCGCCGGCTTCTGCGTGGGATCCCGCTGGTGCCGGCAACGATTTTTGGGGAAGTCAGGAGGCTTCCGGTGAGTTGGCGTCGGCTCTGTCGACGCGGGCGGCGGCATTGGGTCCATTGGCGGCAGCAGCGTCCCAGGGGGCAGCAAGGCATTCCGGCACGTGCGATGAAGCAGGGGCGTCCGGTACACAGCAAAGGTCAGCGGCTCAGCGAATAGCCCGCGCTTGCCGCGACCTGGGGGTGGCCGTGGCGCAGTTGGGACACCATCTGGTACGGGCGGAGCGAGGTCACGCGGTGGGGACATCTTTGCCCTGAAGTGCTAGGCATGCCCCGGGAGTGGCTTCCGGGTCCCGTGCTTTGTCTTCTTTTTCAGGAGATCGCGGAGCGGTGGAGTTGGACGTGAGCGATGAGGAAGATTGCGAAGTTTCCGCACCGGAAGACGCCCTGTCCGAGCAGTCGTCAGAGTCAGGTGAGGTTGACCAGTCGGCGTCGGGGTCCAGCACGCGCTCCAGTTCTCTCAGTTCCTTCTCTTCTTCTTCCCTGCCGTCGCCGGCGTCCGACGTCAGTAGCACGACTAGGGCTAAAAAGCGTGCAACGAAGTACGCTAGGAGGGCGGCGGGGCAGCAGGAGAGGCGGAAGAGACGCAAGCGGCTTAGCGAGGACGCTCGCAGGGCCAAGAAGCGCCGCGATTTGTCTGCGGTAGTCCACTGTGATTATACGGCAGTTTTGAGGGGGTTGCGCGATAGCTGCCGTAGGAAGATCTGCAGGGGCGATTACGTGGATATGTTCGTGCTGACTAAGGACGCGAAGAAGGAATATAAGGCAGAGGCAGCTAAGAAGGGCATCGGAGCTGAAGCTTTCCGTACTTTCGACAACTGGCTGGCCGGTTTTTGCATCTTTGCGGCGTGTTACCTGGAAGATAGGCTTGACGAACATATGAACGTCATACGATACCTGCACTTGATACACGATATGCAGCGCACTTCGTCGGGTATCGAATGGCAGATGTATGATGTATTGACTTCGGGTGCAAGGACGTAGAGGTCTGGCTCCAGGTCACCCGGGCTTCTCAACCCACAAAGGAGCCCTGGAATCCGGGGGCGGACGGGCAGCGCGCAGGGTCGTCCGCTCAAGGGAGTAGCGCGGAAGAGGGACCAAGTAGAAAAAGTAGGTTGGCCGTCCGCGGGGGTGGGCAGGCCGCCGCGAAGGGGAAGTGCTTCGCATTTAATAATGCGACCTGTACCTTCGGCAAGCAGTGTCGGTTTCGACATTCGTGCTTGCAATGTGGCGGCTTCCACCTGGCCTCCAACTGTTTTAAAGGGAATCGGCAAGGCGCGAGGGGGAAGCAAAGCAACACTAGGCCTGGCGCGAGTGGGATCGCTCCTCAGGGCCCCAACGCCAATTAATTTGGACGCTATGTCCAAATGGTTGGATTGGTATCCAAATAGAACGGACACTCAGTTTTTGTTTCATGGTTTTAAGTTCGGTTTCCGCCTGCCTGTTGCGGGCGAGGTATCTGTCCAGGCTCCACGGAATCTTCAGTCCGCTCGCTCCTTGTCGTTCGTTTTGCGCAAGAAAGTTGAGAAGGAGGTGCGACTCGGTAGGATGGAGGGCCCTTTTTAGCTCGCCCCCTGTGGATGACTTGGTCATTTCCCCAGTAGAGGTAGTCCCCAAGAAGACTCCGGGTGCCTTTCGGCTCATTCAGCATCTTTCTTACCCGTCGGGGTCATCGGTCAACGACGCGATACCGCCGGCACACTGCTCGGTCGTGTACCAGTCGTTTGACGAGGCGCTGGAGTTGGTTCGTAGTTATGGCACGGGTGCTCTGATGGCTAAGATAGATGTGGAATCCGCTTTTCGGTTGCTCCCATTGCATCCGGACTCATTCCGTTTTATGGGTCTTCGAATCGTAGCGGAATATTTCATTGACAAATGTTTGCCGATGGGATGTTCCGTTTCCTGCTCGTTTTTCAAAAGGTTTAGCACATTTTTGCATTCAGTGGCGGATCCAGGGGGGGTGGGGGGGGCACTCGGGCCCATGCCCCCCCACCGTCATTTCTGGCCTCCGTCCCCCGTTCTCCCCCTGCGCTCCCCAGTTCTCCCTCGGCGCTGCACAGTGAGATGACGGGCGCCCGTTGAGATTGTGTTATCAGCGGGCGCTCGTCTCCCTGCACAGCGGCAGCCGGAGGCAGGAGCTCATTACTGAGCTTTGGCTTCCGGCGCTGTCACTGTGCGCTATGGGAGAGACGTCAGTCATGACGTCTCTCTCATAGTGCTGAGGAGAGGACGCCCAGGGAGGAGGAGGACTGCAGCGGTGCGGGAACGGGGCTCGGTAAGTATGATGTGTTTTTTTTCTTCCTTAATGCAGCTGGGGCATCTACTGGGGGCAAACTACAGGGGACATTACTACTGGGGGGGCATCAACAAGGGGCATTACTACTGGGGGGCAAACTACTGGGGGCATTATAACTGGGGGTCATCTACTGGGGGCATCACTACTGAGGGGTCATCTATTGGGGGCAGCTACTGGGGGACATTTTTACTGGGGGCCATCTACTGGGGGCATTACTACAGGGGGGTCATCTATTGGGGCAAACTCATAGGGGGCATTATTACGGGGGGGTCATCTATTGGGGGCAGCTACTGGGGCATTATTACTGGGGGGCATCTACTGGGGGCATTACTACTGGGGGGTCATCTATTGAGGGCAGCTACTGGGGGACATTTTTACTGGGGGGCATCTACTGGGGGCATTATTACTGGGGGGCATCTACTGGGGGCATTACTACTGGGAGGTCATCTATTGGGGGCAAACTCATAAGGGGCATTACTACTGGGGGCAAACTACTGGCGGACATTATTACTGGGGGCATCTACTGAGGGCAAACTGCTGGGGGACATTATTACTGGGGGGCATCTAGGGGGGGCAAACTGCTGGGGGACATTATTACTGGGGGGCATCTACTGGGGGCAAACTACTGGGAGACATTATTACTGGGGGGGTATCTACTGGGGGCAAACTGCTGGGGGACATTATTACTGGGTGGCATATACTGGGGGCCAAACTACTGGTGGCTTAACTACAGGGGCCAAACTACTGGGGGAAAACTACAGGGGCCAAACTACTGGGGGCATTACTACTGAAGGCTAAGCTACAAGGGGGCATAAGTACAGGGACTAAACTACAATGGGGCAAACTACAGGGGGGCATTACTACTGGTGGCTAAACTACTGGGGGCATTACCACTGGGAGGCTAAACTAAAGGGGGGGGTAAACTACTGGGGTCATGACTGCAGGGGAATTACCACTGGGGGCATAATGACTGGGGGCATTACTACAGGCAACATTACTACTGGGGGCAATACGGGCATTGCAAAAGGGACACCACTACTTGGGGGTCTATATAAGGGGCACTACCAGTACAGTGGACATTGCATAATGAGCGCTACAACTGTGGGCATTGTATAAGAAGCGCCACCTCACATGCACCGAAGCCGCACGCAAATGTACTTGCCCCTTCCATGGTGCCCCCCCTATCATTTTCTTCTGGATCCGCCCCTGTTTGCATTGGTGCGTGGAGTCTTCTTCAGACGGTCATGGAGTTGCGCATTACCTCAATGATTTCCTGTGCGTGGGACCGGCGAAAGCGCCACGCTGCAGCGACTTGCTGTTCAGCATCCGAGCGTTGTTTTATCACTTTGGCATTCCTGTAGCCGGGGATAAAACGGAGGGGCCTGTTTCCTGTTTGTCGTTCTTGGGGATTGAAATCGACACGGTGGTGGGATCGTGTCGCCTTCCTCAGGCCAAGGTTGCGAAGCTCCGCGAGGTTATTTGCCAGTTCGTAATGTCACGGAAAGTCGCGCTGAGGCAGGCGCAGTCATTGCTGGGCCTCTTGAACTTTGCATGCCGGTGATCCCGATGGGCAGGGTTTTCTACCGTAAACTGGAGAGGGCGACGGCGGGGTGTGCCAGGCCGCATCATTTCATTCGTTTGTCCTCCGAGATTAAGAGGGATTTGGCCGTCTGGGCCTCGTTCCTGGAGGACTTCAGTGGGGTGCGTATCTGGCTGGCCCCAACGGTTGACAATGCTTGATTACAGCTGTTTACCGACGCAGCTGGTTCCTCTGGGTTCGGTTGCTACCTAGAGGGATCTTGGTGCGTGGCCTCGTGGCCTGAGGAATGGCATCGCGAAGGTTTCACTAGGGACCTCTTTGCTGCTGGAGCTTTTCCCCATTATGGTGGCACTGGAGGTTTTGGGCGATCGTCTGGCTCATCGCAGCATTTTGTTTAGATGTGACAATCTGGGCGTGGTGCATGCGATCAATAACCAGAGGGCGAAGTCGCTGGTGGTTCTGAGGGTGCTCGGGCGATTGCTGCTGACATGCTTGCATAAGAATGTATGGTTCCGCGCGCAGCATGTGCCAGGGCTTGAGAACGGAATTGCCGATGCGTTGTCCCGCGGTCAGTGGGAGAGATTTCGTTTGTTGGCACCTGAGGCCGATGAGCGTGGTTTCAATGTCCTGGTTATGTCTGGCAGGTGATCGGACCGGACTGGAGGGTATAGCGATGCGGTCTGTGGCTCCGAACACGCTCAAGGCTTACGGCAAGCTTGGAGTGAGTGGGAAGAGTTTGTCCGAGGACGTAGTCATGAAGGTAAGAGCGGGCATCGGATGATGCTTTCTTTTATTTGGCAGCTGTTTGTCACGGGTAGGTCCGGAGCGGTGGTGTCCCGGTACTTAGCTGGGATTTAGTTTTCTAGTAAAATCAAGGGTGTCCCTGACGTGACAAAGAGCGGGCTTCTGGTTAAGGCGATGAAAAGGTGGGCGCGCGTGGCGCCAGTGGCGCCTGAAAGGCGATGGCCCATCGATGCGGCCTTGCTACCGGCTGTCATCGATGCGGTTCGCGGTATCGCGTCGTCAATTTTTTAATCGCTTTTGTTCCAGTTGGCATTCTCCATGGCTTACCACGGAGCCTTTCGGGTTTCGAAGCTGGTAGCGCCATCTAAGCGGGCAGGCTCGCGCATGCTTCTGGATGACGTGGTGGTGGGTGAAAGGTCCTTGCTGTGCAGATTGCGTCGCTCTAAGACGGACCAAGTAGGTAGAGGGCGATGGGTCACTTTGGTTCCGTCTCTGGAGGAGAGCATTTGCCCGGTGAGGCTGGCATCGAAGTATGCAGCGGTTCGGCCCGGTGTGCAGGGGTCGTGGCTGCTGCATTATGACGGTTATCCTTTAACGAAATATCAGTTTCGTTGGATGCTGAGTCGCTGTCTGGCGAGCTTGGGCCTTTCACCCGCTGCTTTCGGTACGCATTCTTTCCGAATCGGGGCAGCGACGTCGGCTGCGTCGGCGGGGGTTTTCCGTTGCGGAGATCCAGGCGGTGGGGCGATGGAAGTCGTCAAGTTACAGACGATATATTCGCCCAGTTCCATGAGTCTTTTGTTGACTAACAGTTCAGTTTATTAGTCGTTGTATAAGTTCATGTTGTAAGGTTAAGTACGTCCTTGTGCAGTGGTGTCTGTTTGTCTCCCCTGTTCATCCTACTCAGGGATTAGCTACTCGCCGCTGCTGGCAGCGGGGGTCTGGAGTTCTCTTGCGATTTTTTGCCTGACTTGACGGACTGAATTCTAATCTACAATTCGGCTGATCAGTTCAAATCAAAGTCCCTCAGCAGGATATTTACGCTTTCACCTCCAGCTGAGTTCTTACATGTTTTTCCCATTTTATACCCCCCCTACACCCCCCCCCCCCCTTTTATTTTCTTTATTTTATTTTGATTTTTCCCATTGTGTGTTTATGTTGCTTCGATTGGCTGGAAGCTTGTTTAGATCGGCTAGGCCGTGACTTCTGCAAGACACGAAAACCCGTTTTTTCTTTTGGCAGATCCTTCAGGTTAATGCGTTTAATATACTCCTGTTAGGATACTTATTAACCGATTTTTACTCCTTTCCTTCTCTTCGGGTTGGGTAGAAGACGATTTGGCAATCTGGGTGGTTGGCCACTCTTATGTTTACTGGGCAGCCAGGTTTTTGGCCTCGGAGGGGGCACAGATGTTTCCTAGGACTCATGGCGTTCGTTGGCTTGGTTGGCGGGGATGATGTGGAAAGATCTGAAGAGTAGGTTGGTCAGTCAGGTCAGCGAGCATGGAGTCCCTAGGGTGCTGGTTGTCCATTTAGGTGGCAACGATCTGGGAAGAGGACATCTTTGGAGCTGCGGTGGGCCATGATGGAGGATCTAACCAGTGTGGCCGCAGCGTGGCCCAATTGTGTCTTGGTGTTCTCTATGATGGTGCCAAGGTTGCGTTGGCAAGGAGTGGCGGACGGTCGCCAGATTGATGAGGCCAGGCAGAAGGTGAATGCGGCGGTGGCAAAGTGGGTGTTGGCCCACGGAGGGAAAGTGGTTCGCCACCCTAGGATTCGGTTTCGTGACAGTCACCTTTTTCGGCCTGAAGGTGTGTATCTGTCCAAGGAGGGGATGCTGTTTTTCCTGGAGGATCTGTTCCTGGTGTTGCAGGAGTTAGGTTGAGGGTATGGTGGCGGTGCGAAGACTCTGGGGAAGAGTCTTTCGCTGTTGGCGGAAAAAACGGCAGGTTGTAATTTGACTGGTTAGTTGCAGTTGTTTACACTTTTGGTGTGGTTTAGTTGCACTCACCTCCATTGACTTTTAAGGCCGCTAGATCACCCATCAGGGGGCATCGTCATCACCCATCCGGGTGAGCAGTCAGCGTGGAGGTCTGAGTCGGGCACCTATTACCTATGTATGGTTTGTGGTAAATTAGGATCGTTTGGGCTTTAATGTTTTTTGAGGTTATCGTCAGTTGAATATAGCCGTTCTTTTTTCTGCCACCATATGCCGGCTGAATCTGCATGTTAACTAAAATTTTCATTTTACAGGTTTTCTAATGGTTAGGGTACAATAAATAGCTAACAATTTTCTGCCAAATTCTAGTCTCCGTGTCATTATTTCTTGGTATTAAAGGTACTGAATGCTTTACTTTTGAATAAGGGTCCACACATTATCATTAGGAGGTTTAGTGATGGCAAGGGCTGAGTAAGTTCATACCTACTCTGAAACTGCAGAAAACGTTTTCATCCCACTCGGCTGCACATGCGATCGTACACTCGTAAAGTGAAAATACACTCCCCCGTGGGCGGCGATTATGCCTTTGCACATCTGCAAGAAGTAGCTAGCGAGCAATTAAGTCGGAATGAGGGCCCTTGTGCAGAGGTCTGAAGCTTTGTCTAAGGTTCCAGTCTTGCGCCATGTAAAACTGTAAATTGCTGTTAATAAGTTATAAAACATTTACTAAAAATGTTACCACCCTATTAGTTTAATGGAGATTTGAGCTTTACGGAACAGATCATTTCAAATTACACATTGCTGAATCTGTTGGATAATTATTTTATCAGCTTCAAAGCCACCTCTAAATTCAGCATCTATCTGCGGACGCTAATTACGTCTACAGCTATAAATATATATAAAATGATCAAGGACTCAAAATGTTGTAAATAAGATTTCTCTCTTTGCAAGCTTATCCTTAGAGTCTCAGAAGGAATATTACTTACACATTGCAATACTTCCTAAATAAGTCCTGGTGTTTCACCGTCAACCTGCTGTGACGGTCAAGTTTATTTAAAACATATACATTTATAGTGCTGAAACCAGTAACTTTATAGACTCATTCATATTTAAATTAAATGTTCCATTACTGCAGTTTATTTTAATATGCTGAATGTACAACTGAATCGCCACTCACTTCATCTAGTAAATATTGCTCAGGTGCCCTCCGGTGAATTTCATTTAAACAAGAATCTCAGCAAGTGGCGGCACTCACTTCAGAGTCTGATGTCAGCAAATAAAGTGCAAAAAGTGCTATTTAATGAATCACTGCATTCCAACGTTTCGGGGCCATGACGCCCCTTTTTCAAGGTGATACATACATAAGTGAACTCAACATACCTTTATACAAAAGAAGACCCGCGAACGAGACGAGCTCCTGGCATCGGAGGTGAGACTCACTTCCGGCCCAGCTCACAGGTGTAATGTAGTGACGTAGTTCCGCCCCGTTGTCATAGCAACGACGGCTTCCTGGAAACCGGGGCTGGCGGCGCTACTGTGGCAACCAGCGCTACCCAGCAATGATGGGAACTTTGCGGTCTGCGGTAAACTGCAACGTTAATTGGGGTCACCCTTGTGGGCCACAAAGTTCCCATCATTGGGTAGAATGGAGCTGCGCTAAGCTCCATTCTAGCCAGTGCGCTCCTCCTGATTGACAGGCTAGGAGCGCACAGCCAATCAGGAGAGCGCCATGACGTGGCACTCCCTGATTGGCTGGTTGGACCTTCAAAGACAGAAGTCACGGGGGATCCCGCATTCGGGAAAAGGGGTTCCATGTGTAAACATGGAACCACTTTAAGTGCGTGGATGGGGTTTTCGTTTTTTTATTTTATTCAAGTCCCTGGATTACTTCGGGAAAGAAGAGAACAGATCTTCACTGGATTGGTTGTAAGTATAATTTTATCTTTACAGGTCCCCCGTGGATTCTACATGGACAAGTGGACGTGAATCTCAACGTTGGAAGTAGGTAAGTATGTGAGTGTGTAAGTATGTCTGAATAAAATGTAACTTTCACAGTGTGTGTCTTGTGTTTTTTTTGTTGTTGTGGTAGAACTACAGGTACCAGCTGGCCGTTATTTCCCTGCATGCAGCTACTTATGGTTCTCCAAGTACCAGCTTGGGGGGGAGGCTTGCTGGGACTTGTAGTTCTACCACAAAAAAACAATATTCTTTTTTTACACAAAGGCTATCAGCCCCCCATCCACCAACCAGGGATGGGGGGGACAGCCTCTGGCTTCACCCCTGGACCTTGGGTGCCTGGGGGGGACCCCTTGATTTAAGGGGTCCCCACTCCTCCAGGGAACCCGGGCCAGGGGTGACTAGTTGGGGGGGGGGTAATGCCACGGCCGCAGGGACCTATATAAAAGTGTCCCCCGGCTGTGGCATTATCTCTCTGGCTAATGGAGCCCGGTGCTGGTTTTAAAAATACGGGGAACCCCTACATCTTTTGTCTCCGTATTTTTTGAACCAGGACAGACGCAGATCCCGGTGCTGGTTGTATAAATTTGGGGGGACCCTATGCATTTTTCCCCATGTATTTTTACAACCAGAGCCAGCTCAAAGAGCCCGAGGCTGGTTATACATAGCAGGGGGGACCCCACGCAATTTTTTTTTCAACTTTTAACTCTTTAAACACTTCTCATAATGTACACAATGAAGCCCTGCACGGATCTAACTGATCCGGCCAGACTTCATTGTGTTATGCGAGGCAGTGTTTTACTAATCACTCCCATGAAACACTGCCCGACAATATGAATCACATCGACACCGGAAAATATGAAAATAGAAAACTTGGCAGCTTAGTAAATTACCGAAAATGGATTCAAAAAGTTGCAGTAAAATACGTCCGATAAAAATCGAGACTAAGCTCCCATCAAATCAGCCCAAACACGATTTTTATTAAATATACCCCACAGTCTCCTCTCCAGCGTCTCCTCCCATTGCACGTGCACTGTGACGTCATGGCGTCACATGCACAACTCGGGACTGTAGGGGAGGCGGATGGAAGAAGCAGCTCATGCTGTTATTGAACAGTTGTGAGCTGCGGGCAGCCGGGAGGCAGGCGCCGGCGGAGTCAGGCTACGGCACACTTTCCTATATTTTAGGTGCCCAGAGCTTGAGCTCCTCTGGAGCCACGCTCCCTATGCGCCTGACTATCAGATCTCTGTCAAGAATTTTCAACAGCAACAGGAATCAAAATGAATAGTTGCGAAACACATAGAAAGTGGTTTTGCAAGAAGCCTTCAGAAACCTTTCACCGGAGATCAATGCAATGCCTTTCTTATGGTATTGGGCAATCACCGTAGTCATCACTAATTATTTCAGGTAATAAACCATGAAATACTGCGTACCACCACCCTATACATATGCTTGGTTAGATAATTTCCGTCATCATACTCAGTGCCGTCTGGTGTATTGCTGTAGGTGCAAAAGATATGTCTGGAAATAAATGTACAGACGCTTACTTTCAACTACACATAGTTCACAGATCCATCGACAAGCCCTCATTGAATATCTTTGAAAAATCTGCAGGACCCGCAGCCAAACGCGTCAGGTGTTCTTCCAGGACACCCACCACCAATTGGAAGCTGCTCATTGTGTGCCCGGACCAGTATTGGACCTTTCAAACTTTTGTGCAGAAAATTTTTCGGTGAAGGGAACTGCTCTTTGCTGAGATTTTACATCTATTCCGCAATCAGGACACCGCAATCTGGTGTAAACCCAGGACCCTGGCAACACCATTTACTCCAATGGATTCCTTCAAGGGACTATGCCTCCAGCAGCAGGTCTGCGGTAATTGCTCACTAGGACTGTGCCATCATCCCTCATTGCCTATTCCGTACACCCATCTGCAGTCCATACATTTAAGGGAACGGACACCACTAAATAAGGAGCGTGTGTTGGTGATTCTTGGTATTTCAACTATTTTTATTGTTTATATTTACTTGCTCTTATTAAATTTGAAATTCACCCTTCATTCCATCCATCTATTTGTGGTATATATTTGTATACACATTTTCTTATTCATACATTTGTTAATTACCAGCGCTGCTATTTTGTGTATGGTCCTCACTGAATAGCGCCTTCATGAGAGAGCCCCATTATAGCGCAGTTACGCCTATTCAATTGCAAATGGAGACATGACTGAGATGCATACAACTGCATCGCTTGTACTTCATGTGTACAGTTTTGGAACATGTAGAGGGTGGGATGTACTAAGCGGAAAATGCGGTAAACCCCCTGTTTACCGCATTTTCCTGATGTACTAAGCCCCGTCCGGTAGGTCAGCGCCGCGGCGAGGTTCTCCAGCTTTAGCTGGCGATAGTCCATAGAAGCCTATGGGCTTCTCTTCGCAGCGCTGTGTGAGGGATCCGATCGGATCCCTCCCAGCATGCCCTGCGGCCGCCCCCGTCACCCCGCGCATGCTCACACTGACTCCTGGGGCCGAATCCCGGACGTCAGGCTGCCGCTGTGCATCGCGGAGGACCACTCTTATCGGAAGAGCTGTCCTCCGCAATGCTGATCGCATATGTTAGTACATATGCGATGAGCATTGTGGCGCAGGGCGGCGATGGGCGGCGATGTACATTAGTACATCCCGCCCAGAGTGTGATAACTCATAAGATACACTTCGCAAGCAGCGTACAATCAACCTGCATCAGCCACAAAAGAGTGAGTGTGTTCACAATTTCGAGGTATGCTCAGACCAGTGATTTGGTTTTGTTTTACGGTTTTGCCAAAACCACTGTCAAGGGTTTTGATTCGGATTTAGTTTTGATGTCTTGAAAATTGATCCAAACAGCATTATTACCCTCAATAACATTAATTTCCAGTCAGTTTTTGACCACCCACAGCTCACAAAATTGTTCACCAATATTGGCCGAAGACTGCGTCGAGCTGGCTGGTTACTAAGCGACAGAGCAGCGGCACAAACACACGGCAGTTACTTTAAAAGAATATAGCCCATCTATGAAACATTGCGGCCCAGCAGTGGCAGACAGAAGGGCATAAGCTATACGATCCCATAGAAAGAATGTCTTCGTTAATCAAGAAGAGGCCCCAGGGCAGTACAATGGAGGAGGAGTTTTGATTGATTGATTGATTGATTGATTCATACATTGATTAATTCATTCATTATTAATTGATTGAAATTGATTAATGAATTAATTTAGAAAATTAAAAAGAAGAATACAGTGTTTATAGTGAAGGATTCCTGACAAGAGTTGAAACTTGAAAGTGAAGCCAAGAAAATGAATAGTTGCACTGCAGAGCTGCAAACTCCAAATCAGCCTATCTTATACTAACAAGTATTAGGAGGATGACCTGATGGCCATACTCACCCCCACCCTCACCCTTCCCCCATTACTAATTGGGTAACACACCCCTGTAGTACATTTACCAGAGTCTGAGTATTAGGGATAATACCATATTTTTCTCCTAAATCTAGTCCACAAACAGAGAGATTTTCAGCTTATTCATGATCTACAGGTTTGCAAGTATTTCTGATAGCTGTTACGAATAATTTTTCTTGTGGATTTTACTGCATAATACAAAATATGCTCCATAATCCTGTTAAATTGTGTTGTTTTTTTGTGAGCGACCACATTATCTCTGGTTAAAAATGTGTAGCAAATTAGTAATATATTAGAGCAACCGATAAACAATGTTTACCTATGCAAAAAAGGACGTCAACCAATGGCGTAACTAAACATTTTTGCGCTGTGTGCAAGAAGCAGCATCGGCACCCCCCCCCCATATATAAACAGGGGCACGGCTTCATGAGGAATGGGCGTGGCCACAGAGCTCCCTTGTACACAGTATGGCAGGCAGAGTTCCCTTTTACACGGTACGGCAGCTAGAGTCTCCTTTTAACTATTAGGCAGGTACAGTAGAGTTTCCCTTTTAGACATTAGGCAGGCAGAGTCCCCTTTTCACATATTAGGCAGGTAGAGTACCCCTTTTTACACATTAGGCAGGCTGAGTCCCCCTTTTTACAAATTAGGCAGGCAGAGTCCCCCTTTTTACACATTAGGCAGGTAGAGTACCTCTTTTTACACATTAGGCAGATAGAGTACCTCTTTTTACAAATTAGGCAGACATAGCCCCTCTTTTTACACATTAGGCAGGCAGAGTACCTCTTTTTACACATTAGGCAGGCAGAGTACCTCTTTTTACACATTAGGCAGGCAGAGCCACCCTTTTTACTAGAATGTGCGGCAGGCACTTTTCATGTTTTGTGTTTTGGTTTTAAATCTGGATCCCCACTCGTTTTTTGGATCTGGATTGGTTTTGCCAAAACCACCCTTTCGGGTTTTGGTTTTGGATCTGGATGATTTTTGAAAAGAACACAAAAAAAGCTAAAATCACAGAATTTGGGGGTAATTTTGATACTATGGTATTCCTAACCTCAATAACATTCATATCCATTCATTTCCAGTCTATTCTGAATACCTCACACCTCACAATATTGTTTTTAGGCAAAAAGGTTGCACCAAGGTAGCTGGATGACTTTGCTAAGCGACACAAGTGTGCGGCACAAACATCTGGCCCATCTAGGAGTGTAAGACAGGTTGGCACTTTTAAAAACTAGGCCCCAAACAGCTCATCATGCAAAGAAGAAAAAGAGGTGCAATGAGGTAGCTGGATGACTAAGCTAAGCGACACAAGTGTGCGGTGCAAAAACCTGGCCCAGCTAGGAGTGGCACTGCAGTGTCAGACAGGATGGCACTTTTAAAAACTAGGCCCCAAACAGCTCATCATGCAAAGAAGAAAAAGAGGTGCAATGTGGTAGCTGAATGACTAAGCTAAGTGAAATTAGTGTGCACCACAAACACCTGGCCCATCTAGGAGTGGCACTGCAGTGTCAGACAGGATGGCACTATTAAAAACTAGGCCCCAAACAGCACATGATGCAAAGAAAAGAAGAGGTGCACCGAGGTTGCTGAATGAATAAGCTAAGTGACACAAGTGTGTGGAACAAACACCTGGCCCATCTAGGAATGGCACTGCTGTGCAGTGTTGCCAACTCTGAAATGAAAAACAAGCAACCGATGACTGAAAAATAAGCCCAAAACAAGCCCAAACCAATCCTAAAAAGCCCAAAAAAAAAGCCCCTCAAGTTTTTTTTTTTTATATAAAAACAAACATTATTGTTTGTCTTATTAAAATACATATAATTGTTTATATAATCTGCCTTTAAGGTCTTTACAATGATATTTATCAGCACAAAACTGGCTTTTAAAGAATACTGGAATTTTTATAAATATTATAGTTAGAGTTGTGAATTTAAGATACTATACTTTCATGTTTCCTCTAAAGAAAAATCTCAAGTGAAAATTGCCAACTGTATACACTGTATCTGTGGTCATTTGTATTCACTGTGAAATATTTATTCGATGGAAAGATAAAACAAATAATCTTAAGGGGGGTACTCACGGAGCGATATTCTAAGCAATCTGACTAGATTGCTTAGAATATCGGCAGGATCGCTCCGTGTGTAGCCCCCTCGGCGATAGCGATGCGCGGCCCCGCACATCGCTATCGCCGCTGCTAGATTGGCCTGCATGCAGGCCAATCTAGCGGGTCGCTCACTTCACCCGCTGGGTGAAGTGAGCGGCCCCCCCGTCTCCCCCCGCACGCTCAGCACAGATCGCGCTGTGCTGAGCGGCAGGAGAGATGTGTGCTGAGCGGTTCGCTCAGCACGCATCTCTCCTTGATCGGCCCGTGAGTA
The DNA here is from genome assembly GCF_028390025.1 of Pseudophryne corroboree. Lineage (NCBI taxonomy): Eukaryota > Metazoa > Chordata > Amphibia > Anura > Myobatrachidae > Pseudophryne > Pseudophryne corroboree. Next base: position 832,623,376 of record NC_086448.1, read on the forward strand.
CTGGGCTTTACAACATCCAACTTTGTACTTCTATTAAATAAATAAAGAGGCCAAATCAAGGTAACAAAACAAAAGATTATTAAGACAATTCAAAATAATAAATGCATATATAAATATTAAATAGTAACTCAATTCAATAAATAACAAAGGAATTACTGAGAGGTAAAGTGCATTGCAGATGGCATACTATGTGAGGTAAAGTGCATGGCACACTGTGTGAAGTATAGTGCATTGCAGATAGCACACTGGGGGTCAATCCGAGTTGTTCGCTCGTTGCCGATTTTCGCAACGGAGAGATTAAGGCAAAAATGCGCATGCGCATGGTACGTAGTGCGCATGCGCTAAGTAATTTAGCACAAAACTTAGTAGATTCACTCACGTCCGAACGAAGAATTTTCATCGTTGAAGTGACCGGAGTGTGATTGAAAGGAAGTGGGTGTTTCTGGGCGGAAACTGACCGTTTTCTGGGAGTGTGCGGAAAAACGCAGGCGTGCCAGGATAAAACGCAGGAGTGTCTGGAGAAACGGGGGAGTGGCTGGCCGAACGCAGGGCGTGTTTGTGACGTCAAACCAGGAACGAAACGGGCTGAGCTGAATGCAGTGTAGGAGTAAGTCTCGAGCTACTCAGAAACTGCTAAGAATTATTTATTCGCAATTCTGCTAATCTTTCATTCGCAATTCTGCTAAGCGAAGATACACTCCCAAAGGGCGGTGGCCTATCGTGTGCAATGCTGCTAAAAGCAGCTAGCGAGCGAACAACTCGGAATGACCCCCACTGTGAGGTAAAGTGCATGGCACACTGTGTGAAGTAAAGTGCATTGCAGATGGCATACTGTGAGGTAAAGTACATAGCACACTGAATTTCAAAGGTTTTATGTAAAATGGATATAAGCAAATTCATCTGAGCTGTCTCCATCGTCTATAGAAGCTTCCATGTTATACATTCCTGAGTTGAAGCGCTGAAGCATATTGGTAGTTGGTTTAAAATCCTTGCAACAAATACCCAAGCGTCTTAAACCATATCTGGAATAAAGGATACCACATAAAGTGGTCCTAAATTGCTTCACTGTTGTGTGTCTGGTCAGTGTCTTTGTTGTTGTCATTGTTAAAAACAAATTAGCCCTACTGAATACACACAACCGGCAGTCGGCAACAATAGACATAATGAATGACTCATCACTATTTCTTTAAGACTCTATTCATCCACAACGTCTCACCTACAGTATGTCTGTGTGAGGATCTGTGTTATATGGATGAATGACTAATTATCTCTGAAAGTCGGTGTCAGTGATACCTAAAAACAAAAGAAGCCCAAAAACAAGCAGCAAAAAAAATTATAAGCCCAAAAACAAGCAACAAGCAACCACGCAAAAAAATAAGCAACCAGAATAAAAAACAAGCCCAATTCCGCTTGTTATAAGCTGAATTGGCAACTATGCTGCTGTGTCACATAGGATGGCACTTTTAAAAACTAGGCCCCAAACAGCTTATCATGCAAAGAAGAAAAAGAGGTGCACTGAGGTAGCTGGATGACTAAGCTAAGCGACACAAGTGTGCGGCACAAACGCCTGGCCCATCTAGGAGTGGCACTGCAGTGGCAGACAGGATGGCACTTTTAAAAACTAGGCCCCAAACAGCACATCATGCAAAGAAGAAAAAGAGGTGCAATGAGGTAGCTGGATGACTAAGCTAAGCGACACAAGTGTGCGGCACAAACACCTGGCCCATCTAGGAGTGGCACGCAGTGGCTGAATGTCGAAAGTGGCCCACAATTTTGCGGGCCACCGACAGCATCTCCTGCACGCCTCTGTCATTTCTAAAAAAAATTCTGCACCACCAAATGAATTGTATGTGCAAAACATGGGCCGTGCTGGAAATTGTCCAGATGTAATGCATGCACAATATTGGTGGACTTATACGGCAGTACCCCTGGACTTATACGGCAGCACCACTGGACTGGATTAATACGGCAGTACCCCTGGACTTATACAGCTGCACCACTGGACTGGACTTATAGGGCAGTACCCCATGATTTATACTGCTGCAGCACTGACTGGACTTATGTGGCAGTACCCCTGGACTTATACTGCACACTGGAGTGGACTTATACGGCAGTACCTCTGGACTTAAACGACAGTATCCCTGGACTTATTCGGCAGTACCCCTGGACCTATTTGGCAGTACCGCTGGACTCGACTTATACCGCAGTATATCTAGACTTATACGGCAGCACCACTGGACTGGACATATACGGCAGTACCCCTGGACTTTTATTGCTGCACCACTGGACTGGACTTATACGGCAGTACCCCTGGACTTATACGGCAGTATCCCTGGATTTTTATGGCAGCACTACTTTACTAGACTTATACAGCTGCACCACTGGACTGGACTCATATGGCTGCACCCCTGGACTTATACGGCTGAACCACTGGACTGGACTTATACGGCAGTACCCCTGGACTTATACGGCTGAACCACTGGACTGGACTTATACAGCTGTACAGCTGGACTTATACGGCAGCAGCACTGGACTTATGGCAGCACAGGACACCACCACTAGACTTATGGCAGCACACTACACCACCACTGGACTGATGCAGCACAACATTGCACCACTGGACTGGACTTATACAGCAGAACCACTGGACTTATGGCAGTACAGGACACCACCACTGGACTTATGGCAGCACAGAACACCACCACTGGACTTACAGTACCAGTCAAAAGTTTGGACACACTTTCTCATTCAACTGAATGAGAAAGTGTGTCCAAACTTTTGACTAGTACTGTATGGAAGCACAGGACACCCCCACTGGACTGGTGTAGCACAACACAGCACCACTGCACTAGACTGGACTATACAGCAGCACTGGACATATGGCAGCACAGGACACCACCACTGTGACTGGACTGATGCAGCACAAGACATCACCACTGGACTTATGCAGCACAAGACAGCACTGGAATGACACAAAAGAGCAGGTCGCCACCCCACGCACCACACCAATTTCCCGCACAGACAGTGAGGAGACATGTCCTCTCGCTACATGCTACACTTTCCGAGACTGGAGTGAAAATGGCGGTGACGCGTGGGTCATTATATGGAATCCAAAACCCGCGAGAATCCGACAGCGGGAGGATGATGTTTTGCCTTGTTCTGGTTCCCGAGTCTGGCGGGATAACCCGAGCCGGACTCAGATGCGGGCACGGGACGTGATGTTCGGTAGGGTTCAGTTCTCAGGAACTGAGCCCGCTCATCCCTACTTTTTACACATTACATAGGCACAGTACCCCTTTTTACACATTACACAGGTACAGTCCCCCTTTTTACACATTACACAGGTGTAAGGGTGCCGATACAGTGTAAAACCTGCGGCCGTGCAGGTGTACCGCTCCTTACCTCAAGATGCTTTTCCTCGTTTCCAGACCGCTCTATTCTGTTCGTCCGGTCGAAAGTCTTCCTTGGGGCCACTACCTGGGGACTTAACCTGGAGGACCGACGGCTAAAGGAAAGAAAGACACTTTCACCGTGTGCTCACCCCTTCCACGACGGGGAAAGAGTGGCACACCGGGGTGGCCGCGAAGTTCACCGGTTTTGGTGAATGTCATCATTGGCCCGCGGGCCTCAGCCACCCAGAATGTCACCTACTCGGCACTTGCGCACCTAGGTGAGAGCGAGCCCGCTAGGCCTAGCGGGGTCTCGCGACCGGCGCTCAACGCAGACAAAGACACACACCTACTGAGTATACTCACACTGGTACTCTTATTATTATTATTATTATTATTATTACCAGTTATTTATATAGCGCACACATATTCCGCAGCGCTTTTACAGAGAATATTTAGCCATTCACATCAGTCCCTGCCCCAGTGGAGCTTACAATCTATATTCCCTATCACATGTAGACGCACACACATTCATGCTAGGGTAAATTTTTGTTGAAAGCCAATTAACCTACCAGTATATTTTTGGATTGTCAGCTTGCTTGCCGCGGGTCCCTGCTCCTGGAACGAGAATGACAGCAGCCTCCCTACGAACTAATAAATGGCAAACAACGGAACTGAGCCTATTTACTATGAACTCCACACAGTGCAACTTGGTTGGCTACCTCACCTAGCTCCAGCAAACAGTACAAACACATACAGGATAACAGTATGACAATAGAACAAAATGGGAGTTACCTCTCAAGTCCAGTCTGATGAAGGTTCCGCTGCTTCGCGCCTGGAGGATAAACACTGGTACAACCTAATCCCCTACAAGGATCGCCACCCACTCCGGCGCTCGAGGACAGACCGTGTGAAACCGGGCGGTCTCTCCACAACCCCACCGAACACTAAAGGGGCGTCCAGAATATGAGGGCCAGCCGACCCTCCGTACTCGACCTACGACTGGCCCCGAGCGAGCTGCCGCACGGCCCACCCGCCAGGGTACCCGACTAAGGAGAGGAAATAGGTCTGTACCATGGACTCCTCCCACAGTGTGCCTACCCTGGAACAGAGCTCCCTACAGCAGAGGTCACGATTCGAATCCTAGCTCTGCCACGGCCTACTGCCGATATTCCCCTTCAGGCCTAGTGCCTGCCAGTTAAGTGGTGGGTGGTCTTGGCCTAATGATAAGACCACTTATACAAGTTGTGGCCCCCTTTCCTATCTGCTGCTCGGGCCTATTGCCCGTCCCTTCCCACAGGCCTAATGCCTGGCACCCTGGTGGTCTAGGGGGAATATTCTCGGCTGCAGGGCCCCCTCTCCTATCTGCTGCTTGGGCCTATTGCCCATCTGTGCCCACAGGCCTAATGCCTGACACCCTGGTGGTCTAGGGGGAATACTCTCGGCACAAGGCCGCTTACCGAACCGTAGGGAGAGGCTGCAGTGGGGAGCTTCGTTATCTCTTTTGCTAAACACACACTGCAGCACTCTCCACCGGACCTCCACGCTGGACCCTGGACTCCTTCTCTTCTCCAGCCGCCGCTGCTTCTTCTTCCTGGCCGCCGACTCTTCTTTTCTTCTGCCGCCGCCGCCTCTCCTTCCCGGCCGCCGCTTCTTCATTCTTCTGGAGTTCTTCACCGCTCCGTGTCCGGCGCCGACTGACCACTCCCGCTCCGCAGCGTCTGTTATATGACGCTGGGAGGGGGTGGCGCTATGACGCGACGAGCCCTGGTTGGCTCGTCGTGGCCGTTCCCAGTGGCTGACTGGGCGCAAGCCCCGATTGGCTCCCGCTCGACGCCAAATTCAAATAGCCACGACGTGATTGCAGGGGCTTGAATCCCAGTGGATGCAAGCCCCTCCGTGCCGGAAACTCGCCACAACGCCGTTTCCTGTCGCGTCCCGCCGCTGCTCGTCTGGGGAAGACGGAGGTGAGAGACCTCCCTCATTCCCCCAGCCTGGCGTCCGCTCACACAGGCACAGTCCCCCTTTTTTACATTACACAAGCACAGTCCCCCTTTTTACACATTACACAGCCACAGTCCCCCTTTTTACACATTACACAGGTACAGTCCCCCTTTTTACACATTACACAGGTACAGTCCCCCTTTTTACACATTACACAGGTACAGTCCCCCTTTTTACACATTACACAGGCACAGTCCCCCTTTTTACACATTACACAGCCACAGTCCCCCTTTTTACACATTACACAGCCACAGTCCCCCTTTTTACACATTACAAAGGCACAGTCCCCCTTTTTACACATTAGGCAGGTTTATGCATTATGGTATATGCATTTCGGTGCTGTCCAAGGACAACCCAGGAGAACAAAGGACAACACAAATACAGTAAATCAATTAGTTAACCGCACCAAAAGCTCTGTTGCCAGTGTATTTTAAGCAAAAGTGCCATAATACTTGAACTTCAAGCATCCTGTTTACCTCTTCAGCAAGCCTCAAGGAAACACTTTTCCTCAGCAAGTCACAAGGATAAAACAAAATAGACTAAACAATCTACAAAGAAGACTACCATGATTGCAGCAATGAATGCACATTACAACAAAAGGGGCATCCAGCTCCAACGATTTCACTCACTCTGACTGCCTGTCCCGATGTGCGCTAGCGGAATTAACACAGCCTGTCTGAGTGTCCTCCTCCTCCCCCAACTAGCAGCTCCTCGCGTGGTGCTGGTCTGGGTGGAGGGCAGTGTAGGACATTGAGAAAGCCGGGACTTGGAGAGACGTCTGACCAGGGGTGTTTCTGTAGAGGAGGGGGCTCGTGTGCACCTCCGGGTGGGCCCCCTCCTCTGAACGGTGCTGCCATTTTGGCTGCGATTTCCGCCACGGACGCTGCGCCCGCCGCAGGACTCCGGTTAGGTAAGTATTTAAATGGGTGCAATGTGTGCAGTGTGGGCCCCCCCTGGACCCAGGTGCCCGAGTGCACCACACACATTGCACCCATTATAGAAATGCCAATGCGTCTGACATCATCACGTCTCTCCAGAGTACCTGGGGGAAGGGGCACTTGATCTGTTATCCAGGGCTGGCTAGCAGGCAATATCAGAGGAGGCAGAGCTGCAGAGACATCATGTCCTGGGAGCTGGCGGCTGCAGGGGCGGCGGCGGAAGACAGGCGGTGACATCGGTACACTCCTAGTTACGGCACTGACGTCAACAATGCCCCCCCCCCATCCCCCAACAGTTATACAATTATTATTCCCTCTAATTAATTCACTATCGGCTTCCAGTCAAGCACATGATAAGAATGAACTATGAGCTGGTAAATATTGACTTGAGAGAGACATAGGACCATCACAAATGCCCTCCCCCTCCTCCAAATACAGCCCATAATTAAAAAGAAAAATGGTGCATGGTGGATATGTCCTTGGGCCCTTTCACCCAACCTTATGTTGTATATTAAAAAGGACATGTACAGTCTAACAAACCAAGCACTTCAGCGACAGGGACTGCCACACTTTTGTGGCTGATGATTTTGGTTTGTTTGGTCCCCCACAAACCAAGCTACTGATGGGCTTAAGGTGGCTAACAATGTTGGTATTCATCATTGCATTTAGAACATGTCAGACTCATCATCCTCATCATCATCTTCCTCACTGTTAATATAATCATCATCATCACACAATGGCCCTCATTCCGAGTTGTTCGCTCGCTAGCTGCTTTTTGCAGAAATGCACACGCTAAGCCGCCACCTACTGGGATTGAATCTTAGCTTTGCAGAATTGCAAATGAAAGATTAGCAGAATTGCGAATAGAAATTTATTTGCAGTTTCTGAGTAGCTCGAGACTTACTCTGCCACTGCGATCAGTTCAGTCCTTTTCGTTCCTGGTTTGACGTCACAAACACACCCAGCGTTCGTCCAGACACTCCCCCGTTTCTCCAGACACTCCCGCGTTTTTCCCTGCAACACCTGCGTTTTTCCGCACACTCCCATAAAACGGCCAGTTTCCGCCCAGAAACACCCACTTCATGTCAATCACACTACGATCAGCAGAACGATGAAAAAACTTTTTTAGGCCGTGAGTAAAATACCAAACTTTTGTGCAAATTTACTTGGCGCATTCGCACTGCGAACATTGCGCATGCACAGTTTGCGACTAATCGCTTTGATGCGAAGAAAAATAATGAGCGATCAACTCAGAATGAGGGCCAAGGGCCCTCATTCCGAGTTGATCGGTCGCAAGGCGAATTTAGCAGAGTTACACACGCTAAGCCGCCGCCTACTGGGAGTGAATCTTAGCTTCTTAAAATTGCGACCGATGTATTCACAATATTGCGATTACTAACTACTTAGCAGTTTCAGAGTAGCTTCAGACTTACTCTGCCTGTGCGATCAGTTCAGTGCTTGTCGTTCCTGGTTGACGTCACAAACACACCCAGCGTTCGACCAGGCACTCCCACCGTTTCCCCGGCCACTCCTGCGTTTTTTCCGGAAACGGTAGCGTTTTCAGCCACACGCCCCTGAAACGCCGTGTTTCCGCCCAGTAACACCCATTTCCTGTCAATCACATTACGATCGCTGGAGCGAAGAAAACGCCGTGAGTAAAATTACTTTCTTCATAGTAAAGTTACTTGGCGCAGTCGCAGTGCGAACATTGCGCATGCGTACTAAGCGGATTTTCACTGCGATGCGATGAAAAATACCGAGCGAACAACTCGGAATGAGGGCCAATATTATTATTATTATTATTTATTTATATGGCATCACATGGGATCCGCAGCGCCCAATTACAGAGTAAACAAATAAGCAAAACATGAAGACAGTGACTTAGAGTTCAATACAATATAGGACAAGTACAGGGTATATACACATAGCTGCATCCGTAAACAGCATTGAAATAAGTATCAGAGCCGCAGAAAAACAAAGGATTTGGTGCCATCAAAGAGATTATTGAAAAGAAGATAGGTTAAGTAAGAGATGTAAAAGCCTGTGAGGGAAGAGGACCCTGCTCGTGAGAGCTTATATTCTAAAGGGGAGGGGCACACAGACAGGAGTGACACAGATGGGTAGAAAGTGAGCGTAGATGGGGTAGAAGGCTTAGCTCATCCCCACTGGAAGTTACCTATTTGTTCTAATTCATGGCACAGGTCTTCCTCATAGAATTCATTGCATTGAACATATGTTTTTCCACATTTTGTGGAAGGACTACCTTTGATCATTAATGAGGATGTTGATGATGAGGAAGTTTGCAGTGGAGATTGTATGTGCTGGTCCAAACTGCTGGTAAATGATACTGGACTGCTTGTTATTATTTGACAATTTTTTAAAAAATGTTGCTAAAAAAAATGAAAAATGAACTTCCTGCAAATTACATAACAGGGAGGAGGTGTCTAGATGCCCTACCTTTAGTAACTTTGGCCTCACAAATGGTACAGATGCCTTAACAAATGTCAGGATTTGGGTATAAAATATTCCTTACAAAAAAATTGGATTTTTTTGGTCCTCTACCCAAGCATTATGACATAGGCCCTCATTTCGAGTTATTCGCTCGCTAGCTATTTTTAGCAGAAATGCAAACACAAAGCCGCCGCCCTCTGGGAGTGTATCTTAGCATAGCAGAATTGCTGACGAAAGATTAGCAATTCTGCTATTAAGTATTTCCGTGCAGTTTCTGAGTAGCTCCAGACTGCGATCAGCTCAGTCCGTTTAGTTCCTGGTTTGATGTCACAAACACGCCCAGCGTTCGGCCAGCCACTCCCCCGTTTCTCCAGCCACTCCTGCGTTTTTACCTGGCATGCCTGCGTTTTTTAGCACACTCCCTGAAAACGTCCAGTTTCCACCCAGAAACACCCACCTCCTATCAATCACATTACGATCAGCAGAGCGATTGAAAAGCTTTGTTCGCCCGTGAGTAAAATATTATAGTTTTGTGTAAAATTGCTTAGCGCGTGCGCCCTGCTGTGCATACACATGCACAGAATTGCCGGATTTTAGCCTATTAGCAATTCTGCTAAAAATAGCAGCGAACGAACAACTCGGAATGACCACCAATGTCCTTCTTCTAACTGGCAAGAACTGCTGTCACTGGTAGCTAACATACAGTGCTTTGCTATAGTATTAACCCCCGCCTTAGCTTTTTACCTATTTTGTTACATTACCAAACTGTCATTTATTTATTTTTTTTATCTGAATTTTATGTGATGGATCTGCAGAAAATAGTCTAAGTTGGTGAAGTGAAATGAGAAAATGTACAGAAAAATTATTTTTAGATATAAAATTCTGAAAATTGGCAAGTGCATATGTTTTCATCCCCTTTACTATGAAGCCCCTCAAAAGTTCTGGTGCAACCAATTACCTTCAGAAGTCACATAATTAGTGAAATGAAGTCCACCTGTGTGTGATCTAAGTGTCACATGATCTGTCAGTATAAACACACCTTTTCTGAAAGGCATCAGAGGCTGCAACACCACTAAAGGGCCCTACACACTGGCCGACCCGCCGCTGAGCTGCCCGACGGCGGATACGTCCGACGAGCGCCCCGGCGGCGGGGGGGGGGGGGCCAGTGACGGGGGGAGTGAAGTTTCTTCACTCCCCCCGTCACCCGGCTGCATTGAAGTGCAGGCAAATATGGACAAGATCGTCCATATTGGCCTGCATGTACAGCCGACGGGAGACCAGCGATGAACGAGCGCGGGGACGCGCATCGTTCATCGCTGGAGCCTCCACACTGAAAGATATGAACAAGTTCTCGATCATTTATGAACGAGATCGTTCATATCTTTCAAAAAAATCGGCCAGTGTGTATGGCCTATAAGCAAGAGACATCACACCATGAAGACCAAGGAGCTCTCCAAACAAGTCAGTGACAAAGGGGGTCATCCTGAGTTGATTGCTAGCTGCCGTTGTTTGCAGCGCAGCGATCAGGCTAAAAATCTGCATTTCTGTGCATGCGTATGCACCGCAATGTGCTGGCGGTACAATGAGCATCGTGGGTTTGCACAGAGTGTAACAAACATTCCAGTCGCACAGCCGAACGCAGGAAGATTGACATGAAGTGGGCGTTTCTGGGTGTCAACTGACCATTTTCAGGGAGTGCTTAGAAAAAAACACAGGCGTGGCAGAAAAAATGGAGGAGTGGCTGGGCGTTCGCTGGGCGGGTGTGTGACGTCATAAACCTCCATCGTTAGAGTCAACGCACACAAAGAGTAACTACAGGGCTGGTCTTCATTTGCACAAAACGATTTTGCAGGCTCTCTGCTGCACAAGCGTTCGCTCTTCTGCAAAGCGAAAATACACTCCCCAGTGGACAACGACAATGCGTTTGCACGGCTGCTAAAAACTGCTAGTGAGTGATCAACTCGGAATGACCTCAAAAGTTGTTGAGAAGTACAAGTCAGGGGTGCGTTATAAAAAAATATCCAAATCTTTGATGATCCCCCGAAGCACCATCAAATCCATCATCTTTTAATGGACAGAACATGGTACCACAACAGACCTGCCAAGAGAGGGCCAGCCACCAATACTCACGGACCGGGCAAGGAGGGCATTAATCAGAAAGACAGCACAGAGACCAAAGGTATTCCTGAAGGAGCTGCAGAGTTCCACAGCAGAGACTGGTGTATCTGTGCATGTGACCACAATAAGCCGTACACTCCATAGAGCTAGGCTTTATGGAAGAATGGCCAGAAAAAAACCATTACTTAGTGTTAAAAATAAGAAGGCACGTTTTGAGTTTGCCAAAAGGCATGTGGATGACTCCCCAAATGTATGGAGGAAGGTGCTCTGGTCAGATGAGACTAAAATTGAACTTTTCGGCCACCAAGAAAAACGCTATGTCTGGCGCAAACCCAACACTTTCTTATCACCCCAAGAACACCATCCCCACAGTGATACATGGTGGTGGCAGCATCATGCTGTGGGATGTTTTTCAGCAGCAGGGACTGGGAAACTGTTTTGAGTCGAGGGAAAGATGGATGGTGCTAAATACAGGGATATTTTTGAGAAAAACCTGTGTCAGTCTGCCTGTGATTTAAGACTGGGACGGAGGTTCACCTTCCAGCAGGACAATGACCCAAAGCATACTGCTAAAGCAACACTCGAGTGGTTTAAGGGGAAACATTTAAATGTGCTGGAATGGCCTAGTCAAAGCCCAGATCTTAATCCAATTGAGAATCTGTGGTCAGACTTGAAGATTGCTGTTCACAAGCGGAAACCATCCAACATGAAGGAGCTGGAGCAGTTTTGCCTTGAGGAATGGGCAAAAATCCCAGTGGCAACATGTGGCAAGCTCATAGAGACTTATCCAAAGCGACTTGCAGCTGTAATTGCCACAAAAGGTGGCTCTACAAAGTACTGACTTTAGGGGGGTGAATAGTTATACACGCTGACGTTTTCTGTTATTTTGTCCTATTTGTTGTTTGCTTCACAATAAAAAAAAAAACATCTTCAAAGTTGTAGGCATGTTCTGTGAATGAAATGATGCAAACCTTCAAACAATTAATTTTAATTCCAGGTTGTGAGGCAGCAAAACATGAAAAATGCAAAGGGGGGTGAATACTTTAGCAAGGCACTGTACTTTCACACCAACAAAATCTTCCTCCTGCATTTGATCAACTTCTTGTCTAACAACCCCCTTTTATTCTATTGCACTTCCACAGAAGCATCCTCAATTGCCATGTCTAAATCATCACCATCCTTACTTTTACAACGAATCATACTCACATTTGTAGATGGATCAGAAATGGTGGAAGGATGCTTCTCTATGATTACAGTGTTAGAATTAGAAATGTCAGATGCAGACTAATGTGGACACACTAAGGGGTACATTTACTAAGCGGTGATAAGAGCGGAGAGGTGAGCCAGTGGAGAAGTTGCCCATGGCAACCAATCAGCACTGAAGTAACATCTATAATTTGCATACTATAAAATGATACAGAGCTGCTGATTGGTTGATGGGGAAATATCTCCACTGGCTCACTTCTCCGCTCTTATCACTGCTTAGTAAATGTACCCCTAAGACTCTCCTCTAGGATTTGTGAAGTTTCTGAACACACTGTCCGTTCTTCAGCCTTAGTGTTCTTTTTTTTCGCAAGTGCCGCAATAAACTTTTTTTTGCATGAAACAGCAGTAGCAGAACCGCAATTTGAAAAAAAAAAGACCATGGTCTGAGTGTTTCCTTGCCACTACCAGTGGTGTATGGCATGTTGGCAATTTAGCATTTTTCGATGGTAGATTTCCTCTCCTATTTAGAGGAAATATTTTATTCACCATTGTCAAAAGCTGTTTAGATTGAGGCGCCCTTTTGTACTGTCCACCTTTTGTTATGACTACCAGCGAGTCCCAGACCAGGCCTTGGCATTTATCTATCTGTGGGCACGCTTGTCCTGGTGATGAGCGCTCTGTTTGGTCACATAACTATCTCTGGAGGTGTTCGGTGGCAGGGCACAGTGCAGAGAAGAGACTGTGTCATGCTACTGCAGTGATCCCCGTGATTCTGGCCTGTCGGGACATGTGGTGTGAACGGTGCCATCTTGCTTCAGGTCACCTAACCAGGATCAGCCAAATTGTGGTCAGATTGTGAGTCAGCTGATTCCTGCAGCCAATATGGATACACTTGAGGGTATAAAGCTTCACAGGACTTTGGTGCCAGTTCCATAGTTACACAGCAGTGTGAGCATTGCAGCTGCACTCCCTTAGTGAGACTCTAGCCTCGGTTCTGAGTATCACTGTGGAAAACCTGCTACATAAGCATTATTCCAGTCCGTTTACACTCCAGTCCGGCTCCTGTCCATTTGCACTCCAGTCCGGTACACTCCAGTCCAGCTCCAGTACGTTTAATCTCTAGTCTGGCTCCAGTCCAGTTACACTGCAGTTAGGCCCCAGTCCATTTGCACTCCAGTCTTGTTCCAGTCCAGTTACACTCCAGTTCGGCTCCAGGCTGGTTCCAGTCCAGTTACTCTCCAGTCCGGATCCAGTATCATCATTCCGGTACCGGCTTGGTCAGCATTCCAGTCCTGTTCCAGCTGGTCAGACCACATGCTTAGAGCGAAGAAGAAGAATTTTCTAGTAGACAGATAGGAGGTACAAATCAGGCAACACCCGGAAGTAACACAACCCGGCTAATAATATACAGTATATATATATAGAGTAAAACACGCAAAATATGGCCTGTGCAGTGTGTGTGTGTAATTTTTTTTAAAAACACTTATTTCAAAATAAAAAAACTGCTCCCCAGCCTCTCCCTCTGCTCTCCAATCACAAGAGAGGGACTTACATATATGGAATCCAAAACACAAGAGATCTATCAGTGGGAGCACAACGTTCTGCCTCATTCAGGGATCCGAGTGTGGGGGGAAGACGTGAGCCAGGATTCAGAAACACTCGGATCCCCTAAGTTTGGGGATGTGTTTTATTTTGAAAAATCCGAACCACATATCTCTAGTATTTACCCTGCATGCAAACAATGCAGTGCGGCACGCGAGGTCCAGGTGCAAAGTTACTTGCTGTGTTTGTTTACTCCGACAATAAGTCACAATCAGCCCCATAGTCAGTAATTAAGACTAGTTGCATCAGAGCTTAATTGCAATGCACACTTACTGCCGTACACTAATTAATATAGAAATACACTGTGATGGCAAATCTAGAAGCTTATGTGTTTTTGATGCTTTATAATGAGAATTTGTATGATTATATTAATTTTATCGGCAAACTCGATCCTATTAGAGGAATAATTAGACTTGAAGTGCTCTCATTACAGAGACTTAAATCTGATTCTTGTTTATAATTATATATTACGCAACTAAAATATCAGAATAAATACATTGTATAATTCTGGCACCATTTGTAGGTACTATCCTCACTTAGAAATCTATTTATTTCTGTTTTATTTTATAAGGAGAAGTAATCACGTTTGCAGGCAGTAGAGAATATACAGAAGCAGGTTCACACAATATTGTCATAATGAATGTACAGGAAATATACTGTAGTGAAAATGAATCATTTATTACATGTCAGAGAGATAGGGAATAAAAATAAGATAATGTTCCGTTATACAGTAATTAATTGTATAAAATGTCCAATGCTTTTGTTTTTTACTAGCAAATTAATCCAGATGGTGGCTGGTAATTGTTTACAGGAAACACTTCCCACAAGACACAAGATATGTAACAGAAATATTATATATTGACAAACACATGCATACCTCCCAACATGACCTTCTCCAGGGGGGACACAATGCTCTGCTCCTGCTCTTCCCTCTTACTGTATGATTATCATCACCTGTGCTGTACCCTAATACTGACCCTGTGCTCATACCTATGTCATACCTCCCAACATGACCTCTCCAGGAGGACACAATGCTCTGCTCCTGCACTTCCCTCTTACTGTATGATTACCATCACCTGTGCTGTACCCTAATACTGACCCAGTGTTCATACCTATGTCATACCTCCCAACATGACCCTCTCCAGGAGGACACAATGCTCTGCTCCGGCTCTTCCCTCTTACTGTATGATTACCATCACCTGTGCTGTACCCTAATACTGACCCAGTGCTCATACCTATGTCATACCTCCCAACATGACCCTCTCCAGGAGGACACAATGCTCTGCTCCTGCTCTTCCCTCTTACTGTATGATTACCATCACCTGTGCTGTACCCTAATACTGACCCTGTGCTCATACCTATGTCATACCTCCCAACATGACCTCTCCAGGAGGAAACAATGCTCTGCTCCTGCTCTTCCCTCTTACTGTATGATTGCCGGCACCTGTGGTGTACCCTAATACTGACCCAGTGCTCATACCTATGTCATACCTCCCAACATGACCTCTCCAGGAGGAAACAATGCTCTGCTCCTGCTCTTCCCTCTTACTGTATGATTACCATCACCTGTGCTGTACCCCAATACTGACCCAGTGCTCATAGTATGAGCCTCATACCTATGTCAAACCTCCCAGCATGACCCTATCCAGGAGGACACAATGCTCTGCTCCTGCTCTTCCCTCTTACTGTATGATTACCATCACCTGTGCTGTACCCTAATACTGACCCAGTGCTCATACCTATGTCATACCTCCCAACATGACCCTCTCCATGAGGACACAATGCTCTGCTCCTGCTCTTCCCTCTTACTGTATGATTACCATCACCTGTGCTGTACCCTAATACTGACCCAGTGCTCATACCTATGTCATACCTCCCAACATGACCCTCTCCATGAGGACACAATGCTCTGCTCCTGCTCTTCCCTCTTACTGTATGATTACCATCACCTGTGCTGTATCCTAATACTGACCCAGTGCTCATACCTATGTCATACCTCCCAACATGACCTCTCCAGGAGGACACAATGCTCTGCTCCTGCACTTCCTTCTTACTGTATGATTACCATCACCTGTGCTGTACCCTAATACTGACCCAGTGCTCATACCTATGTCATACCTCCCAACATGACCCTCTCCAGGAGGACACAATGCTCTGCTCCTGCACTTCCCTCTTACTGTATGATTACCATCACCTGTGCTGTACCCTAATACTGACCCAGTGCTCATACCTATGTCATACCTCCCAACATGACCTCTCCAGGAGGACACAATGCTCTGCTCCTGCTCTTCCCTCTTACTGTATGATTACCATCACCTGTGCTGTACCCTAATACTGACCCAGTGCTCATACCTATGTCATACCTCCCAACATGCCCCTCTCCAGGAGGACACAATGCTCTGCTCCTGCTCTTCCCTCTTACTATATGATTACCATCACCTGTGCTGTACCCGAATACTGACCCAGTGCTCATACCTATGTCATACCTCCCAACATGATCCTCTCCAGGGGGGACACAATGCTCTGCTCCTGCTCTTCCCTCTTACTGTATGATTACCATCACCTGTGCTGTACCCTAATACTGACCCATGCTCATACCTATGTCATACCTCCCAACATGACCTCTCCAGGGGGGATACAATGCTCTGCTCCTGCTCTTCCCTCTTACTGTATGATTACCATCACCTGTGCTGTACCCTAATACTGACCCAGTGCTCATACCTATGTCATACCTCCCAACATGACCCTCTCCAGGAGGACACAATGCTCTGCTCCTGCACTTCCCTCTTACTGTATGATTACCATCACCTGTGCTGTACCTAATACTGACCCAGTGCTCACACCTATGTCATACCTCCCAACATGACGCTCTCCAGGAGGACACAATGCTCTGCTCCTGCTCTTCCCTCTTACTGTATGATTACCATCACCTGTGCTGTACCCTAATACTGACCCAGTGCTCATACCCATGTCATACCTCCCAACATGACCTCTCCAGGAGGACACAATGCTCTGCTCCTGCTGTTCCCTCTTACTGTATGATTACCATCACCTGTGCTGTACCCTAATACTGACCCAGTGCTCATACCTATGTCATACCTCCCAACATGACCCTCTCCAGGAGGGACACAATGCTCTGCTCCTGCTCTTCTCTCTTACTGTATGATTACCATCACTTGTGCTGTACCCTAATACTGACCCAGTGCTCATACCCATGTCATACCTCCCAACATGACCTCTCCAGGAGGACACAATGCTCTGCTCCTGCTCTTCCCTCTTACTGTATGATTACCATCACCTGTGCTGTACCCTAATACTGACCCAGTGCTCATACCCATGTCATACCTCCCAACATGACCTCTCCAGGAGGACACAATGATCTGCTCCTGCTGTTCCCTCTTACTGTATGATTACCATCACCTGTGCTGTACCCTAATACTGACCCAGTGCTCATACCTATGTCATACTTCCCAACATGACCCTCTCCAGGAGGGACACAATGCTCTGCTCCTGCACTTCCCTCTTACTGTATAATCACCATCACCTGTGCTGTACCCTAATAATGACCCAGTGCTCATACCTATGTCATACCTCCTAACATGACCTCTCCAGGAGGACACAATGCTCTGCTCCTGCTCTTCTCTCTTACTGTATGATTACCATCACCTGTGCTGTACCCTAATACTGACCCAGTGCTCATACCTATGTCATACCTCCCAACATGACCTCTCCAGGAGGACACAATGCTCTGCTCCTGCTCTTCTCTCTTACTATATGATTACCATCACCTGTGCTGTACCCTAATACTGACCCCGTGCTCATACCTATGTCATACCTCCCAACATGACCTCTCCAGGAGAACACAATGCTCTGCTCCTGCACCTCCCTCTTACTGTATGATTACCATCACCTGTGCTGTACCCTAATACTGACCCAGTGCTCATACCTATGTCATTCCTCCCAACATGACCTCTCCAGGAGGACACAATGCTCTGCTCCTGCTCTTCCCTCTTACTGTATGATTACCATCACCTGTGCTGTACCCTAATACTGACCCAGTGCTCACACCTATGTCATACCTCCCAACATGACCTCTCCAGGAGGACACAATGCTCTGCTCCTGCTCTTCCCTCTTACTGTATGATTACCATCACATGTGCTGTACACTAATACTGACCCAGTGCTCATACCTATGTCATACCTCCCAACATGACCCTCTCCAGGAGGACACAATGCTCTGCTCCTGCTCTTCCCTCTTACTGTATGATTACCATCACCTGTGCTGTACCCTAATACTGACCCAGTGCTCACACCTGTCATACCTCCCAACATGACCTCTCCAGGAGGACACAATGCTCTGCTCCTGCTCTTCCCTCTTACTGTATGATTACCATCACATGTGCTGTACACTAATACTGACCCAGTGCTCATACCTATGTCATACCTCCCAACATGACCCTCTCCAGGAGGACTCAATGCTCTGCTCCTGCTCTTCCCTCTTACTGTATGATTACCATCAACTGTGCTGTACCCTAATACTGACCCAGTGCTCATACCTATGTCATACCTCCCAACATGACCCTCTCCAGGAAGACATAATGCTCTGCTCCTGCTCTTCCCTCTTACTGTATGATTACCATCACCTGTGCTGTACCCTAATACTAACCCAGTACTCATACCTATGTCATACCTCCCAACATGACCTCTCCAGGATGACACAATGCTCTGTCCTGCTCTTCCCTCTTACTGTATGATTACCATCACCTGTGCTGTACCCTAATACTGACCCAGTGCTCATACCTGTGTCATACCTCCCAACATGACCCTCTCCAGGAGGACACAAAGATCTGCTCCAGGACTTCCCTCTTACTGTATGATTACCATCACCTGTGCTGTACCCTAATACTGACCCAGTGCTCATACCTATGTCATACCTCCCAACATGACCTCTCCAGGAGGACACAATGCTCTGCTCCTGCTCTTCCCTCTTACTGTATGATTACCATCACCTGTGCTGTATCCTAATACTGACCCAGTGCTCATACCTGTGTCATACCTCCCAACATGACCCTCTCCAGGAGGACACAATGCTCTGCTCCTGCACTTCCCTCTTACTGTATGATTGCCATCACCTGTGCTGAAACACCTTTCTTATCCACTAACCTGTTCAACACAGGTGCCGGCAATCATACATTAAGAGAAAAGTCCAGGAGCAGAGCATTGTGTCCTCCTGGAGAGGGTCATGTTGGGAGGTATGACATAGGTATGAGCACTGGGTCAGTATTAGGGTACAGCACAGGTGATGATAATCATACAGTAAGAGGGAAGAGCAGGAGCAGAGCATTGTGTCCTCCTGGAGAGGTCATGTTGGGAGGTATGACATAGGTATGAGCACTGGGTCAGTATTAGGGTACAGCACAGGGGCTGGTAATCATGCAGTAAGAGGGAAGAGCAGGAGCAGAGCATTGTGTCCTCCTGGAGAGGGTCATGTTGGGAGGTATGACATAGGTATGAGCACTGGGTCAGTATTAGGGTACAGCACAGGGGCTGGTAATCATGCAGTAAGAGGGAAGAGCAGGAGCAGAGCATTGTGTCCTCCTGGAGAGGGTCATGTTGGGAGGTAGGACATAGGTATGAGCACTGGGTCAGTATTAGGGTACAGCACAGGTGATGGCAATCATACAGTAAGAGGGAAGAGCAGGAGCAGAGCATTGTGTCCTCCTGGAGAGGTCATGTTGGGAGGTATGACATAGGTATGAGCACTGGGTCAGTATTAGGGTACAGCACAGGTGATGGTAATCATACAGTAAGAGGGAAGTGCAGGAGCAGAGCATTATGTCCTCCTGGAGAGGGTCATGTTGGGAGGTATGACATAGGTATGAGCACTGGGTCAGTATTAGGGTACAGCACAGGTGATGGTAATCATACAGTAAGAAGGAAGAGCAGGAGCAGAGCATTGTGTCCTCCTGGAGAGGGTCATGTTGGGAGGTATGACGTAGGTATGAGCACTGGGTCAGTATTAGGGTACAGCACAGGTGATGGTAATCATACAGTAAGAGAGAAGAGCAGGAGCAGAGCATTGTGTCCTCCTGGAGAGGTCATGTTGGGAGGTATGACATAGGTATGAGCACTGGGTCAGTATTAGGGTACAGCACAGGTGATGGTAATCATACAGTAAGAGGGAAGAGCAGGAGCAGAGCATTGTGTCCTCCTGGAGAGGTCATGTTGGGAGGTATGACATAGGTATGAGCACTGGGTCAGTATTAGGGTACAGCACAGGTTATGGTAATCATACAGTAAGAGGGAAGTGCAGGAGCAGAGCATTGTGTCCTCCTGGAGAGGGTCATGTTGGGAGGTATGACACAGGTATGAGCACTGGGTCAGTATTAGGATACAGCACAGGTGATGGTAATCATACAGTAAGAGGTAAGTGCAGGAGCAGAGCATTGTGTCCTCCTGGAGAGGTCATGTTGGGAGGTATGACATAGGTATGAGCACTGGGTCAGTATTAGGGTACAGCACAGGTGATGGTAATCATACAGTAAGAGGGAAGTGCAGGAGCAGAGCATTATGTCCTCCTGGAGAGGGTCATGTTGGGAGGTATGACATAGGTATGAGCACTGGGTCAGTATTAGGGTACAGCACAGGTGATGGTAATCATACAGTAAGAGGGAAGAGCAGGAGCAGAGCATTGTGTCCTCCTGGAGAGGTCATGTTGGGAGGTGTGACATAGGTATGAGCACTTGGTCAGTATTAGGATACAGCACAGGTGATGGTAATCATACAATAAGAGGGAAGAGCAGGAGCAGAGCATTGTGTCCTCCTGGAGAGGTCATGTTGGGAGGTATATCATAGGTATGGGCACTGGGTCAGTATTAGGGTACAGCACAGGTGAAGGTAATCATACAGTAAGAGGGAAGTGCAGGAGCAGAGCATTGTGTCCTCCTGGAGAGGGTCATGTTGGGAGGTATGACATAGGTATGAGCACTGGGTCAGTATTGGGGTACAGCACAGGTGATGGTAATCATATAGTAAGAGGGAAGAGCAGGAGCAGAGCATTGTGTCCTCCTGGAGAGGTCATGTTGGGAGGTATGACATAGGTATGAGCACTGGGTCAGTATTAGGGTACAGTACAGGTGATGGTAATCATACAGTAAGAGAAAAGTCCAGGAGCAGAGCAGTGTGTCCATGTTGGAAGGTATGCACATGCCTCAATGTTCTTGCCGAGTGAACAAAAGACAACATTTAAAGTGCAGAATGTGAAATGTTCATACATATATATGAGCCTGTAATGTAAAATAAACAGATTAGCTTCATTAGGACTGCAGATCTGTAAGAAGTTCTTATATTCCTCCCATTTCATCATTAACACAACATTATATATCACTGTACGTGTCTATTAAGTATACAGAGTACTTGTTACCTAGGAGACTTTTTTTTTACCTTTTAGATATTATTGCGGAACTGTATATTCCAGCAAGACTTAAGGTATGCTGATACTTGTAGTTCTATGCACACCAGCATGCACAAGCAGCCAATGGCGCAAATAGCTTGATGCAATAGTATTTCACTTATTTGTTGCTTTATCTACTAGTCTTGCAGCCAGCGCACACAGGTTTCAGAGAAAGCTCCAGTTACTAATGGGGTGGTGGTGCACATGTTTTGGTATTCCAGCTTGTGCTGATCAGGCTGGGCTACTTCATACTATGCTAGGCCCAGGGGAACCATCCCAAGCTATAAAATAGGCACTGAGGCTGCACTTGGTAAGGAGCACGCTGGCGTGTTTATTTATTTATATTTTTTGTAAATTAAAGATATTTTGGAATATCTGTTATGGGTGCAGTTTGTGTGGGGCAGCTCCTGCGTCCTGCAATACTCACACTCACCACCATGCACCCATTGAAAATATTTGTCTTGTGTTCGCTCCTAAGAAATTTCCTTGAAAATGGTGATCGTGAAATTTTCTTGAAAATATGCTCATACACAACAGCGAAATCCCAGAGAAAGTGGTGCCAGTCTAATTGGTGTACATTCTGGGTGGTTTGGGGTAGCTTTGGGTGAATATATTTTTATAGACTTTTATAGAGCAATAAACATCTTGCCTTAAGACGACTTCCTCTGCTGTATTCTGTGACCATCCAAAATGTACAAAACACTGTTCTCTTCTCCAGATGTTCTAGACTGAGCCTAATGTCGCCAAGCTCAAGCCCTCTGCCAGCTACCCACTGCAGACTGGTCCTTGATGTGTGACCAGCGGGAATTAGCTGACACCAACCTGGAGGTGTTGCACCATGCTCACGCATACCCAGAAGTAGGCGGTTCCATGTGCCAATGGTAAGAGTATAGGAGAATTGGTTCCAGGTGCCATATTGGAGCCTGGTGGTAGCAGCGAGTTACCCACCCACTGGGTGGAGTCAGTAACAGGCAGTACCTGACAGTAAGACAGAATCCCAATATATTCAAAGTCAGTGGATCAAATATTTGTGAACACCTGGCAGAGCAAGGTCATCCAGTCACAGATATTGGTGGAGTAATGGTGGGATAGTCACAGGCGGCTTTTCTGCCACCAGATTGGAGAATCTGAGTTACAGAGGAGAGAAGTAAACGCTGCAAAGGAGAACGTACACACAGGGTGGATGAGGTCACTCATCAGGACCTTGTAAGAAGTCCAAGCCAGTTCTTATCTCACAGCAGCCATGTTTTCCAAACCTCGCAAACATGGCTGGCACACCAGCATCCCGGTTGTGGGGGGGGGGATGGGGCTTGTGATGGATAAACTAGCAGATTGGCTGGCAGAATTGCAAAAACTGACACCATGTTCTCTAGACTTACTACTAGATCGTTAATGAAAATGTTGAACAATAGTGGTCCATGTACAGACCCTTGTGGCACACCACTTAGTACTTCAGTCCAAGTCGAGAAAGTTCCATTTACCACAACTCACTGCTCCCTATTATCTAACCAATTTTTTTATCCAAGTGCATATTGTGCTCCCTAACCACAGTTCTTGTAACTTATAGATAAGTCTCATGTGTGGTACTGTGTCGAAACTTTAGCAAAGTGTAAAAAGATTACATCCACCTCTTTACCCTGATCAAGGTTCGCACTTACTGTTTCATAAAAGCCTAATAAGTTTGTTTGACATGATCTATCCTTCACAAATCCGCGTTGGTTCCTATTAATAACCTTATTCACTTCAAGGAACTTCTGTATACTACTTACTGGTCTATAATTACCCGGTTCAGATTTACTTCCCTTTTTGAATATCGATCGGTACAACTTCTGCTATACGCCAGCCTTTGGGAACCATGCCTGATGTGAGTCACTGAAGATCAAAAATAGGCTTACATACCAATTTTATTTTAGCTACATTTGCAATACTAGTTTTAGTAATCAGTTTACCACTGGTGGTACTGGACGCTATTCTCCTAACTCTCCCAGTCACCAGTGTACTGCAACAGTCAGGCTTCCCCTCCTGCAGCCTGGGTAGTGTTACAGCACACCGGGGGTTAACTGTCTGACTTGCAGCACTGGGAATTGGCTTTCCTGGTCGCCCTGTGTGTGACGCTCAGTTCTGCAGCAGTCCACACAGGTCCTGGCTGCAGCAGATTTTTGTATACAGTCCCCCCAGTGCAGCCACAGAGGTGATCTGGGGCTGTGGTGCATTACACATCTCAAAATACATTTCTACATATTTCTGCGTCTTGCTGAGAAGCACCAGGGCTTTTACCATTAACTAGCATCAGTCGCTGGAGGCGGTCTGGGCTGTGGCACACATAAGTTTAATTCATGGCAAGACCCACCATCAGAGGGGAACTGATGGGATTGGAACCCCGGGCCTGGACAGAGAAGGGGGCCTGCCCCAGCTTCCACAACTGAGTGAAATAGAATAGTCCCGTCTTACCAAACTCCAGATGTACTCTTCATGCCCCTGCAATCTTGCTTCTGCTGTCCAGCAAGAAACTCCAAGTCCCAGCAGCACCTGCTGTTACAGAACCAGACGGTAGTATAAGGAGGCCTGCTGCAGCTCTTGTAATCATCAGGTGCTCTGGACAGGATTAGAAGAGTCCTGTTGGAAGGTGGAGGAGGAGGAAGAGGACCCAGCAAGATACGTGGATCTAAAGAGGACAATCGTAGAAATGGAAAACAGTGCAAACAGGACCACCCACTCAGCCACCCACCAAGGTAAGTAGAATTCTCGTGTATTCTAGTCAGGGCGTGGTCATGGCGCTCTCTCTCCCTCTGTTCCTCCTCTCTCTCTGTCTTTGGTGTCCCCCTATTCCTTTTCTCTCTCCCCATCTTACCCTATTCCTCCTCTCTCTCATCTCCCCCATTCCTCCTCTCTTTCATCTCCTCCTATTCCTCCTCTCTCCCATCTCCCTCTCTTCCTCCCCTCTGTCTCGTTTCCCCCATCCCTCCTCTCCCTGTCTCCCCATATTCCTCCTCTCTCTCTCCCCGTCTCCCCTTTATTTCTCCTCTCCCTCATCTCCCCTTTATTTCTCCTCTCTCTCCCGTTTCCCATTATTCCTCCTCTCTTCCATCTCCCCCTATTCCTTCTCTCTCTTTCCCCCTATTCCTTCTCTCTCTCTCCCCGTCTCCCATTATTCTTCCTCTCTCTCCCTTCTCCCCCTATATCTCCTCTCTCTCCCGTCTACCCCTATTCCTCCTCTCTCTCTCCCATCTCCCCCTATCCCTCCTCTCTTTTCTGTCTCCCCCTATTCCTCCTCTCCCTGTCTCCCCCTATTCCTCCTCTCTCTCCCCCATCTCCCCCTATCCCTCCTCTCTTTTCTGTCTCCCCCTATTCCTCCTCTCCCTGTCTCCCCCTATTCCTCCTCTCTCTCTCCCTGTCTCCCCCTATTCCTCCTCTCTCTCCCGTCTACCCCTATCCCTCCTCTCTCCTCTGTCTGCCCCTATTCCTCCTCTCTCCCATCTCACCCTATTCCTCCTCTCTCTCCCTCTTCTCCTCCTTTTCCTCTTCCCCCTCTCTCTCTCTCTCTCTCCCATCTCCCTCTATCCCCCCTGTCTCTCATTGAAATCTTTGCATACACACTGCCGATGTCGGACCAAGCCGAGTGATTTTTGTCTTCTGCACATGCATCTAGATATCTCGCCAGATTGAGGAGCATGGGTTTGAGGCGCACAGGTGGCACCTGGTCTCAGAAATATTTTGAAAATGTATTGGGCGTTCCTGGGCGGTGACTTAGCGCATACATAGAGATTGTCAGCCTTACATGAATGTTATGGGAGTGTCGCAGACATGTCGGTGAAAGTGGTTACGTACACAGAGGCTCACATAGGAGTCCGTACTCAGATGGAGAAACTGCACTTGCCATTAGGCTGCTGCAATTTCTGATGGTGCGGCCGGTGGTGGCGTCTAAAGACGCCTTAATCGCTATTTCAGCGTTTCTGGATGCTGTGACCGGGCGTCTCAGCCCCGGAACATTTGGACGCACAGATGTATACCAGGGAGGGGCTTAGTAGCCGCAGTTATATAAAGCCACAGACGGATGGCCGCCAATTGATACTGACATTGTCTGTGTCCGGGTCAGAATAAGTTCCTTTACATCTGCCCCACCTGCATGGCAACATGGTCTTACCAAGTGTATAGTAATTTGCTTTGCTCCCATCTCAGAATCAGCCGCAGAACGTAATTACAATAAGTGAAGACTGAACAAGGTGGTCAGTATTTTATAGCTATATATAAGAGAGGTATGAGAGACCTATATGGACTATATAAAAATAATTACATTTACTTTATTAATAAATCATATCTGCTGATAAAACAGGGAAATATGCAAAGAATAAATTCAGCCGGAAATAATAAATATAATACTTTAATTACTCACCGGCTAACTCCTGGCGTGCGCATTACCCTGGAAACCAGCAGTTGGAGAGTCGCTAGGGAGCGATGGCAGCTGGCACTTACCAAGTAAGAGATCTTGACAAAATACAGTAAGTTCTATTTTTATTCCAAAATGTCAAAGGAAAACTAAAAGGAGTAAATTAGAATATTTTTTAAAACTCTGAAAACATTTGAAATTTTTTTTTTTTAAATATGTGAGCGGGAACCATGGCAACCAGATATAGGGCGGGATGTACTAAGCATCACATCTACAATGCGATTGATCCCGCCGCTAATCGTTAATGGTGTGTACCTATAAATGTGATTAGAATTCCAGAGGACATCTCTCCCGATAAGAGCTGTCCTTTGCGATAGAAGAACTTCCGGGTTTCGGACCTGTTGGAGGTGCGGGTCTGCCTGTATTCTTAAAACGGCAATCATATTTACATGCCAAAACCAACCTGGCTATTACAGTTAGCCCATTATTTGTCATATCTTCAGCCCGGTCAAGGACCAAAGCGCAGAGGCACAACGAGACTAGCCAGTAGCAGTATAGCTCTGGGCACTAGGGTCATTAGGGCACCCTAGCGCTTAAGGTGTCTTGATTTATTGTGATTACCTTTGCATAACCATTAAGCTAGCTTATCTTACTAAAATAAATGACACAGACACAATAAGACGCGCACAACAACTGCGTAAGTTTTAAAAGGTCATTCATGTATTTATTAAGTGGAATGACCCTTCTGGTAAGGGATGGCAAGGAAAGCGCTTGATGACCAGCTCTAGCCAACTGATGTTATATAACAATGGCGGCCACTTAAACGCCTCATCTGGCCAAAAGCATAACCTGTATTGATAAGGCAAACACTACCCTTTACTATGGCATAGCGTGACCATTTCCTACGAAAATGGCCATCATCCCCCCGTCCGGGCAGAACTCACTAGCCGTCCTTGGAAAGGTTAGTTGCCCCTCAAAGACCATTTATGCCCCATGTGGCCGCTGGTCAAAAGCGCCTTCCCGCCGAAAGCCAAATCCGAGAGCATCATCAAAACAAAAAAGGGAAAAAGGGAAGGGCGGGCGGGATTTCCAGGTACCCAAGAGGAAGTGCTGCTGCTGTCTCCCTATATATATACCCCCTTAATGTTACCTCCCCTACACACCCTGATAGGCTAATGCAAACACAAACCAAACCCCTCAAGGGGGAGTCTAATCTAACTAGCAAAGCTCTCTCATTAACCCATCACAAACCAAAGACCCTTTATATAATTTCATGCCTATGCAGCCTTCATTTACTCTTCTCAGTGTGTAGTGCGCATGCGCAGGTCTCTGGGAGAATGGCCGCAGCACCATTTTCCTGGTGATTTCTGCAGTGATGCTGCTGCCGATGTGGCACTCTGGAGGGCAGTTATTGATAAAAAAAATGGGTGCAGGGTGTGCTGCGTGGGCCCCCTATTATGAATACGCCAGTGCGCAGAGGCCTGTTTACTGTTTTTACAAATGGTGGGACTTATGGGGCTCATACATTCACAACTTGTGATTAATCATGTCCTGATAAAACCTATGTTTTGTTTTCTCTCCCGAGCGGCCATAAACCAGACATGTGACCAATGCTGCATAAGCGGGGAAATGCCTTATATTTGCAGAAAGGGCTTAATTCAAGGTTGATTGCAAAACATAATTTTCCTCTAATGCAGGTGGGGCAGATGTAACATGTGCAGAGAGATTTAGATTTGGGGGAGGGGTGTTCAAACTGAAATCTAAATTGCAGTGGAAAAATAAAGCAGCCAGTATTTACCCTGCACAGAAACAATATAACCCACCCAAATCTAACTCTCTCTGCACATGTTACATCTGTCCCACCTGCAGTGCACATGGTTTTGCCCATTAGTGGATAATGTTGTTTTGCAATCAACCTTGAATTAGGACCAAAGTATTTTATATTTGCAGTTACTGATTCAGTGTATTTATGGCACCACGGTGACCCCTCACTGTGTGTCACCCGCTGACATGAAGGAGCTGGGTTACGATGTCATAGCCCAGCGACACCCACCCATGAGGAGACATCTCCTATATATTAGGCCAAATCTGTGACTCTGTGCCTGGCCGTAACGCTGGGTGGAGTCACAGCGGTGGGCGGAGTCAGCAAGTCTCTGCTCCTGCTGCCTGTCCATCTCTCTCTCCCCCCTCCCCCCACCCATCAGCAGCTCTGACTCCCCGGCCGCGGCACCGGGCCAACAACAACGGCTGATGCCGCCCCCGGCATACACATTAGGAGGGATGGGTGGCGCAGGAGAAGGCTTTCATAGCCCTCCCTGCCCCCCGTACACAGACCCGCCGCCTCCTCCGCACACATCCAGCTGTCCGCTCTCCTGCTGTGACAGGGGCCGAGTGCTGCAGTGACGTCATCTCCTGCAGCACTCTCCTCCTGTCACACAGCCGGTACACACTCTCCAGTCTCCGGGGGCTGCCAGCATCTACAGGCAAGCTGGAAACATCCCCGGAGCGAGAGAGAACATACCCGCGGTGGGGGGGGGGGGGGGGGGTTGAGAGATGTGTGTAATAGAACAGACTGCGCTCCGACACCCAGTGACGCCTCTGGACACTACTGTTTACCAGCCTGCAGCAGCCGCCCACAGCCTCAACGGTGAGTCCCTCTGGCCATCCTACCCACTGTATCTGTGTTTGGTCGCCACTTTACACAAGTCTCCCCTTCTGGTGCCCTCCCCCTCCACTACTTTCCCCCTCTCTTCATCAGCTTCCTCACTGGGGACCCTCCCTGCCGCCGCACGTCTCTATATCCCCTCCCTACCGCCCCGCGTCTCTCTATCCCCTCCCTACCGCCCCGCGTCTCTATATCCCCTCCATACCGCCCCGCGTCTCTCTATCCCCTCCCTACACCCCCGCATCTCCATATCCCATCCCTACCGCCCCGCGTCTCTATATCCCCTCCCTACCGCCCCGCGTCTCTCTATCCCCTCCTTGCCGCCCCGCATCTCTCTATCCCCTCCCAGCCGCCCCGCCTCTCTGTATCCTCTACCTGCTGCCCCGCGTCTCTATATCCCCTCCCTACCGCCCCGCGTCTCTCTATCCCCTCCCTACCCCCACGCATCTCTATATCCCATCCCTACCGCCCCGCGTCTCTATATCCCCTCCCTACCGCCCCGCGTCTCACTATCCCCTCCCTGCCGCCCCGCATCTCTCTATCCCCTCCCAGCCGCCCCGCCTCTCTGTATCCTCTACCTGCTGCCCCGCGTCTCTGTATCCCCTCCCTAACACCCTGCATCTCTGTATCCCCTCCCTACCACCCCACGTCTCTCTATCCCCTCCCTACCGCCCCGCGTCTCTGTATCTCCTCCCTACCGCCCCGCGTCTCTCCGTATCCCCTCCTTCCTACGCCTCTGTATCCCCACCCTACCACCCCGCGTCTCTCTATCCCCTCCCTACCGCCCCGCGTCTCTATATCCCATCCCTACCGCCCCGCGTCTCTCTATCCCCTCCCAGCCCCCCTGCCTCTCTGTATCCTCTACCTGCTGCCCCGCGTCTCTGTATCCCCTCCCTAACACCCTGCATCTCTGTATCCCCTCCCTACCGCCCCACGTCTCTCTATCCCCTCCCTACCGCCCCGCGTCTCTGTATCTCCTCCCTACCGCCCCGCTTCTCTCTGTATCCCCTCCTCCCTACGCCTCTGTATCCCCACCCTACCACCCCGTGTCTCTATCCCCTCCCTACCGCCCGCGTCTCTCTATCCCCTCCCTACCGCCCACGTCTCTCTATCCCCTCCCTGCCGCCCCGCGTCTCTCTATCCCCTCCCTACCACCCCGCGTCTCTGTATCTCCTCCCTACCGCCCCGCGTCTCTCCGTATCCCCTCCTTCCTACGCCTCTATATGCCCACCCTACCACCCCGCGTCTCTCTATCCCCTCCCTACCGCCCCGCGTCTCTCTATCCCCTCCCTGCCGCCCCGCGTCTCTCTATCCCCTCCCTACCGCCCCGCATCTCTCTATCCCCTCCCAGCCGCATCGCCTCTCTGTATCCTCTACCTGCTGCCCCGCGTCTCTGTATCCCCTCCCCAACACCCTGCATCTCTGTATCCCCTCCCTACCGCCCCGCGTCTCTCTATCCCCTCCCTACTGCCCCGCGTCTCTGTATCCCCTCCCTACTGCCCCACGTCTCTGTATCCCCACCCTACCACCGCGCTTCTCTCTATCCCCTCCCTACCGCCTTGCGTCTCTCTATCCCCTCTCTGCCGCCCCGCGTCTCTATATCCCCTCCCTTCCGCCCACGTCTCTCTATCCCCTCCCTACCGCCCGCATCTCTCTATCCTCTCCCTACCGCCCACGTCTCTCTATCCTCTCCCTACCGCCCCGCGTCTCTCTATCCCCTCCCAGCCGCCCCGCCTCTCTGTATCCTCTACCTGCTGCCCCGCGTCTCTGTATCCCCTCCCTATCACCCTGCATCCCCTCCCTACCGCCCCGCGTCTCTGTATCCCCTCCTCCCTACGCCTCTGTATCCCCTCCCTACCGCCCCGCGTCTCTGTATCTCCTCCCTACCGTCCCACGTCTCTGTATCCCCTCCCTACCGTCCCACGTCTCTGTATCCCCTCCTCCCTACGCCTCTGTATCCCCTCCCTACTGCCCCGCGTCTCTGTATCTCCTCCCTACCGCCCTGTGTCTCTCTATCCCCTCCCTACCGTCCCACGTCTCTGTATCCCCTCCTCCCTACGCCTCTGTATCCCCTCCCTACCGCCCCGCGTCTCTGTATCTCCTCCCTACCACCCCGCTTCTCTCTATCCCCTCCCTACCGCCCCGCGTCTCTGTATCTCCTCCCTACCGGCCCGCGTCTCTCTATCCCCTCCCTACCGCCCCGCGTCTCTGTATCCCCTCCCTACCGTCCAACGTCTCTGTATCCCCTCCTCCCTATCGCCCCGCTTCTCTCTATCCCCTCCCTACCGCCCGGCATCTCTGTCCCCTCCCAACCGCCCCGCGTCTCTGTATCACCTCCCTACCGCCCCGCGTCTCTGTTTCCCCTCCCTACCGCCCTGTGTCTCTCTATCCCCTCCCTACCACCCTGCGTCTCTCTATCCCCTTCCTACCGCCCCGCGTCTCTGTATCCCCTCCCCAACACTGTGCATCTCTGTATCCCCTTCCTAACACCCTGCATCTCTGTATCCCCTCCCTACCGCCCTGTGTCTCTCTATCCCCTCCCTACCGTCCCACGTCTCTGTATCCCCACCCTACCACCCCGCTTCTCTCTATCCCCTCCCTACCGCCCCGCATCTCTGTATCTCCTCCCTACCGGCCCGCGTCTCTCAATCCCCTCCCTACCGCCCCGCGTCTCTGTATCCCCTCCCTACCGTCCAACGTCTCTGTATCCCCTCCTCCCTATCGCCCCGCTTCTCTCTATCCCCTCCCTACCGCCCGGCATCTCTGTCCCCTCCCTACCGCCCCGCGTCTCTGTATCACCTCCCTACCGCCCCGCGTCTCTGTTTCCCCTCCCTACCGCCCTGTGTCTCTCTATCCCCTCCCTACCACCCTGCGTCTCTCTATCCCCTCCCTACCGCCCCACGTCTCTCTATCCCCTCCCTACCGCCCCGCGTCTCTGTATCCCCTCCCCAACACTCTGCATCTCTGTATCCCCTCCCTAACACCCTGCATCTCTGTATCCCCTCCCTACCGCCCAGCGTCTCTGTATCTCCTCCCTACCGCCCCGCCTCTCTGTATCCCCTCCCCAACACTCTGCATCTCTGTATCCCCTCCCTAACACCCTGCATCTCTGTATCCCCTCCCTACCGCCCTGTGTCTCTCTATCCCCTCCCTACCGTCCCACGTCTCTGTATCCCCTCCTCCCTACGCCTCTGTATCCCCACCCTACCACCCCGCTTTTCTCTATCCCCTCCCTACCGCCCCGCGTCTCTGTATCTCCTCCCTACCGGCCCGCGTCTCTCTATCCCCTCCCTACCGCCCCGCGTCTCTGTATCCCCTCCCTACCGTCCAACGTCTCTGTATCCCCTCCTCCCTATCGCCCCGCTTCTCTCTATCCCCTCCCTACCGCCCGGCATCTCTGTCCCCTCACTACCGCCCCGCGTCTCTGTATCACCTCCCTACCGCCCCGCGTCTCTGTTTCTCCTCCCTACCGCCCTGTGTCTCTCTATCCCCTCCCTACCACCCTGCGTCTCTCTATCCCTTCCCTACCGCCCCGCGTCTCTCTATCCCCTCCCTACTGCCCTGCGTCTCTCTATCCCCTCCCTACCACCCCGCGTCTCTCTATCCCCTCCCTACTGCCCTGCGTCTCTCTATCCCCTCCCTGCCGCCCCGCGTCTCTCTATCCCCTCCCTAGCGCCCTGTGTCTCTCTATCCCCTCCCTACCACCCTGCGTCTCTCTATCCCCTCCCTACCGCCCCGCGTCTCTCTATCCCCTACCTACTGCCCTGCATCTCTCTATCCCCGCCCTGCGTCTCTGTATCCCCTCCCTACCGCCCTGTGTCTCTCTATCCCCTCCCTACCACCCTGCGTCTCTGTATCCCCTCCCTACCGCCCCGCATCTCTGTATCCCCTCCCTACGCCCCGCGTCTCTCTATCCCCTCCCTACCGCCCTGCGTCTCTGTGTGCCCTCCCTACCGCCCTGTGTCTCTGTATCCCCTCCCTACCAATCTGCGTCTCTGTATCACCTCCCTACCGCTCTGCGTCTCTGTATCACCTCCCTACCGCCCCGCGTCTCTGTATCACCTCCCTACCGCTCTGCGTCTCTGTATCACCTCCCTACCGCTCTGCGTCTCTGTATCCCCTCCCTACCGCCCTGCGTCTCTGTTTCCCCTCCCTACCGCTCTGCGTCTCTGTATCCCCTCCCTACCGCCCCGCGTCTGTTTCCCCTCCCTACCGCCCTGCGTCTCTGTATCCCCTCCCTACCGCTCTGCGTCTCTGTATCACCTCCCTATCGCTCTGCGTCTCTGTATCACCTCCCTACTGCCCTGCGTCTCTGTTTCCCCTCCCTACCGCCCTGCATTTCTGTATCCCCTCCCTACGGCCCTGCGTTTCTATATCCCCTCCCTACCCCTCTGTATCCCATACACGGTCCATACCACTGGCTCCTTGATACCTCCCTGACAAACCCTCACCAGGAGTACAGGAGCCATAACCCCCAGCGGTGCCCCCCCTAGTTACCGGTATATCGGTGATGCTCCGCTCTGCCGCCTCCTCCCTATCCCTCACACAGCAAGTGCAGGGCGCAAGCCCAGCACCGAGCACATGACCGCACTGTCCATGCCCATTGGCCCTGGTACCAGCTCCAGCCATCGCCCCCTCCTCCTACTGCACCTGAGGGAGGCGCGCACATAGCGCATGCAGAGGGGACTGGAGCACCTGCGGCCGCGTGGAGACCTTGCGTGCGCAACATGTCCGTGTTGCTACACCTGAAGGATGGTACGGTGTAGAGAGAGGACACAGCTGCCCCTGCTCCGCATTGTACCAGCACTTCCCTCTGTGTCTAATGACACCATTTACCTCTTCATGCGGGTATGTCTATATCACATACATCCTTATCCGTGTCCTATATATTGTTACAAATAAAATGACATAGGTATAGGTCCCGCACCCCCCTCCCCCCACCTGCATCCACCTCCCCCTCCACTCGCAGCATCTACATACTCCCTGCCTCATCCGCGGTCCCCCCTGCACCCGCTACATTCTGTACATCGTGCCCTGCAGGCACTGTTCACGCCATCGCAAGGGGCTACGCCCCCTTCACCATTGGAAGCACTTTCGTCGTGCAATATTTAACCACTAACAAACCTAGGAATGCAGGTTATACTCATACAAATATTGAACCGCAGCAAGGCGTGCAGGGGTTAAGGGGGCATAGCCCCTTTCGACGGTGTGAAGAGCGCCCATAGGGCGCGATGAAGCACCTAGTTTTAAAATATTTAGCATATAGGTATTTTGCAAGTGCTTTTTTTAACCATAATTTACACCCATTTTGTCCCTAAATATATATAGGAGAGTCTGGGGTTACATGTGGTCTATATGCGTTACTTAGTACTAAAGGATTTGCGCCCCGTTCTGCCATCACTGAATGCTCTCACGCAGTTCCTTCTTGTACATGTTCTATGTGTTAATCTCTCTCCAGTTCTCCATTATTACCTTATCCTCAGCCTGCTGTACAGGATGCTAATGAGGGCACTTACCCTGCAGCCACCTCAGCCCCATTAATATTGGCACCCAGGTTAAAACGTTCATTTTTGCAGCTTCATCTCCACGTGGCTGACCTACTGCAGCGGGATAATTGCTCTGAGGCTCCCCGAGATCAGAGACGCTCCTGACAGCTGTAATTACACTTTATGGGAACAGTGAGATCCGGCAGCTCCTGTGATCTGAATTCATTACTCTACCGTGTGCTGCAATACTCCCGGAGTGTTCAACAATATTTACATGTTCAGCAACTCCTATTTTAATCTTTTTCAGTAGTTTTTCTATAAGAGTAAGGGGTCTATTCATGATGTTATTATTATTATTATTATTATTATTAGCATCAGTGATACTTTTGTATCAATTTCCCTGCGAGTAGCAGAGGAGGATACAAAATCGCGAGCAATTTAACATTGCTCCGGAGCAGGGACAGCGGACCCGCAGATCAGCTACGCACACGGTGCCTATCACTGGCACAGCACTAATGGCTCCAACTCGGCAGTGCTAGTGCAGCAGGCAGCAGAAGGAGCCATACGGAAGGCCGAGAGAGCGGGAACCTGCTGCATCTGAAGATGGCAAATATTGTCACAGTCAAGCTCCACAAATACAGTATTTTCAGAGCTTGAGGAATTTTGACCCCACACAATAGTATTGGGGCAGCGGGCCAGATTGGGACTAAAAGGTAAACATGAGATATCCCCTGTATTACAATTATAATGAATGTCCCTGAACTTCATTTCTACAAAAGTAGGTCATAAATTTCATTTTCACTAGAGAGGTGCGCGGACCCTCTATTTTTTTGTTTTGCCAAAACCACCATTATTCTGGTTTTGGTTTCCGGTTTTGGCAAAAAAAACCTCAAGTGTTTTGGTTAGTATTTAGATTTATTGAAAATTGATAAAAAAAACAGCTTAAATCATGTCATTTAGCCCTACAGTATTATTATCATCAATAACATTCATTTCCAGTTCATTTGATCACCTCACAGCTCACAATATTGGGGGGTGATTCCGAGTTGTTCGCTCGCTAGCTGCTTTTAGCAGCAGTGCACACGCTAAGCCGCCGCCTACTGGGAGTGAATCTTATTTTAGCAGAATAGCAAACGAAAGATTAGCAGAATTGCGAATAGAAATTTCTTAGCAGTTTCTGAGTAGCTCCAGACTTACTCCTACACTGCGATCAGTTCAGTCAGTTTCGTTCCTGGTTTGACATCATAAACACGCCCAGCGTTCGCCCAGACACTCCCCTGTTTCTTCAGACACTTGTGAGAGGTGGGACGGCGGGGTGCGTGTGGGCTGCTGCTGTGCAGGTGTAGACTCGGTACTCACCAGGCGCCGCTCTCTCTCACCTTCAGGTACCGGAACCTTCAACGGACCTGGAAATCTTCAGTCGGATCCGGACACAGCAATTCCCTCTCGGAGCTGACCGACGACCGAGCTGAGAAGAGAATAATATACCTTAAAGGGGGGTATCGACCCTTCTTCCTCTGGAACAGGGGATACCCCAGCGGTGACCGCGACCTTCACCGGTTGGGTGAATGGTCATCACCGGCACGAAGCCTCAGCCACCCAGATTTCACACACTCGCGCTCTCGCACGTAGTGTGATGAAAAGGGATTCTCACGTCCGTGAGCAATCCCGATTCCGGCGCTCGGGGACAGACAAGGGACAAACGCACACAGATGTTACTCACCGTCAGTTTCGCACTGCGAACGTCTTCTTCTCTTACAGGTCCCTGTAAGGAGATAAACAAACAAGCAAACAGCCGTGCAGGGCCTAACTCCAACCTAGTGTCACACCCTATACTAACTACAACGGCAGAGCCCTCAAACTAGCTCTGTGGGTG
This sequence comes from Pseudophryne corroboree, assembly GCF_028390025.1. NCBI lineage: Eukaryota > Metazoa > Chordata > Amphibia > Anura > Myobatrachidae > Pseudophryne > Pseudophryne corroboree. The sequence continues at coordinate 832,658,951 of NC_086448.1, forward strand.
TGGTGCAACAAAACTAAACACACTTAACGAGCTCACACTTTGCCCCGCACGGTAACATACATCACGATACACAATGCAAGCGACGGTACGGTCCCTTTAGTTACCCGACTCAGAACACCCAGTAGTGGGGGCCGCACAGCTCACCCACCTACCGTACTCTCTCCTTAGGGCTCAGGCCGAGCGGGCCTGCCTACCTAACACCTCAGGGTGGCCTGGGCCTAGTTCCCGGTGCCACCTTTATTCACCTCGGGGGCACTTGTACACTGGGCCTAGCGCCCCCTAACTGCACACAGGCCGGAGGCCTGACTTCGCCCACGGGCCTAGCGCCCGCCTAACATGCTGCCCATTGGGTGACCTGGGCCTGGTGCCCAAGGTCACCTTATCGTATCCCTAATGGCCAAAAATACACTAGGGCCTAACGCCCTCTAACGCCCACAGGCCTATTGCCTGATTTGCCCCCGGGCCTAGTGCCCGCCTAACTGCGCACAGGGATAGGGTGGCTTGGGCCTGATGCCCAAACCACCTCATCAAATATTGGCCACGGGCCTGGAGGGCCCGACTAAATGCCCCCACGGGCCAGGAGGGCCCGACTATGTGCCCACGGGCCGGGAGGGCCCGACTACGTGCCCACAGGCCGGGAGGGCCTGACTGTGCCCACGGGCCTAATGCCCGAACACCCGGTGTTCTAGGGAGGAGAGAAGGGGGCACCTCAGAAGGGCCTACCTGCGGTGGAGAAGGAACTTCACAGCTCAATTGCTTCCCACCACTGCAGCGATTCTCGGCCAGGATGAATTCTTCTGCCGCTGGCCCGTCCTGGCCAGCGGCGTCGCCGTCTCCTCGCCGCGTCCAGCCGCCGCTGGACATCTTCCCGGAGCCCGACGTCTTCCGGCCTCTTCAGCGGCCACCGGAGCTCCTCTTCCCACGGCCGTCGTCTTCTTCTCGGCGCCGGACTATCTTCTGCGCTCCGGCGCGCCGACCATCTTCTCCGCTGCTCCCGCCCGTCCCCTTCGCCGCTCTTCGGCGCTGCCTTTTCTTCAGGCTCCCGCCCGGCGTCTGACGTCAGACGCCGGGGGCGGGGCCTGTGACGCGGCGAGCACCGATTGGCTCGCCGCGCCCCTCGGTGATTGGCCGGCGCCCCGCGAGCCGCGATTGGCTCGCTGGAGGCGCCGGATTCAAAAAGCCGCGGGCGGCGCTTCTGATTGGCTCCCCGCCGCCGACAGCCTGGTGCAGGGAAACATCCGATCCCTGCACCAGACACCCGCCGCCGCACACTCCGCGCTGGGGACAGACAAGCTGCCCCAGCGCTGCCCCCAGCTAGGGACAGCAACATGGATGTGCCCACAGGGCACATCTTTACACACTCCCGCATTTTTCCCAGAAACGCCAGCGTTTTTCCGCACAATCCCAGAAAACGGCCAGTTTCCGCCCAGAAACACCCACTTCCTGTCAATCACACTCCGATCACCAGAACGATGAAAAAACTTTGTTAGGCTGTGAGTAAAATACCAAACTTTTGTGCTAATTTACTTGGCGCAGGCGCACTGCGAACATTGCGCATGCGCAGTGTGCGACTAATCGCTCCGTAGCGAAAAAAACTAACGAGCGAGCAACTCGGAATCACCCCCATTGTTCACCAATAGTTGCCAAAGGCTGCAGTGAGCCGGCTAAACCAAGTGACAAAGCAGCGGCACAAACACACAGCAGTTACTTTAAAAGAATATAGCGTGTCTGTGAAAACACTGCGGCCCAGCAATGGCAGACAGAGCAGTTTAATAAACGATACGACTTCTTAGAGTGTTTTCATTAATCAAGAAGTAGATGAGGGCAGGACAGGGAAATGGAGCTGTAGTATGTAATGGAAGGAAGGGTAAGAATCAATTGATTGATTGAGTGATTGATTAATTGATTAAAAAAGGAAAAATAAAAGAGATCTGAAGCAATTTTAGTTTTTAAGAACAAGCATCTGTATGTGAGATTTGATTGCTTCATTTTGATTGAGTAATTCTGGCTGTTTAATTGCTCAAAATTGATTAATGAATTTTGATTTATTATTCATGAAAATTTAAAAAGAAAATTTAGGGAGAAATTTTTAGAAAATGTAAACAAAAAAAACACAAATCCTAATGTGAGGTTTGATATCTCTTGTCATTTGAATTGATTGATACATTTTGATTTATTATTCATTAAAACTGAAAAAAGAAAAAGAGAATTAAGGAAGTTAAAAATAAAAAAAAATGTCAGGCAAAAACTTTGGATGGATGGCCAACACCAGTGGTGCAAGTAGAAATGTTTTCCAATGTGTACTCTGAGCGTGCACCGAATGTCACACGTCACATCACCGGGGCCTGGCCGCGTGATACTCCCCCCCCCCTTCCCCCCATTGCCCTTTCTCTGCACTCAGGAGGCCAAACTGATTATCCATTTCCTGGGGCCTATTTACAAACTGCGTTATGTCCTCAGAACATTCACAACAGGCTGTTTGCGTAGTACCTGTGGGGTTATGTAATTGTAGAGAGAGAGAGCAGAGCGATGAGCTGCAACACAAAGGAAGTCATCTGTGGAATTGCTTTCCCACATCTTTGCAGCTCATTGGACTCTCATTCTGCAATTCCAACACCCCCGCACACAGTATGTACTATGGGGGGGCATTCTGACCTGAACGCTCGCTGCAGTTCTTCACATACGCCGGTGCCTGCTTGGCGATCGCCTCTGCCTGATTGACACGCAGAGGCGGTCGCTGGGCGGGAGGGGGCGGCGCGGCAGCGTTCGGACGCCGTTTTGTGGGCGCGGTCCGGCCAACACAGGCATGGCCGGACTATGTGGGGGTGGGCCGCTGTGACCCGGGCAGCGGCGAGTAACTTCCGGCCAGCCGCAGGTGCTGCGCTGGCCGGGAGTTACTCTACAAGTACAAAGGCATCACTGCTGTGCAATGCTTTTGTACTTGTGCTAGGGGGGGGGGGGGGGGCTGACATGCGGGGCGGACTACCCCTGTGCTGGGCGTGCCCCCGCATGCCTGGGAAGATGATCGTAGCTGTGCTAAATTTAGAACAGCTACAATCTGGTCGGAATGACCCCCTGTGTGCAATTGTAATATATTTGGCACAGGCAGCTTTGGCATGTTATCCTGGCGGCCGGGATGCCAGAAGTCACATGACCGACTGTGACATCCCAACACGGATGATCCCAACACCAGACAGGGTAAGTATTCCATGCCTCCCGGGTCACTAACCCTCACCCTCTTGGGGTGGAGGCTATTGATAACCCTTCAGGGGAGGTGGATATGGCTAACCCACGGAGGGTAGTGACTATGGTTAATCACCCCCCTCGTGCCTAACCCTCTTCACCCGAGCCCTGATCCATACCCCAATACTCCCCTTCGGGATGTCAGCTGTTGGTGTTGCAGCACTGGTCTCCTGAATGGTGGCAGGATATTGGCTCTGGTTGCATGACCGCTACCATCCTGACTACCGGGATGCAGAACGCATCCCAGCACAGGCACAGCATGTGTGTACCAAATAGAAATACACCTTACCTTTATGGTGGTTTCTCTGCGATGGGGAACCTCTGGAGAAATTGATCCTCTCTGGGCAGATGGTGTCTTCAGTCGGTAATCACTATTCATGTAGGAGATCCTATGGTCTGGAAGATGCATGTTTGTGTAGGAATATAACCAATGTCATCATCATACAAGTGAGGCTCAACCATGCCCTCTGTGTCTCCTCCAGGCTCCTGTCCTCTGTGTCTCCTCCAGGCTCCTGCCCCTGTGTCCCCTCCAGGCTCTTGCCCCTGTGTCCCCTCCAGACTTCTGCCCTCTGTGTCCCCTCCAGGCTCCTGCCCTCTGTGTGTCCTCCAGGCTCCTTCCCTCTGTGTGTCCTCCAGGCTCCTGCCCTCTGTGTGTCCTCCAGGCTCCTGTCCCTGTGTCACTTCAGGCTCCTGCCCCTTGTGTCACTCCAGGCTCCTGCCCCCTGTGTCACTCCAGCCTAATGCTTTGAGTCCCATCCATTCCTGTGTCTTTCCAGCTACATGCCCCCTATGTCACTCAAGCCTTGTGCCCCTTGTGTCGCAACCAGCCTCCTGCTCCGTGACACCTCCAGATTCCTGCATCATTCCAACTTCCTGCCCCCTGTGTCGCCCCCGGCCTCCTTCTCCATGTCCTATTAATCCCTGTATCTTTTCAGCTGCATGTTCCTGTGTCACTCAAGCCTTGTGCCTCTGGTGTCACCTCCTGCTCCTTCTGTCACCTCCACATCCCTGCATTCCAGCTTTCTGTGCCCTGTGTTGCCTTCAGCTTCTTGTGTCACCTTCTGCCCCATGTCCCCTCTAGCCTCATGTATCTCTCCAGCCTTCTGCTCCCTGTGTCACATCCTGCCCCATGTCCCCTCTAGCCTCATGTATCTCTCCACCCTTCTGCTTCATGTGTCACCTCCTGCCCCATGTCCCCTCTAGCCTCATGTATCTCTCCACCCTTCTGCTTCATGTGTCACCTCCTGCCCCATGTCTCCTCCAGCCTCATGTATCTCTCCACCCTTCTGCTCCCTGTGTCACCTCCTGCCCCATGTCTCCTCCAGCCTCATGTATCTCTCCAGCCTTCAGCTTCCTGTCACCTTCTGCCCCATGTCCCCTCTAGCCTCATGTATCTCTCCAGCCTTCTGCTCCCTGTGTCACCTCCTGCCCCATGTCTCCTCCAGCCTTTGTCCCTCCAGCATCCTGCCCCATGTCGCCTCTAGCTCCCTGTGCCACCTCCAGCCTCTGGCTCCCTCTGTTACCTCCTGCCCCATGTCCCCTCCAGCCTCCTGCTCCCTCTGTTACCTCCTGCCCCATGTCCCCTCCAGCCTCCTGCTCCCTCTGTTACCTCCTGCCCCATGAGCCTCTCTTACCGTAAATCTCATAGTTAAGACGAGTCTGTCTGGTTTTTTTTAAAATAATAATTAAAAACTGTAGTTGCTCTGAAAACAGATATTATAATACATATAGATTACTTTCGCCAACATTCCACATTAAGATTCCAGCATGGGCCCTCATTCCGAGTTGTTCGCTCGCTAGCTACTTTTAGCAGCCGTGCAAAGGCATAGTCGCCGCCCACGGGGGAGTGTATTTTTACTTTGCAGCCGAGCTGCACAAACACATTTTGTGCAAAACAGGACCAGCCCTGTAGTTACTTACCCAGGCCCTCATTCCGAGTTGTTCGCTCGCAAGCTGCTTTAAGCAGCTTTGCATACGCTAAGCCGCCGCCTACTGGGAGTGAATCTTAGCTTATCAAAATTGCGAACGAAAGATTCTCAATATTGCGAAAAGACTTCTCTGTGCAGTTTCCGAGTAGCTCGAGACTTACTCTTCCAGTGCGATCAGTTCAGTGCTTGTCGTTCCTGGTTTGACGTCACAAACACACCCAGCGTTCGTCCAGACACTCCTCCGTTTCTCCAGCCACTCCCGCGTTTTTCCCAGAAACAGTAGCGTTTTTTCAAACACTCCCATAAAACGGACAGTTTCCGCCCAAAAACACCCACTTCCTGTCAATCATATTACGATCACCAGAACGAGGAAAAAACCTCGTAATGCCGTGAGTAAAATACCTAACTGCATAGCAAATTTACTTGGCGCAGTCGCACTGCGGACATTGCGCATGCGCATTAGCGACTAATCGCTCCGTTGCGAAAAAAAAAATAACGAGCGAACAACTCGGAATGACCACCCCTGTGCGATGATTCTAGCGACGGAGGTCCCGGAATTGACATCAGACATCCGCCCTGCAAATGCTTGGACACGCCTGTGTTTTCCCAAACACTCCCAGAAAACGGTCAGTTGACACCCATAAACGCCCTCTTCCTGTCAATCTCCTTGCGATTGGCTGTGCAAATGGATAGATCCATTGCACAGCAGCGATGCTCTTTATACCCGTACGAGGCACGTGCGCATTGCGGCGCATACACATGCGCAGTTTTGCCATTTTTTTACCTGATCGCTGCGCTGCGAAAATCAGCAGCGAGCGACCAACTCGGAATGACCCCCATGGTCTTGATTTGAATACATCGGCACAACGTGACGCTTCTCATGATAAATACGAGTAGCCAGAAACGCTGCGTTATTAATGTTTCCTCGGGTTAATTACAGAAGCGTATGGCTCTTGTCGTCTAATCAGGGAGAAAACTATAATATATGTAAATGTATTCATAGATTCACAGTTTTACTTTCTCCTGCTCTCACCATAATCTTTGTGTTTCTTTATTGCCTTATTGCTTTCTCCAGATTACCGCTGAATAATTCATCCGCTCTCAGGGCCAGTCATACGTTATCTTCCATATTAACTCCTCGGCTGCAAGGGAAATCCAATAGGGAAATCATCATGGATGCCTACCGAAAGCATGCCCCAAGCATGCCCCTTAAACACACATGGCAGGCGGTACACGCAGACGCTGCATGGCAGATATTTTAGTGGCATTTAACTGACGTCGTTTTTCCCTATAAATTGAATTGTTTGGTTTATTTTTACATTTTTGTGATTTTTTTTTTAAAGTTAAAGTACCTGTTCCATGACAAAACCGTAACCCCACGATGACCGCTACGCAGAGTTCACTGATAATAAGCGGGAGACACGTTTCTTCCAACAGGAGAAGAAGCGTGTCACACATCATGTTCAGAAGAACCACGGGACAAAGCAGGACCCCCAAATGAAATACAAAACAGACCATGGAGTTTTAGGTGTGTGCCAGGGAAAAGATAACTTGGGGTCATTATGTCGGCATCTTTGCCCTTATGGTTGACACCAACTAACAGCTCTGACTTGCTATGTCTAAGAAAGGGCAGGAGGAGGAGCAGGTCTGCACCTACAAGAACTGGTTGGCTGGCTTCTATGTATTTGCAGCCTGCTATTTGTAGACGCACCAAGAAGAGGCTATAAATATTCTGAAAATACCTCTATTTGACTCATGGCATGTACTGGCAGTCCAGGGGTGCCATGTGGCGTCTTTATGCTGAGCAGTTCCGGCGGCAGTAAGACTCCCTGTTATCACATTTGGTTGCAAAGATGTGGAGGTTTGGCTTGAGGTCACACAACCTCTGGTTGTTGGCCCTGATGGTCAGTTGGGTAGGAAAGGCATGCACCAGTCCCCTCCTGCATTAAATGGGTCAGTCATCCACCCTTTTCATAAATGTGAGGCTGTTCTACTGCCAGTGAGCCTGCGGTCAGGACTGGGCCTCGTGAGGCTTCCTCCCTCGTCAAAATGGATACCATGTCCAAATGGCTGGCTTGTAATCCCAATAAAGGTGTCACAACCTTTTTGTATAAAGGTTTTTGCATGGATTTTGCCCACATAATTTAGAGCTCACCGAAAATATTCCAGACGCGGTGCATGCTAAGGTGTTGAATGGGATCTTGTAGGGATGGATGAGCAGCCTCTTTGTTACAGAACCCCATCCATATAGAATCTTGTTCTTTCACCAGTTTGGGTTGTTTCTAAGAAGGAACGGGGAAAGTTTAGGCTCATACAATTTGTTCCATTTCAGAAACAGCAGACAGAGAGGGCACCCCTTTCATATACAGCAGACCGAGAGAGCACCCATTTCAGATACAGCAGACAGAGAGAGCATCCATTTTGTGATGTTAGTGTATTAGAATGCTTAATATTTGTAGACACTCCCTTACAAATATGTGTAAGCCTGAATCTTCAGTGATGGTCCCTAGGACCAGGGGGATGCTGGGAAGTGGGTGGTCCAGTGTGCAGTGTGCCTGGAGTTGGTGATGGAATAAACAGCACAGCAGTGAACTCACATGTCTCTGTGTCCTTATGACTGGATTTACAAACATATGAACAAAACATGGTGTCAGAAGAAGTTTAACTTGGACTGCTAGTGCTCTCAGAATGTGAAAGAATCCTGCAGCAGTCTGTGGCTGTGATACTCAGTGTCTGCAAAGCCTACCGTGTGCTCCTCTCTTCAAACAGTGAGTAACCATGGATAAACTAGCTTCTCCAACCAGCATGCTGATGTCTGGTAACTTGTCTGAAAACTGGAAAAGATTTAAGCAAAGGTTTAATATATATCTTGCTGCATGTGGAGCTGATACAGAGGCTGACAAAACTAAGGCATCCATTTTCCTCCATGTGATAGGAGAGGATGTGCTGGACATTTATAATAGTTTTCAGTTTGATGAGGGGCAGAATGTGGTGCTATCTTCTATAATGCAATAGTTTGAAGATTACTTTGTGCCAACGAAAAATGTGACATGTGAAAGATTTAAGTTTTTCACATGTGATCAGAAGTCTGGAGATGGCTTTGATCAGTATGTTACAGAGCTGCAATCACTCAGTAAAACCTGTGAGTTTAGTGATTTAAAGGATTCACTAATTAGAGATCGTATTGTCTGGGGAATACCTGATAATGGACTCAGAGAGAGACTGCTGAGAGAGCAAGACCTAACACTAGAAAAGGCAGTGACTATGTGCAGATCTGCAGAAATAACTAGATTTCAAGCCAAAACGTTACACAAGGAAGTTGATGGTACTGTACATGTAGCGCAGAAGACAGAGCCAAGCAAACCTCCATCCTCAAGAATTAAGCCGTCTAAGCCACAGTCCAATAAGGAAATTTGTAGTAGATGTGGAAATGCTCACAATCCTAAAATGTGCCCTGCTTATGGTAAAACCTGCATGAAATGTGGTAGACTTAATTACTTTGCCAAATGCTGTAAAATGAAAAGTGTAACAACCAAAGTGCATGCTGTTAAACAAACAGAGGAATTCTTTGTGGATTGTATTGAACTTTGCAGTGCAGATAAGAAAGAATGGATTGTCCCTTTAACTGTGAACGAGATTGTCATTCCCTTTAAGCTTGATACTGTTGCGCATGTGAATTTAATATTGTTTCAAGACTATAAGACTTTTAGAGTAAAATCTAAAATTCATCCAGCCAAAGTGAAAGTTGCAGGGTACACTGGGGAGGAAATTCCTGTGAAAGGTACATGCTTAGTGACACTGAAATATAAGGGACAACAGTTTAATACATCTCTACTGATTGTGGATAAAAATGTGCAACCGATTCTAGGATTAAGTTCCTGTGAGAAACTAAGCTTGCTAAAGAAAGTTTTTATGGTGACATCACAAGTAGAAGATGACTGCAAATCAATGTTTACAGAATACAAAGACTTGTTTGAATGTCTAGGTTGTTTGCCTGGAGAGCATAAAATAAATATAGACACGCAAGTTTCTTCAGTGATACACCCCTGTAGAAAAGTGCCATTTGCGCTGATAGAATAACTGAAACAAGAGTTAAATCGTATGGAAGCCTTGGGTGTGATACAGAAAGTTGATGAGCCTACTGAATGGGTAAGCTCCTTAGTAATTGTTGAAAAGAAAAATGGACAACTCCGAATATGTCTAGACCCCATAGATTTAAACAAAGCTATTAAACGAGAACATTTGAAACTACCAACCAGAGATTAAATCATGTCGCAATTTGCGGGAGCAAAATGGTTCAGTAAATTGGACGCATCATCAGGATTCTGGCAAATGAAGCTAGATGAGGCCAGCTCAAAGCTTTGTACATTTAATACACCAGAAGGTCGATACAGATTTCTTCGACTACCATATGGAATATTGTCTGCTCCAGAACTATATCACAAAAAGATACACATGATTTTTGAACATATTCCAGGTGTTGAAACAATGATGGATGACATTATTGTCTTGGGATCTACAAAGGAAGAACATGATTCCAGATTGAGACAAGTAATGGAACTTGTCAAGAAAGTGAATCTAAAGCTAAACAAGGACAAATGTGAATTTGGCATGAATACACTTACCTTTATGGGCGACGTGGTCTCGGATCAAGGTGTAAAACCAGACCCAAGGAAAATATCAGCCATAGTGAACATGGAACCAGAGCCGTCTTAACAGCAGTGTAGGCCCCTGGGCACGGCAATGCACTGGGGCCCCTACCCACCCATCAGTGGTAAGGGTGGGGGTAGGCAACTTTGATGTCCTGCGAGGGGTAGGGGGGGTTCTATCTTTCGCTCAGCATGTAGGACCTGGAGAAATAATTTCTGCTAATTACTCCTTTACTGCACAAATGGGGCGGAAAAGAGAACACTAAACTGTAGAAGGGGGCATTGGGCTGAATGAAGAAGCCCTGATACATGACTTCCAGGGTGGTAGGGGGTGTTTAAAACATAGGGGAGGGGTGGATAGTGGAGTGGGCTTAATATTCATCATTTTACGGGGGTCAGGGCAACTTGCTTTACTGTAGATATCTCCAGTTCCTGGAAATAGATTTCTTAGCTTTAATGGGATAAAAAATACTAGAGTGTCTCACCTGTCAGGAGGTACTTGGGTCTTGGGGATCAGACTTCAGTAGCCAGAGCAATCCACCAACAAAAATATAAAACTGCATATTAGGCGCGTGGAGCTGGAGCAGGGACCAGCTGCTTGAAGGCCGATATCTGTGGTTCTGGGCAAAGTGCAGAAAAGCTGTCTGGAGTTGGTGATGGAATAAACAGCACAGCAGTGAACTCACATGTCTCTGTGTCCTGATGACTGGATTTACAAACATATGAACAAAACACCTCTCAGATATAGCAGACAGAGAGAGCACCCCTTTCAGAAACAGCAGAGAGAGAGAGAGCACCCCTTTCAGATATACCACACAGAGAGAGCGCCCCTTTCAGATACAGCAGACAGAGAGAGCACCCCTTTCAGATACAGCAGACAGAGAGAGCACCCCTTTCAGATACAGCAGACAGAGAGTTCACCCCTTTCATATACAGCAGACAGAGAGAGCACTCCTTTCATATACAGCAGACAGAGAGAGCACCCCTTTCAGATACAGCAGACAGAGAGAGCACCCCTTTCAGGTACAGCAGACAGAGAGAGCACCCCTTTCAGGTACAGCAGACAGAGAGAACACCCCCTTTCAGATACAGCAGACAGAGAGAGCACCCCTTTCAGGTACAGCAGACAGAGAGCACCCCTTTCAGATACAGCAGACAGAGAGAGCACTCCTTTCAGATACAGCAGACAGAGAGAGCACCCCTTTCAGATACAGCAGACAGAGAGAGCACCCCTTTCATATACAGCAGACAGAGAGAGCACCCCTTTCAGATACAGCAGAAAGAGAGAGCACTCCTTTCAGATACAGCAGACAGAGAGAGCACCCCTTTCAGATACAGCAGACAGAGAGAGCGCCCCTTTCAGATACAGCAGACAGAGAGAGCACCACTTTCAGATACAGCAGACAGAGAGAGCGCCCCTTTCAGATACAGCAGACAGAGAGAGCATTCTTTCAGATACAGCAGACAGAGAGAGCACCCCTTTCAGATACAGCAGACAGAGAGAGCATTCTTTCAGATACAGCAGACAGAGAGAGCACCCCTTTCAGATACAGCAGACAGAGAGAGCACCCCTTTCAGATAAAGCAGACAGAGAGAGCACCCCTTTCAGATACAGCAGACAGAGAGAGCACCCCTTTCAGATACAGCAGACAGAGAGAGCACCCCTTTCAGATATAGCAGACAGAGAGAGCACCCCTTTCAGAAACAGCAGAGAGAGAGAGAGCACCCCTTTCAGATATAGCACACAGAGAGAGCGCCCCTTTCAGATACAGCAGACAGAGAGAGCACCACTTTCAGATACAGCAGACAGAGAGAGCGCCCCTTTCAGATACAGCAGACAGAGAGAGCATTCTTTCAGATACAGCAGACAGAGAGAGCACCCCTTTCAGATACAGCAGACAGAGAGAGCACCCCTTTCAGATAAAGCAGACAGAGAGAGCACCCCTTTCAGATACAGCAGATAGAGCACCCCTTTCACATACAGCAGACAGAGGGAGCACCCCTTTTAGATACAGCAGACAGAGAGAGCACCCCTTTCAGATACAGCAGAGCGAGAGAGAGAGAGAGCACCCCTTTCATATACAGCAGACAGAGAGAGCACCCCTTTCAGGTACCGCAGACAGAGAGAGCACCCCTTTCAGATACAGCAGACAGAGAGAACACCCCTTTCAGATACAGCAGACAGAGAGAGCACCCCTTTCAGGTACAGCAGACAGAGAGAGCACCCCTTTCAGGTACAGCAGACAGAGAGAACACCCCCTTTCAGATACAGCAGACAGAGAGAGCACCCCTTTCAGGTACAGCAGACAGAGAGCACCCCTTTCAGATACAGCAGACAGAGAGAGCACTCCTTTCAGATACAGCAGACAGAGAGAACACCCCTTTCAGGTACAGCAGACAGAGAGCACCCCTTTCAGATACAGCAGACAGAGAGAACATCCCTTTCAGGTACAGCAGACAGAGAGTTCACCGCTTTCATATACAGCAGACAGAGAGAGCACCCCTTTCAGATAAAGCAGACAGAGAGAGCACCCCTTTCAGATACAGCAGAGAGAGCACCCCTTTCAGATACAGCAGACAGAGGGAGCACCCCTTTTAGATACAGCAGACAGAGAGAGCACCCCTTTCAGATACAGCAGACAGAGAGAGCACCCCTTTCAGATACAGCAGATAGAGCACCCCTTTCACATACAGCAGACAGAGGGAGCACCCCTTTTAGATACAGCAGACAGAGAGAGCACCCCTTTCAGATACAGCAGAGCGAGAGAGAGAGAGAGCACCCCTTTCATATACAGCAGACAGAGAGAGCACCCCTTTCAGGTACCGCAGACAGAGAGAGCACCCCTTTCAGATACAGCAGACAGAGAGAACACCCCTTTCAGATACAGCAGACAGAGAGTTCACCCCTTTCAGATACAGCAGACAGAGAGAACACCCCTTTCAGATACAGCAGACAGAGAGAGCACCCCTTTCAGATACAGCAGAGAGAGAGAGAGAGAGCAGTCCCTTTCAGATACAGCAGACAGAGCACCCCTTTCAGATACAGCAGACAGAGAGAGCATCCCTTTCAGATACAGCAGACAGAGAGAGCACCCCTTTCAGATACAGCAGAGAGCACCCCTTTCAGATACAGTAGACATAGAGAGCACCCCTTTCAGATACAGCAGACAGAGAGAGCACTCCTTTCAGATACAGCAGACAGAGAGAGCACCCCTTTCAGATACAGCAGACAGAGAGAGCACCCCTTTCATATACAGCAGACAGAGAGAGCACCCCTTTCAGATACAGCAGAAAGAGAGAGCACTCCTTTCAGATACAGCAGACAGAGAGCACCCCTTTCAGATACAGCAGACAGAGAGAGCACCCCTTTCAGATACAGCAGACAGAGAGAGCACTCCTTTCAGGTACAGCAGACAGAGAGAACACCCCTTTCAGATACAGCAGACAGACAGAGCACCCCTTTCAGATACAGCAGACAGAGAGTGCACCCCTTTCAGATACAGCAGACAGAGAGAACACCCCTTTCAGATACAGCAGACAGACTGGGCACCCCTTTCAGATACAGCAGACAGAGAGAGCATCCCTTTCAGATACAGCAGACATAGAGAGCGCCCCTTTCAGATACAGCAGACAGAGAGAGCACCCCTTTCAGATACAGCAGACAGAGAGAGAGAGAGAGAGAGAGAGAGAGAGAGAGAGAGAGCAGTCCCTTTCAGATACAGCAGACAGAGCACCCCTTTCAGATACAGCAGACAGAGAGAGCACCCCTTTCAGGTACAGCAGACAGAGAGAGCACCCCTTTCAGATACAGCAGACATAGAGAGCACCCCTTTCAGATACAGCAGACAGAGAGAGCACTCCTTTCAGATACAGCAGACAGAGAGAGCACCCCTTTCAGATACAGCAGACAGAGAGAGCACCCCTTTCAGATACAGCAGACAGAGAGAACACCCCTTTCAGATACAGCAGACAGAGAGAGCACCACTTTCAGATACAGCAGACAGAGAGAGCGCCCCTTTCAGATACAGCAGACAGAGAGAGCACCCTTTCAGATACAGCAGACAGAGAGAGCACCCCTTTCAGATACAGCAGACAGAGAGAGCACCCCTTTCAGATAAAGCAGACAGAGAGAGCACCCCTTTCAGATACAGCAGAGAGAGCACCCCTTTCAGATACAGCAGACAGAGGGAGCACCCCTTTCAGATACAGCAGAAAGAGAGAGCACCCCTTTCAGATACAGCAGAGAGAGAGAGAGAGAGAGAGAGAGAGAGCACCCCTTTCATATACAGCAGACAGAGAGAGCACCCCTTTCAGGTACAGCAGACAGAGAGAGCACCCCTTTCAGATACAGCAGTCAGAGAGAACACCCCTTTCAGATACAGCAGACAGAGAGTTCACCCCTTTCATATACAGCAGACAGAGAGAGCACCCCTTTCAGATACAGCAGACAGAGAGAGCACCCCTTTCAGGTACAGCAGACATAGAGAGCACCCCTTTCAGATACAGCAGAAAGAGAGAGCACTCCTTTCAGATACAGCAGACAGAGAGAACACCCCTTTCAGATACAGCAGACAGACAGAGCACCCCTTTCAGATACAGCAGACAGAGAGTGCACCCCTTTCAGATACAGCAGACAGAGAGAACACCCCTTTCAGATACAGCAGACAGACTGGGCACCCCTTTCAGATACAGCAGACAGAGAGAGCACCCCTTTCAGATACAGCAGACATAGAGAGCGCCCCTTTCAGATACAGCAGACAGAGAGAGCACCCCTTTCAGATACAGCAGACAGAGAGAGAGAGAGCAGTCCCTTTCAGATACAGCAGACAGAGCACCCCTTTCAGATACAGCAGACAGAGAGAGCACCTCTTTCAGGTACAGCAGACAGAGAGAGCACCCCTTTCAGATACAGCAGACATAGAGAGCACCCCTTTCAGATACAGCAGACAGAGAGAGCACTCCTTTCAGATACAGCAGACAGAGAGAGCACCCCTTTCAGATACAGCAGACAGAGAGTTCACCCCTTTCAGGTACAGCAGACAGAGAGAGCACCCCTTTCAGATAAAGCAGACAGAGAGAGCACCCCTTTCAGATACAGCAGAGAGAGCACCCCTTTCAGATACAGCAGACAGAGAGAGCACCCCTTTCAGATACAGCAGACAGAGAGAGCACCCCTTTCAGGTACAGCAGACAGAGAGAGTAGTGTTCATTATAGCACCCTGCACCTTTCAAAATCCGTGCAGTTCCTCTTCCCTGCCTGGGGTGTCGCTCTCTGCTGTGGTGCTTCTCAGCACACTGATCTGTTACTCAGTGCTGTGATACAGAGCTGTGTGTGCTGAGAAGCTCCAGAGCAGAGAGCGACACCTCAGGCCGGAAAGAGGAACTGCACAGGATTTGAAAGGTGCAGGGTGCTAGAATGAACACTAAGAGAGCACCCCTTTCAGATACAGCAGACAGAGAGAACACCCCTTTCAGATACAGCAGACAGAGAGTTCACCCCTTTCAGGTACAGCAGACAGAGAGAGCACCCCTTTCAGATACAGCAGACAGAGAGAACACCCCTTTCAGGTACAGCAGACAGAGAGTTCACCGCTTTCATATACAGCAGACAGAGAGAACACCCCCTTTCAGATACAGCAGACAGAGAGAGCACCCCTTTCAGGTACAGCAGACATATTAGAGAGCACCCCTTTCAGATACAGCAGACAGAGAGAGCACTCCTTTCAGATACAGCAGACAGAGAGAACACCCCTTTCAGGTACAGCAGACAGAGAGAGCACCCCTTTCAGATACAGCAGACAGAGAGAACACCCCTTTCAGGTACAGCAGACAGAGAGTTCACCCCTTTCAGATAAAGCAGACAGAGAGAGCACCCCTTTCAGATACAGCAGAGAGAGCACCCCTTTCAGATACAGCAGACAGAGGGAGCACCCCTTTCAGATACAGCAGACAGAGAGAGCACCCCTTTCAGATACAGCAGAGAGAGAGAGAGAGAGAGCAGTCCCTTTCAGATACAGCAGACAGAGCACCCCTTTCAGATACAGCAGACAGAGAGAGCATCCCTTTCAGATACAGCAGACAGAGAGAGCACCCCTTTCAGATACAGCAGACATAGAGAGCACCCCTTTCAGATACAGCAGACAGAGAGAGCACTCCTTTCAGATACAGCAGACAGAGAGAGCACCCCTTTCAGGTACAGCAGACAGAGAGAACACCCCCTTTCAGATACAGCAGACAGAGAGAGCACCCCTTTCAGGTACAGCAGACATAGAGAGCACCCCTTTCAGATACAGCAGACAGAGAGAGCACCCCTTTCAGGTACAGCAGACAGAGAGAGCACCCCTTTCAGGTACAGCAGACAGAGAGAACACCCCCTTTCAGATACAGCAGACAGAGAGAGCACCCCTTTCAGGTACAGCAGACATAGAGAGCACCCCTTTCAGATACAGCAGAAAGAGAGAGCACTCCTTTCAGATACAGCAGACAGAGAGAACACCCCTTTCAGATACAGCAGACAGACAGAGCACCCCTTTCAGATACAGCAGACAGAGAGTGCACCCCTTTCAGATACAGCAGACAGAGAGAACACCCCTTTCAGATACAGCAGACAGACTGGGCACCCCTTTCAGATACAGCAGACAGAGAGAGCACCCCTTTCAGATACAGCAGACATAGAGAGCGCCCCTTTCAGATACAGCAGACAGAGAGAGAGAGAGAGAGAGAGAGAGAGAGCAGTCCCTTTCAGATACAGCAGACAGAGCACCCCTTTCAGATACAGCAGACAGAGAGAGCACCTCTTTCAGGTACAGCAGACAGAGAGAGCACCCCTTTCAGATACAGCAGACAGAGAGAGCACTCCTTTCAGATACAGCAGACAGAGAGAGCACCCCTTTCAGATACAGCAGACAGAGAGAGCACCCCTTTCAGATACAGCAGACAGAGAGAACACCCCTTTCAGATACAGCAGACAGAGAGAGCACCACTTTCAGATACAGCAGACAGAGAGAGCGCCCCTTTCAGATACAGCAGACAGAGAGAGCACCCTTTCAGATACAGCAGACAGAGAGAGCACCCCTTTCAGATACAGCAGACAGAGAGTGCACCCCTTTCAGATACAGCAGACAGAGAGAACACCCCTTTCAGATACAGCAGACAGACTGGGCACCCCTTTCAGATACAGCAGACAGAGAGAGCACCCCTTTCAGATAGAGCAGACATAGAGAGCGCCCCTTTCAGATACAGCAGACAGAGAGAGCACCCCTTTCAGATACAGCAGACAGAGAGAGAGAGAGAGAGAGAGAGCAGTCCCTTTCAGATACAGCAGACAGAGCACCCCTTTCAGATACAGCAGACAGAGAGAGCACCTCTTTCAGGTACAGCAGACAGAGAGAGCACCCCTTTCAGATACAGCAGACAGAGAGAGCACTCCTTTCAGATACAGCAGACAGAGAGAGCACCCCTTTCAGATACAGCAGACAGAGAGAGCACCCCTTTCAGATACAGCAGACAGAGAGAACACCCCTTTCAGATACAGCAGACAGAGAGAGCACCACTTTCAGATACAGCAGACAGAGAGAGCGCCCCTTTCAGATACAGCAGACAGAGAGAGCACCCTTTCAGATACAGCAGACAGAGAGAGCACCCCTTTCAGATACAGCAGACAGAGAGAGCACCCCTTTCAGATAAAGCAGACAGAGAGAGCACCCCTTTCAGATACAGCAGAGAGAGCACCCCTTTCAAATACAGCAGACAGAGGGAGCACCCCTTTCAGATACAGCAAACAGAGAGAGCACCCCTTTCAGATACAGCAGAGAGAGAGAGAGAGCACCCCTTTCATATACAGCAGACAGAGAGAGCACCCCTTTCAGGTACAGCAGACAGAGAGAGCACCCCTTTCAGATACAGCAGACAGAGAGAACACCCCTTTCAGATACAGCAGACAGAGAGTTCACCCCTTTCATGTACAGCAGACAGAGAGAGCACCCCTTTCAGATACAGCAGACAGAGAGAACACCCCTTTCAGGTACAGCAGACATATTAGAGAGCACCCCTTTCAGATACAGCAGACAGAGAGAGCACTCCTTTCAGATACAGCAGACAGAGAGAACACCCCTTTCAGATACAGCAGACAGAGAGAACACCCCTTTCAGGTACAGCAGACAGAGAGTTCACCCCTTTCAGATAAAGCAGACAGAGAGAGCACCCCTTTCAGATACAGCAGAGAGAGCACCCCTTTCAGATACAGCAGACAGAGGGAGCACCTCTTTCAGATACAGCAGACAGAGAGAGCACCCCTTTCAGATACAGCAGAGAGAGAGAGAGAGAGCAGTCCCTTTCAGATACAGCAGACAGAGCACCCCTTTCAGATACAGCAGACAGAGAGAGCATCCCTTTCAGATACAGCAGACAGAGAGAGCACCCCTTTCAGATACAGCAGACATAGAGAGCACCCCTTTCAGATACAGCAGACAGAGAGAGCACCCCTTTCAGATACAGCAGACAGAGAGAGCACCCCTTTCATATACAGCAGACAGAGAGAGCACCCCTTTCAGATACAGCAGACAGAGAGAGCACCCCTTTCAGATACAGCAGACAGAGAGAGCACCCCTTTCAGATACAGCAGACAGAGAGAGCACTCCTTTCAGATACAGCAGACAGAGAGAGCACCCCTTTCAGATACAGCAGACAGAGAGAGCACTCCTTTCAGGTACAGTAGACAGAGAGAACACCCCTTTCAGATACAGCAGACAGACAGAGCACCCCTTTCAGATACAGCAGACAGAGAGTGCACCCCTTTCAGATACAGCAGACAGAGAGAGCACCCCTTTCAGATACAGCAGACAGAGAGAGCATCCCTTTCAGATACAGCAGACAGAGAGAGCACCCCTTTCAGATACAGCAGACATAGAGAGCACCCCTTTCAGATACAGCAGACAGAGAGAGCACCCCTTTCAGATACAGCAGACAGAGAGAACACCCCTTTCAGATACAGCAGACAGAGAGAGCACCCCTTTCAGGTACAGCAGACAGAGAGAGCACTCCTTTCAGATACAGCAGACAGAGAGAGCACCCCTTTCAGATACAGCAGACAGAGAGAGCACCCCTTTCAGATACAGCAGACAGAGAGAGCACCCCTTTCAGGTACAGCAGACAGAGAGAGCACCCTTTCAGGTACAGCAGACAGAGAGAGCACCCCTTTCAGATACAGCAGACAGACTGGGCACCCCTTGCAGATACAGCAGACAGAGAGAGCACCCCTTTCATATACAGCAGACAGAGAGAGCATCCCTTTCAGATACAGCAGACAGAGAGAGCACCCTTTCAGATACAGCAGAGAGAGCACCCTTTTCAGATACAGCAGAGAGCTCCCCTTTCAGATACAGCAGAGAGAGCACCCCTTTCAGATACAGCAGACAGAGAGAGCACTCCTTTCAGATACAGCAGACAGAGAGAGCACCCCTTTCAGGTACAGCAGACAGAGAGAACAACCCTTTCATATACAGCAGACAGAGAGAGCAACCCTTTCATATACAGCAGACAGAGAGAGCAACCCTTTCATATACAGCAGACAGAGAGAGCAACCCTTTCATATACAGCAGACAGAGAGAGCAACCCTTTCATATACAGCAGACAGAGAGAGCACCCCTTTCATATACAGCAGACAGAGAGAGCGCCCCTTTCAGATACAGCAGACAGAGAGCAACCCTTTCAGATACAGCAGACAGAGAGAGCACCCCTTTCAGATACAGCAGACAGAGAGAGCGCCCCTTTCAGATACAGCAGACAGAGAGAGCAACCCTTTCAGATACAGCAGAAAGAGAGAGCACCCCTTTCATATACAGCAGACAGAGAGAGCGCCCCTTTCAGATACTGCAGAGAGAGCACCCCTTTCATATACAGCAGACAGAGAGAGCAACCCTTTCATATACAGCAGACAGAGAGAGCACCCCTTTCAGATACAGCAGAGAGAGCACCCCTTTCAGATACAGCAGACAGAGAGAGCACCCCTTTCAGATACAGCAGACAGAGAGAGCACCCCTTTCATATACAGCAGACATAGAGAGCACTCCTTTCAGATACAGCAGACAGAGAGAGCACCCCTTTCAGATACAGCAGAGAGAGCACCCCTTTCAGATACAGCAGACAGAGAGAGCACCCCTTTCAGATACAGCAGACAGAGAGAGAGCACTCCTTTCAGATACAGCAGACAGAGAGAGCACCCCTTTCAGATACAGCAGACAGAGAGAGCACCCCTTTCATATACAGCAGACAGAGAGAGCACCCCTTTCAGATACAGCAGACAGAGAGAGCAACCCTTTCAGATACAGCAGACAGAGAGAGCAACCCTTTCAGATACAGCAGACAGAGAGAGCGCCCCTTTCAGATACAGCAGACAGAGAGAGAGCGCCCCTGTCATATACAGCAGACATAGAGAGCAACCCTTTCAGATACAGCAGACAGAGAGAGCACCCCTTTCAGATACAGCAGACAGAGCACCCACCACACAACACAGTACTGGAGACGGACACGTCCGTCCAGTACACTCTCCACAACCGGAGTGAAGATGGCGTAGATTCACAGGGACTTATGTAGAATCCAAAACCCGAGAGAATCCGACAGTGGGAAGATGACCTTCAGTGTCACTTTGGGGACTGAGTAAGGTGGGAAGCCTCATGCCAGACTCGGATTGCCAGCTCGGATTGTAATGTTTGGGTGGGTTTGGTTCCCCGAGAACCGAACCCGTTCATCTCTACAGTATACGTTTAATTATTACATTTTGAAACACAACATTGCCTGTCGCTATGTTATGCGTCAGTCCGTGTGAATATATGCCGCACTTATGGTACTGTACCTCCAGGCTAGTTGATATTTTCTGCAGACAGGAAGGGCTGTGTACAAAAATCTATGAGTCCGGGTCGTGATTGCGTTGTGACATGAGGCGCCGCTGCCAGCCGTTTCCACCAACGCCAACTCCACCTCGCGTCCTATTGAATCACTGTCAGCATATGAATTCGGGTAAGTAGACATGTTCCCTACAAGAGTCACATTTCTTACTATACAATGATTACTGAGACATCTGAGGCATCTGTAACCTGCTGGAACATACAGTGGTGCTGAGTATTGCTGATGTGTGTCTAGCATCAGGGGCAAACGCAGGATTTACAGGGGGGGGTTTCCAGAGAGGGGTGGAGCCAAGCGTGGGGGTTGAGACTAAGGTGAACCAGCATATAACTGGTCCGTTAAACAAGTGTAGATACTGTAGATACATAAATGCTATACAGTATAAACATGTATGGAATGGATCATGTTGGAGGCTATACACACACATATACATTTTTTATATATATATATATATACACACACAGGATCCGGTCAGGATTCTGGCAGTCAAAATACCAACACCGGAACCTAGACACTAATCAGAATGCCGGCACCAGCATCCCGACACCCGGGATCCCAAATGATGATGATACACTGCCGGGGCCGCCGGAGAGGTAAGTCATGGTGGTAGGTGGTTAAGTTTAGGCTGTGGAGGGAGGGATAGGCTGCAGGGAAAGGGGTTAGGTTTAGGCTGCTGGGAGGGTGGGTTAGGTTTAGGCTGCGGGTGGGGGGGGTAGATTTAGGCTGCGGGTGGGGGGGTTAGATTTAGGCATCCCTGGTGAGGGTAAAACTGTGTAATGTATACAGTATACTTACCTTCCGCCTGTCGGGATTCTCACAATCTGGATGCAGCGGTCAGTATTCTGACCGCCGGCACTCAGAACCCAACCCAACCCATACATTATATATATATATATATATATATATATATACACACACAAATATATACACACACACACACACACACACACACACACACACACATATATATATATATATATGTATACACACACAGCAGGTACATATATACCCAGAGGGTACATTATATATATATATATATATATATATATATATATATATATACACACACACACACACACATATATATGTACCTGCTGTGTATATCTATGCATGTATGTACCTAGTGTGTGTGTGTATACTATATATATATATATATATATATATATATATATATATATACACAGTAGGTACATACATAGATATACACGGCAGGCACATATACACACACATTTATTTATATATATATATATATATATATATATATACACATATATACACAGTATATATATATATATATATATATATATACACACAGCACAGCAGATGGATGGATACATACATACACAATAGCAGCAGCAGCGTTGGACAGTGGACGAGGGACAGAGGGAGGCAGAGATAAAGCTGCACAGCAAGGACGGATCTTCCCTCTCCACTGCAGACTAGTCTGTCTGCATAACCCGCGATTCGCGGGTGTTTGAAGAGGGGGCGGAGCCAGTGCTAAAGGGGCGGGGCTTAATCGCGGGCCGCGGTCGGTGACCCGTTACAGGGGGAAAAAATTGGTCTGTCAGGGGGGGTTTCTGGGTACTCAGAAACCCCCCCCTGCGTGCGCCACTGAGCATTCTCTGATGGGTCAGTGATGTCTGTCCCCATATGGGGGGTGTTAGAGTAACATAAACCTGAGGTCTGTGGCTCCCCGGGAGATGGATGGTTAAATAATATCACAGGATAGAGAAAGTGGGAAATAATGATGTATCCCTTTGGGAATATGTCAGATCTGAGTATGGATTATTTCATTTTCTGCACCGATACCTCCAATCTATTCCAAAATCAGTCATAAAGCACATTCCCTGCTCCGCTCTCTCCCCGCACAGGCTGCCGGATTCTGCTCTGCTGATGTCACAGATCTGATTTCTGCTTCACAGCAAAGTTCAAGTTTAAAAACAAGTTGTGTGTAAATGAGAGATTTCATGCTACTAGTAACAGCGATATAATTACATTATATTCATCTGTACAGTATATCCCGTTTTAAGATTGCGCTAGACACAGCACACTACTGCAACTGCGTCATGTACGAGATGGTTGGGTAGCGCAGAACTTCAGTAATGGGCCACAGTCATTGGTGTGCACAGAACATTTTATTAGGTGGGGGGAATAGGGGCATGTTTAGCACCACCTATTGGGCGCGTCATCGCCTATTGCCACTCATTGCAATATAAATAAATTACCGCAAGGGGTGTGGCCACTGCAAATGAGGGCGTGTCAACATGACAATGTATAACAGTACACGGCACTGGGTATAATGCACCTTTAATGAGCGACCGATGACGAATGATTAAGGAACGATGGGGGCTGTGTGGCCTAGCGCCCTCTGCGGTCCAGGCCTGTCGCTTGCCTAACCGGAAGTGTACTTGCCTAACAATGGGGCCTCGGCCTAACGCCGCATGGTGGTGGGACAGTGGAGTTTGAGGTGAGGCCAGGGTTGGACTGGCACACAGGGGTACAGGGAAAACCCCGGTGGGCCCCTCTGCCCGGGGCCCCACCTCCTCCTTTAGGGATCAGGTCTCAGACTATGCAATTGAATTAAACATTATACATATTTTTCTTAATAATGCACAGGACTATGGTGGAGATTCTACAGTGCATTGCTGTGATTAATGTGGTGCATTATCATGCGTGCATTAGCAGTATTACAGTACTTACTATATATATATATTTATCAAGGGGCTCAGATCTAATGGTTAGACAAACCAATGTGATGGCTGGCCACACCCTCTCTGGAGCCTATCCACACGCCTAAGTATGGACCCCTAACACAGCATTTCCCCAGTGGGCCCTTCATGCCCCAGTCCGACACTGGGTGAGGCAAAGGGCCAAAGGAGAATGATCCCCCGACGTCCCAGCAGCCGTGCATCCGTAGTGTAGCAGGAGCAGTATCAGGAACTCCTGCAGACGTGGCCTCAGCAATCACCAGAGGAGCAGGGGATCCATCTCCTCCCTGTCTCGTCCCCACGTGCAGCCCGCGCCCTACTCTCCCGCACCGTACCTTTAAAACCCCGGCTCTGATTTGCAGCCCGCGTTGCCCGGTGATGACGCACCACACCACGTGGGAGCGCCCGGTGACTCGGGGACCACCGCCGGCTTCCGGCCTGGCCGCAGCTTCCGGCCTTATGACCTGGGAGGGGAGGGTGCCTGGCAACGGCATCCGGCCTGCGTCCCACACTTACATGGTCCAGAAGATGCCTGTTTGTGCAAGAATATAACCAAGATCATCATCATGCATCAGAGGTTCAACCAGACTCATGTCACCTCCTGCCCCTGCGTCTTTCAGCCACACCCTCATCTCCTCCCTGCATCTCTCAGCCACACCATCTCCTCATCTCTCACCCCACCCTTATCCCCTCCCTGCATCTCTCAGCCACACCCTCATCTCCCACCTGTATCTCTAAGCCACACCCTCATCTCCTCCCTGCATCTCTCAGCCACACCATCTCCTCATCTCTCACCCCACCCTTATCCCCTCCCTGCATCTCTCAGCCACACCCTCATCTCCCACCTGTATCTCTAAGCCACACCCTCATCTCCTCCCTGCATCTCTCAGCCACACCATCTCCTCATCTCTCACCCCACCCTTATCCCCTCCCTGCATCTCTCAGCCACACCCTCATCTCCCACCTGCATCTCTCATCCACACCCTCATCTCCCTGCATCTCTCAGCCACACCCTCATCTCCCACCTGCATCTCTCAGCCACACCATCTCCTCATCTCTCACCCCACCCTTATCCCCTCCCTGCGTCATCTCTCATCCACACCCTCCTCTCCTCCCTGCATCTCTCATCCACACCATAATCTCCAACCTGCGTCTCCTTGCCATGCATCTTTCCAACCCACCTCACTTTGTGTCCCTGTCTCCCCCTTCACTCTGTACCTCTCAGCCTCCACCTCCCTTCATTCTGTGTCTAGTGCCCACAGCAGTAGTGCCCCTTACACATTGCCCACACAGTAGTTGTGCCCCTTACAGAATGCCCACACAGTGGTTGTGCCCCATACACAGTTCCTACACAGTAGTTTTGCCCCTTACAGAATGCCCACACAGTGGTTTTGCCCCTTGCATAATGCCCACACAGTGGTTTTTCCCCTTACACAGTGCCCACACAGTGCTTTTGCCCCTTAAACAATAACCACACAGTGGTGCCCCTTACACAATGCCCTCCTCCACTGTGGCGTTGAAGTGGAACACGAGGAGAGTGAGAGGGTGTGCGAGGAGAGAGAGAGCATGGGCAGGCGCGCTGAGGAGAGAGAGAGGGTGTGCGGGGAGAGAGAGCATGGGCAGGCGCGCTGCGTGACATCACATCACACATTTCTCTTGGTTTTGTATGGAGGATTCTCCATCTTGTCTCTGTGTCATTATTATTTATACTGACCAGACGTCACTGTCTCAGAGAGCAGCATATTTGAGACTGAAAAACGGATGAATGGAAAATGTCTAATATTCCTAATCCTATAAAGGTGTTTCTGCATCTTGTACAGAGCAAAGTCATAGCTTGTGCATCATCAGCAAACTGTAATAATGTCTACACGCTGCAGATTGGTGTACTCATACACAGCGGCAGGACTAGTGATATCATACCAAGTATAACTGGCATGGAATGCTCTGCAGTTATAGCTTATTGTCCAGTATCAGATTATTTACACCTTCCATGTCCCATTGCAGCTTACAATCTATGGGCCTAATTCAGACCTGATCGATAGGCTGTGTTTTCGTACAGCCTGCGATCAGGTCTAAACTGCGCATGCGTATGCACCACAATGCGCAGGCGCGTCGCACGGGTACAAAGTGGATCGCCGCTCAGTGATGGGTTTGTGCGAAGAATCCAGGAAGAAGGCGTTTGTGGGTGTCAACTGACCACTTTCTGGGAGTGGTTGGAAAAACTTAGGCGTGTCCAAGCGTTAACATGGAGGGTTCCTGACGTCAATTCTGGTCCCGGACAGGCTGAAGTGATCGCAGCGGCTGAGTAAGTCCTGGGCTGCGCAGAGACTGCACAAGATCTGTTTGTACCGCTCTGCTACACATTCGTTCGCACACTTGCAAAGCTAAAATACACTCCCCTTGTAGGCGGCGACTATCTGATCGCAGCGCTGCAAAAACCGCCTGCTAGCAATCAGGTCTGAATTAGGCCGTGTGTCAGAAGCCAGTATGGTTTTGGATTGTGGGAAGAGAACCATGCACATTCCATACAGATAGTACTCCGGTTGGAATTGCATCCATGATCTCAGTGCTGCGAGGCAACAATGCTAATCACTACACAATCGTGCTGCCCCATAACCCATTAGGATCTTAAGATGTGGAGTCAGCTGTGGGGGAAGACGGAAATGCTTATTACCACCGAGCTGCAACTGAGAGCTTGGAAACTGAAAAGTGCATTTTACCTTTATATTCCAATATACTGTAAATCCTTTCATTTTTTGGTGCTAGCGTCCACTGGGAAGGGATCTGAATATTTGGGGATTTATTATTTTATTCATCTAAATTTTGCAATATTTATATTAATGCAAGTCATTTAATATTTACTTGTGGAGTCAGATATATTAATCTCATCCTAGCGTGCATCCACAGTGCCCCCTATTGGCAAGTTACAGTATCACGCTGACAGGTGCTGTGTGTACAGTATAGTGCACTCTGAGATGTCACCTGCGGCCCCATTGCCCCTATTACCCTGTTACAGCCTGTTAGATTTGTATAAAATCCTGCAGATAAGTTTTTACAGATTTATCTTTCTTTGATGAAATGTATTATTGTTACATATTACTGAGATTACTGTCAGGTCTTATGAAGGTTAGAGCTCCGCACATAAAGGGGATCAGGTTGGCTATCGCTGGCAGGGCCAGGGACATTGGGCGGATCTGGGTACTCAGGGGGCGTGGCCACCGGCGGGGGTACTACTACACCCATTCATGGAAAATCCAACTATGGTGCGTGTCAAGGTGGTTGAAGCATCAGGTGGGGTACGCACATTCCTTGTATTCCTGTCCCTAGTCTTTGTACCCACCGCCAAACCCCTCCCTGGGTAGCACACACCAGACGCAACCGGGTCACCCTTTCACACTGAACTGGGAACAGGGTCACGCCGTCTTGCCCCAGCAATAACCAGGGTTCTCCGCTTGGTGGGAAGGGGGTATAACTGCACTTGCTCCTTTTCGCTTTGTTCCCACCTCATTATCACCCCCATAATATTCGGTGTAAAGTCTGCGTATTTATCCTCTACAAACATAAAATAAACACAAAATGACGAGTAAATCCTCACAACGTGGGTAATTAATAGACACCAAACATTGGGCTAATTCATTGTGCAACCTAACAAACCCGACATTCGATAACGATAAACATGTATCCTCGTACAACTAGCCTCAATACATACCTCCCAACTGTCCCAACTTTGGCGGGACAGTCCTGGTTTTCACGGTCTGTCCCGCTGTCCCACCTGTGGGTCGCAGTGTCCCACGGGTGGCAGGGCAGTTGGAGATTTCCTCCCCCCCACCCCGTCACGCGCTGCTCTGAGCATGCGCACAGCGTCTATTCCCCGACAGGGAGGGGCAAGTAGCCAGCAGCTCACTGAGTGCTGTTTATGCCCCCGTACTGATGGAAATGGGGGACGTGGCCTGTGAGCGCGACTCTCGTCGCGTGGTCACGCCCCTACCAAAAAGGACAAACACCCATCAGCTAAGCCACACACCCTAATTTCGGCCGCATGGCAGACTCGCGCGACCAAGTCCCTCCTTGCCAAGTTTAGAGGTTGGGAGGTATGTCAATACACCATGTGACGCGAGACGCCCGGCACGAGTGGGCCGCCAGTTGCCGTGTAACTCTGCCAGTGCCCTCCATTTCTCAGCTAAACAATGGTACAGATGAGGTTTCTACTCTGCTATTTAGATTTCAGTTTGAAGTGAACACACCGCACCCAAATCTAACTCTGTCTGCACCAGAGGCATGCAGTTAGAGGAGGTAGGAGGCAGTGCCTCCCCTGTCATTAATGATTAAAATAATACACAGAAGATATTTATGACACATATTCTGTATCAATTCATAAATATCTCCTTTATATTAATGTAATCATCGTGGCGGTACCCATTTCAAAAACGGCGCCTCAGCGTCATTTTTGAAATTCGAGATGGCCACCGCTAGCCAATCACGGCTCGCCGCATCATCACCTTACCCCCTCTGGCTGACTTATATAAGTCAGTGCGAGGCAGCAGCATCAGTCTGACGGTGGAGGAGGAGCATTGAAGAGCTCCTGAAGACAGAAGACGTGTGGAAGTCCTGGATGGGCGGCGGTCATGAAAAGAGCTTAAAGGCCGCCGCCCACCAGGTGATACCCTGAATAATAAAACTTTTTAAAAAAATGTGTGGTGTTTTTATTTTAATATTTTCTTTACAGGCGGACTACGGGTGCCAGCGGGCCCTTTATGTCCGGTCATGGTGGCACTTGTGGTTCTCCAAGTGCCGACATGCTGGGGCAGGCATGCTGGGACCTGTAGGCCACCTGTAAAGAACAATATTAACAATGAACCCCGCACCCACCGCCACCAGGGGTGTGGTCATAGCACTGCGCTATCAGCCCAGTGCTAGTTGTTGCTCGGGAGGGGGGACCCCATTTAATTTTTTGGGGGCCCCACTTTCCGAGGAATTCCAGCCCTGGGCTGACTGGCTATGGGGGTGTTTAATGTGATGGCAGGGGAACCCCACACTGAGTGTCTCCCCTGCTATGGCATTACCCCCCCTGGCTGGTTCTGCCTAGTGCTAATTTAGTGATTTATGGGGGAGTACACTTTTTTTTTTTACTATTTGGATTGGGGGGGGGGGGGAGGGGGGGTCGGTTGGTTAGCTGCCAGTGCCTCCCCAGCCACTGACCGCACCGCATGTCACTGCTCTATCTCATAGTAATTAGTTTTTCGGTTCTACAGATCCATCTTAGGCTGCAATGGCTAATATCCGCTACCGGGGACAAGCTCTGGAATGCTTCACATTCCGACGCAAGGTACATTCGGCAATAAAGCCGCCCCATGCAATCCTATGGGGGCTACTTTAGAAGTTAACTAAGTGTGGACAACAAATTGAAATACTGTAAGACGACCTGATACAGAACTAATGTCGTAGATATTTATGTAAAAAAAAAACTTAAAACCTGTATTTTTAAAGTTTAAAACGATTCTTAAAATCATTATTGTTTCTTGTAGAAAACCTGTGTATATCAGCGGCTGGAATGAAGACGCCTCACACTTTATATCAGTGAGAGGCTGATGCTCTGTGTGCACAGCTGGCGGCTTATCTGCGGCTGGGTCTCCGGCACACATTGATTGCACCCCCAGCTGCTGGTGTGTCACTGAGAGGAGGCTTAATAGCTGCGGGATCCATCAACAGGTTCAGCTGAAGCTGCAATCTTACAGTCCCAGCCGGACGGGCTTTTTCCGAGCCTCCTGTCAGCTATCGAGCCGCCGTCTGCCACGTCCCCCCCACAGTATCACAGCGCAGAGTTTATCTGGTTTCTCCAGCCTCCTCGTCTTCCCCTCGCTCCTTCACTGCTCCAAACCTGACAGCTTATTTCTTACCGGAGTCATTGCGTTTCATGGCAGCTCCGATACCCCTGTGATCTCCAATAAAATAAGATAAAAACACCTGCGCGAATGTCATGATACATAATAGACCGGTTTATGGGCCACGGTGGAAGCGAGAGATGATTTTATTTCTTTATTTTTATTACCTGAACTAAAGGTATTTATTTATTAACAGTTTCTTATATAGCGCAGCAAATTCCGTTGCACTTTACAACTGGAAGGTATAAAAACGTTTTCCCATCAAACGCTGGTGTGGGGATCGGCAGGACGTTGCACGGCTCCGGCTGGCCATAAACCATTGACAGGGCCACAGATAGGAATGTCTTTTTTCATGAGTCGCACGCACGAAACCCTGGCGAAATTCCGTCCGCCCCTGTTCTGAGTCGGTTGGACCACGGCTACTGTATTGCCCCCACCCTCTGATCTAGATCAGCAGACATCACTAGTATTGTCATCACGGTTATATGCACTTACACGTTCCCTATGCTGAGTGCGAGAGATAGGACTGGAATAGGTGAGCACTGGTGAACGCACAAATATGGGGTAACGCTGACTATATACCCGTGCTACAGTACTGTTATTTGTGCAGTGGTGCACACAGGGGGGGTTTCTGAGTACCTAGAACCCCTGCCCATCCCCCCCTTACTCATATACTGTTCATGCAGTCTCACCAAACAGCCCTCGCGGTATGCCAGGTCCAGTGCAACTCTGCTAGTACCTACCTGGTGTCTCTTCTTCATCTTTTTCTACTTGATAATGCATCGTAGTTGCAATGCTGATTAATGTGATACGCTGCACTTGTACAGTATGCAGTATCTGTGCACAGCTGAGTCTGAATCTGCATATGAACTGCTATGATGCAGCGGCTGCAGCTTTTGTTCCACACCAAGTTACTTTACACTGCGTATACAGACTCAGCTGCACACCGATGTACGAGTGTCATGCAACTTGTATTGGCCGGCCGAGTGACCCATGTGGTTGCACAAGCTGCAGTTCCTACAAAGACCAGGAAATCTCCGTCTTCCAACAGCGATCCTGGCCTCGGCACTCCCCCAAAACGGCAGCGGCACGCCTCTGTTTTGGTAAACGGTAGCCATCACCACCCCGGAATGGCATATACACAGTACAGGTTCGGCGCAGGCACAAAGTACAGAACATCGGTACATTGCTACATGTGCCTCAGATCCGACAAGCTCCGAATTAGGGCGCTCATTCCGAGTTGATCGTACGCTGCCGATTTTTGCAGTGCAGCGATCAGGCTACTACTGCGCATGCGTATGCACCGCAATGCGCACGCGCGTCGTACGGGTACAAACAGCATTGTTGCTGTGCAATACTTCTAGCGACGATTCCATTCGCACAACCAATCGCAAGGAGATTGATAGAAAGAGGGCGTTTATGGGTGTCAACTGACCGTTTTCTGGGAGTAGTTGGGAAAACGCTGGCGTGTCCAGGTGTTTGCAGGGCGGGTGTCTGACGTCAATTCCGGGACTGGACATGCTGAAGTGATCGCAGCGGCTGAGTAAGTTCAGACCTATACAGAAACTGCAAAAAACTTTTTCGTCTCGCTCGGCTGCACAGGCGTTCACACACTCGCAAAGAAAAAATACACTCCCCCATGGGCGGAGACTATACGTTTGCACGGCTGCAAAAAGTAGCTAGCGAGCAATCAAATCGTAATGAGGGCCTAGGCCCCCAATACATACGGTTACCCTGGAACACGTTTACAGAGGTGCTGCAGGAGGTAGCTTTTGGTTCAAAAAGGTCCCTCCTTTGTCATCTGTTCACTCTGGAACCAGCGGCGCTGCCTGATGACGTTACACGTTGAGTCGTCTGGAGCAAGATCCAGCAGATATGTGCAAATTTCCTTAAGTAGTTTCTCCATCATCTCCCAGCAATCCGTGACTATAGGATTTTACACTGAGGACTGGCAGCCTCCTCTCAGCTGGATAGGGGCGGGCTGGGTAGAACGTATTTATTAATAGTCATTTATATAGCGGCAGCATATTCCGTTGCGCTTTATAACTGTATACCAAACAGTAACAAAATGAGACCGGGCAATAATAACACACAGGCAGAGAGGTAGGAGGGCCCTGCTCGAGGCTTACACTACACTGGGAAATAGGAATGTGATACACAAGGACAGGTGCTAGTGCTACATATTTCATATCGGGTCAGCCATATTGGTGAGCTGTATGATCCAGAGATATTATGAGGTAAGTGAAGAGTCGCTGCCGGTAGGTGACACTGATTGGCACATTCCCAACTCCTCAAAAGCTTTCCTAATTAAATATGAAATAAGGACATTTCCTCTATATTGCTTTAGCCCCTCGCAGATTGTGAGACCGGCAAGCGCGTTGTGTAAGTAAATATGACATCAATGCTGCTTTCTGCCGCAGAACATGATGCGTAAATGTGAGACAGTGATTTACTTTCCCAATTTGCCCAGTTTCCATTCCAGGTAAAACAAATAACAGGTTCCCTGCAGACAGCCCAGAAGGCAGCGGAACGTTCTGCATTTCCATTACGTTAATAAGCTCCCTTTATCTGAGAGCTGTCAGCCCCCATGTGAGGAGACACATGCAGAACGCGCTTCTCTGATCCCTCACTTCTCTCGCAGATTTCAGCTCTCCCTGAGGAGGACGCCACAACAGACATCTACATTAGCTGCTTATCCGAGCAGCGCTTGTATACAGCCGAGAGCGCCACATGCTTGTATCCATCAAGGAGAATTCTGTCCTCTGTGCTAAACCCAGGCCTGCCATCACAAATTGTGGGGTCCGAGACTAACAAAAGAGATAGGGCCTTTCCCCACCAAAAAATAAGATTCTGCCACACCACTCCACATCTATGTGATGTCATATATTGTGATATTACATTATATAGATGGAGTGTTGCGGACCTTCCCCTCTCTGTAAGGGCCCAGGACACCAGTCCCCGCAGTCCCCCCCTGAGGGCTGCCATGGCTAAACCTTCCATAGTCCCAGAAAGCAGCAATCGCACAGAAGAGGAGTTGAAGAGAGAAGTGTGGTGAACAGATTATATTAAATTGCTGCTTCCTTATACCTTAACTAACCGCACCCGCGATGTATTGTAAATAGATGGGACACATGTGGGAACCCCAATTTCCTGACTCCTAGGGCTGCTGGAATATGCTCACTGAATGGATAACAAGAGCATTGCAGTGTTCCATAGAGGCTTATCCTGAGACGTCACACCAATGAGCTGCAGTTTATAGTATTGATGTTATTGCTATAACTATTGAGGCTTTGAAGATTTCCCCCTCTTTCATGCAGCTGATCACAGTCAAGTTTGGGGACTGGTCTTATTTGCATACTGTACGCAAGTAATTTTGTTAACATTGCTTTTAGTGTTTACCTGCCTGAGTGCAATATGGAGGAGCAATATGGATTCCATTAAATATTATAGCTCAAGACTTGTAGAGCGAGGGTTGTCAGCTAAAGCAAAATGACAGCCATTTTGTCCAGTTGAAATGATCGTATCCCAGTGACGTAGCTGTGCGATCCTTTAGCCCCCCCCCCCATCATGTGATGATGTCATGTCACATAGGACGGGATGTACTAAAGGGAGAATACACAAAAAAACATGTTTTCTGTGTTTTTACTGCATTTCCATATGTACTAAGTCTGGGACGGCAGGGTAGCGGGGACGTGCAGTCAGGAGGCAGTGCCTTTACTTTCATTAATGATTAAATTAAAACAAAGAAGATACTTATGACACATTCTGTGTCATAAGTATCTCCTTATATTAATGTAATAATTTTTTTCAATTTAAATACCTGTTTAATTTGTTTTAGGAGGCACCGCAAACTGTGCCTCTTGCTGCCAATTATAAATGGGCGGAAGCAGGGGCTGAAAAAGCCCATTACAAATAACAGTGTAAGCGGCACCTATAGAAGTGCCTCAGTGCAGGGACGTGCTTTCAGCTCATATGAAAGCACGCCCCTGTCACTGAAGCCGATGTGATTGGGCAGCAGATTCAGCACTGACAGTGACTGTATCCGGCTGTCACTGTCAGTGCTGTACAGGGAGGAGAAAGTCACAGTGTCAGCTGCAACTGGAGTGACGTAACTGCCGGAGTCAATAGAAACGGATCCTCCTAAGTGTCAGACGACCCTGCTCTGCTGTGTAATAATTTCCTGATGGTATGCAGCAGTCATGTGTACGCAAGCCTGCTGGGCGGGTAGTTAATTAAAAAAATGACGGCTCCTCGGCGGCCTTGCACTCTTCTCCGGGTGGGAACTATGAGGGTGGCGGAACTCACTGCGCGCCGATCCCCGGGAAGGGTTTCCTTGCGGTACCCGTTGCCTGGCATGAGTGATGGCCGCAGTGGGCGTGGTCAGAGGTGAGAACACGTCGCTTGTTGCCCTGGCTGCTGTGGGGTAAGTAGTAAGTGTTCCTGTAGTACGTACCCCCCATAGATCATGTGCCAGTGTAAGCCCCCCGTGGAGCTGCTACACAGCAACACTGGGAGGTATAGTAAGAGCCAAGTCGTTTCCATGGCAGCACAGTGCTTACACTACACATGGGGATGCAGTATGTGCAATAATATGGGGGAATGCTGACACTTGTAGTTCCCCCACAGATGAAGAGCGCCAGGGTGCCCCAGTTATTCCCAGCTCAGCCCCCTATAGTAGTTGCATATGATTAGCATACAGTGCTGCCTGTGCTCTATCATTACTGAATAGGATGTAGCCTACATACAGCTGGGACACCTTCATCTGAATAGCTGGAAAGTAGTGCAGCAAAGGGCTGTACAGTGGCCCTCATTCCGAGTTGTTCGCTCGGTATTTTTCATCGCATCGCAGTGAAAATCCGCTTAGTACGCATGCGCAATGTTCGCACTGCGACTGCGCCAAGTAACTTTACTATGATGAAAGTATTTTTACTCACGGCTTTTTCTTCGCTCCGGCGATCGTAATGTGATTGACAGGAAATGGGTGTTACTGGGCGGAAACACGGCGTTTCAGGGGCGTGTGGCTGAAAACGCTACCGTTTCCGGAAAAAACGCAGGAGTGGCCGGGGAAACGGTGGGAGTGCCTGGGCGAACGCTGGGTGTGTTTGTGACGTCAACCAGGAACGACAAGCACTGAAATGATCGCACAGGCAGAGTAAGTCTGGAGCTACTCTGAAACTGCTAAGTAGTTAGTAATCGCAATATTGCGAATACATCGGTCGCAATTTTAAGAAGCTAAGATTCACTCCCAGTAGGCGGCGGCTTAGCGTGTGTAACTCTGCTACATTCGCCTTGCGACCGATCAACTCGGAATGAGGGCCAGTATGCTGGACATTTAGCTGTTAGGTGTGGCGGTGGTGCCGCAGGCCTGGATAATGGTAAAGGGAAGTAACATAAAGGAACTGTGCCTACATAATGGTGGCTGAGCCCAGGGCCACTGATAATGCAGACAAATGGACAGGGTGAAGTGAGCTGCAGTGCTGATCCCATGTGATTGGTGCCTGGATGTAGTGACGTTACAGTAGGTGGAGCCGCAATTGTCGATGGGGAGTGGAGACGGCGCCGAAGTGATTGATTGCACTGCCCGCCTGTGATCTTTCTCCCCAACCCAGCGCTGCTTGCTGTCTGAACAGAACAGCGAGGCAGCTGAGACCTGACAGCGGGGAGCGCCAACGGAGGCGTCCCCATTCAGCATTCTGCAGATAGAGGACCCTGATCTCTGTTGTGCTGCACCCCCTGTGTTGAACTCTTATCTGAACTATCTGTTGTGCCACTGCCCTGCTTTCTTTCAGTTTTTATGTCACTCCCCCCAGGCTTCTGTGTGCACATCACTATTGATACCCCCCTCCCCCCAGGCCTCTGTGTGCACATCACTATTGACTGGATTTTTTTTTTTAAATTAACAAAAAAGCTAAAACCTCATAATTTTGGCCTTTTTTGTTTCTATAGAATTATTAACCTCAATGACATTAATTTCCACTCAATTTTAACCACCTCACAGCTCACAATATAGTTTCCCTCCAGATTAGATCAAAAGGCTGCAGCGAGCTATCTGGCTAAGTGACAGTGAGGTGAGGCCTAGCGGCAAAAAGACATTGAAAGAAGAATTTAAAAAATATTAATTGATTAATTGATTATGGTAGGCAACTGTTTGATCCATGTTATCCATATAGTTGAACTCAAGATTCACAAGTTTTACAAGTAAAAAGAGCAATTTTTTTAATGCCTTTTTCACAAATGACAACTCGCAGCGGTGAATCACCCTCCTTATATTTATTATGTCAACAATAAAAGAAGCATAAAAAAAGATTGATTGATTGATTGATTGATTGATTGATTGATTGATTGTGGTAGGCATTGGCAACTGTAGGGTCCACTAGGGAAGACACTGATGTTAATGACTCTGTGAGGCCAAGAAGCAAAAAGACAATAAAAGATTAAGACAATCACCAATACCCCCTAAAAATGGAGAAAATAATGTAAATAAAACAAGTGGTGCAAGTGGATTGACCATTGGGCCCTGCCACCAACTTTTATGTTTGATATTAAAAAAGACATGCAGTTTAACAAACCTAGCACTTCAGTGACAGGAAATTACACTTTTGTGGCTGAAGTGCTTGGTTTGTTTGGGCCCCCACAAAACAATCACTAATGAGGAGGTTAATGAGGACGGTGTTAATAATGACATTATAATCTTATAAAATCAATTTCATGAACTCGCTGCAAATGATGTAACATGGAAGGGGTGCCTTGATGGTTAACGTCACTACCGCTACTAACTTTGGCCTCACAAATGGAGCAGATGCCTTCACAAACATTGTCAGGATTAGGGTATAAATTATTCAACACCCAAGAGGTGTTTTTTTTTGGTCTTATGCCCAGGCATCACAATGGCTTTATTTTTATCACAAGAAAGAACTGCAGCCACTGGTGGCTGATTTACTCAAACAACATCATCAACATCCTCATCTTCAGTGTCAGATATTAGTAGTATTGTACACACATATCCTTGTGCTACTTCCACACGAGCATACTCAATTTCTATTATGTCCTCATCACCATCTTTACTTGCACTTCTCGCCACATGTTCAGCTGGTGCAGAAATGGTGGAAGGAGGTGAAAGAAGCTTCTCTATGAGGACAGTGTGAGAAATGTTAAGGGGGTACACACAGAGATATCCGTGCTTAAAATCTAAGCAATCTGACTAGATTCCTTAGAAGTTAAGCACGGATCTCTCCATGTGTATCCCCTACAACTATGCGCGGCCGCGTGCGGCGCTATTGCTGGTGCTAGGTACAATCTAGCAGGTCGCTCATTTCACTGCTGGGTGAAATGAGCTGCCCCCCCCTTCCGCCCCCCTCGCTCAGCACACATCATGTTGTGCTGAGCGGGGGAGAGAGATGTGTGCTGAGCTGTCACTGATAGTTCGCTCAGCACACATCTCTGCCCATGTGTACGGGGCTTTAGACTCACACATAGCTGACATCTCTAGACTCTCCTCAGATTTGTGATGGTTCTGAACACACAGTTTGTTCTACTGCCTTAGTCGTTTTAACTTTTTTTGCACCCCTTTCTAGACTCTGAGGGAAAAGGT
The DNA here is from genome assembly GCF_028390025.1 of Pseudophryne corroboree. Lineage (NCBI taxonomy): Eukaryota > Metazoa > Chordata > Amphibia > Anura > Myobatrachidae > Pseudophryne > Pseudophryne corroboree. Next base: position 832,695,854 of record NC_086448.1, read on the forward strand.
CTTGCATCATCATGACAGGCAGAAGAAAATGTCTCACTGACAGTTGTAGAACTAACACTCATAAATAAAGGTCAAGGCATGAGCCTTTCCTTGTACTAGATGTGGTGAGTGGCATGTTGCCAAATTTATGTTTTTAATATGCACTAACCTTTCCTTTTATTAGAGGTGGGTTTTTTCTTTACTACTGTAATATACTTTTTTTTCTCTACTGTTACAATATTTATTTTTTCTGTATCCTTGGGCATTAGCTTTAGTAGATGACATTGAAGGACTTGTATCATCATGACTGGTGGCTGCAGCTGCAGCACTAGTATTTGCTTGCTGCTCCTTGTCTTCTCTCAACTGATCATCATGATCCATATTTATGAACAAAAATTATGATTTATTAGTATTATTAATTTACTGTACTTGAAACTTTTTTTTCAAAACTCACCACTCACCACAGAGTCACAGTACTTGTATGTTATGGATATACAGTGGGGTATAGTCTGAATTGTAACAGTACTTGTATGTTATGGATACACAGCACAAAAGAAATTGTGTCACTTTTTTTGTTCATTTTTTTAAACTTTTTACATTTTTTTAAACATTTTATTTACTTTTCTTGACACTTGACTTTTTAAACTTTTTTTTCACTTTTTACCTTTTTTTAACACTGGAGCAGATGGACACTGGACATGTGTGCCATCAGCACTGGAGTGGATGGACACTGGACATGTGCATCATCAGCACTGGAGAGGATGGACACTGGACAGGTGCATTGTCAGCACTGGAGCGGATGGACTCTGGACAGGTGTGTCGGCAGCACTGGAGCAGATGGACACTGGACAGATGTGTCGGCAGCACTGGAGTGGATGGACACTGGACATGTGCGTCATCAGCACTGGAGCAGATAGACACTGAACATGTGCATCATCAGCACTGGAGAGGATGGACACTGGACAGGTGCATTGTCAGCACTGGAGCGGATGGACTGTGGACAGGTGTGTCGGCAGCACTGGAGTGGATGGATACTGGACATGTGCATTGTCAGCACTGGAGTGGATGGACACTGGACAGGTGTGTCGGCAGCACTGGAGCAGATGGACACTGGACAGGTGCATTGTCAGCACTGGAGCGGATGGACTGTGGACAGGTGTGTCGGCAGCACTGGAGCAGATGGACACTGGACAGATGTGTCGGCAGCACTGGAGTGGATGGACACTGGACATGTGTGTCGGCAGCATTGGAGCAGATGAACACTGGACAGGTGTGTCGGCAGCGCTGGAGCGAGTGGATACTGGACAGGTGTGTCGGCAGCACTGGAGTTGATGGACACTGGACAGCCACTTTAAATGGACGCAGCACAGCCACTTGTATGGAGTCTGGACAGGTGTACTACGTTTGACCGGCGGTCAGGATGCCGGCGCCCAGCATACTGGCACCAGGATCCCGACCACCGGAATGCCGGCAGGGGGGTGAGTGCAAGAGAGCCCCTTACAGGCATGCTGCGTTCGCCATGCTGCGGGCACGGTGGCATGTGCCACGCTATTTATACTCCCTCCAGGGGTGTCTGGACGCCCCAAGAGGGAGAATAGTTGTTGGTATACCGGCTGTCGGGATCCGGGTGCCGGTATGCTGAGCGCAGGGATCCCGACAGCCGGTATATCGATTGCCACCCGTTTGGACACAGACTGCACACAGCACAGCCAATTGAACAAGGAGAGTACAGCGCAGCGCACAGCCACATGCATGAGAACAGAGTAAAATGGTTGGCGAGTCCCCGTCGCCGGTCCCTTATATGGCATCCAAAACCGGCAAGAAGCCAGCACCGGGATGATGACGTTTTGCCCCAATTTGGAATCCGGGTTTGGTGGGAAACCCAGAGCCATGGCTCAGATTGACTTAGATACCAGAAATTCTGGCGGTCTCGGACTCCACAATATCTGAACCGCTCATCTCTAACTGGGAGTGGCCATTTTGTAGGCGGAACCAGGGGTTAAAGGGAGCCAGAATGAGGCGAAACTGCGTTCCGTCAGTTCCACATGGAGAAGAAACGTAGTTCCGCCTCCTCCGGCTCACCTCACCCGATGTGTGCCAGCGCCGCACAGGGAAATGCAGGGCGCCCGCTGAGATTGTGTTACCAGCGGCGCCCGGCTCTCCCTGCACAGCGGAAGCCGGCGGCAGGAGCTCACCACTAAGCTCCGGCTTCCGGCTCTGTCAGTGCGCACTATGAGAGAGACGTCATGAGATCTCTCTCATAGTGCTAGGGAGCCGGACGCCAGGTGATCACAGCGGGCAGACGTGGGAGCGGGGTTTGGTAAGTATGGTGATTTTTTTTTTTTTTAAACGTGTGCATTAGCAGCGCGGCTACAGGGGGCAAGATACAGGGGGCTAATCACAGGGGTCAAGCTACAGGGGGCAAGCTACTGCGGGATAACCACAGGGGGCAAGCTACTGGGGGATAACCACAGGGGGCAAGCTACAGGGGGCTAACCACAGGGGGCAAGCTACAGGGGGCTAACCACAGGGGGCAAGCTACAGGGAGCTAACCACAGGGGGCAAGCTACAGGGGGCTAACCACAGGGGGCAAGCTACTGGGGGATAACCACAGGGGGCAAGCTACAGGGGGCTAACCACAGGGGACAAGCTACAGGGGGATAACCACAGGGGGCAAGCTACAGGGGGCTAACCACAGGGGGCAAGCTACAGGGGGCTAACCACAGGGGGCAAGCTACAGGGGGCTAACCACAGGGGGCAAGCTACAGGGGGATAACCACAGGGGGCAAGCTACAGGAGGATAACCACAGGGGGCAAGCTACAGGGGGATAACCACATGGGGCAAGCTACAGGGGGATAACCACAGGGGGCAAGCTACAGGGGGATAACCACAGGGGGCAAGCTACTGGGGGCTAACCACAGGGGACAAGCTACTGGGGGATAACCATAGGGGGCAAGCTACTGGGGGATAACCACAGGGGGCAAGCTACAGGGGGCTAACCACAGGGGGCAAGCTACAGGGGGATAACCACAGGAGGCAAGCTACATGGGGATAACCACAGGGGGCAAGCTACAGGGGGCTAACCACAGGGGGCAAGCTACAGGGCTACAGGGGGCTAACCACAGAGGGCAAGCTACAGGGAGCTAACCACAGGGGACAAGCTACAGGGGGATAACCACAGGGGGCAATATACTGGGGGCAAGCTACAGGGGCGCATTACTAGTGGGGCGCATTACTACTGGAGCGCATTACTACTGGAGCGCATTACTACAGGGGTGCACTACTACTGGAGCGCATTACTACTGGAGCGCATTACTACTGGGGCACATTACTACTGGAGCGCATTATTACTGGAGCATTACTACTATTGCTGGAGCGCATTACTACTGGAGCGCATTACTACTGGGGCGCATTACTACTGGAGCGCATTACTACTGGAGCGCATTACTACTGGAGCGCATTACTACTGCGGTGCATTACTACTGGAGCGCATTACTACTGGGGCGCATTACTACTGGAGCGCATTACTACAGGGGTGTACTACTACTGGAGCGCATTACTACTGGAGCGCATTACTACTGGGGCGCATTACTACTGGAGCGCATTATTACTGGAGCATTACTACTACTACTGGAGCGCATTACTACTGGAGCGCATTACTACTGGGGCGCATTACTACTGGAGCGCATTACTACTGGAGCGCATTACTACTGGAGCGCATTACTACTGGAGCGCATTACTACTGCGGCGCATTACTACTGGAGCGCATTACTACTGGGGCGCATTACTATTGGAGCGCATTACTACAGGAGTGTACTACTACTGGAGCGCATTACTACTGCGGCGCATTACTACTGGAGCGCATTACTACTGGGGCGCATTACTACTGGAGCGCATTACTACAGGGGTGCACTACTACTGGAGCGCATTACTACTGGAGCGCATTACAACTGGGGCGCATTACTACTGGAGCGCATTATTACTGGAGCATTACTACTACTACTGGAGCGCATTACTACTGGAGCGCATTACTACTGGGGCGCATTACTACTGGAGCGCATTACTACTGGAGCGCATTACTACCGGAGCGCATTACTACTGGAGCGCATTACTACTGCGGCGCATTACTACTGGAGAGCATTACTACTGGGGCGCATTACTACTGGAGCGCATTACTACAGGGGTGCACTACTACTGGAGCGCATTACTACTGGAGCGCATTACTACTGGAGCGCATTATTACTGGAGCATTACTACTACTACTGGAGCGCATTACTACTGGAGCGCATTACTACTGGGGCGCATTACTACTGGAGCGCATTATTACTGGAGCATTACTACTACTGGAGCGCATTACTACTGGAGCATTACTACTACTACTGGAGCGCATTACTACTGGAGCGCATTACTACAGGGGTGCATTACTACTGGAGCGCATTGCTACAGGGGTGCATTACTACTGGAGCGCATTACTACTGGAGCGCATTACTACTGGGGCGCATTACTACTGGAGCGCATTATTACTGGAGCATTACTACTACTACTGGAGCGCATTACTACTGGAGCGCATTACTACTGGAGCGCATTACTACTGGGGCGCATTACTGCTGGAGCGCATTACTACTGGGGCGCATTACTGCTGGAGCGCATTACTACTGGGGCGCATTACTACTGGAGCGCATTACTACAGGGGCGCATTACTACTGGAGCGCATTACTACTGGAGTGCATTACTACTGGGGTGCATTACTACTGGAGCGCATTACTATTGGGGCGCATTACTGCTGGAGCGCATTACTAATGGGGCGCATTACTACTGGAGCGCATTACTACTGGGGCGCATTACTACTGGAGCGCATTACTACTGGAGCGCATTACTACAGGGGTGCATTACTACTAGAGATGTGCACTTGAAATTTTTCGGGTTTTGTGTTTTGATTTTGGGTTCGGTTCCGCGGCCGTGTTTTGGGTTCGACCGCGTTTTGGCAAAACCTCACCGAATTTTTTTTGTCGGATTCGGGTGTGTTTTGGATTCGGGTGTTTTTTTCAAAAAACACTAAAAAACAGCTTAAATCATAGAATTTGGGGGTCATTTTGATCCCAAAGTATTATTAACCTCAAAAACCATAATTTACACTCATTTTCAGTCTATTCTGAATACCTCACACCTCACAATATTATTTTTAGTCCAAAAATTTGCACCGAGGTCGCTGGATGACTAAGCTAAGCGACCCTAGTGGCCGACACAAACACCTGGCCCATCTAGGAGTGGCACTGCAGTGTCACGCAGGATGGCCCTTCCAAAAAATACTCCCCAAACAGCACATGACGCAAAGAAAAAAAGAGGCGCAATGAGGTAGCTGTGTGAGTAAGATAAGCGACCCTAGTGGCCGACACAAACACCTGGCCCATCTAGGAGTGGCACTGCAGTGTCACGCAGGATGGCCCTTCCAAAAAACACTCCCCAAACAGCACATGACGCAAAGAAAAAAAGAGGCGCAATGAGGTAGCTGTGTGAGTAAGATAAGCGACCCTAGTGGCCGACACAAACACCTGGCCCATCTAGGAGTGGCACTGCAGTGTCACGCAGGATGTCCCTTCCAAAAAACCCTCCCCAAACAGCACATGACGCAAAGAAAAAAAGAGGCGCAATGAGGTAGCTGTGTGAGTAAGATAAGCGACCCTAGTGGCCGACACAAACACCTGGCCCATCTAGGAGTGTCACTGCAGTGTCACGCAGGATGGCCCTTCCAAAAAACCCTCCCCAAACAGCACATGACGCAAAGAAAAAAAGAGGCGCAATGAGGTAGCTGTGTGAGTAAGATAAGCGACCCTAGTGGCCGACACAAACACCGGGCCCATCTAGGAGTGGCACTGCAGTGTCACGCAGGATGGCCCTTCCAAAAAACCCTCCCCAAACAGCACATGACGCAAAGAAAAAAAGAGGCGCAATGAGGTAGCTGTGTGAGTAAGATAAGCGACCCTAGTGGCCGACACAAACACCGGGCCCATCTAGGAGTGGCACTGCAGTGTCACGCAGGATGGCCCTTCCAAAAAACCCTCCCCAAACAGCACATGACGCAAAGAAAAAAAGAGGCGCAATGAGGTAGCTGTGTGAGTAAGATAAGCGAACCTAGTGGCCGACACAAACACCTGGCCCATCTAGGAGTGGCACTGCAGTGTCACGCAGGATGGCCCTTCCAAAAAACCCTCCCCAAACAGCACATGACGCAAAGAAAAAAAGAGGCGCAATGAGGTAGCTGTGTGAGTAAGATAAGCGACCCTAGTGGCCGACACAAACACCTGGCCCATCTAGGAGTGGCACTGCAGTGTCACGCAGGATGTCCCTTCCAAAAAACCCTCCCCAAACAGCACATGACGCAAAGAAAAAAAGAGGCGCAATGAGGTAGCTGTGTGAGTAAGATAAGCGACCCTAGTGGCCGACACAAACACCGGGCCCATCTAGGAGTGGCACTGCAGTGTCACGCAGGATGTCCCTTCCAAAAAACCCTCCCCAAACAGCACATGACGCAAAGAAAAAAAGAGGCGCAATGAGGTAGCTGTGTGAGTAAGATAAGCGACCCTAGTGGCCGACACAAACACCGGGCCCATCTAGGAGTGGCACTGTAGTGTCACGCAGGATGGCCCTTCCAAAAAATACTCCCCAAACAGCACATGACGCAAAGAAAAATTAAAGAAAAAAGAGGTGCAAGATGGAATTGTCCTTGGGCCCTCCCACCCACCCTTATGTTGTATAAACAGGACATGCACACTTTAACCAACCCATCATTTCAGTGACAGGGTCTGCCACACGACTGTGACTGAAATGACGGGTTGGTTTGGACCCCCACCAAAAAAGAAGCAATTAATCTCTCCTTGCACAAACTGGCTCTACAGAGGCAAGATGTTCACCTCATCATCATCCTCCGATATATCACCGTGTACATCCCCCTCCTCACAGATTATCAATTCGTCCCCACTGGAATCCACCATCTCAGCTCCCTGTGTACTTTGTGGAGGCAATTGCTGCTGGTCAATGTCTCCACGGAGGAATTGATTATAATTCATTTTAATGAACATCATCTTCTCCACATTTTCTGGATGTAACCTCGTACGCCGATTGCTGACAAGGTGAGCGGCGGCACTAAACACTCTTTCGGAGTACACACTTGTGGGAGGGCAACTTAGGTAGAATAAAGCCAGTTTGTGCAAGGGCCTCCAAATTGCCTCTTTTTCCTGCCAGTATAAGTACGGACTGTGTGACGTGCCTACTTGGATGCGGTCACTCATATAATCCTCCACCATTCTTTCAATGGTGAGAGAATCATATGCAGTGACAGTAGACGACATGTCCGTAATCGTTGTCAGGTCCTTCAGTCCGGACCAGATGTCAGCATCAGCAGTCGCTCCAGACTGCCCTGCATCACCGCCAGCGTGTGGGCTCGGAATTCTGAGCCTTTTCCTCGCACCCCCAGTTGCGGGAGAATGTGAAGGAGGAGATGTTGACAGGTCGCGTTCCGCCTGACTTGACAATTTTCTCACCAGCAGGTCTTTGAACCCCAGCAGACTTGTGTCTGCCGGAAAGAGAGATCCAAGGTAGGCTTTAAATCTAGGATCGAGCATGGTGGCCAAAATGTAGTGCTCTGATTTCAACAGATTGACCACCCGTGAATCCTTGTTAAGCGAATTAAGGGCTCCATCCACAAGTCCCACATGCCTAGCGGAATCGCTCCGTGTTAGCTCCTCCTTCAATGTCTCCAGCTTCTTCTGCAAAAGCCTGATGAGGGGAATGACCTGACTCAGGCTGGCAGTGTCTGAACTGACTTCACGTGTGGCAAGTTCAAAGGGCATCAGAACCTTGCACAATGTTGAAATCATTCTCCACTGCGCTTGAGACAGGTGCATTCCACCTCCTATATCGTGCTCAATTGTATAGGCTTGAATGGCCTTTTGCTGCTCCTCCAACCTCTGAAGCATATAGAGGGTTGAATTCCACCTCGTTACCACTTCTTGCTTCAGATGATGGCAGGGCAGGTTCAGTTGTTCTTGGTGGTGCTCCAGTCTTCTGTACATGGTGCCTGTACGCCGAAAGTGTCCCGCAATTCTTCTGGCCACCGACAGCATCTCTTGCACACCCCTGTCGTTTTTTAAAAAATTCTGCACCACCAAATTCAAGGTATGTGCAAAACAAGGGACGTGCTGGAATTTGCCCAGATTTAATGCACACACAATATTGCTGGCGTTGTCCGATGCCACAAATCCACAGGAGAGTCCAATTGGGGTAAGCCATTCCGCGATGATCTTCCTCAGTTGCCGTAAGAGGTTTTCAGCTGTGTGCGTATTCTGGAAAGCGGTGATACAAAGCGTAGCCTGCCTAGGAAAGAGTTGGCGTTTGCGAGATGCTGCTACTGGTGCCGCCGCTGCTGTTCTTGCGGCGGGAGTCCATACATCTACCCAGTGGGCTGTCACAGTCATATAGTCCTGACCCTGCCCTGCTCCACTTGTCCACATGTCCGTGGTTAAGTGGACATTGGGTACAACTGCATTTTTTAGGACACTGGTGAGTCTTTTTCTGACGTCCGTGTACATTCTCGGTATCGCCTGCCTAGAGAAGTGGAACCTAGATGGTATTTGGTAACGGGGGCACACTACCTCAAGAAATTGTCTAGTTCCCTGTGAACTAACGGCGGATGCCGGACGCACGTCTAACACCAACATAGTTGTCAAGGCCTCAGTTATCCGCTTTGCAGCAGGATGACTGCTGTGATATTTCATCTTCCTCGCAAAGGACTGTTGGACAGTCAATTGCTTACTGGAAGTAGTACAAGTGGGCTTACGACTTCCCCTCTGGGATGACGATCGACTCCCAGCAGCAACAACAGCAGCGCCAGCAGCAGTAGGCGTTACACTCAAGGATGCATCAGAGGAATCCCAGGCAGGAGAGGACTCGTCAGAATTGCCAGTGACATGGCCTGCAGGACTATTGGCATTCCTGGGTAAGGAGGAAATTGACACTGAGGGAGTTGGTGGGGTGGTTTGCGTGAGCTTGGTTACAAGAGGAAGGGATTTACTGGTCAGTGGACTGCTTCCGCTGTCACCCAAAGTTTTTGAACTTGTCACTGACTTATTATGAATGCGCTGCAGGTGACGTATAAGGGAGGATGTTCCGAGGTGGTTAACGTCCTTACCCCTACTTATTACAGCTTGACAAAGGCAACACACGGCTTGACACCTGTTGTCCGCATTTCTGTTGAAATACTTCCACACCGAAGAGCTGATTTTTTTGGTATTTTCACCTGGCATGTCAATGGCCATATTCCTCCCACGGACAACAGGTGTCTCCCCGGGTGCCTGACTTAAACAAACCACCTCACCATCAGAATCCTCCTGGTCAATTTCCTCCCCAGCGCCAGCAACACCCATATCCTCCTCATCCTGGTGTACTTCAACACTGACATCTTCAATCTGACTATCAGGAACTGGACTGCGGGTGCTCCTTCCAGCACTTGCAGGGGGCGTGCAAATGGTGGAAGGCGCATGCTCTTCACGTCCAGTGTTGGGAAGGTCAGGCATCGCAACCGACACAATTGGAGTCGGACTCTCCTTGTGGATTTGGGATTTCGAAGAACGCACAGTTCTTTGCGGTGCTACTGCTTTTGCCATCTTGAGTCTTTTCATTTTTCTAGCGAGAGGCTGAGTGCTTCCATCCTCATGTGAAGCTGAACCACTAGCCATGAACATAGGCCAGGGCCTCAGCCGTTCCTTGCCACTCCGTGTGGTAAATGGCATATTGGCAAGTTTACGCTTCTCCTCCGACAATTTTATTTTAGGTTTTGGAGTCCTTTTTTTACTGATATTTGGTGTTTTGGATTTTACATGCTCTGTACTATGACATTGGGCATCGGCCTTGGCAGACGACGTTGCTGGCATTTCATCGTCTCGGCCATGACTAGTGGCAGCAGCTTCAGCACGAGGTGGAAGTGGATCTTGATCTTTCCCTAATTTTGGAACCTCAACATTTTTGTTCTCCATATTTTAATAGGCACAACTAAAAGGCACCTCAGGTAAACAATGGAGATGGATGGATACTAGTATACTTATGGATGGACTGCCGAGTGCCGACACAGAGGTAGCTACAGCCGTGGACTACCGTACTGTGTCTGCTGCTAATATAGACTGGATGATAATGAGATGAAATCAATATATATGTATATATAATATCACTAATACTGCAGCCGGACAGATATATATATTTATTGTGTAATGACTGATGACGGACCTGCTGGACACTGTCAGCTCAGCAGCACCGCAGACTGCTACAGTAAGCTACTATAGTAGTATGTATAAAGAAGAAAGAAAAAAAAAAAACACGGGTAGGTGGTATACAATTATGGATGGACTGCCGAGTGCCGACACAGAGGTAGCTACAGCCGTGGACTACCGTACTGTGTCTGCTGCTAATATAGACTGGATGATAATGAGATGAAATCAATATATATGTATATATAATATCACTAGTACTGCAGCCGGACAGGTATATATATTTATTATGTAATGACTGATGACGGACCTGCTGGACACTGTCAGCTCAGCAGCACCGCAGACTGCTACAGTAAGCTACTATAGTAGTATGTACAAAGAAGAAAGAAAAAGAAAAAACCACGGGTAGGTGGTATACAATTATGGATGGACTGCCGAGTGCCGACACAGAGGTAGCTACAGCCGTGGACTACCGTACTGTGTCTGCTGATAATATAGACTGGATGATAATGAGATGAAATCAATATATATGTATATATAATATCACTAGTACTGCAGCCGGACAGGTATATATATTTATTATGTAATGACTGATGACGGACCTGCTGGACACTGTCAGCTCAGCAGCACCGCAGACTGCTACAGTAAGCTACTATAGTAGTATGTATAAAGAAGAAAGAAAAAAAAAAAACACGGGTAGGTGGTATACAATTATGGATGGACTGCCGAGTGCCGACACAGATGTAGCTACAGCCGTGGACTACCGTACTGTGTCTGCTGATAATATAGACTGGATGATAATGAGATGAAATCAATATATATGTATATATAATATCACTAGTACTGCAGCCGGACAGGTATATATATTTATTATGTAATGACTGATGACGGACCTGCTGGACACTGTCAGCTCAGCAGCACCGCAGACTGCTACAGTAAGCTACTATAGTAGTATGTATAAAGAAGAAAGAAAAAGAAAAAAAACCACGGGTAGGTGGTATACAATTATGGATGGACTGCCGAGTGCCGACACAGAGGTAGCTACAGCCGTGGACTACCGTACTGTGTCTGCTGATAATATAGACTGGATGATAATGAGATGAAATCAATATATATGTATATATAATATCACTAGTACTGCAGCCGGACAGGTATATATATTTATTATGTAATGACTGATGACGGACCTGCTGGACACTGTCAGCTCAGCAGCACCGCAGACTGCTACAGTAAGCTACTATAGTAGTATGTATAAAGAAGAAAGAAAAAAAAAACCACGGGTAGGTGGTATACAATTATGGATGGACTGCCGAGTGCCGACACAGAGGTAGCTACAGCCGTGGACTACCGTACTGTGTCTGCTGATAATATAGACTGGATGATAATGAGATGAAATCAATATATATGTATATATAATATCACTAGTACTGCAGCCGGACAGGTATATATATTTATTACAATAGGGGAAAGCTTATCGGCGCTTAACCGCGATACCGAGTTATACTAGGATGTAGACCAGAGTAGTATGAATAAAAGAGTTCTCCTTATTCAGACACTCCCTTAGATATATATGGGCGTCCGCTATACCTTAAAGAGAGAAGCGTTGGTAAAGTGCTTCATGTACAGAGTAAAAAATAGAAGGGAATAAGGTAATTTTCAGCGACCAATGGTGTCCTATAATTTGGCGGAGACTCAGTAAAAAAAAATTTTTTATATAAAAAATTAAAAATTTAATATACTGTAATTATCACCAACATAAAAATAAAAGCGAGTGGCCCTATACTAGGAGCCAGCAATTAAATGAGAAATCAATGTAACTAATTAAAAAGGTGTATAAAAAGTGCATACAATTAATAAAGGACAGGAGAATACATCCCTAACAATAAAAAATTGGAAGTAAGATCAACATAAAAAAAGTATGAAAAAATGGTTCTTAGCTTTTTTGAGAGGATATATATCGTAACACCCAACGCGTTTCGTCCTCTTAGGACTTCATCAAGGGGTCTATATATATTTATTATGTAATGACTGATGACGGACCTGCTGGACACTGTCAGCTCAGCAGCACCGCAGACTGCTACAGTAAGCTACTATAGTAGTATGTATAAAGAAGAAAGAAAAAAAAAAACCACGGGTAGGTGGTATACAATTATGGATGGACTGCCGAGTGCCGACACAGAGGTAGCTACAGCCGTGGACTACCGTACTGTGTCTGCTGATAATATAGACTGGATGATAATGAGATGAAATCAATATATATGTATATATAATATCACTAGTACTGCAGCCGGACAGGTATATATATTTATTACAATAGGGGAAAGCTTATCGGCGCTTAACCGCGATACCGAGTTATACTAGGATGTAGACCAGAGTAGTATGAATAAAAGAGTTCTCCTTATTCAGACACTCCCTTAGATATATATGGGCGTCCGCTATACCTTAAAGAGAGAAGCGTTGGTAAAGTGCTTCATGTACAGAGTAAAAAATAGAAGGGAATAAGGTAATTTTCAGCGACCAATGGTGTCCTATAATTTGGCGGAGACTCAGTAAAAAAAATTTTTTTATATAAAAAATTAAAAATTTAATATACTGTAATTATCACCAACATAAAAATAAAAGCGAGTGGCCCTATACTAGGAGCCAGCAATTAAATGAGAAATCAATGTAACTAATTAAAAAGGTGTATAAAAAGTGCATACAATTAATAAAGGACAGGAGAATACATCCCTAACAATAAAAAATTGGAAGTAAGATCAACATAAAAAAAGTATGAAAAAATGGTTCTTAGCTTTTTTGAGAGGATATATATCGTAACACCCAACGCGTTTCGTCCTCTTAGGACTTCATCAAGGGGTCTATATATATTTATTATGTAATGACTGATGACGGACCTGCTGGACACTGTCAGCTCAGCAGCACCGCAGACTGCTACAGTAAGCTACTATAGTAGTATGTATAAAGAAGAAAGAAAAAAAAAAAACCACGGGTAGGTGGTATACAATTATGGATGGACTGCCGAGTGCCGACACAGAGGTAGCTACAGCCGTGGACTAACGTACTGTGTCTGCTGATAATATAGACTGGATGATAATGAGATGAAATCAATATATATATATATATATATAATTATATAATATCACTAGTACTGCAGCCGGACAGGTAAATATATTTATTATGTAATGACTGATGACGGACCTGCTGGACACTGTCAGCTCAGCAGCACCGCAGACTGCTACAGTAAGCTACTATAGTAGTATGTATAAAGAAGAAAGAAAAAGAAAAAAACCACGGGTAGGTGGTATACAATTATGGATGGACTGCCGAGTGCCGACACAGAGGTAGCTACAGCCGTGGACTACCGTACTGTGTCTGCTGATAATATAGACTGGATGATAATGAGATGAAATCAATATATATGTATATATAATATCACTAGTACTGCAGCCGGACAGGTATATATATTTATTATGTAATGACTGATGACGGACCTGCTGGACACTGTCAGCTCAGCAGCACCGCAGACTGCTACAGTAAGCTACTATAGTAGTATGTATAAAGAAGAAAGAAAAAAAAAACCACGGGTAGGTGGTATACAATTATGGATGGACTGCCGAGTGCCGACACAGAGGTAGCTACAGCCGTGGACTACCGTACTGTGTCTGCTGATAATATAGACTGGATGATAATGAGATGAAATCAATATATATGTATATATAATATCACTAGTACTGCAGCCGGACAGGTATATATATTTATTACAATAGGGGAAAGCTTATCGGCGCTTAACCGCGATACCGAGTTATACTAGGATGTAGACCAGAGTAGTATGAATAAAAGAGTTCTCCTTATTCAGACACTCCCTTAGATATATATGGGCGTCCGCTATACCTTAAAGAGAGAAGCGTTGGTAAAGTGCTTCATGTACAGAGTAAAAAATAGAAGGGAATAAGGTAATTTTCAGCGACCAATGGTGTCCTATAATTTGGCGGAGACTCAGTAAAAAAAATTTTTTTATATAAAAAATTAAAAATTTAATATACTGTAATTATCACCAACATAAAAATAAAAGCGAGTGGCCCTATACTAGGAGCCAGCAATTAAATGAGAAATCAATGTAACTAATTAAAAAGGTGTATAAAAAGTGCATACAATTAATAAAGGACAGGAGAATACATCCCTAACAATAAAAAATTGGAAGTAAGATCAACATAAAAAAAGTATGAAAAAATGGTTCTTAGCTTTTTTGAGAGGATATATATCGTAACACCCAACGCGTTTCGTCCTCTTAGGACTTCATCAAGGGGTCTATATATATTTATTATGTAATGACTGATGACGGACCTGCTGGACACTGTCAGCTCAGCAGCACCGCAGACTGCTACAGTAAGCTACTATAGTAGTATGTATAAAGAAGAAAGAAAAAAAAAAACCACGGGTAGGTGGTATACAATTATGGATGGACTGCCGAGTGCCGACACAGAGGTAGCTACAGCCGTGGACTACCGTACTGTGTCTGCTGATAATATAGACTGGATGATAATGAGATGAAATCAATATATATGTATATATAATATCACTAGTACTGCAGCCGGACAGGTATATATATTTATTACAATAGGGGAAAGCTTATCGGCGCTTAACCGCGATACCGAGTTATACTAGGATGTAGACCAGAGTAGTATGAATAAAAGAGTTCTCCTTATTCAGACACTCCCTTAGATATATATGGGCGTCCGCTATACCTTAAAGAGAGAAGCGTTGGTAAAGTGCTTCATGTACAGAGTAAAAAATAGAAGGGAATAAGGTAATTTTCAGCGACCAATGGTGTCCTATAATTTGGCGGAGACTCAGTAAAAAAAAATTTTTTATATAAAAAATTAAAAATTTAATATACTGTAATTATCACCAACATAAAAATAAAAGCGAGTGGCCCTATACTAGGAGCCAGCAATTAAATGAGAAATCAATGTAACTAATTAAAAAGGTGTATAAAAAGTGCATACAATTAATAAAGGACAGGAGAATACATCCCTAACAATAAAAAATTGGAAGTAAGATCAACATAAAAAAAGTATGAAAAAATGGTTCTTAGCTTTTTTGAGAGGATATATATCGTAACACCCAACGCGTTTCGTCCTCTTAGGACTTCATCAAGGGGTCTATATATATTTATTATGTAATGACTGATGACGGACCTGCTGGACACTGTCAGCTCAGCAGCACCGCAGACTGCTACAGTAAGCTACTATAGTAGTATGTATAAAGAAGAAAGAAAAAAAAAAAACCACGGGTAGGTGGTATACAATTATGGATGGACTGCCGAGTGCCGACACAGAGGTAGCTACAGCCGTGGACTAACGTACTGTGTCTGCTGATAATATAGACTGGATGATAATGAGATGAAATCAATATATATATATATATATATATATAATTATATAATATCACTAGTACTGCAGCCGGACAGGTAAATATATTTATTATGTAATGACTGATGACGGACCTGCTGGACACTGTCAGCTCAGCAGCACCGCAGACTGCTACAGTAAGCTACTATAGTAGTATGTATAAAGAAGAAAGAAAAAAAAAAAAACCACGGGTAGGTGCTAGGTGGTATACAATATTATATATATATTATATACAATTATATATATATATATATATAGAATATACGGGCATCCGCACAGAACTGTATCACTAGAAGACAACACGGTGGTGCTCAACTCCAAGGAATTTCGGGTTCCTGATAATAGTCTTTTGAAAAAAGAGGGCACTCACCAACAATTTCTTAAAAGAAGGTCAGAAGGTCATTTATTGATACATTCGTAGGTCGACGTTTCGATCACATCCCAGTGATCTTTGTCAAGACAACAAAGCAGTGTTGTGTGGTGACAGGGCACCAGAAGCAGTGTGTCAGACATGTTCACATACACAGGTATTTATACCATCATCAATTTGAGTGAACCAGCCCCACCCACATGTGTCACTTCCTGTCAGGTAGTCAGCTGTAATCAGGCATTAAAGCCATTTAATATAGTTCAATGTTTGTGTAAAAGAAAAAAGTACTAGTCCTGAGTATAGCACCTCAAAACAAAGATAACATGTACTTTCAAACGTGCTAATATTGTTCAAAAGCGCCGGAAACATGAAACAGGAAGTGTCCGTGCGTTCCAACGGCTCTTGGAACGCACGCGCTAACCGGAAGTGACTCGCGTGTACCGGAAGTGTTGTTTAAAGGGCCGAACACATGAAAACAGGAAGTGTCAGTGCGTTCCAGCAACACATGGAACTCACACATGTACCGGAAGTGACTCGCGTCTACCGGAAATGACGCCTTAACCATCACAGCCGGAGGGATATTAACATTAGATTAAAGGAGTGATGCGCGTTGTCGTGACAACACAGAATCGCATCAGAGGGGCAATATTACCTAATCGTTGTCATGGGGATAACACATAACATTGGGTCAGCTGGAATGGCAAATAGATGATGGTGCACAATATCCTCCAAAAATAAAAATAAAAATAAAACATAACTTTTAATAATACCATTAAAACATAACAAACATAGTAATAATAAAATGATATATATCTCGGGCCCCGGAGACATAGGGCTTTTATGAGGCCGCCATAATTATGGCTGGCATCAGGAGAGCCACAATGTACTAAAAACATATGGCCACACATATATCAAATACATCTGAATAAAATGTTGAAATACACCATGACTATAGAACATATGTTTTTAGTACATTGTGGCTCTCCTGATGCTAGCCATAATTATGGCGGCCTCATAAAAGCCCTATGTCTCCGGGGCCCGAGATATATATCATTTTATTATTACTATGTTTGTTATGTTTTAATGGTATTATTAAAAGTTATGTTTTATTTTTATTTTTGGAGGATATTGTGCACCATCATCTATTTGCCATTCCAGCTGACCCAATGTTATGTGTTATCCCCATGACAACGATTAGGTAATATTGCCCCTCTGATGCGATTCTGTGTTGTCACGACAACGCGCATCACTCCTTTAATCTAATGTTAATATCCCTCCGGCTGTGATGGTTAAGGCGTCATTTCCGGTAGACGCGAGTCACTTCCGGTACATGTGTGCGTTCCATGTGTTGCTGGAACGCACTGACACTTCCTGTTTTCATGTGTTCGGCCCTTTAAACAACACTTCCGGTACACGCGAGTCACTTCCGGTTAGCGCGTGCGTTCCAAGAGCCGTTGGAACGCACGGACACTTCCTGTTTCATGTGTCCGGCGCTTTTGAACAATATTAGCACGTTTGAAAGTACATGTTATCTTTGTTTTGAGGTGCTATACTCAGGACTAGTACTTATTTCTTTTATACAAACATTGAACTATATTAAATGGCTTTAATGCCTGATTACAGCTGACTACCTGACAGGAAGTGACACATGTGGGTGGGGCTGGTTCACTCAAATTGATGATGGTATAAATACCTGTGTATGTGAACATGTCTGACACACTGCTTCTGGTGCCCTGTCACCACACAACACTGCTTTGTTGTCTTGACAAAGATCACTGGGATGTGATCGAAACGTCGACCTACGAATGTATCAATAAATGACCTTCTGACCTTCTTTTAAGAAATTGTTGGTGAGTGCCCTCTTTTTTCAAAAGACTATTATCAGGAACCCGAAATTCCTTGGAGTTGAGCACCACCGTGTTGTCTTCTAGTGATACAGTTCTGTGCGGATGCCCGTATATTCTACATTTTGGCAACGTGTATGATCTACTATTGCTATCATCCAGCACCTGTGGACTTAGTTCCTTTCTTTTTCCCCATGAGATTTACAAAAAAAATGTCTTTTATGCATGTGTTGGTTGTTACAGTGCTCTAAGTTGCATAATGTACCAGCTTGTTCCGTTGAACCTGTTGTTTTTAACTGTATGCCTGTTTTAAGTTTTGACTTAGACATTACTTCCTATTGTTTCATTTCTGACCATTCCATGAGACTTGACCAAGATTTATTGTCATTTGTCTAATACTTTGGTGGTTTAGTAATAGGCCTGCTATGTCACTTGGGGCAAGTAATATACTTGATGAGGCTACGCTGAATCTAGCACAAAATAATTTTGTCTCACTCACTGATGATGACGCTGAAAAAGTTTTGTTTGATCATCGTGATTTTCAGAGATTACCAGATGATACACCCATTGACTTGTATCACAAATTGTTGAAATTAAGAAAAAGGGAAATAGATCTTACCCTGCATGGACAATTTTTGTCTTGATTACTATAGGAACAAAAAAAATCCCTCGTGGTTTTAGAGTTAACAATACTCCCACCATCGGGCGGAACAATTTGTCATTTTGCACACGTTGGTGTGGAGTATTGAATAAATGCTCTCTTGATTTAATTCTTCTTGTGATAGAGGAAGTGGGTACCGAACTGGGTAAGGTCAGGCAAGAACTCACTGAGTTTAATACACTACATCTTAACACACTTACACGTGAGAAATCAGAGAATTGGATTGATAAACTTAAAGATCAAGTATCTACATATCAACGTGACCTTATTGCCTTTAAAAGGAAAAAATTAGACACTGTAAACTCTGACTATTCTAACCACCAGGTTTACAGGTGGTTGAAAGGGGATACTAGAAATTCCACACGCAGATTCCAACACAATCCCCGATTCAGATCCCAGAGGCAGTACGATAGCTCCTCTCAATCCAACTCTGACAGTGAATTTACTGATTCTAGACCACCCAGGGGTGATTTTTTAGGTCGGGGTACCCGCAAAAACACTACTCCCCCGGAAAGACGTCCCCCAAATACCCGACAAGGAGGGGCGGGAGGAAACACAAAAAAAGCCAAGGGTACAAAGACCTAACAACTGTCTTTAATTTGTCGACTGTATCCCTCACCACTACTGAAATGGAAGTCCTTTCTTTGGGTCTATCTTTCGTCCCCACAGTAAGACACGATGCTTTCCAATGGTCTGTTGATCACTTTAAGTTTGGCAGGAAACTTAGGCTTAGGGAATTTTTTTCTAACCAGCTCTGTGAGACCCCTCGGGATCGCACTTTTTCAAAACCCAGCAGTTTTGACCCTATTTCCCACAATCCTAGTATTAAATCTTTTCTTAGACTTACTGAACATGAAATGAAACAACATAGGGGTGATCATATATATGATAACCTCAATAAACAACAGAGGCTAGCACTCCAGTCACTTAAGAAAAATGATCAAATTGTGATCCGCCCAGCCGATAAAGGCGGGGCGATAGTGGTGCAGGATTGGTCTAAGTACAATAGAGAAATAATGCAACAACTGTCAGACACCCAGACCTACTGTAAAATCACCCCTAATCCCATGCCAGGGATAAAAAAACTCGTGGACTCTACCATTTCAATGGGTCTCCAGAATAATTGGATTGATGCCCAGATTGCCATGTATCTCACTGTTGATCATCCGGTGTGTCCGATCCTTTACACATTGCCGAAAATTCACAAATCCCTTGATACCCCCCCTGGACGCCCCATCATCTCGGCCAATGATTCTCTTTTACAACCGATTGCTCGATTTGTAGATAGCTTTTTACAACCACTTGTGAGCAATATGTGGAGTTACATCAGGGACACTGGTGATTTTCTTGATAAAATCTATAAGATTGGTGACATTCATGATGATGTGTTATTGGCATCTATGGATGTCAATTCACTGTATACAGTGATCCCCCACCCTGCTGGACTTGAAGCACTGAGGATGGCGCTGAGTGGTGGTGCTCATGACGGTCCCCCCGTTGAATTTCTGATAACACTGGCAGAACTTGTCCTCAGTAAAAATAATTTCTGCTATGGCACTGACTTTTATCTCCAGTGCAACGGGATCGCCATGGGTTCCAACCTGGCGCCAGCGTATGCTAACCTATTTATGCACCAGTATGAGAATACACATATTGTCCCAAAATTTGGAGATAAGTTGGTATATTTTGGCCGTTATATTGACGACATCTTTGTTTTGTGGAGGGGCACGGAGTCCGAGTTTCATGGAATGGTTCAGTATCTGAATTCAATTGATAGTCCCATTCGGTTCACCTATGAAATACACCATGACTATATTAATTTCCTTGATGTTACGATTTTCCGAGAAGGTACTCACCTAGGATCTACCCTGTTTCGCAAACAAACAGATAGGAATACATTACTGTTTGCAACAAGTCACCACCCAGAAAGCCTAAAAGAAAGTATGCCTATCTCTCAATTCTTACGTGTGTTACGAAACAATTCCTCAATGGCCACTGCTGATCAACAGCTCTCCGAAATGTCTGAGAGATTTCTTGCGAGAGGGTACTCACCGAAGGTTGTCTCCAGATGCCTTAGGAAGGCTAAGGTCAAATACAAAAACAAAAATATTGGTCAGAAACCTGCATCAAGACTTGAGCCTGGCCGGCTTATCTTTACTTCTACGTTTGACACAAAGACCAAGAATGCTGAGAAAGCAATCAGGAAACACTGGCCTATAGTTGCAACAGATGCCAAACTGGAGGGTCTGAGCCAAAGACCTCCTATGCACTCCTACCGTAGAGGGCCTAATTTGCGACAGTTGCTGATGCGTCCAACCCTGCAACCACAAATCGCGAATCAAACATGGCTGACGAGGAGGAAAATAGGCTATTTCCGGTGTCCGGACTGCACAACATGCAGATCTATGATGAGTGGATCCTCTTTTGCTCACCCACAAAGTGGTAAACGAATCCCAATCAAATATAAGCTGTCGTGTACGTCTGATTTTGTGATCTACATTATCATCTGCCCCTGTGGGCTTTACTATGTGGGACTTACGACACGGTGTTTCCGCGAACGTATGGCGAACCACCGTTATTCAATCAGACAGGCTCTGGAGACCAACAAAACGGACAAACCAGTAGCCAAACACTGGTTACAACACAAACACTCAGTTTCAAGTCTCAAATGTATGTTAATTGACCATATCCCACCCTCGATCCGAGGTGGTGATAGGGAATTGAAATTGAAACGACGTGAATCACGGTGGATCTTCGAGTTAGAGACACTTATCCCACAAGGTTTAAATGAAGCTAACCCATATGGGATCTTTTTGTGATGTTCTATAGTCATGGTGTATTTCAACATTTTATTCAGATGTATTTGATATATGTGTGGCCATATGTTTTTAGTACATTGTGGTTCTCCTGATGCCAGCCATAATTATGGCGGCCTCATAAAAGCCCTATGTCTCCGGGGCCCGAGATATATATCATTTTATTATTACTATGTTTGTTATGTTTTAATGGTATTATTAAAAGTTATGTTTTATTTTTATTTTTATTTTTGGAGGATATTGTGCACCATCATCTATTTGCCATTCCAGCTGACCCAATGTTATGTGTTATCCCCATGACAACGATTAGGTAATATTGCCCCTCTGATGCGATTCTGTGTTGTCACGACAACGCGCATCACTCCTTTAATCTAATGTTAATATCCCTCCGGCTGTGATGGTTAAGGCGTCATTTCCGGTAGACGCGAGTCACTTCCGGTACATGTGTGCGTTCCATGTGTTGCTGGAACGCACTGACACTTCCTGTTTTCATGTGTTCGGCCCTTTAAACAACACTTCCGGTACACGCGAGTCACTTCCGGTTAGCGCGTGCGTTCCAAGAGCCGTTGGAACGCACGGACACTTCCTGTTTCATGTGTCCGGCGCTTTTGAACAATATTAGCACGTTTGAAAGTACATGTTATCTTTGTTTTGAGGTGCTATACTCAGGACTAGTACTTATTTCTTTTATACAAACATTGAACTATATTAAATGGCTTTAATGCCTGATTACAGCTGACTACCTGACAGGAAGTGACACATGTGGGTGGGGCTGGTTCACTCAAATTGATGATGGTGTAAATACCTGTGTATGTGAACATGTCTGACACACTGCTTCTGGTGCCCTGTCACCACACAACACTGCTTTGTTGTCTTGACAAAGATCACTGGGATGTGATCGAAACGTCGACCTACGAATGTATCAATAAATGACCTTCTGACCTTCTTTTAAGAAATTGTTGGTGAGTGCCCTCTTTTTTCAAAAGACTATATATATATATATATATATATATATATATTAAACTCATAAACTGGTGGTGATTATTAAACTGGTGGTCAGGTCACTGGTCACACTATCAGCAACTTGCAAGTAGTACTCCTAAGCAGACAATCACAATATATATTATACTGGTGGTCAGTGTGGTCACAAACAATGGCAGTGTGGCACTCTGGCAGCAAAAGTGTGCACTGTACGTTATATGTACTCCTGAGTCCTGAGTCCTGCTCTCAGACTCTAACTGCTCCCCACTGTCAGTGTCTCCCCCACAAGTCAGATAATACAGTCACACTATCTCTATCACTTCAGCAAGTACTAGTAGTAGTAGTACTCCTCCTAATGCTCCCCAAAATTACTACTGTGTCTCTCTCTGTCTCACTCTCTTCTCGAATCTCTATAAACGGAGAGGACGCCAGCCACGTCCTCTCCCTATGAATCTCAATGCACGTGTGAAAATGGCGGCGACGCGCGGCTCCTTATATAGAATCCGAGTCTCGCGATAGAATCCGAGCCTCGCGAGAATCCGACAGCGTGATGATGACGTTCGGGCGCGCTCGGGTAAACCGAGCAAGGCGGGAAGATCCGAGTCGCTCGGACCCGTATAAAAAAAACTGGGGCACATTACTACTGGGGCGCATTACTACTGGAGTGCATTACTACTGGGGCGCATTACTACTGGGCGCATTACTACTGGAGCGCATTACTACTGGAGCGCATTATTACTGGAGCATTACTACTACTACTGGAGCGCATTACTACTGGAGCGCATTACTACAGGGGTGCATTACTACTGGAGCGCATTACTACTGGGGCGCATTACTACTGGAGCGCATTACTACTGGGGCGCATTACTACTGGGGCGCATTACTACTGGAGCGCATTACAACTGTAGCGCATTACTACTGGAGCGCATTACTACTGGGGCGCATTACTGCTGGAGCGCATTACTACTGGGGCGCATTACTACTGGAGCGCATTACTACTGGAGCGCATTACTACAGGGGTGCATTACTACTGGGGCGCATTACTGCTGGAGCGCATTACTACAGGGGTGCAAGCTACAGGGGGCTAACCACAGGGGGCAAGCTACAGGGGGCTAACCACAGGGGGCAAGCTACAGGGGGCTAACCACAGGGGGCAAGCTACAGGGGGATAACCACAGGGGGCAAGCTACAGGGGGATAACCACAGGGGGCAAGCTACAGGGGGATAACCACATGGGGCAAGCTCCAGGGGGATAACCACAGGGGGCAAGCTACAGGGGGATAACCACAGGGGGCAAGCTACTGGGGGCTAACCACAGGGGACAAGCTACTGGGGGATAACCACAGGGGACAAGCTACTGGGGGATAACCACAGGGGGCAAGCTACAGGGGGCTAACCACAGGGGGCAAGCTACAGGGGGATAACCACAGGGGGCAAGCTACAGGGGGATAACCACAGGGGGCAAGCTACAGGGGGCTAACCACAGGGGGCAAGCTACAGGGCTACAGGGGGCTAACCACAGGGGGCAAGCTACAGGGGGCTAACCACAGGGGACAAGCTACAGGGGGATAACCACAGGGGGCAATATACTGGGGGCAAGCTACAGGGGCGCATTACTACTGGGGCGCATTACTACTGGAGCGCATTACTACTGGAGCGCATTACTACAGGGGTGCACTACTACTGGAGCGCATTACTACTGGAGCGCATTACTACTGGGGCGCATTACTACTGGAGCGCATTATTACTGGAGCATTACTACTACTGCTGGAGCGCATTACTACTGGAGCGCATTACTACTGGGGCGCATTACTACTGGAGCGCATTACTACTGGAGCGCATTACTACTGCGGTGCATTACTACTGGAGCGCATTACTACTGGGGCGCATTACTACTGGAGCGCATTACTACAGGGGTGCACTACTACTGGAGCGCATTACTACTGGAGCGCATTACTACTGGGGCGCATTATTACTGGAGCATTACTACTACTACTGGAGCGCATTACTACTGGAGCGCATTACTACTGGGGCGCATTACTACTGGAGCGCATTACTACTGGAGCGCATTACTACTGGAGCGCATTACTACTGCGGCGCATTACTACTGGAGCGCATTACTACTGGGGCGCATTACTACTGGAGCGCATTACTACAGGGGTGTACTACTACTGGAGCGCATTACTACTGCGGCGCATTACTACTGGAGCGCATTACTACTGGGGCGCATTACTACTGGAGCGCATTACTACAGGGGTGCACTACTACTGGAGCGCATTACTACTGGAGCGCATTACTACTGGGGCGCATTACTACTGGAGCGCATTATTACTGGAGCATTACTACTACTACTGGAGCGCATTACTACTGGAGCGCATTACTACTGGGGCGCATTACTACTGGAGCGCATTACTACTGGAGCGCATTGCTACTGGAGCGCATTACTACTGCGGCGCATTACTACTGGAGAGCATTACTACTGGGGCGCATTACTACTGTAGCGCATTACTACAGGGGTGCACTACTACTTGAGCGCATTACTACTGGAGCGCATTACTACTGGAGCGCATTATTACTGGAGCATTACTACTACTACTGGAGCGCATTACTACTGGAGCGCATTACTACTGGGGCGCATTACTACTGGAGCGCATTATTACTGGAGCATTACTACTACTGGAGCGCATTACTACTGGAGCATTACTACTACTACTGGTGCGCATTACTACTGGAGCGCATTACTACAGGGGTGCATTACTACTGGAGCGCATTGCTACAGGGGTGCATTACTACTGGAGCGCATTACTACTGGAGCGCATTACTACTGGGGCGCATTACTACTGGAGCGCATTATTACTGGAGCATTACTACTACTACTGGAGCGCATTACTACTGGAGCGCATTACTACTGGAGCGCATTACTACTGGGGCGCATTACTGCTGGAGCGCATTACTACTGGGGCGCATTACTGCTGGAGCGCATTACTACTGGGGCGCATTACTACTGGAGCGCATTACTACTGGGGCGCATTACTACTGGAGCGCATTACTACTGGAGCGCATTACTACTGGAGCGCATTACTACTGGGGTGCATTACTACTGGAGCGCATTACTATTGGGGCGCATTACTGCTGGAGCGCATTACTACTGGGGCGCATTACTACTGGAGCGCATTACTACTGGAGCGCATTACTACAGGGGTGCATTACTACTGGGGCGCATTACTGCTGGAGCGCATTACTACAGGGGTGCCATACTACTGGAGCGCATTACTACAGGGGCACATTACTACTGGGGCGCATTACTACTGGAGTGCATTACTACTGGGGCGCATTACTACTGGGCGCATTACTACTGGAGCGCATTACTACTGGAGCGCATTATTACTGGAGAATTACTACTAAAACTGGAGCGCATTACTACTGGAGCGCATTACTACAGGGGTGCATTACTACTGGAGCGCATTACTACTAGAGATGAGCGCCTGAAATTTTTCGGGTTTTGTGTTTTGGTTTTGGGTTCGGTTCCGCGGCCGTGTTTTGGGTTCGAACGCGTTTTGGCAAAACCTCACCGAATTTTTTTTGTCGGATTCGGGTGTGTTTTGGATTCGGGTGTTTTTTTCAAAAAACACTAAAAAACAGCTTAAATCATAGAATTTGGGGGTCATTTTGATCCCAAAGTATTATTAACCTCAAAAACCATAATGTACACTCATTTTCAGTCTATTCTGAATACCTCACACCTCACAATATTATTTTTAGTCCTAAAATTTGCACCGAGGTCGCTGTGTGAGTAAGATAAGCGACCCTAGTGGCCGACACAAACACCGGGCCCATCTAGGAGTGGCACTGCAGTGTCACGCAGGATGTCCCTTCCAAAAAACCCTCCCCAAACAGCACATGACGCAAAGAAAAAAAGAGGCGCAATGAGGTAGCTGTGTGAGTAAGATTAGCGACCCTAGTGGCCGACACAAACACCGGGCCCATCTAGGAGTGGCACTGCAGTGTCACGCAGGATGGCCCTTCCAAAAAAACCCTCCCCAAACAGCACATGACGCAAAGAAAAAAAGAGGCGCAATGAGGTAGCTGTGTGAGTAAGATTAGCGACCCTAGTGGCCGACACAAACACCGGGCCCATCTAGGAGTGGCACTGCAGTGTCACGCAGGATGTCCCTTCCAAAAAACCCTCCCCAAACAGCACATGACGCAAAGAAAAAAAGAGGCGCAATGAGGTAGCTGTGTGAGTAAGATTAGCGACCCTAGTGGCCGACACAAACACCGGGCCCATCTAGGAGTGGCACTGCAGTGTCACGCAGGATGTCCCTTCCAAAAAACCCTCCCCAAACAGCACATGACGCAAAGAAAAAAAGAGGCGCAATGAGGTAGCTGACTGTGTGAGTAAGATTAGCGACCCTAGTGGCCGACACAAACACCGGGCCCATCTAGGAGTGGCACTGCAGTGTCACGCAGGATGTCCCTTCCAAAAAACCCTCCCCAAACAGCACATGACGCAAAGAAAAAAAGAGGCGCAATGAGGTAGCTGACTGTGTGAGTAAGATTAGCGACCCTAGTGGCCGACACAAACACCGGGCCCATCTAGGAGTGGCACTGCAGTGTCACGCAGGATGTCCCTTCCAAAAAACCCTCCCCAATCAGCACATGATGCAAAGAAAAAGAAAAGAAAAAAGAGGTGCAAGATGGAATTGTCCTTGGGCCCTCCCACCCACCCTTATGTTGTATAAACAAAACAGGACATGCACACTTTAACCAACCCATCATTTCAGTGACAGGGTCTGCCACACGACTGTGACTGATATGACGGGTTGGTTTGGACCCCCCCCCAAAAAAGAAGCAATTAATCTCTCCTTGCACAAACTGGCTCTACAGAGGCAAGATGTCCACCTCATCTTCACCCTCCGATATATCACCGTGTACATCCCCCTCCTCACAGATTATCAATTCGTCCCCACTGGAATCCACCATCTCAGCTCCCTGTGTACTTTGTGGAGGCAATTGCTGCTGGTCAATGTCTCCGCGGAGGAATTGATTATAATTCATTTTAATGAACATCATCTTCTCCACATTTTCTGGATGTAACCTCGTACGCCGATTGCTGACAAGGTGAGCGGCGGCACTAAACACTCTTTCGGAGTACACACTTGTGGGAGGGCAACTTAGGTAGAATAAAGCCAGTTTGTGCAAGGGCCTCCAAATTGCCTCTTTTTCCTGCCAGTATAAGTACGGACTGTGTGACGTGCCTACTTGGATGCGGTCACTCATATAATCCTCCACCATTCTATCAATGTTGAGAGAATCATATGCAGTGACAGTAGACGACATGTCCGTAATCGTTGTCAGGTCCTTCAGTCCGGACCAGATGTCAGCATCAGCAGTCGCTCCAGACTGCCCTGCATCACCGCCAGCGGGTGGGCTCGGAATTCTGAGCCTTTTCCTCGCACCCCCAGTTGCGGGAGAATGTGAAGGAGGAGATGTTGACAGGTCGCGTTCCGCTTGACTTGACAATTTTGTCACCAGCAGGTCTTTCAACCCCAGCAGACCTGTGTCTGCCGGAAAGAGAGATCCAAGGTAGGCTTTAAATCTAGGATCGAGCACGGTGGCCAAAATGTAGTGCTCTGATTTCAACAGATTGACCACCCGTGAATCCTTGTTAAGCGAATTAAGGGCTGCATCCACAAGTCCCACATGCCTAGCGGAATCGCTCCCTTTTAGCTCCTCCTTCAATGCCTCCAGCTTCTTCTGCAAAAGCCTGATGAGGGGAATGACCTGACTCAGGCTGGCAGTGTCTGAACTGACTTCACGTGTGGCAAGTTCAAAGGGCATCAGAACCTTGCACAACGTTGAAATCATTCTCCACTGCACTTGAGACAGGTGCATTCCACCTACTATATCGTGCTCAATTGTATAGGCTTGAATGGCCTTTTGCTGCTCCTCCAACCTCTGAAGCATATAGAGGGTTGAATTCCACCTCGTTACCACTTCTTGCTTCAGATGATGGCAGGGCAGGTTCAGTAGTTTTTGGTGGTGCTCCAGTCTTCTGTACGTGGTGCCTGTACGCCGAAAGTGTCCCGCAATTTTTCTGGCCACCGACAGCATCTCTTGCAAGCCCCTGTCGTTTTTTAAAAAATTCTGCACCACCAAATTCAAGGTATGTGCAAAACATGGGACGTGCTGGAATTTGCCCATATTTAATGCACACACAATATTGCTGGCGTTGTCCGATGCCACAAATCCACAGGAGAGTCCAATTGGGGTAAGCCATTCCGCGATGATCTTCCTCAGTTGCCGTAAGAGGTTTTCAGCTGTGTGCGTATTCTGGAAAGCGGTGATACAAAGCGTAGCCTGCCTAGGAAAGAGTTGGCGTTTGCGAGATGCTGCTACTGGTGCCGCCGCTGCTGTTCTTGCGGCGGGAGTCCATACATCTACCCAGTGGGCTGTCACTGTCATATAGTCCTGACCCTGCCCTGCTCCACTTGTCCACATGTCCGTGGTTAAGTGGACATTGGGTACAACTGCATTTTTTAGGACACTGGTGAGTCTTTTTCTGACGTCCGTGTACATTCTCGGTATCGCCTGCCTAGAGAAGTGGAACCTAGATGGTATTTGGTAACGGGGGCACACTGCCTCAATAAATTGTCTAGTTCCCTGTGAACTAACGGCGGATACCGGACGCACGTCTAACACCAACATAGTTGTCAAGGACTCAGTTATCCGCTTTGCAGTAGGATGACTGCTGTGATATTTCATCTTCCTCGCAAAGGACTGTTGAACAGTCAATTGCTTACTGGAAGTAGTACAAGTGGGCTTACGACTTCCCCTCTGGGATGACCATCGACTCCCAGCGGCAACAACAGCAGCGCCAGCAGCAGTAGGCGTTACACGCAAGGATGCATCGGAGGAATCCCAGGCAGGAGAGGACTCATCAGAATTGCCAGTGACATGGCCTGCAGGACTATTGGCATTCCTGGGGAAGGAGGAAATTGACACTGAGGGAGTTGGTGGGGTGGTTTGCGTGAGCTTGGTTACAAGAGGAAGGGATTTACTGGTCAGTGGACTGCTTCCGCTGTCACCCAAAGTTTTTGAACTTGTCACTGACTTATTATGAATGCGCTGCAGGTGACGTATAAGGGAGGATGTTCCGAGGTGGTTAACGTCCTTACCCCTACTTATTACAGCTTGACAAAGGGAACACACGGCTTGACACCTGTTGTCCGCATTTCTGGTGAAATACCTCCACACCGAAGAGCTGATTTTTTTGGTATTTTCACCTGGCATGTCAACGGCCATATTCCTCCCACGGACAACAGGTGTCTCCCCGGGTGCCTGACTTAAACAAACCACCTCACCATCAGAATCCTCCTGGTCAATTTCCTCCCCAGCGCCAGCAACACCCATATCCTCCTCATCCTGGTGTACTTCAACACTGACATCTTCAATCTGACTATCAGGAACTGGACTGCGGGTGCTCCTTCCAGCACTTGCAGGGGGCGTGCAAATGGTGGAAGGCGCATGCTCTTCACGTCCAGTGTTGGGAAGGTCAGGCATCGCAACCGACACAATGGGACTCTCCTTGTGGATTTGGGATTTCAAAGAACGCACAGTTCTTTGCGGTGCTTTTGCCAGCTTGAGTCTTTTCATTTTTCTAGCGAGAGGCTGAGTGCTTCCATCCTCATGTGAAGCTGAACCACTAGCCATGAACATAGGCCAGGGCCTCAGCCGTTCCTTGCCACTCCGTGTGGTAAATGGCATATTGGCAAGTTTACGCTTCTCCTCCGACAATTTTATTTTAGGTTTTGGAGTCCTTTTTTTACTGATATTTGGTGTTTTGGTTTTGACATGCTCTGTACTATGCCATTGGGCATCGGCCTTGGCAGACGACGTTGCTGGCATTTCATCGTCTCGGCCATGACTAGTGGCAGCAGCTTCAGCACGAGGTGGAAGTGGATCTTGATCTTTCCCTAATTTTGGAACCTCAACATTTTTGTTCTCCATATTTTAATAGGCACAACTAAAAGGCACCTCAGGTAAACAATGGAGATGGATGGATTGGATACTAGTATACAATTATGGACGGGCTGCCGAGTGCCGACACAGAGGTAGCCACAGCCGTGAACTACCGCACTGTACTGTGTCTGCTGCTAATATATAGACTGGTTGATAAAGAGATAGTATACTCGTAACTAGTATGTATGTATAAAGAAAGAAAAAAAAACCACGGTTAGGTGGTATATACAATTATGGACGGGCTGCCGAGTGCCGACACAGAGGTAGCCACAGCCGTGAACTACCGCACTGTACTGTGTCTGCTGCTAATATATAGACTGGTTGATAAAGAGATAGTATACTCGTAACTAGTATGTATGTATAAAGAAAGAAAAAAAAACCACGGTTAGGTGGTATATACAATTATGGACGGGCTGCCGAGTGCCGACACAGAGGTAGCCACAGCCGTGAACTACCGCACTGTACTGTGTCTGCTGCTAATATATAGACTGGTTGATAAAGAGATAGTATACTCGTAACTAGTATGTATGTATAAAGAAAGAAAAAAAAACCACGGTTAGGTGGTATATACAATTATGGACGGGCTGCCGAGTGCCGACACAGAGGTAGCCACAGCCGTGAACTACCGCACTGTACTGTGTCTGCTGCTAATATATAGACTGGTTGATAAAGAGATAGTATACTCGTAACTAGTATGTATGTATAAAGAAAGAAAAAAAAACCACGGTTAGGTGGTATATACAATTATGGACGGGCTGCCGAGTGCCGACACAGAGGTAGCCACAGCCGTGAACTACCGCACTGTACTGTGTCTGCTGCTAATATATAGACTGGTTGATAAAGAGATAGTATACTCGTAACTAGTATGTATGTATAAAGAAAGAAAAAAAAACCACGGTTAGGTGGTATATACAATTATGGACGGGCTGCCGAGTGCCGACACAGAGGTAGCCACAGCCGTGAACTACCGCACTGTACTGTGTCTGCTGCTAATATATAGACTGGTTGATAAAGAGATAGTATACTCGTAACTAGTATGTATGTATAAAGAAAGAAAAAAAAAACCACGGTTAGGTGGTATATACAATTATGGACGGGCTGCCGAGTGCCGACACAGAGGTAGCCACAGCCGTGAACTACCGCACTGTACTGTGTCTGCTGCTAATATATAGACTGGTTGATAAAGAGATAGTATACTCGTAACTAGTATGTATGTATAAAGAAAGAAAAAAAAACCACGGTTAGGTGGTATATACAATTATGGACGGGCTGCCGAGTGCCGACACAGAGGTAGCCACAGCCGTGAACTACAGCACTGTACTGTGTCTGCTGCTAATATATAGACTGGTTGATAAAGAGATAGTATACTCGTAACTAGTATGTATGTATAAAGAAAGAAAAAAAAACCACGGTTAGGTGGTATATACAATTATGGACGGGCTGCCGAGTGCCGACACAGAGGTAGCCACAGCCGTGAACTACCGCACTGTACTGTGTCTGCTGCTAATATATAGACTGGTTGATAAAGAGATAGTATACTCGTAACTAGTATGTATGTATAAAGAAAGAAAAAAAAACCACGGTTAGGTGGTATATACAATTATGGACGGGCTGCCGAGTGCCGACACAGAGGTAGCCACAGCCGTGAACTACCGCACTGTACTGTGTCTGCTGCTAATATATAGACTGGTTGATAAAGAGATAGTATACTCGTAACTAGTATGTATGTATAAAGAAAGAAAAAAAAACCACGGTTAGGTGGTATATACAATTATGGACGGGCTGCCGAGTGCCGACACAGAGGTAGCCACAGCCGTGAACTACCGCACTGTACTGTGTCTGCTGCTAATATAGACTGGTTGATAAAGAGATAGTATACTACTAATATTATATATACTGGTGGTCAGGTCACTGGTCACTAGTCACACTGGCAGTGGCACTCCTGCAGCAAAAGTGTGCACTGTTTTAATATAATATTATGTACTCCTGGCTCCTGCTATAACCTATAACTGGCACTGCAGTAGTGCTCCCCAGTCTCCCCCACAATTATAAGCTGTGTGAGCTGAGCAGTCAGACAGATATATAATATATATAGATGGTGCAGCACACTGGCCTGAGCCTGAGCAGTGCACACAGATATGGTATGTGACTGACTGAGTCACTGTGTGTATCGCTTTTTTCAGGCAGAGAACGGATATATTAAATAAACTGCACTGTGTGTCTGGTGGTCACTCACTATATAATATATTATGTACTCCTGGCTCCTGCTATAACCTATAACTGGCACTGCAGTAGTGCTCCCCAGTCTCCCCCACAATTATAAGCTGTGTGAGCTGAGCAGTCAGACAGATATATATAATATTATATATAGATAATAGATGATGCAGCACACTGGCCTGAGCCTGAGCAGTGCACACAGATATGGTATGTGACTGAGTCACTGTGTGCTGTGTATCGCTTTTTTCAGGCAGAGAACGGATTATAAATAAAACTGGTGGTCACTATCAGCAAAACTCTGCACTGTACTGAGTACTCCTAATGCTCCCCAAAATTAGTAAATCAAGTGTCTCTCTAATCTATTCTAAACGGAGAGGACGCCAGCCACGTCCTCTCCCTATCAATCTCAATGCACGTGTGAAAATGGCGGCGACGCGCGGCTCCTTATATAGAATCCGAGTCTCGCGATAGAATCCGAGCCTCGCGAGAATCCGACAGCGTCATGATGACGTTCGGGCGCGCTCGGGTTAACCGAGCAAGGCGGGAAGATCCGAGTCGCTCGGACCCGTGAAAAAAAACATGAAGTTCGTGCGGGTTCGGATTCAGAGAAACCGAACCCGCTCATCTCTAATTACTACTGGAGCGCATTACTACTGGAGTGCATTACTACTGGAGCGCATTACTACTGGGGCGCAATACTACTGGAGCGCATTACAACTGGAGCGCATTACTACTGGAGCGCATTACTACTGGGGCGCATTACTGCTGGAGCGCATTATTACTGGGGCGCATTACTACTGGAGCGCATTACTACTGGAGCGCATTACTACAGGGGTGCATTAATACTGGGGCGCATTACTGCTGGAGCGCATTACTACTGGAGCGCATTACTACAGGGGCACATTACTACTGGGGCGCATTACTACTGGAGTGCATTACTACTGGGGCGCATTACTACTGGAGCGCATTACTACTGGAGCATTACTACTACTACTGGAGCGCATTACTACTGGAGCGCATTACTACAGGGGTGCATTACTACTGGAGCGCATTACTACTGGGGCGCATTACTACTGGAGCACATTACTACCGGAGCGTATTACTACTAGGGCGCATTACTACTGGAGCGCATTACTACTGGGGCACATTACTACTGGGGCGCATTACTGCTGGAGCGCATTACTACAGGGGTGCATTACTACTGGAGCGCATTACTACAGGGGCACATTACTACTGGGGTGCATTACTACTGGGGCGCATTACTACTGGGCGCATTACTACTGGAGCGCATTACTGCAGGGGCGCATTACTACTGAGGCACATTACTACTGGAGCGCATTACTACTGGGGCACTTTACTACTGGAGCGCATTACTACAGGGGCTAACCACAGGGGGCAAGCTACTGGGGGATAACCACATGGGGCAAGCTACAGGGGGATAACCACAGGGGGCAAGCTACAGGGGGCTAACCACAGGGGGCAAGCTACAGGGGGCTAACCACAGGGGGCAAGCTACAGGGGGCTAACCACAGGGGGCAAGCTACTGGGGGATAACCACAGGGGGCAAGCTACTGGGGGATAACCACAGGGGGCAAGCTACTGGGGGATAACCACAGGGGGCAAGCTACAGGGGGCTAACCACAGGGGGCAAGCTACAGGGGGATAACCACAGGGGGCAATCTACTGGGGGATAACCACTGGGGGCAATATACTGGGGGCAAGCTACAGGGGCGCATTACTACTGGGGCGCATTACTACTGGAGCGCATTACCACAGGGGTGCATTACTACTGGGGCGCATTACTACTGGAGCGCATTACTACTGGAGCGCATTACTACTGGGGCGCATTACTACTGGAGCGCATTATTACTGCAGCATTACTACTACTACTGGAGCGCATTACTACTGGAGCGCACTACTACTGGGGCGCATTACTACTGGAGCGCATTACTACTGGAGCGCATTACTACTGGAGTGCATTACTACTGGGGCGCATTACTACTGGAGCGCATTACTGCTGGAGCGCATTACTACAAGGGGGCATTACTACTGGAGCGCATTACTACTGGAGCGCATTACTACTGGGGCGCATTACTACTGTAGCGCATGACTACAGGGGTGCATTACTACTGGAGCGCATTACTACTGGAGCGCATTACTACTGGGGCGCATTACTACTGGAGCGCATTACTCATGGGGCGCATTACTACTGGGGCGCATTACTACTGGAGCGCATTACTACTGGGGCGCATTACTACTGGAGCACATTACTACGGGGACGCATTACTACTGGAGCGCATTACTACTGGGGCGCATTACTACTGGGGCGCATTACTACTGGAGCGCATTACTACAGGGGGCGCATTACTACTGGGGCGCATTACTACTGAAGCGCATTACTACTGGGGCGCATTACTACTGGAGCGCATTACTACTGGGGCGCATTACTACTGGAGCGCATTACTACTGGAGCGCATTACTACAGGGGCGCATTACTACTGGGGCGCATTATTACTGGAGGGCATTACTACTGGAGCGCATTACTACAGGGGCACATTACTACTGGAGTGCATTACTACTGGGGCGCATTACTACTGGGGCGCATTACTACTGATAATGCTGATATTGATTACCTTATAACCTTCACTATATGGGTAAGAGACTAAGTACGCAATTGGCGTATGAGATACCGTAAGGGTACGCACTTAGCGTAGCAGACGCTTAGCCGAGGTCGAGATGCACGAACGGCACGTTCGCTCACGGCTTAATGCGTAGAGTCAAGCACGCTATAGGCTGCCGACTACCGTAATGATACGCTACCAGCGTAGCGGACGCTCGAGACCACGAGGAGATCACGAGCGGCGCAGACGCTCACAGGATGATTATCAGTAAACCTTGAATGTAACACACAGAAAGGATACTCTTATGCTGTAAACCTTGTTCTGAAACACTGTAGCGATATAACGCTGCTTAACCTTAATAATACTAAAGCTGTTTGAGCGATCGAGACGCTCTTATTACCCTTTGCAATATAATGAACACACAATACCGTGCTAAGGTTCCAACACCTTTACTAACAAGCGTCTTAAGTTATATCGAAAAGAGAAACAGTTAACAAGTCATACACTACATACTAACATATACTTCTAACAGATTATCTAGACAGAAATATGCAATAACGTTACAATCTTATACTAAACAGAGAGAGAGAATTTGGCCAATACAATCAAAAGAGCGAGAAGATTACAGAGAATTACTTACACACACTGGGAACGATCGCTGCGCTTATTCCTGGTACCAGCTCCGAGTTTGTCAATATGATAACCGTTTGTGGAGTGAGAACGAGAGAGCTGTCCAGGCTGGCTGACCTTATATACACTGCATACAGTGTACTACAAAGGGACCTATAATCTCATTGTTCATTGGACACAGGAATGTCTCCCTGCATCATAACAAAAGGTCATAGGTTAGTTTGAACAGGTGGGCTGTGGCTATTATAATCAGCTCAGGTGGGAGGGAATCTCCAGATTCCCGCCGCATGGATAATGAACTGCAAATATAGGAAATGTCCAGAAACTACTAATGGCCATTACTATATGCAGGAGCGTTTAATCTATACCTAACCAACACCGGATTATTGCTATTAAAATACTCATCGGTTAGGTACCAGACACAACTGTTCTACCTTAATCAGACCCTTTGTACCATGTAAAGAGGGATTCCCAAGTCCGTGAACAAGTTACATTAACCAAACTTACAGTTATCACTAAGGGGAACATTACCTATAAAACCTGCTATATGGATTTATTATCTAGCGATTGAGTCGCTCGCTAGACGCACACACAAACTCTACCGTAAGTGCACATACCATGCGCTCGAGCGCACGCCCATAGAGGCGCCGTCACGCATTTGCGAGTATGTGCACGCACGCCAGTGAAAGTGCATGTGCAGCGGGCAAGCGCATGAGGTGAATATATGGCAACGTGCAGCGCAATATTTTTCTGACTTTGACTGTGAAACCCTTTGGCAGTCACCAATAACTGCCACTTCCAAAATCAGTTCAAAAAGAGAAAAATATATATGTCATATGTAAATACATTTCTATGATTGGGTAAGGGAGGAGAGAAGAAGGTGGGAAAAAGGTATGACCTAGTGAGATAGTAGAAGCATGTATGTATGAGTCCATGTTTGAGGGGTCATGTATCATCGTGCCGTACGTGTTTTAGATCAAGCTTCGAGGTATTGCGAAGTATACATTTGAATTCCTTCTTATCCCGTATCAAGGGTCTGTGGATGGGCTGTCAAACTTTACCGAGCTCTCTTCGGCTTTTGGTTGTAACAAAATGGGGGAGCACATTTTAGTTGATGATACATGAATGGGGGGATATGTGATTGCTGATATCTGTGCCTATATTCCCTATCGACTATGTGTGTCATTACCTGAAGGTTGTAGAGATGAAGATAAGAAACAATTATGGTAAATGCAGTGATAAACTATGTGAGTTTAATATACATTTGTTGATTTAGGTCTTGTCTTGTGTCTTGTCTTGTCTTGTCTCGATGTACATGTTGACTGTAGTCTCCTGATGCTTTTGCAATAAACGGTGTGCAAAAAGCTTTCTCAATGTCCATAGACTTACAATCTTTAAAGTGTTGGGCTATCGTAAAATTTAAAGTCACTAGGGATATTGGGGGGTCTATGGCATTGTCCATCAGTGGTCTGTATAAAAGCTTGTCAAATTCTTCTTCCAAGCGGGTGTCTTTGTACCTTGGAGGAAAACAAAGGAGAAACAGGTGAAAGAAACAGACCGTGGAATCACATTTTCATCACAACATTGTCTCTATTGTTGGGTCATAAATCACATTTGTCGTTGTTATTACAGTGTCCTCACTTCTTAAACTCATCACTCGGGCACTACGTTTACACTTCGTTAAAACCCGAACGCATCTAAATATCAGACCAACCAATATGATGACACCCAGAATACACAAAAGAAATTTCCCTACATCCATGATAATGCCTTGGGCCCATTCTCCTAAACCAGAGAACCAATTTCGTGGGTTCAACCATGACACCCAACCGGTCAGCTCATTACCCACAGCAGTAAGGGTGAGATTGTGTTTCCTTCGGAACTCCCATTTTAATTGCAAGATGTCATCCATCTTTTGGTCTATGACCTCGACCGGGTCCTCCGTGCTGTTTGTAATGTACGTGTAGCACTTTATTCCATACTGAGTCGCTAGGGTAACACAATACCCGCCTGTCACAGCTGTGAGATAATTGAGAATCATCCTATGCTGAACCAGTTCTGTTTTGTAGGCTTGTAACTCTCTCCCAGTATACCTGAATGTGTCGTCATATATTTCGGTGATATTGTCTAATAAATTTGCAAGCGCAGATATATATCTATAATTCATCACTCCTCTGGCGGTACGAGTGATATCTAACGCGAGTAGGACTTGAATCCCGGTGGATTCATGGATCAGGTCAGAGGCCGGATGCTCTGTTCTTTCTATCAGGTGCCGTTTAACGATGTGCTCGTAATGGGTGTGAGTATAAGGAGCTTGGGCACCACGGTGAATATCTTTCATTTTAGTGTGGGATACAGTCATTACCTCAGGCAGTACTTTTCCAATATAACATAACCCTTCTGAGTTTGGGGCAAGCCACTTATACGCCTTCCTCCCGCATATGAAATATGCATCATCGGGGAGAACATATGGGACGGAGTGTGACATAACCATATTACAAATTTTCCATATGAAATCTCCTAACCCTAATTCTCCCATCTGTTTAGTACACGTATCTGTTTGTACGACATGTGCACAGTATCCTGGTGATACTTCTCCAACTCGCATGGTCCTACTTCCTAAAGTGTACCTATACCGGAAGAATCTTCCATGGTCGGCTATCTGGCGTATAAGTTCTGTGTCTATGGGCAATCTGTCGGCTCTATGTGAGAATGTCATGGTCTGATTACTCCATGACACTTCCCAATTTCCCGGCTTTCGGGGATTGGAAATGTTAAAGCACACTAAGGACCTATCCACATGATATTGGTGGAGCTTCAAACTAGGAGGACTAGAGATATTAAACCTCCTGTCCACCGGCCTCCCACCACTTAGCTCAAGTACCTCTCCTACCGTTAAAGGGAATGGTACTAGCCCTGATTTGCTATGGCCTTGAGGTACTTGAGAGCATACCCAACAGTCTGTCTGATTTAATACTTTACCCACTAAGGAGTGATAGTCACTCAATGGATGCCGATCCATATGGATATTAAAACTGGATTGACATTTCTTAATGCACCCATCCTCAACTACTTTATCACAATGCCTACAGATGCGTTCTCTTTAGCTAACAATCCTTCACAATGTTTACAAATAACATGGCTGCTAGATCGTTTCCGGTACTCGCCTTTGCTCGGTGATTGTGCTGCTATTGGAAATTTACACCTCCGTCTCAGTCATCAAAAACCCATTCCGGATCCTTTCTCGACCTCACTGGTACTCTCACCGAAACAGACTGCTCTGGTCAACATCACGGTCAACAGGAAAACACGGACTGCAGTCTCTTGGGGTGAGTCCATCTTACAGGAGGAGAAAGAAATTTGTAATGGGGGTACAAAAAATATTTTGAGGGGAAAGAAAAATGTTACGATGTCTTATGTCCTCTAGTTTTGTTGTTCTTCTTGCTCTGCTGTCATCTCAAAGGTGCTGTCTCTCAGTCCTCCAAACGAACACTCCGGTGATGCAATATTCCTTCCAAATCAGCGATCTCTCTGTAGGGAGCAAAAATCTTGCATTACCATTTGTCTAACTGATGTGTGACATACCATCTTTAAAACATGAAAACATGAGAGGGAAGAGAGAGAGAGAGAGAAAAAACAAACAAACGGGAGAGAACAATTCATCACATTTTTCATTAAGCAACAAACAAAAAAACATTATCAGATCTTCCGTTCACCATCAGGCTGTCACACCAATCACATCCATTGGTATCTTTGCGCAGTCCCTCCCACCAGCATTTCCATACTCCACCCTTTGTATCTGGCCAGGATACATCGATGCTGGTAGGTCATGTTGGGGTTAGGTAGACTTCTGCAAAGACCAAGTAGCTATGTGATGTTTGAGTCCTGCCGATGACCGTCAGAGATGGGGAAAAAAAAACATTTACAAATAAATTACAACGTCTACCCGGCCGTCCTTGTGCCTGCAAGGAACTGACCTCCCATTTCATTAACTGTAATCTCAGGCTTACTATCAGTCCTAATGATCACCTTTCCTGATTGCATGTTACAGGTGCGGCCCAAACTCCTTCTATGTGATCCCTGATTACAATTTGGTGTGTCATAACTTTGCTCATATCTTTGTCTAGGGGGTTTATATGAATTTGGTCTACTTCTTGATCTACAATCTCTTGCAAAATGACCTTCCTTCTGGCAATTATAACACCTTTTCACCTTTGACTTACCCACAGGGATCTGGGGCTTCTTTGTTTCCCTGTGCTTGATGATGTTTTGCTCATGCCCAACGGCGGAGTTCCTTAATGCAGTTACTGATTTATGTCTCCAGTATGGATTGGTGGTCTGTATCCTTGCTCTCAACACTTCCTTTAAACCACCCATTAACACAAATACTGCTACTTCTCTGTGCGGTGCACTTGTTTCGATGTTTTCTATACCTGTATACCTAGTCATGTCCTGCAATGCCCGGTGGAAATAATGAGAAGTACTTTCCCCTTTGTTTTGTCTTATGGAGAAGATTGTGTTCCACTCGACAATGGCTGGGAAATATATTTCTAACTGTCGGTTGATCTGCTTAATACATTCCTGATTGTGTTCCTCCGTATGAGGTACCTCCGTGTCTAATTTACAATCAGCAATACATTTCGCAGGGTCAACACTGGAGGGCAAACATGCCCTCAGCACTGTCCGCCAATCTTTGTTGGTGGGTTCTGTGGAGTTTCCTAGTTCTTTAATAAATCTCTGACATGTAACTAGATCTTTCCTAGGATCAGGGAATTCAGACATGATTGATCTCAATTCGGTCCGGGACCAGGGACGGCGCATTGCACTGTCCTTGACGGGAATGATTCCCTGATCGTCAGTCTTCCCATTGGGGACTGTGATCACCCTGACAGGACTAAATTCAATTACATCATCTTGTGTTGGTCTTACAATATGGGGTACATTTGTTTGTGCGTGATATATAACACCGTACGTACCTGTGGACACGACCTCACCTGACCCTCCGTTAGGGGGTTTGATTACTGCCTTTACCGATTTGGTCGCGTCCACCTGGATGTCTTGTATGATGGCTGCTGGAAAAGGTGCCGACATCGTGCTGGGCTCACTCTCTTGCTGGTGATCCTGAGGGAAGTTTAACATGGGGTGCAACTTGCATGGGTTAATAGTTGTACATTTAACAGTATTACGATTATTCTTGTTACATTTATTACAATTGTTACTTTCAGTCTTAATACAGTTACTAAGTGCATTTTTATCGTACACCATCGTGCCATTCTCTGCAGCCATAATCCTCTCCATTGCCATGTCTCTCCTCCCAAGATGAGAGTCAGATATGTAAGTTAAATTTCTTTGCATTTCACTTTCCTGTTGCCATAACTGTAAACAATCATAATGTCTAACTCGTTGTTTCCCGGATTTTATGAGACAGATCCTTCGCCTTAAATTATGCAATACCTCTGAGTCAAAACTACCTATCCCAGGAAATGGTGCTTTATCCCCCACAGTCATTCGTGTCCATTCGTCACAAAAGGTCTCAGTGTGGGGACCATACCTCCCCCACATTACTAACCGAGCAGACCCTCGGGGTCTGCAAGCCTCTTCAGTCTGAACCCTGACTGCTAAACGTCCCTGTGTTGTGCACTTGGCTGCCATTGTGGACCTTTTTAACACAGAAAAACTTCCTAAAATGCACCAAACACAGAAGTCTACGGTGGAAGTTCTCCAAGCTCTACCACCAGCTTCTTCTGCTCCGAGTACAACGAATCCGCCCCTTTTAGCAGACCCACGTAATCGTTGCAGGCCCTACCAGCGCCTTACCTTTATGTTTTTACACAAATCACACTTGCATGTGCTCCCTACAACACGCATGGGGGCAATTTAATATATGACCTCACCTGACCCTCCGTTAGGGGGTTTGATTACTGCCTTTACCGATTTGGTCGCGTCCACCTGGATGTCTTGTATGATGGCTGCTGGAAAAGGTGCCGACATCGTGCTGGGCTCACTCTCTTGCTGGTGATCCTGAGGGAAGTTTAACATGGGGTGCAACTTGCATGGGTTAATAGTTGTACATTTAACAGTATTACAATTATCATCGTTACGCTTATTACAATTATTCTTATCATCTATAATACAGTTGCTAAGTGCATTTTTATCATACACCAGTGTGCCATTCTCTGTAACCATCTTCTCTCTTGTTGCCATTTTTCTCTTACCAAAGTGAGAGTCAGCTGTATAAGCTAATTCTCCTTGTATTTCACCTTCCTGTTGCCATAACTGTAAACAATCATAATATTTGATCCGTCTCTTTGCAGATTTAATGAGACATATCCTTCTCCTTAGACTTTGTAACACATCTGGGCTAAAACTGCCTACTTGTGGGAACTTCTCCCCGTCATGCACAGTCATTCTTTCCCATTCATTGCACAAAACCTCTGTGTGTGCACACATTACATACCTTGCCGACCCGATTGGTCGGTCTACTAAGTCAACCCGAACCGAGGTTGATCGCCCCGTACCTGAACAACTGGCCCCCATCTTTGCAGGTGTTGCTTTCACTACCTCTGACCTTCAAATCAGGGTCTTTAGCTAAACCTTACAAAAACCAAGATGTCCGGGGTAGGCCGGCGGCGAAGTTTACAGAGTACTCCACTCACTCGCCCACGTCGACCAATACGCCCACACACTGCCTTAGCGCTGGCGTACTCGACCTAGGGCCCCTGCGACCTGAACCTCTATTTACTGGAACATGTGAGTGTGATCCGAAGAGCACTTAACCCTTTCCAGTAACTATTGGTTGCTGGATAGTTCCCGAGTGACCAGCGAACTTCCCTTAAAATAAAAAAATATTACACAAATCACGTTAGAATGTACAAATAGCGTTTATGACCCCTCTAGCGTACGCAAATGGTACTGGGTCAAATTACTAAGTAATGCACACAATTACATGCGGTACAATCGTTCTGCACATAAGCAACTAATCTTATGTGCGGAGCGACCAGTGGTATCGAAAATTGCGGCTGCGAATTCCTTCAGCCTGAGCTTTAATGGCCTATATGGGTACCGCACCAACCCTTCCTGGTGTTGTGCTTCTTTATCTCTTTATCTATAGCGGACTTCCTAGTCTGCTGTACCTAGACCTCCTGGTCTGTCTGGACCTCCTGGTCTGTGCTACAGTAGACCTCCTGGTCTGCTATACTCTAATGCTCTTTTTTTATGTTTAACAAGGGATGCCTCCCAAGCCACCATGCAGTCACTTACACGTATGTACCTCACGAGAACTCGATGATTTCCTGTGGTTCAACCCCAAAATTTTTTAGAAACTTATATATACACACTCTT
This sequence comes from Pseudophryne corroboree, assembly GCF_028390025.1. Taxonomy (NCBI): domain Eukaryota; kingdom Metazoa; phylum Chordata; class Amphibia; order Anura; family Myobatrachidae; genus Pseudophryne; species Pseudophryne corroboree. Next base: position 832,739,007 of record NC_086448.1, read on the forward strand.
TCACCTCATATACTCTTTACTTTCGTTTCTGCGCAGAAATCCCTTTCATTCAGTAACACAGTCTAGTCCAGATGAGTCGCAAATTAGAGAAGGATCTATTAGCTTAAAATTTTGGACACTAAAATTGACTTGCGCTATTCTCGCGTTACCTCCTTTTCGCCTATTTAAAATAATACTATTGTGTGATTTGTATTATGTGGGCGTACCCAGACGCTCCGTTGCGTAATATACGCTCCGTGCGTCGGCCCTTGTGTTGCGTACACTAGTCTCACCCTTTTGTTAGAGACACGTGTATGCCAGCCAGATATGTCCACAGAAATACAATTAACATGTTTATATCAATGTAGATGATCTTTTAAATGTAATCATCTACCGAGCACCACACAGGTCTTTCCTTATGTCTTTAGGCAAAGCTGTGTGCGTGTTTTACAAATTACCCCTTAATGTATTATTTTTACTCTTTAACTACCAATAGCAACAAATCTTTCTTAGCACATTATCAATTATGAAATGGCAAACAGGAAAGTGAGATGTGAAAATACACGAATGAAAAGAAATGCAGATGTATGCGTGCGTGCGTACGCAAGACAGAAATAAAACAGTTTTAAAAAGACAATAGCGTATTGTTCTTACCTCCGGTTCCGGATTCCACCAGCACTCCTACGACGTAGCGAAACAGACGCTTATCTAGCCAGCACTACTGCCTTCCCGCCCTTGCTGGCAGATCACGTCTGCTTTCGTACGTGTGGATATGTGGAGGACGGATGAGCTCCCAATTGATAATGCTGATATTGATTACCTTATAACCTTCACTATATGGGTAAGAGACTAAGTACGCAATTGGCGTATGAGATACCGTAAGGGTACGCACTTAGCGTAGCAGACGCTTAGCCGAGGTCGAGACGCACGAGCGGCACGTTCGCTCACGGCTTAATGCGTAGAGTCAAGCACGCTATAGGCTGCCGACTACCGCAATGATACGCTACCAGCGTAGCGGACGCTCGAGACCACGAGGAGATCACGAGCGGCGCAGACGCTCACAGGTTGATTATCAGTAAACCTTGAATGTAACACACAGAAAGGATACTCTTATGCTGTAAACCTTGTTCTGAAACACTGTAGCGATATAAAGCTGCTTAACCATAATAATACTAAAGCTGTTTGAGCGATCGAGACGCTCTTATTACCCTTTGCAATATAATGAACACACAATACTGTGCTAAGGTTCCAACACCTTTACTAACAAGCGTCTTAAGTTATATCGAAAAGAGAAACAGTTAACAAGTCATACACTACAAACTAACATATAATTCTAACAGATTATCTAGACAGAAATATGCAATAAAGTTACAATCTTATTCTAAAACAGAGAGAGAGAATTTGGCCAATACAATCAAAAGAGCGAGAAGATTACAGAGAATTACTTACACACACTGGGAATGATCGCTGCGCTTATTCCTGGTACCAGCTCCGAGTTTGTCAATATGATAACCGTTTGTGGAGAGAAATGAGAGAGCTGTCCAGGCTGGCTGACCTTATATACACTGCCTTCAGTGTACTACAAAGGGACCTATAATCTCATTGTTCATTGGACACAGGAATGTCTCCCTGCATCATAACAAAAGGTCATAGGTTAGTTTGAACAGGTGGGCTGTGGCTATTACAATCAGCTCAGGTGGGAGGGAATCTCCGGATTCCCGCCGCATGGATAATGAACTGCAAATATAGGAAATGTCCAGAAACTACTAATGGCCATATCTATATGCAGGAGCGTTTAATCTATACCTAAGCAACACCGGATTATTGCTATTAAAATACTCTTCGGTTAGGTACCAGACACAACTGTTCTACCTTAATCAGACCCTTTGTACCACGTAAAGAGGGATTCCCAAATCCGTGAACAAGTTACATTAACCAAACTTACAGTTATCACTAAGGGGAACATTACCTATAAAACCTGCTATATGGATTTATTATCTAGCGATTGAGTCGCTCGCTAGACGCACACAAACTCTACCGTAAGTGCACATACCATGCGCTCGAGCGCACACCCATAGAAGCGCCGTCACGCATTTGCGAGTATGTGCACGCACGCCAGTGAAAGTGCATGTGCAGCGGGCAAGCGCATGAGGTGAATATATGGCAACGTGCAGCGCGATATTTTTCTGACTTTGACACTACTGGAGCGCATTACTACAGGGGTGCATTACTACTGGGGCGCATTACTACTGGAGCGCATTACTACTGGAGCGCATTACTACTGGAGCCCATTACTACTGGAGCGCATAACTACTGGAGCGCATTACTACTGAAGCGCATTACTACATGGGCGCATTACTACTGGAGCGCATTACTACTGGAGCACATTACTACTGGAGCGCATTACTACTGGAGCGCATTACTACAGGGGCGCAATACTACTGGGGCGCATTACTACTGGAGCGCATTACTACTGGTGCGCATTAATACTGGAGCGCATTACTACTGGAGCGCATTACTACAGGGGCGCATTACTACAGGGGTGCATTATTACTGGAGCGCATTACTACAGGGGTGCATTACTACTGGAGCGCATTACTACTGGAGCGCATTACTACTGTGGCGCATTACTACTGGAGCGCATTACTACTGGAGCGCATTACTACTGGGGCGCATTACTACTGGAGCGCATTACTACTGGGGCGCATTACTACTGGGGCGCATTACTACTGGAGCGCATTACTACTGGGGTGCATTACTACTGGAGCGCATTACTACTGGGGCGCATTACTACTGGGGCGCATTACTACTGGAGCGCATTACTACTGGGGCGCATTACTACTGGAGCGCATTACTACAGGGGCGCATTACTACTGGAGCGCATTACTACTGGGGCGCATTACTACAGGGGTGCATTACTACTGGGGCGCATTACTACTGGAGCGCATTACTACAGGTGTGCATTACTACTGGGGCGCATTACTACTGGAGCGCATTACTACTAGGGCGCATTACTACTGGAGCGCATTACTACAGGGGTGCATAACTACAGGGGCGCATTATTACTGAGGCGCATTACTACTGGAGCGCATTCATAACGGGGTGTATTACTACTGGGGCGCATTACTACTGGAGCGCATTACTACTGGGGCGCATTACTACTGGGGCGCATTACTACTGGAGCGCATTACTACAGGGGTGCTTTACTACTGGAGCGCATTACTACAGGGGTGCATTACTACTGGAGCGCATTACTACTGGAGCGCATTACTACAGGGGTGCATTACTACTGGAGCGCATTACTACAGAGGTGCATTAATACTGGAGCGCATTACTACTGGAGCGCATTACTACATGGGTGCATTACTACTGGAGCGCATTACTACAGGGGTGCATTACTACTGGAGCGCATTACTACAGGGGTGCATTACTACTGGAGCGCATTACTACTGGAGCGCATTACTACTGGGGCGCATTACTACAGGGGCGCATTACTACTGGGGTGCATTACTACTGGAGCGCATTACTACTGGGGCGCATTACTACTGGAGCGCATTACTACTGGAGCGCATTACTACAGGGGTGCATTACTAATGGGGCGCATTACTACTGGAGCGCATTACTACTGGGGCGCATTACTACTGGAGCCCATTACTACTGGAGCGTATAACTACTGGAGCGCATTACTACTGGAGCGCATTACTACATGGGCGCATTACTACTGGAGCACATTACTACTGGAGCGCATTACTACTGGAGCGCATTACTACAGGGGCGCATTACTACTGGGGCGCATTACTACTGGAGCGCATTACTACTGGTGCGCATTACTACTGGAGCGCATTACTACTGGAGCGCATTACTACTGGGGCGCATTACTACTGGAGCGCATTACTACTGGGGCGCATTACTACTGGAGCGCATTACTACTGGAGCGCATTACTACAGGGGTGCATTACTACTGGAGCGCATTACTACTGGATCGCATTACTACTGGGGCGCATTACTACTGGGGCGCATTACTACTGGAGCGCATTGCTACTGGGGCGCATTACTACTGGAGCGCATTACTACTGGGGCGCATTACTACTGGGGCGCATTACTACTGGGGCGCATTACTACTGGAGCGCATTACTACTGGGGCGCATTACTACTGGAGCGCATTACTACAGGGGCGCATTACTACAGGGGCGCATTACTACTGGAGCGCATTACTACTGGGGCGCATTACTACTGGAGCGCATTACTACAGGGGTGCATTACTACTGGGGCGCATTACTACTGGAGCGCATTACTACAGGGGTGCATTACTACTGGGGTGCATTACTACTGGAGCGCATTACTACAGGGGTGCATTACTACTGGAGCGCATTACTACAGGGGTGCATTACTACTGGAGTGCATTACTACTGGAGCACATTACTACAGGGGTGCATTACTACTGGAGCGCATTACTACAGGGGTGTATTACTACTGGAGCGCATTACTACAGGGGTGCATTACTACTGGAGCGCATTACTACAGGGGTGCATTACTACTGGAGCGCATTACTACTGGAGCGCATTACTACTGGGGCGCATTACTACTGGAGCACATTACTACAGAGGTGCATTACTACTGGGCCGCATTACTACAGGGGGTCATTACTACAGGGGGCATAACAACAGGGGGCTAAACTACTGGGGAATTACTACTTGGGGGCAAACTACATGGGCTAAACGACTGGGGGCATTACTACAGACGACATTACTACTGGGGGCAATACTACACAGGGTCATTACTAATGGGGGCACTACTAATGAGGGCATTGTAAAGGGGGCACTTCATAAGGGTCATCACTCCTGGGGACATAAGGATACTACTACTGGGGGCATTGCATAAGGGGCACCAATACTATCGGCTCTATATAAGGGGCACTACCAGTATAGTGGATATTGCATAAGGGGCACTACTGCTGTGTGCATTGTATAAGAGGTGCTACTGCTTTGGGCATTATGTGTATTAGGGGTGCTACTACGGTGGGCATTATGTGTATTAGGGGTGCTACTGCTTTGGGCATTATTACTATAGTGTGACCATGCCCCTTTCTTCTTGAGACCACTCCCCTGTTTTGGGGCGCGCGCCTACGGTTCACGCAATACCTTTGTTTCATGGGCGCCGGGGGGAGGAGGGGGGGGGGAGTTCCACCACCTCTCTAGGACCACTTTAAGCACTGGGCGAAACCAACATTTAATAATTTTCAGCCCATTGGTTTACTGAATCAGTGATGTCACCAGTTCTGAGTGAAGTTATAGAATGTTATAGGTTCTCACATACATGATACCTCCCAACATTTGTAAGTCTCAACTCAGGACTTCCATGAATAGACATCTATTCCCCGCAGAGCAGCAAGTGACAGGAGCTCCCCAACTGCCCCCCAACTGTAGGACACTGCAGCCCACATGTGGGACAGCGGGACAGTCACAGAAAAACAGGACTGTCCTGCAAAATTGGGACAGTTGGGAGGTTTGGAATAATAACATTGTTTTTAGTTAGTACAGCATATAAAACATGTTGCTTAGCAATGCAAAATGTGATGTAAAAGCATCTCTGCAAATGAGATAACAGAGACTCAGATGGAAGAAGGCACAGAGGATCCTGCTGTGAAGCGTAAGTGGAAACGTTCATGGTAATAATGATCGATGCTCCTACTCCCACACAGTTACACTGGGAACCCACGGCGCACGATAATGACATTTATACAGCAGGGTTATTGATCGCTTCTCATACAGGCCTCCAGGGGGCAGAGCAGGTGTGTGCGGAGAAATGAAGCTTGGCACAATTGTAACCATTACTCTTGTGTTATACAGTAGCACAGGATATTGCGGCAGTGAGCCCACCACATAACTTACACACGGCTGCGCGATGCGCTCATATAACGGACGGTTCCTCTGGAAGAAAGTTTTTAATGAGGGAAGAGTGAAGTGGAAAACAGCACGTGTCTATTATTATCTCTTCTTCCAAGGCATGGAAACATTCGCACCAAACAAACACTAATTATGCGCATCATTAGTACTAACCGTCTCCATCGACATTGTGTACTTGTGGTTATTTGTATTTTATGTTTAATAAACAGATGGTGATCACCCATGGTGCGAATACTGCACTCCTGCCAGCTGCCCCTGACTGCCGTGGGGTAAGTGTAATGGCGATTAAATACCCCACATAGGTAACGCAAGTGCTGTAGCTTTCCTGCTGATGCTGCGTCACAATGCAGATGCGGCCGCTCTCAGGGCGCTGCTAGATGAATAATGAGGCTTAATGTCATGGAATATTGCAGGACAGAAGATGCCACCGGATGCGGGCACCTCTACAGAACCTCCAGAGTCTGACAATGGTGGTGGCCTGATTTATACCCTACACCGGGCGCTAATGATAAGCCAGTGATTGTTGTTGGCAGAGTATTGCGGTGATTGGTGTAGTGACGTTAGTCCACACAGTTAATGAATTAATAGCAAGCAGGTTTATTTGTAATACACAGGTGACTTGGGTATGCTTCAATAATAGGCAATTGGTCCCTTGTAATATACAGAGTAACACAGTGCATTGATGGTAATTATCAGTATGTTGTTTATGGCTGCGGTATGTGAGGAACGGAGGACTGCGCGGCCGTGCAGTCTGACTCCCGCTGTGAAGGGATAATGCACCGCCCAGTTCTCTGTACAAGCTCCGGTAGCGCAGTACCATGCGGCACACGTGGAACGCTGTAAGTCTCACACGCTGAGCTCCTCTCTCTCTCCGGTCTCCAGCTCAGACACGCTCTCTATGCTAGAAGCATCATCGCTTGGAGAGTGATAAAATGGAGAAAGAAAAAGTATCAGCCAATCAGGTCCTAACTGCGACGTCACATGTTGTGTTTGAAAAATGTCAGTTAGAAGCTGATTGGCTGGTACTTTTTCATTCTCCATTTTATCACTTTCCAAGCGATGATGCATCTGGCCCTCTGACTCTAAGATGGAGGAGCGCGGCATGTACTCGGCTCCGCCTCCTTGAGACACTCTGACACTAGAGAGATGAACACTAGGGGATGCGCCCATGCGATCCTATGGCACAGGAGACAGGTACAGAGCGCACCATTATCTAACAACTGTGTCATAAATAGTAATGGATGAATTAATACTGGCCAATCATTATGGATCAATGCATTTATAATACACACACTAGCCATTGTGCCATGAGTGAGTACACAAAAACAATCTTATGGTGAAAAACCAGCTCCTATGAGGACCCCCATCAATGGCGGAGACCCAATGATTCTCCACCATCGATGGTACAGAGCACCAATGATTTCTAACTTATCTGGTGCCTGGACGCAAAGCCTAGCTCACCCTCCAGTGCACCTGCAAAGCCCCACCCCCAGGTTCTGATTGGCCCACAGTCCAGTGATTAATACAGCAGGGATGACCATCGGTGGGTGAAACTATGAGAGTGAGTAAACTTGTGGTTAGGGAAAGTGCCCACAGATGCTGTATATACAGTGCCGTGAGGCATACAGATGCTGTATATACACTGAGGTGAGGCATACAGATGCTGTATATACACTGAGGTGAGGCATACAGATTCTCTCTCTCTCTCTCTATATATATATATATACAGGCATACAGATGCTATATATATATATATATATATATATACACACACACTGAGGCATACAGAAGGGACGTGCAGTGAGCTAAATGGCTCAGGAGGCACTGGCTAGCCCCAGATCCAGATTTACACACAGTATATGAGCCAAAGGGTACATGTGGGCATTATACACAGGTGCAGCAGTATATACATCTGGGCATTATACACAGGTGCAGCAGTATATACATCTGGGCATTATACACAGGTGCAGCAGTATATACATCTGGGCATTATACACAGGTGCAGCAGTATAAACTCCTGGAAATCTGGTGAGTTTTGATAAGAGATGTGCGGAAAGGATACACAGGTGAGGCACTGCCTCACCTGCCATAGACTTTTTACTCCAGAGTTTTGGCTATAAAAGTGATTAGAATAATGCAAAGAAGATATTTCTAACATAATGTTTGTATTTTTCATATACTTTACACAGTCAAAACTCTGACAGAAACGTTAGTATGAAAGGAAAGGTTCTGCCTCCCCCCACCGCACGTCACTGTCACACAGAGGCTGTATACGCTGCTGCAAGGCATACACAGGCTGTATAAGCACTGATGCGAGGCATACCGTTGCTGTATATTCACTGAGGCAAGGAATACAGATGCTGTATATGCACTTCTGTGAGGCATACAGATGCTGTATATACACTGTTGCGAGGCATACAGATTATGTATATACACTGTTGCGAGACATACAGATGCTGTATGTACACTGTTGCGAGGCATACAGGTGCTGTGTATATACACTGCGGAGAGGCATATAGATGCTGTATATACACTGCTGTGAGGCATACATATGCTGTATATACACTGCTGTGAGGTATACAGATGCTGTATATGCACTGCTGCAAGGCATACCTATGCTGTATATACACTGTTGCGAGGCATACAGGTGCTGTGTATATACACTGCTGAGAGGCATACAGATGCTGTATTAACACTGCTGTGAGGTATACAAATGCTATATATACACTGCTGTGAGGTATACAGATGCTGTATATACACTGATGCAAGGCATACAGATGCTGTACATACACTGTTGCGAGGCATACAGGTGCTGTGTATATACACTGCTGCAAGGCATACAGGTGCTGTATATACACTGCTGAGAGGCATACATATGCTGTATATACATTGTAACGAGGCATACAGATGCTGTATATACACTGTTGCGAGGCACACAGGTGCTGTGTATATACACTGCCGCGAGGCATACAGATGCTGTATATGCACTGATGTGAGGCATACAAATGCTGCATATACAATGATGTGAGGCATACAGGTGCTGTGTATATACACTGCTGTGAGGCATACAGATGATGTATATGCACTGATGTGAGGCATACAAATGCTGCATATACACTGATGTGAGGCATACAGGTGCTGTGTTTATACACTGCTGCGAGGCATACAGATGCTGTATACGCACTGATGTGAGGAATACAAATGCTGCATATACACTGATGTGAGGCATACAGGTGCTGTGTATATACACTGCTGCGAGGCATACAGATGCTGTATATGCACTGATGTGAGGCATACAAATGCTGCATATACACTGATGTGAGGCATACAGGTGCTGTGTATATACACTGCTGCGAGGCATACAGATGCTGTATATGCACTGATGTGAGGCATACAAATGCTGCATATACACTGATGTGAGGCATACAGGTGCTGTGTATATACACTGCTGCGAGGCATACAGATGCTGTATATGCAGTGATGCAGGAGTCGGAGTGTGGGAGGCTGGAAGCAGGGTCTGTGGGGGGGGGCTGGATGCAGGAGTCGGCGTGTGGGAGGCTGGAAGCAGGGTCGGGGTGCAGGAGGCTGTGGAAGTATGAGGCGGGGTTCAGGCAGTGGGAGGCTGGTAGCAGGAGTCGGGGTGCGGGAGGCTGTGGAAGCAGGAGGCGGGGTTCAGGCAGCGGGAGGCTGGAAGCAGGAGTCGGGTGCGGAAGGCTGGAAGCAGGAGTCGGGGTACGGGAGCCTGGAAGCAGGAGTCGGGGTGCGGGAGGCTGTGGAAGCAGGAGGTGGGGTTCGGGCAGCGGGAGGCTGGAAGCAGGAGTCGGGGTGCGGGAGGCTGTGGAAGCAGGAGGTGGGGTTCGGGCAGCGGGAGGCTGGAAGCAGGAGTCGGGGTGCGGGAGGCTGGAAGCAGGAGGGAGGCTGGATGCAGGAGTCAGGGTGCGGGAGGCTGTGAAAGCAGGAGGCGGGGTTCGGGCAGCGGGAGGAAGCCAGTAGGCAGCAGGAGGCGCGTTGCAGCCAGCGGGGCCAGCAGCGGGAGGCGGCCGGTGTGGGTAGCAGGCAGCCACATGCAATTTAGATGGATCGGGCGGGGTGACTGTGGCCGAGCCCTCAGGCTGCAGCGCCCAGGTGTCCGCCCTGCTAGCCCGCACCTAAAACCTCCACTGCTGAATGCACTTATCCCACTCTTTTATATTATATGTAGAAAATGTTTATTTCTGCATATGGGTACATAAGTGGTAAGTAACGCTCCCAGTCTACCGAGCTCCTCTCAACTTGTCCCCCAGGTCCACGCTCTTCTCCAACAATGTTGCAGTCTCATACTGTGGGGGGTATTCAATTGTTTATTAGATAGAAAAAAACAGACTCCCAACTGACTTTTCAAACAATTGAATACCCCCCTGTATGTCTGGAAGTAACAAGTCCAGTATAAGGGCTGTCAGTAAACTTCCCTCTCACCGTGAGAAAGCCATAGCTAATTACTGAATGCATGAAGCCATGAAACGTGCCTGGTATTAAATGACCGAATAACACACACAGATCTTCAAGACAACACTTCATGCTGTTCCGTCCATCTCTGACATCTGCGGATGTTTATTACCCGTAAAGCATATGGCTGGGACTTGTTTAATGCACTGTTTATTAATGCTTTAATCCCACCTCGGCCCGCAGTGAGCGCTGCGTCTACATGGAGGTTTCATGTAACATTGTTTCGTCTGCTTGTTATTACATATGCAAGCTTCAAAGACGCCTCAAAAATGTTCTTGACTTGAGAGCCATCTGTTAGGCGGCCGATCAGAGGGGGAGATGGGCGACCTATGCTGGAAAGAGTTAATATAGAAATGTATATGTATCAGGAACAGGGAGAGTAACATGCAGGGTGCACAGAGAGAATGGGTCTGCCTAGGCAAGGTGCTATTATATAGAGACCCTGGTATGAAGGACGGAAGCGCTGTTGGATTGGGGAGTCACTTAGGAATAGCGGAACATTCCGGACACATATGAAGTTGAACAAATGTCAGTTTGCAATTTTTAAATATATTCACAGATGAAACCTTCATATTAAAGTAGCAAACCAACAGCATGCGTCTATTCACGGGAGACAGAGCGCTGGGCATGCCCCCATAGTGACAGAAAACAGGGGGGCGTGGCTCCTGATCCCGAGAAGCCACGCAATCTTTTCTATAGGCAATATGGTATACCGTTGCCTACTCTCCCGGAATGGCCGGGAGGCTCCCGAAAATCGGGTGTCCCTCCCGGCCCCACGGAAGAGCAGGCAAGTCTCCCGGAATCGGGGGTCCCCCTGCCCGTCCGCCCACTTTGTGTGTAAAGTGGGCGGTCCGGGCAGTTGATGACGCGATTCTTGCAGAATCGCGTCATCATAGCCACACCCCCTGCAGTGTAATGCAGAAGATAGCGGCATTACAGAGCGGGGGCGTGGCTTAAAGCAAGGGTCGACGAGACCCCGCCCTTGCTCCGCCCCCGCCCCGCCCTTGCTCCGCCTCTGTCCTGCCTCCTCAGCCCATCCAGCCCTCCCCTGCCCCCTTGCTGTGCTGACCTGGCTGCTCTCTCCCGCAGAGAGCAGCCAGAATGTCGGCAACCTATACGCAGTCTTTATACAGGTGTATATGTAGTCTGCATACAAGTGTACAGTACAGTATATGTGTCTTTACAGGTGTATACGTAGGTTGCATACAGGTGTATAATAAGTCTGTATACAGGTGTATATGTGTCTTTACAGGTGTATACGTAGGTTGCATACAGGTGTATAATAAGTCTGTATACAGGTGTATATGTGTCTTTACAGGTGTATACGTAGGTTGCATACAGGTGTATAATAAGTCTACATACAGGTGTATATGTGTCTTTACAGGTGTATACGTAGGTTGCATACAGGGGTATAATAAGTCTGTATACAGGTGTATATGTGTCTTTACAGGTGTATACATAGGTTGCATACAGGCGTATAAGCAGTGTATATACAGGTGTATATGTAGTCTGCATAGTGCATGCAGGTGTATAATAAGCCTGTATACAGGTGTAGATGTGTCTTTATGGGTGTATACATAGGTTGCATACAGGCGTATAAGAAGTTTGTATACCGGTGTATAAGCAGACTGTATACAGATGTATATGTGTCTTTACAGGTGTATAAGTAGGTTGCATACAGGTGTATATGTAGTCTGTATACAGGTGTATATGTAGTCTGTACACAGGTGTTTGTATAGTCTGTATACAGGTGTATAAGTAGTCGGTATACAGGTATATAAGTAGTCTGTATACAGGTGTATAAGTGGTCTGTATACAGGTGTATATGTAGTCTGTATACAGGTGTATATGTAGTCTGTACACAGGTGTTTGTATAGTCTGTATACAGGTGTATAAGTAGTCTGTATACAGGTATATAAGTAGTTTGTATACAGGTGTATATGTAGTCTGTATACAGGTGTATATGTAGTCTGTATACAGGTGTATAAGTAGTCTGTATACAGGTGTATATGTAGTCTGTACACAGGTGTTTGTATAGTCTGTATACAGGTATATAAGTAGTCTGTATACAGGTGTATATGTAGTCTGTATACAGGTGTATATGTAGTCTGTATACAGGTGTATATGTAGTCTGTATACAGGTGTATATGTAGTCTGTATACAGGTGTATATGTAGTCTGTACACAGGTGTTTGTATAGTCTGTATACAGGTGTATATGTAGTCTGTACACAGGTGTTTGTATAGTCTGTATACAGGTGTATATGTAGTCTGTATACAGGTGTTTGTATAGGCTGTACACAGGTATATAAGTAGTCTGTATACAGGTGTATATGTAGTCTGTATACAGGTATATAAGTAGTCTGTATACAGGTGTATAAGTGGTCTGTATACAGGTGTATATGTAGTTTGTATACAGGTGTATATGTAGTCTGTACACAGGTGTTTGTATAGTCTGTACACAGGTGTTTGTATAGTCTGTATACAGGTGTATAAGTAGTCGGTATACAGGTATATAAGTAGTCTGTATACAGGTGTATAAGTGGTCTGTATACAGGTGTATATGTAGTCTGTATACAGGTGTATATGTAGTCTGTACACAGGTGTTTGTATAGTCTGTATACAGGTATATAAGTAGTCTGTATACAGGTGTATATGTAGTCTGTATACAGGTGTATATGTAGTCTGTACACAGGTGTTTGTATAGTCTGTATACAGGTGTATAAGTAGTCTGTATACAGGTATATAAGTAGTCTGTATACAGGTGTATAAGTGGTCTGTATACAGGTGTATATGTATTCTGTATACAGGTGTATATGTAGTCTGTATACAGGTGTATAAGTAGTTGTACACAGGTGTATACTGAGTCTGTATACAGGTGTATATGTAGTCTGTATACAGGGGTATATGTAGTCTGTACACAGGTGTTTATATAGTCTGTATACAGGTGTATACTGAGTCTGTATACACAGCATTCCTGCAGATGAGATTACAGTCTCATCATCATCATCTCTGGCACTCCCTGCAGTACATGTGGCTCTGGCATTCCCCAGTGTTTTCTTATAATATCCATGACTATGTTTTAGTACATGGGAACGTCTCCCTGGCTGCCTGCTATACGTTATATGAATGGACCCTGTAATAACGTAGCTGGAGAGATGTAATAACATGCATTATTCCGCGGGCTTCTCTCATTTATTTTTGGCACCAAGCGTGTAAGAGCTGGCGGAACAGCTGCCAATTCATAATCACGACATTGTGTCATTATAATATGTGACAAGCAATCGACGCGGCGCAGCCAGCATTATCATTTCATTGAATGTGAAAGCAGAAAGTCAGATGTGCCGGGGAGAATGTGACACTGCGTATAAAGGGAAACGCTTCCATATATAACCCATCAAATTCAAAGGGCCGAGCAAGACCTCTACTCATCTCCTTCTGAGCGTCACTCCGTACCTGTCCCCACACTCCGTACCTGTCCCCTCACTCCGTACCTGTCCCCTCACTCCGTACCTGTCCCCTCACTCCGTACCTGTCCCCACACTCCGTACCTGTCCCCTCACTCAGTACCTGTCCCCTCACTCAGTACCTGTCCCCTCACTCCGTACCTGTCCCCTCACTCAGTACCTGTCCCCTCACTCAGTACCTGTCCCCTCACTCCGTACCTGTCCCCTCACTCCGTACCTGTCCCCTCACTCTGTACCTGTCCCCTCACTCTGTACCTGTCCCTCAGTACCTGTCCCCTCCCTCAGTACTTGTCAGTTCCTGTCCCCTCACTCCGTACCTGTCCCCTCACTCCGTACCTGTCCCCACACTCCGTACCTGTCCCCTCACTCAGTACCTGTCCCCTCACTCCGTACCTGTCCCCTCACTCCGTACCTGTCCCCACACTCCGTACCTGTCCCCACACTCCGTACCTGTCCCCTCACTCAGTACCTGTCCCCTCACTCCGTACCTGTCCCCTCACTCCGTACCTGTCCCCACACTCCATACCTGTCCCCTCACTTCGTACCTGTCCCCTCACTTCGTACCTGTCCCCTCACTCAGTACCTGTCCCCTCACTCTTTACCTGTCCCCTCACTCTTTACCTGTCCCCTCACTCAGTACCTGTCCCCTCACTCAGTACCTGTCCCTTCACTCTTTACCTGTCCCCTCACTCCGTACCTGTCCCCTCACTCCATACCTGTCCCCTCACTCCGTACCTGTCCCCACACTCCGTACCTGTCCCCTCACTCCGTACCTGTCCCCTCACTCAGTACCTGTCCCCTCACTCAGTACCTGTCCCCTCACTCCGTACCTGTCCCCACACTCCGTACCTGTCCCCTCACGTACCTGTCCCCTCACTCAGTACCTGTCCCCACACTCCGTACCTGTCCCCTCACGTACCTGTCCCCTCACTCAGTACCTGTCCCCTCACTCCGTACCTGTCCCCTCACTCCGTACCTGTCCCCACACTCCGTACCTGTCCCCTCACTCAGTACCTGTCCCCTCACTCAGTACCTGTCCCCTCACTCCGTACCTGTCCCCACACTCCGTACCTGTCCCCTCACTCAGTACCTGTCCCCACACTCCGTACCTGTCCCCACACTCCGTACATGTCCCCTCACTCTGTACCTGTCCCCTCACTCTGTACCTGTCCCCTCACTCCGTACCTGTCCCCTCACTCCGTACCTGTCCCTTCACTCTTTACCTGTCCCCTCACTCCGTACCTGTCCCCTCATTCCGTACCTGTCCCCTCACTCCGTACCTGTCCCCACACTCCGTACCTGTCCCCTCACTCAGTACCTGTCCCCTCACTCGGTACCTGTCCCCACACTCCGTACCTGTCCCCACACTCCGTACCTGTCCCCTCACTCAGTACCTGTCCCCTCACTCAGTACCTGTCCCCTCACTCCATACCTGTCCCCTCACTCCGTACCTGTCCCCACACTCCGTACCTGTCCCCTCACTCAGTACCTGTCCCCTCACTCAGTACCTGTCCCCACACTCCGTACCTGTCCCCACACTCCGTACCTGTCCCCTCACTCAGTACCTGTCCCCACACTCCGTACCTGTCCCCACACTCCGTACCTGTCCCCTCACTCCGTACCTGTCCCCACACTCAGTACCTGTCCCCTCACTCCGTACCTGTCCCCACACTCCGTACCTGTCCCCACACTCCGTACCTGTCCCCTCACTCAGTACCTGTCCCCTCACTCCGTACCTGTCCCCTCACTCAGTACCTGTCCCCTCACTCCGTACCTGTCCCCACACTCCGTACCTGTCCCCTCACTCAGTACCTGTCCCCACACTCCGTACCTGTCCCCTCACTCCGTACCTGTCCCCTCACTCCGTACCTGTCCCCACACTCCGTACCTGTCCCCTCACTCCGTACCTGTCCCCACACTCCGTAACTGTCCCCACACTCCGTAACTGTCCCCACACTCCGTACCTGTCCCCTCACTCAGTACCTGTCCCCTCACTCCGTACCTGTCCCCTCACTCCGTACCTGTCCCCTCACTCTTTACCTGTCCCCTCACTCTTTACCTGTCCCTCACTCCGTACCTGTCCCCACACTCAGTAGCTGTCCCCTCACTCCGTACCTGTCCCCTCACTCAGTACCTGTCCCCTCACTCCGTACCTGTCCCCTCACTCCGTACCTGTCCCCTCACTCCGTACCTGTCCCCACACTCCGTACCTGTCCCCTCACTCAGTACCTGTCCCCTCACTCCGTACCTGTCCCCTCACTCCGTACCTGTCCCCACACTCCGTACCTGTCCCCTCACTCAGTACCTGTCCCCACACTCCGTACCTGTCCCCTCACTCCGTACCTGTCCCCTCACTCCGTACCTGTCCACACACTCCGTACCTGTCCCCTCACTCAGTACCTGTCCCCACACTCCGTACCTGTCCCCTCACTCAGTACCTGTCCCCTCACTCCGTACCTGTCCCCACACTCCGTAACTGTCCCCACACTCCGTACCTGTCCCCTCACTCAGTACCTGTCCCCACACTCCGTACCTGTCCCCTCACTCCGTACCTGTCCCCTCACTCAGTACCTGTCCCCTCACTCCGTACCTGTCCCCTCACTCTTTACCTGTCCCCTCACTCTTTACCTGTCCCTCACTCCGTACCTGTCCCCACACTCAGTACCTGTCCCCACACTCCGTACCTGTCCCCTCACTCAGTACCTGTCCCCTCACTCCGTACCTGTCCCCTCACTCCGTACCTGTCCCCTCACTCCGTACCTGTCCCCACACTCCGTACCTGTCCCCTCACTCAGTACCTGTCCCCTCACTCCGTACCTGTCCCCACACTCCGTACCTGTCCCCTCACTCCGTACCTGTCCCCACACTCCGTACCTGTCCCCTCACTCAGTACCTGTCCCCTCACTCCGTACCTGTCCCCACACTCCGTACCTGTCCCCTCACTCAGTACCTGTCCCCTCACTCCGTACCTGTCCCCACACTCCGTACCTGTCCCCTCACTCAGTACCTGTCCCCTCACTCCGTACCTGTCCCCACACTCCGTACCTGTCCCCACACTCCGTACCTGTCCCCTCACTCAGTACCTGTCCCCACACTCCGTACCTGTCCCCACACTCCGTACATGTCCCCTCACTCCGTACCTGTCCCCTCACTCCGTACCTGTCCCCACACTCCGTACCTGTCCCCTCACTCTTTACCTGTCCCCTCACTCCGTACCTGTCCCCTCACTCCGTACCTGTCCCCACACTCAGTACCTGTCCCCACACTCAGTACCTGTCCCCTCACTCCGTACCTGTCCCCTCACTCCGTACCTGTCCCCACACTCCGTACCTGTCCCCTCACTCCGTACCTGTCCCCTCACTCCGTACCTGTCCCCTCATTTTTTACCTGTCCCCTCACTCCGTACCTGTCCCCTCACTCCGTACCTGTCCCCACACTCAGTACCTGTCCCCACACTCCGTACCTGTCCCCTCACTCGGTACCTGTCCCCTCACTCGGTACCTGTCCCCACACTCCGTACCTGTCCCCACACTCCGTACCTGTCCCCTCACTCAGTACCTGTCCCCACACTCAGTACCTGTCCCCACACTCCGTACCTGTCCCCTCACTCAGTACCTGTCCCCTCACTCTGTACCTGTCCCCTCACTCCGTACCTGTCCCCTCACTCCGTACCTGTCCCCACACTCCGTACCTGTCCCCTCACTCAGTACCTGTCCCCTCACTCAGTACCTGTCCCCTCACTCCGTACCTGTCCCCTCACTCTTTACCTGTCCCCTCACTCTTTACCTGTCCCCTCACTCTGTACCTGTCCCCACACTCCGTACCTGTCCCCACACTCCGTACCTGTCCCCTCACTCCGTACCTGTCCCCTCACTCCGTACCTGTCCCCTCACTCCGTACCTGTCCCCTCACTCTTTACCTGTCCCCTCACTCTTTACCTGTCCCTCACTCCGTACCTGTCCCCACACTCAGTACCTGTCCCCACACTCCGTACCTGTCCCCTCACTCAGTACCTGTCCCCTCACTCCGTACCTGTCCCCTCACTCCGTACCTGTCCCCTCACTCTTTACCTGTCCCCTCACTCCGTACCTGTCCCTCACTCCGTACCTGTCCCCTCACTCCGTACCTGTCCCCTCACTCAGTACCTGTCCCCTCACTCCGTACCTGTCCCCACACTCCGTACCTGTCCCCACACTCAGTACCTGTCCCCTCACTCAGTACCTGTCCCCTCACTCAGTACCTGTCCCCTCACTCCGTACCTGTCCCCTCACTCAGTACCTGTCCCCTCACTCCGTACCTGTCCCCACACTCCGTACCTGTCCCCTCACTCCGTACCTGTCCCCACACTCCGTACCTGTCCCCTCACTCAGTACCTGTCCCCTCACTCCGTACCTGTCCCCACACTCCGTACCTGTCCCCTCACTCCGTACCTGTCCCCACACTCCGTACCTGTCCCCTCACTCAGTACCTGTCCCCTCACTCCGTACCTGTCCCCACACTCCGTACCTGTCCCCTCACTCAGTACCTGTCCCCTCACTCCGTACCTGTCCCCACACTCCGTACCTGTCCCCTCACTTAGTACCTGTCCCCTCACTCCGTACCTGTCCCCACACTCCGTACCTGTCCCCACACTCCGTACCTGTCCCCTCACTCAGTACCTGTCCCCACACTCCGTACCTGTCCCCACACTCCGTACATGTCCCCTCACTCAGTACATGTCCCCTCACTCCGTACCTGTCCCCACACTCCGTACCTGTCCCCTCACTCTTTACCTGTCCCCTCACTCCGTACCTGTCCCCTCACTCCGTACCTGTCCCCACACTCAGTACCTGTCCCCACACTCAGTACCTGTCCCCTCACTCCGTACCTGTCCCCTCACTCCGTACCTGTCCCCACACTCCGTACCTGTCCCCTCACTCCGTACCTGTCCCCTCATTTTTTACCTGTCCCCTCACTCCGTACCTGTCCCCTCACTCCGTACCTGTCCCCACACTCCGTACCTGTCCCCTCACTCGGTACCTGTCCCCTCACTCGGTACCTGTCCCCACACTCCATACCTGTCCCCACACTCCATACCTGTCCCCTCACTCAGTACCTGTCCCCACACTCCGTACCTGTCCCCTCACTCAGTACCTGTCCCCTCACTCAGTACCTGTCCCCTCACTCCGTACCTGTCCCCTCACTCCGTACCTGTCCCCACACTCAGTACCTGTCCCCTCACTCAGTACCTGTCCCCTCACTCCGTACCTGTCCCCACACTCCGTACCTGTCCCCTCACTCTGTACCTGTCCCTGTCCCCTCACTCTTTACCTGTCCCCTCACTCCGTACCTGTCCCCTCACTCAGTACCTGTCCCCTCACTCAGTACCTGTCCCCTCACTCCGTACCTGTCCCCACACTCCGTACCTGTCCCCTCACTCAGTACCTGTCCCCACACTCCGTACCTGTCCCCTCACTCCGTACCTGTCCGCTCACTCAGTACCTGTCCCCTCACTCCGTACCTGTCCCCTCACTCCGTACCTGTCCCCTCACTCTTTACCTGTCCCCTCACTCTTTACCTGTCCCCTCACTCCGTACCTGTCCCCTCACTCCGTACCTGTCCCCACACTCAGTACCTGTCCCCTCACTCCGTACCTGTCCCCACACTCCGTACCTGTCCCCTCACTCCTGTCCCCTCACTCCGTACCTGTCCCCACACTCCGTACCTGTCCCCTCACTCAGTACCTGTCCCCTCACTCCGTACCTGTCCCCACACTCCGTACCTGTCCCCTCACTCAGTACCTGTCCCCACACTCCGTACCTGTCCCCTCACTCCGTACCTGTCCCCTCACTCCGTACCTGTCCCCACACTCCGTACCTGTCCCCTCACTCAGTACCTGTCCCCACACTCCGTACCTGTCCCCTCACTCAGTACCTGTCCCCTCACTCCGTACCTGTCCCCACACTCCGTACCTGTCCCCACACTCCGTACCTGTCCCCTCACTCAGTTCCTGTCCCCACACTCCGTACCTGTCCCCTCACTCCGTACCTGTCCCCTCACTCCGTACCTGTCCCCTCACTCAGTACCTGTCCCCACACTCCGTACCTGTCCCCTCACTCAGTACCTGTCCCCACACTCTGTACCTGTCCCCTCACTCAGTACCTGTCCCCTCACTCTGTACCTGTCCCCTCACTCCGTACCTGTCCCCACACTCCGTACCTGTCCCCTCACTCCGTACCTGTCCCCACACTCCGTACCTGTCCCCTCACTCAGTACCTGTCCCCACACTCCGTACCTGTCCCCTCACTCAGTACCTGTCCCCTCACTCAGTACTTGTCCCCTCACTCCGTACCTGTCCCCACACTCCGTACCTGTCCCCACACTCCGTACCTGTCCCCTCACTCAGTACCTGTCCCCACACTCCGTACCTGTCCCCTCACTCCGTACCTGTCCGCTCACTCCGTACCTGTCCCCTCACTCCGTACCTGTCCCCTCACTCCGTACCTGTCCCCTCACTCTGTACCTGTCCCCTCACTCAGTACCTGTCCCCTCACTCAGTACCTGTCCCCTCACTCAGTACCTGTCCCCACACTCCGTACCTGTCCCCTCACTCAGTACCTGTCCCCTCACTCAGTACCTGTCCCCTCACTCCGTACCTGTCCCCTCACTCTTTACCTGTCCCCTCACTCCATACCTGTCCCCTCACTCCGTACCTGTCCCCTCACTCCGTACCTGTCCCTTCACTCAGTGCCTGTCCCCTCACTCCGTACCTGTCCCCTCACTCCGTACCTGTCCCCTCACTCTTTACCTGTCCCCTCACTCAGTACCTGTCCCCTCACTCAGTACCTGTCCCCACACTCCGTACCTGTCCCCTCACTCCGTACCTGTCCCCTCACTCCGTACCTGTCCCCTCACTCTGTACCTGTCCCCTCACTCTGTACCTGTCCCCTCACTCTGTAACTGTCCCCTCCCTCTGTACCTGTCCCCTCACTCAGTACCTGTCCCCTCACTCAGTACCTGTCCCCTCACTCCGTACCTGTCCCCTCACTCCGTACCTGTCCCCTCACATAGTACCTGTCCCCTCACTCAGTACCTGTCCCCTCACTACGTACCTGTCCCCCCACTCAGTACCTGTCCCTTGCGCCTGTCCCCTCACTCAGTACCTGTCCCCTCACTCTGTACCTGTCCCCTCACTCTATACCTGTCCCCTCACTCCGTACCTGTCCCCTCACTCCGTACCTGTCCCCTCACTCTGTACCTGTCCCCTCACTCAGTACCTGTCCCTTCACTCTTTACCTGTCCCCTCACTCCGTACCTGTCCCCTCACTCTGTACCTGTCCCCTCACTCCGTACCTGTCCCCTCACTCTGTACCTGTCCCCTCACTCAGTACTTGTCAGTACCTGTCCCCTCACTCAGTACCTGTCCCCTCACTCCGTACCTGGCCCCTCATTCCATACCTGGCCCCTGCGCCTGTCCCCTCACTCAGTACCTGTCAGTACCTGTCCCCTCACTCCGTACCTGGCCCCTGCACCTGTCACACTTGGTTTCCCAGCTTGGTTTTACTGTCTGAGAATATTCACAATGCCCCATCGGCCTCTCACCCTGCAGCCTACCTAATATCTGCTATCTGCCCCGGTCCCCGGGACTATCTGCTGGCCCATGCCTTCTGTCCACAGTCTGAAACAGCTGGAAGTAGAGATGAGCGGGCTCAGTTTCCAGGAACCAAGTCCACCCAAACTTTGAGTTTTTCCGCCAAGCACGGATTCCAAAATGACCGAAAATGTCATCCTCCCGGCGTCAGATCTCACGTGTTTTGGATTCGCTGATTTGGACGCCATTTTACACAGTACTCTGGACAGAGATCACATCCACCAGACTGCCAGCTCATTATAGCAATATTTATTACAGTATTAGGACCTTTCCTGGTGCATTGCAGACAGCCCAGAGTTCCTCATTTTATTATTGGTGCACAGTCAGTCACACTGGTGCTGTAACTGCCTGCAGTGCAGCCCAGAGTTCCTCATACAGGGGCAGCACTAACCCTTGGTGCACACTGATGTTGTTGTTTTTTAGTCACTGCCCGCAGTGCAGCCCTGAGCTCCTCATACAGCGGCAGCACTAACCCTTGGAGCACACTGGTGTTGTTGTTGTTTTTTAGTTACTGCCCGCAGTGCAGCCCTGAGCTCCTCATACAGGGGCAGCATTAACCCTCGGTGCACACTGGTGTTGTTTGTTTTTTTTAGTCACTGCCCACAGTGCAGCCCTGAGCTCCCCATACAGGGGCAGCACTAACCCTTGGAGCACACTGGTGTTGTTGTTTTTTTTAGTCGCTGCCCGCAGTGCAGCCCTGAGCTCCTCATACAGGGGCAGCATTAACCCTTGGTGCAAACTGGTGTACTTTTTTGTCACTGCTCACAGTGCAGCATTAACCTTCTATTTGGTGCACACTGGTGTATGCCACCATTACTATAATAAGTGCAGTTATTCGCAGTAGTGTGTACAAAATAAGTATGAAATGGCAAAAAAAACAACTTGTTTTTTTCAGAGCCACTATGTTAATAATATAAGCACTGTGAGTGCACTAACAACTTAGATAACAGTTCTTATTTATTGACAGCATTAAAACAATTGCAGGGAAAGGAATAAAGTGGTGGGCAAGGCTACACAATCCTTAGACCATGATGATCCTTGGAGCGGGCCCTGCCTACCCTGTAAGCACCACAACCAGGCCCTTAGGGAACTAGCCCCCAGTGGCCCATAGGCACCCACGCCCTTGTGGCCCAACCGTCCAAAGCTGGTTCTGAGCAAGTGTCCATTCACCATGGGTGATTCTGCAAACCTCATTCAGGTGCCGCTGTTCTTGCTGCTGCTGCTATCTTTTGCCGTACGCAATATGCGACTGTATGCTAATATGGGCAGAAGCTTACCTGAGCATAGGGACGCCCACTGCTGTTGCATCATTTCTGTCCGACGGCATATAATTGCTGATACATCGGTACCATCGTCACATATCGGGTGATGTCGCAGAGTCTGAGTGCCTCTGTAGTCGTGCATGATGATCTGCTCTCCCGGGATGCAGAGGTTTCTCCAGTAGCAAGTAAGATCGCAACTGCTAATTTATGCCCGCCCATAAAATGCCGTATGAGTGGCCAAGACACGCTGCGTTTATCTGACCACTCCCCGTTCCCACTCCCAAACGTCTACCTGTCACTCACTCTGCGACTAATCCCTCGATGTACAGAGAGCCCCCAAAAAAGAGTCTTCTTTCCTTCTCTACAATCTGTAACACAGTACGATGTGACTTGGGAGCGCCACCAGCCTTAGGACACAACCCAGATGCTGTAATCTTTATGTCGGTTCATTCTATTATAGTTTCACTGCAGAATCTCCGCTACTTTCTCTTGGAAATTGTAAATCACTCCAATCACAGCAAAAAGTGTCAACTTCATAAATTCCCCACTGATGTCATTTAAAGGGCCAGTACCCTATTAGCTGCTATCTTTTTTGGGCTGATATAAACAGACGGTCATTCTCCAAACATTAAACATAATTCATAATAAATAATTTCTAATGCTAAAAAGGGTCCTGATCCCGACCTCTGCTTTTATTAATAATGACATCACTGAATTAATATAGATAAATTATAACTAGAGCTTTATATTTATTTACTCTCACACATGTACTAGGGCATCTCGGCATCTCAGCATTCCACAGTAGCTTCCTCCATTTCTAAGTAAGACAGGCTCTGTAACATTCATGTCCTCCTGCCCATGTAGCGTTGTCATCACATGCAATGAAAATACAGTACATATAGTATGGTGCTTCCATTAAGTATATAGGAACTTCTAGTACCTTAGTTGGAATAACAATGCAAGAACCAATGGCTGTTGCTGCTGCTCACACAGCAATTGTAGGGCCTGGGAATAGAATAGGTAAGGCTCCCACCTACTTCCCCCCACCTCACCTCACCTTACGCTCTCCCTGCGCCGGTTGGTGCTCCCAGGACAAGGCTGCAGAGCACTAGGTGACAGCCCTAGGCACACCCGCAGCAGGGAGGGACGACATCAGCAGCACAGGTAAGGTGTCTGGAGCAGGCAGCTATAGAAAGACAGCAATCGGAGCTCACAGACCGGCAGCCAATCAGGAGCTGCTGCTGGGTATTCAAAATGCCCCTCTATGGCAGCCTGTGGTGCGCTCCAATTCACATTGCTGCCATGCGAGCCCCCTCACAGTCAGGGCCCAGGACTGGAGTCCCGGCAGTCCCCCCCTGATGGCAGCCCTGGGTATCACAGTTACACACACTGGGCCTGATTCTGAGTCTGACAATCTTCTTATTGAGTAGTTGAACAATTATTTGCAATTGCACATGCTGGAGAATTTAAGATAACCCCCATGGCGCATACGTTACACCGGTGCTGATACTTGGCCTGATCCCTGTCTGTGCGCACATGCCTGCACAGCTGAAATTTTCCCGGCTACAGCATTGCTAATCGTCACAAGTGAAGCTGTAGCCCAGAGCAGAACACAGACGCCCAACGGAGCCATCGAAAGCTGAACATTGCCACTGCATACAGACATGAATTAGGCTCTCTTGTCATTACGTTGGGTACATAGGCAAACTCAGGGGGGGGGTTTCCAGCTACCAGGAAACACCCCTCTGCTTGGCCAACGGCTCAAATTATGACCATGATAGCACTGGTGTATAATAAGATTGCGAGAGCTGCCACAACATCATGCAGTGTAAGGGACAGAGCGGAACTGCTGCACATGGCCAGTGGTAGCAGCTTCTTCTACAAAGTTTGCTGTGTGTGTGGATATGAGCGCTCAAGCAGTGCACTGGACCAGAGAGCAGCTAGCAGGAAGAAGAGACAGGAGCCTTACCATAAGGTGGGAGAATGTGTGTTTAGGAAGTGCAGTTCTGTCTCCTACTGGTTCTATTATAGTTGTGTATTTATTTATCATTGGATGTTTAACCGATGTTTAATCTTTTGCTGACCACTTATGTTATTTTTATTAGTTAAATATATTTTATACAGCCTATACTCTAGACTTTCTATAGTTTTAATTATTAATACCATAATGTGTATATACTGTATATGTGCAGGGTCCCACAGGTTCTTCAACCACTCCCTCCAGACTCCCACACTTGCTCAGATTGTGAATTGCAGTTGGAAACCCCCCTCTAGAAATCCTGCATCTGCCTCTGGGGTACAGGATCATTGAGTGCCAAATTGCAACTCACCCTACAAGATACAATGAGTTGCCCTACACTTGTTCTCATCCTACCCTGTCATTCTATTACTGTGTGTTGTTCGTAAGATGTGTCTATTTACTGTACATTCATTTGCCCAATTACAATTTTGCTGTGCGCGTTCCTTGTACGGAGCTGTGTACACTTTGCGGGACCAAGAAATGTAATAATAATAATATTAATAATAGTAATTTGCCTATGATTTATTTTAGACTAAATGGGGTTTATTTACTAAGCTCCCGATTTTGACCGAGATGGCGTTTTTTCTTCAAAGTGTCATCTCGGTCATTTACTAAACACTAATCACGGCAGTGATGAGGTCATTCGTATTTTTTTGCTAGTCCAAGGTCAAAATTACGAATGAATACACCATCGGTCAAATTACGCCTGTTTAGATATGAATCTCGGTCATTTACTAACCATTCGTAATTGCATTTGCTGCCGCGAAAATGCTTTCGCGGCCGCGAAAAATTACGATTCGCATTTTTTTCCTAAAAAAAAACGCGCCAGCCTTTGAAAACCGCGTTTACATGTGAACTTAATTATCCATTACTCACACCTGATTTTTTGGGCCTATAAAAGTGTTTCAGGCACATTCTGAACTACTCTCACTCTGAAATGGCTGCTGTAGTGTGTGGCAATGGTTTTTTGTTGGCTGTGGGATACGTTAGACTGCTCCATGAGGCTTCCAGGAATCAGGACCAGGTAAGTGAACATGGCCAACAGGTTGTCCAGGTACCGCGGAGGCTGCGCCAGCCTCGTTTTTTTAGAGGGCGTTTAAACTTAAATGCATTGTCCGATGATAGGGTCATACAGATGTTCCGCCTAAATAGAAACAACATTTTCCACCTGTATGACCTTGTCAAACTGGGCATAGACCCTGAGACAGCACGCTCTTGCTCTGTCTCAGGCCTACACAAACTCCTGGCTGTGTTACACTTTATGGCTACTGGGAGCTTCCAGGCTGTGGCAGGCGACGTCATTGGGATCTCACAGCCCACCTTTTCAAAATATTTGATGCAGGTGAGTCTAAAAATACATATGCGGTTATGGCTAAGTGTTGCTTGTGTAAGTTGAAACACCACAGTATTGTAGAGAATACCTAACATGACACTCACCTTAGCTTATTTAATGTCCACTCAGGTTTTGGATGTGTTGGAGCCACACATTAAAGCCTCAATCTGCTTCCCTACTGAGGAGTCGGAGTGGAGTGCTGTCAGGGTAGCTTTCTATGAGCTTGCAGGCATGCCCAATGTGCTGGGGGCCATAGATTGCACACACGTTCAGCTGAGATCACCTAAGGGCCGCCAGTATATATATACTAATAGGCATATGGATCAATCAACTAATGTCCAGGTGGTCTGTGATGCAAAATTAAAAATTATGAGTGTTGTTGCAGGTTACCCTGGTGCCTGCCATGACTCCTTCATCCTCAGTCAGTCATCGCTCTTCGATAAATTTGAGGAGGGACAAATGCCTGATGGCTGGCTGTTGGGTATGTTGAAAATGTTATGTGTGTATGTCTTTTAACCACAGCCTAGATTTTGGAGGAGGTGATAGAATAATCTAACATATGTCCTAATGTTGACTATATATGTTTTTCAGGTGATGGGGGTTACGGCTGCTACTCTTGGCTCCTTACTCCATTGTCCCAACCTGATTCTCCTGCTGAACACAGTTATAATCATGCACATAAGGCTACGCGGAATGTGATAGAAAGATGTTTTGGGGTGCTGAAGTCACGTTTTCGGTGTCTGGATAAATCTGGTGGCCTTTTGTTGTATAGTCCCTCAAAGGTGACTCGGATTGTGTTCTGCTGCTGTTTTCTCCATAATCTGTGTTTAAGTCAACATCTGGCACATGATGAGGGAGAAAGCAGTCAGCAAGCAGAGGAGTTAGATACATCTGGTGACAGTGTGAGTACAATTGTAGGGAGGCAGGTACGTCAAGAAGTGATCCTGCGATATTTTACAGGTAAGTTTTATTATGCTGTAATTATCCTTCACTAAACACTTTGCTCTACTTTCTATTGTGTGTTCTGTTACTTACTGTTTGTTGTTTATAGTGGTGTGTCCATTGTGCTTAGTTGATGCTAACAAAACATTTACAGTCATTACCCTTGAAAAACATAACTACATACATACAGACCAGCTTCATAAATTTTGGAGACGGACACAGGATTGTGTTTTTTTATCAAATTCTTTTATTTATTTGCACAAAAAGATTTCTGTTATTTTTTTCGCTTGTGTGTGCTGGGTGCTGGCTCACTGGCACGTGCTCTTGAGGAACGCCGGACAGGGGAGGTTACTGGCGTTTGAACTGGGGTCGTGGTCCCCGAGCTGGAGGTAACTTGCTGAGCACCCATCATAGCAATATTGCTGCTCAAATTATTTAAACTGGCAATCAGCTGAGTGTTTGTAGCAGTGTGGCTGGCTACAATCCTGGATAAGGCCTCATTCACCACTTGATTGTGTTGAATTATCTGAACGAGTGCCTGCTGATGTCGCTGTTGTTCATCTATAATGCGGGATAAATTTGCATTCATTTGGCTGTTTTCAGCCCTAATTTGCTCCATTGAGGTAGCCATTCTCCCTACTTGTACTATCAGTCTGCCCGAGTTGCGACTAATACGCGGTAGATGATGGGGCAGACTGGCAAGGTGTTGTGTATGTTGGGTCAGGGTGGCATTGCTTTGGGCCTGTTGGCTTGTCCAACTTGCCCAAAAATCGGCAGGAATTTGGCTTGGGGGCGGAGCTTGTGCCAGTTGGGGACTGCTGGATGGTTGGGGTATATCCTGCAACTGGATTGGCATGCTTGGATCAACAGCTGTAAGTTGCAGTGTGAAGGATGGCTGTTGTTCTGTTCCCTGCTGGTCCTGGGCGGACATCAAGTTGTGCTCTGTATGGGGTAGGCAACATGCAATGTTGTAATTTAGTAAATTTGGCGTGGCTAATTCAACACATTAATACATTCCTAATACTAAATTATTTGCATTATTAGCACTTGTTTTTCTCTACTTTAACAATTTTTAACATTTTTAAATTAAAAAACCAACACAGGCGCAAACATTGCCAAATTTGCAGATTCCTCACCTAACTAACTTCCCTCTACAACATTACACTGTTAGATTCCCTCCCCTCACCACGATATAGACTACTTACCTGTATAGTCCAGAGGAGCTGAGCAAGTAAGCCATCTACATACTGGACAGGGGCGATGTGTGAACACTCTAATGGTTTTTTTTTTTTGGTCCAAAATTTAATTGTCTTCATATTTTTTAAAAATGTGAACGTGTGTGTGCTTAATGTATACTCAAATCTGTTCTTTTCATACAAATAGGTTGTCTAGACCATCCACTAAGACCTTATCTATTTTTATTAAAGCACCTTGAGCAATTGAAGACGTTACATCACATTGATTGTTGATGAAAACATGTAAACTCCAAACCAACTAACAACATCTTAAGTGTACTGTGTATATTATTGCTTATGTGTTTAATTTATGTTTTTACTCACCAGATAACTGAGGTGATCTGGGCTCATCACTCTGCGAACTCGCCAATAGTGCCAGTGGTGGCTGGGGTGACACTGCCGATAGTCTTCGCCTGGGTGGGGATGATGGAGGTGCTGAATCAGAGCCAAGACGCCGTGTCTTAGTTGGCCTCCTGGGTAAGTGGCCCAAGCCCTGTGATGGCCGCCTTACAGGAGGTCGGCTTCCAGAAGCAGAACCTAGGTGCAAAATTTAAAATTAATATTTTGTACTTCTATGTGTTTTCAGAATATGTGACTACAGTAAAGACTTACCTGCAATACCGGCATCATCCTGACTGGTCTGAGGCCTGTCTGGGCGGCTGGTCTGTGTGACTGTGGAAAAAGTGACCCCAACATTATTACCATGTTTTTTAAAAAATGACCCAGTGAAAAACATTAATGTACTGTAAGCATCTATTTGGTTTTGTTAAAAAAAATTATTTAAGCTTAAGAGCTTCTACATTCATGATTTTGAGTTGAATATCAAAATGTACTTGATGTGGCACACAATAAATATTTTTCAAAAAAGTTTTTTTACTCAGATATTGCAGAGATTGAGTACTTGCAAATGTTTTTATAATGTAATGTTTTAAAAATTGCCCCGCTTTTAAGTTTTTAGTTAAAACAAAAACCTTTTGAGGATTTTTAACAAACACACATGTTCAAGCATTATCGCCAAAAAT
This sequence comes from Pseudophryne corroboree, assembly GCF_028390025.1. Taxonomy (NCBI): domain Eukaryota; kingdom Metazoa; phylum Chordata; class Amphibia; order Anura; family Myobatrachidae; genus Pseudophryne; species Pseudophryne corroboree. Next base: position 832,768,286 of record NC_086448.1, read on the forward strand.
TGCACCAAAAAAAATAAAAAAACTTTTAAAAACACTGCACATGTTTTGTTTAAAAATTAAAAAAAAAAAATGCTACAGTAAGGAGAAAAAAACACATTCAAAACACAAACACACCTTAAGGGAGCATAGGCATGCAATCTGTTTTGTGCAAAAAAAAACATCCTTTAAACTTTAAAAATGAAATTAACTAAATTTAACAGACATTTTAAGAATATTACAAAACAAACTTACCATCCTGCGTGGGTCGGTCCGAATCCCGGACATGAGTAGCAGACACCACTTCGCCAGGAATCAATGCCCGCACAGGCTCCTCCCAGTCCCGATAGCTTACACGTAAAGGTGGCCCACCTCCGGTTCTCCGTGCAGATTTGGACTCTTTGGCCATCTTGGCCTTGACACGCCGCTTAATATCATAGAAACGCTTGCGGCACGTGTCCTCTGTCCGCCTCACCACACCCGCACTATTCACAGCAAGTATGACTTGCCCCCACAGGGCAGACTTCCTGCGGGAGGACACCCTGGCAGCATCCTGACCAAACAATTGGCGATGGTGCTTCATCAGCTCACGCACCAACGCCATGTTTTCAGCATAGCTGAACTTTATATTCCTTCCAGTCTTGGTAGTGGTGCGTGGCTGCGGAGCCACAACACCATCACTATCACTGGAAAATCCAGCAACAGGCACCCCCTCCTCCTCCTCCTCACTAACCTCCTCCCTCTCACTACCCCCCTCCACCTCACTACCAGCCTCCACCTCACTACGAGCCTCCACCTCACTACCAGCCTCCACCTCACTAACCTCCGCCACCACACTGACCTCTGAGTCCGACATGACAAACAACATAAAACACAGAAAAATGAAAACACAAAACACACTCCTCCACTACTCCTACTACACACCACACAGCCAACACACACGCTCACTCACTCACTCACTCACTCACTCACTCACAAACAATGACAAAAGACTGTAAAAAAAAAACAAGGACAAAAAAGTTTACAAACTGGGAAAAAACAATACTACAAAGATCACAAGACTCCTAACACACACAGTACAGCACTCAACAATCACCAAACTCCTCTCCAAATCCACCAAAAACTCCACCAAACTCACCAACTCCAAATACACCTTCCTCTCTCCTCTCCACTAGCTAAACCCACGAGGTGCGGAGTGTTTGGGGCGTTTTTATAGTAACATGCACAGACACTCCTCCTTCACGAATACAACCAATCACGGCCGCGTGACGTAAACGAAACTTAGGAGTAAAAACGCGGCCGCAAATTCCAAATCACTGCCGTAACAGACTTGTGACGCAGTCGTAAAAAAAACGCAACAACGCGGCCGCAAAATAGCAAACGCGGCCGCATTCAGCAGCAAAAAAGCACGAATGACATCGACATCGGAAGATACGGAAAATACGAATACGACTGCTTAGTAAATGAGTCGTAATCAATTCAAAAAGTTGCAGTTTTACACTGTCGATGTCAGTCGTGATTGAACTTGAACATGATTCTGAAAAATACGAATCTTAGTAAATATACCCCAATGTCTCCCTCTAGTGTCTAGATATTAGAATTGCAGAGAAGTGAAAACTTTAAAGCACCATTAGACCTACTGTAAATAGATTTTCTCTTGTATGTAAGAGCTACTGACAGAAAATAAAGATATGTAAGGTTTCCCTGGACTGTACAAGCTGAGATATCTGATATTTCATTTACACTCCATTATAGGATAAAACCTCTAGCAATCGGCTATAACATTATCTGTGGTATTTAAACATCTTTGAAAGTTTTTATCCATAGCTTACTTGTACTTATAGATATCCTATAAGAGCTAGAAGCGTGTAAATAGCTTATTACATAGAGAAAGCTAGCACAGGGGATACTATTGTATGTGGGATTGTACTAAATATTTAAAAACAGTGATAACATTAAAACTCCATGAAAGTGGCAGCGACTCATCAGGCTGCAGCCTAGGGTGCAGGGGATTTGGGGGGTGCCTGCAACGAAAACCTATCTACATGAAGACTCATTCGCCTCCCCACCCCTGCTCCACTTCCTCAGGAGGCCCATGTGGCTTGTTGTCGCCCTCCCCCATGGCGAACGTAGCTGTCACCCTGTTTTGGCAGTAAAAACGGAGGGACGCATTGCAGAGGAAGGGAGCAGTGTGTGGGCTGTGGTCGGACAATAGTTGCTTATAATTGGAGCTGGGAAAGGTACAAAGAGCACCTCAGTGCGGTGATGGCAGAGGAATCCCATCAGATCCCTCTATGTAATGCAGGATCTCCTTCCCATAAGAAGTAGCCAGGCTCCGTCAATTAATGAAAACTGAAGATGGCGTTGGTTTCGGCAGGCAAATTCCAAAAACTTTCAGTTTTCGGTGGTTTGCTGAATACTAGGCAGCCCCACCAGGCCCTTAATATTGAATGGGCCCATTGCTTAAAACATACAAGAACTAACATTTATGTGTAACGGGCTCCTTAAAGATGATAAAGAGGCCCCTATATCTTAGGAATAGGCTAGGGAAGGTTAGCGTCTGACTCTTAGTCATCTTTCCATACATCCTTTTCCTAATCAACTATAATGATTTGATACATTAGCTGCTAGGAACTAGAGGTGTGCGGCGGACACTTTTCGTGTTTTAATATTGGTTCTGGTTCCATACTCGTGTTTTGGATCGGGATTGGTTTTGCCAAAACCACCCTTTTGTGTTTTGGTTTTGGATCTGGATGATTTTTGGGAAAAAAAACATAAAAACAGCTAAAATCACAGAATTTGGGGGTAATTTTGCTCCTGCGGTATTATTAACCTCAATAACATTCATTTCCACTCATTTCCAGTCTATTCTGAACGGGATCAGTACGTAATCCCGCCGGATGGAATCCCGGTGGTCGGAATAATGACACCGGAATCCCGACTGGCACAATCCCGACAGGGCACACAAATTTTTTCTCCCTCTATGGGTGTCGTGGACACTCTCACAGAGGGAGAATATGTTGGGATTGTGCCGGACGGGATCCTGGTGTCGGTATTCCGACCACCGGGATTCCGTCCGGCGGGATCTTGACCGTATCCCTTCTGAACACCTCACAATATTGTTTTTAGGCCAAAAGGTTGCACCGAGGTGGCTGCTAAGCGACCCAAGTGTGCGGCACAAACACCTGGCCCATCTAGGAGTGGCACTGCAGTCCCACTGCGCTAATGGCGGATACCAGACGCACGTCTAACACCAGCATAGTTGTTATGGCCTCAGTAATCTGCTTTGCAACAGGGTATATATATACGGCAGTTACACTGGAATTATATGGCAGTACCACTGGACATATACGACAGTATCACTGGATTTATACGGCAGTACCACTGGAATATACGGCAGTATCACTGGACTGGATTTATACGCTAGTACCACTGGACTTATACGGCAGTACCACTGGACTGGACTTATACGCCAATACAGTACCACTGTAATTATACGGCAGGATCCCTGGAATTATAAGACAGTACCACTGGACTGGATTTATACGCCAGTACCACTGGAATTATACGGCAGTACCACTGGACTGGACTTATACGCCAATACAGTACCACTGTAATTATACGGCAGGATCCCTGGAATTATAAGGCAGTACCACTGGACTGGATTTATACGCCAGTACCACTGGAATTATACGGCAGGATCACTGGAATTATACGGCAGGATCACTGGAATTATATGCCAGTACCACTGGAATTATACGGCAGGATCACAGGACATATACGGCAGTATCACTGGACATATATACGGCAGCACAGGGACACCACCACTGGACTGATGCAGCACAACACAGCACCACTGGACTGGACTTATACAGCAGCACTGGACATATGTCAGCAGAGGACACAACCACTGTGACTGGACAGATGCAGAACAACACAGCACCACTGGACTGATGCAGCACAACACAGCACCACTGGACTGGACTTATACAGCAGCACTGGACATATGGCAGCAGAGGATACCACCACTGTGACTGGGCTGATGCAGCACAACACACCACCACTGTACTGATGCAGGACAACACACCACCACTGGACGGATGCAGGACAACACACCACCACTGGACTGATGCAGGACAACACACCACCACTGGACTGATGCAGCACAACACAGCACCACTGGACTCGACTTATACAGCAGCACTGGACATATGGCAGCAGAGGACACAACCACTGTGACTGGACTGATGCAGCACAAGACACCACCACTGGACTGATGCAGGACACTGAGGATGGAGACACGTCCTCTCTCTACACTCTCCAATGCCGGAGTGAAAATGGCGGGGACACGCGGCTCCTTATATGGAATCCAAACCCCGCGAGAATCCGACAGCGGGATGATGATGTTTTGCCTCGTTCTGGTTTCCGAGACAGGCGGGAAAACCCGAGCCTGACTCGGATCTGGGCTCGGGTAGTGAAGTCCAGTAGGGTTCGGTTCTCCCAGGAACTAAACCCGCTCATCTCTACTAGGAACCAATATAAATATAAGGTGTAGACAAGGTGAAGACATCCCCTGATGAAGTCTTCTAAAACGAAATGCGTAGTGTGGTGACGCCTTACCTGATTTGGAAATAGTGTTTCTCGATACTGAGACAAAGTGAGCGAGAGTTATTTGGACAAACTTCCAATGTAAGAGGTACACTTAAGGGGAACAGTGATACCAGCAGATGGGGAACTGAGAGGGACGACAGAAACAGCAACAAATCTTTGATCTCTTTACTATTCTGTACATGTGTTTATGAAATAAATCTGCCTGCAAGTTGCTATACTTAGAAACGCTTCCCTGGTATCTCTGATGCCACATAACAGGAACTACAGATAAGCGCATTCTCTCCTGCTCTCCTATAAAGGTTATACTACTACCTAACAATAGTTACTGGGATTATTCTACACTATCTGCACATTGGAATAGAGACCTTTATTGTACATGTGTATAACTTTATCCAGTATTACCCATCATTCATCACCAATGATCAATATTCCCTCCCATGTATCTCGACATGTGTAAATTTCATTAACCAGTAACACAGGAGATTATTCCTCCACCGGACACCAAGCTGACAGGGACATGTGTGAGAGCTGCCGTGAGATTACTCCCTGGCTTCCTCTTATAGATCTCTGAACAATAGAGCTGACGTTACTGTAAAGAAAGGGGAAGGTGATCGGTGTGACTCAGAGAGACATGGGGGGCTACTGTCAATAACCCCACTGGCGTGTCTGTATTTGGTGCAGGGTGTTCGGTGCACAGGGCCCCAGGGTCCAGGAGGGGTCTACACCGTGCACCCACATAATTATTCTTACCTCTCTGGAGTTCCATGTCGGCTGGTGCTGCAGAGATCACTGGGAAAATGGCGAGGCGGCCATTTTCCTGGAGATTTGTGCATGCGCTGTAGAGATGTCACCAGGAACAGCGTTCGGGCACCATGTCCCAGAGACCTGCCCATGCACACAGCCAGAGTCTACTGACAGGGAGGAGGGGTCCTGCACGGTGTCTGCACATGGGCCCTCTCCTCTATTATTCTGCCCCTGCCTAAGCCCCATACTCCGGGAATGAGTAGTACCATTTACCCTGTTCATCAACACAATTTATACAAAAAGAAATCATCAGGGCGGCTGAGAGACATTTGGGCTTTCAGGTCCATTATTGTGGGGGAAAAAAGATTTTACATCTTACAAAAAATATTTCAAAACTTTATTCATAAAAAAATGTTTTATTCAAAATAATAATAAGTTGTTTTTTTTGTGTTTTTTTTTTGTTAAAGCAGAGGTTCCCAAACTCAGTCCACAAAGCCAATGGCGCCAAGAGGTGAGGTACTATTTACTCAGGCATGGGCCTGTTGGAGGGGTCTGGCAGGGGCTTGGAACCAGTGTTAAAAGTTGTCCTAAAGAGGTGGTGAAACTCACCCCACCCCCCCTCCCCGGCACCTACTAATTAAAGGGACTGCACGCACAGCAAAAAGGGGGCATGGTCTCAAAAAAGAAAGGGGCGTGGTCACAATAGTATTCACAATTCGCATAACGCCGCACAGGAGCACAATCTTATTCACATTACACCACATAGTAGTGCCCCTTTTACACAATGTCCACTGTAGTATTGCCACTAATACACATAATGCCCACAGCAGTAGTGCCCCTTATGCAGAGCCCATAGTAGTAGTGCGGCTTATTTAATATTTTATAAGGAGGGAGCCTGGCCACACCTCCTTAATTTGGCAACACCCCATTCCAGTACCGGGGCCCGGTGAAGCTGTCAATGTCCCTGCTTAAGGCACCCTAACGATCAAGGTTTTAAGTAAATCAATGCTTGGCTACAGGTGACCTAATTGGTACCTCAGTGAGTTTGATTTACAGTTACCATGAGCCAAGGATATCTTTAAAACCTGTACTGTTTGGGGTTAGGGTGCCTTGAGGACCGAGTTTGGGAATACCTGCGTTAAAGTTCTGTTCTTGCAAAAGAAAATTGAAAGGCTCTCTGTGTCCTGTTTGTTGACATACCTTATTGCACAGGCTCGTAGACTTGGTCCTATCGACCACTAACAGTTCATGTTTTCCATGTCTCCTCACAGAATCCCAAGTGAAATAATTAGCTCCACCTGTGGATTGTGTCAATGAGTAATGACCACACCTGTGCTCCTGCTGGGTGACCTGGAAAACATGACCTGTTTGGGGTCCTGAGGCCTGAGTTTGAGAACCACTGCTCGATTAGGATGGTGGTCACAATAGGAGCACAGCTGATGTGAAAGAAGAGTAAGCAGAAGTAAGAGTATATGCAGGAACACGGTGGTAATGCAGGAGTAGTGGTTATAACAGGGGTGAATGCTGGTATTAGATGTCTCACCTCAGGAGCTAGAAACTGGGGGCCTAATTCAGACCTTATTGCTGGGCTACTAATTTTGCTGTCCTGCGATCAGATAGTCGCCACCCAAGAGGAGTATAAATTCGCCCGTGCAAGTGTGTGTTCGCATGTGTACGCCGTGCTACAAATATCCCTCAGTCAGCGGACAGCTACAAATCCGTCCGCACCTCACTCACCATCGAATGTTTTTACCGCTGTGTGCAGTGTGTGCACAGCCCAGGACTTACTCTTACAGTGCGATGAGAATGGGCTGATCGGGCCGGAGCTGACGTCACACACCCGCCCCGAAAACTCTTGGGAACGCCTGATTTTTCCTGACACTCCCAGAAGACGGTCAGTTACCACCCACAAACGCCCGCTTCCTGTCAATCAGCCTGCAAATGGCTGTGCAATTGAAATTTTTGCACCGGCTTGTCGCTGTTTGGCGATTCCTGTATTTTGGCAACCTTCGTGCACATGGTGGTGCATACGCATGCGCAGTCTATCGATAATCGCCGGTGTGCGAAAATGCACAGCAGCGACCAGGTCTGAATCGGGCCCTGTGTGTCTACAAGCTTTCTTATGTTGGCTCCATACCAAAGAGGATAGACAGTACAACAGGATATTCAGAAGCACCTGGCATTTGCAAGGGATAAAAGTCTTCACGTACGTTCAGTAAAAAAGTGATACTACAGTGCTAGAACTCTAAAAATCTATTGCAATAGTCAGCAAAGACTTTAGGAAGGAGTAACTCCAGCAGCCTGAAATACTGTCATTCTAGTGTAGTCCTCTGCAGAGTATATTACTGCTATCTGAGCTGTACTTCTTAGCTGACAGGAACCTCTTTAAAAACAATGGCGGTCATTCCGAGTTGATCGCTAGCTGCATTCGTTCGCTGTGTAGCGATGAGGCAAAAAAAACTGTATGCGGCGCAATGCGCACACATGACGTACTATTACAACGAACGATGTAGTTTCACACAGGGTCTAGCGAAGCTTTTCAGTCGCACTGCTGGCCGCAGAGTAATTGACACGAAGTGGGCGTTTCTGGGTGTCAACTGACCGTTTTCAGGGAGTGTTCGAAAAACGCAGGCGCGCCAGAAAAAACGCAGGCGTGGCATGGAAAACGCAGGGCGTGTTTGTGACGTCAAAACAGGAACTGAACAGTCTGAAGTGATCGCAAGCGCTGAGTAAGTTTTGAGCTACTCTAAAACTGCACAAAAATACTTTGCCGCCGCTCTGCGATCCTTTCGTTCACACTTTTGCTAAGCTAAAAATACACTCCCAGTGGGCGGCGGCATAGCGCTTGCATGGCTGCTAAAAACTGCTAGCGAGCGATCAACTCGGAATGACCCCCAATGTGATTGTGGATACACTTCAAAACTTAATCTATCTCAGGCAACATTTCAGAACAAATCTAAGTGCACCACCTGTATAGGGGTTCACTGCGGCTGGCCGGCGGTCGGGCTCCCGGCGACCAGCATACCGGCGCCGGGAGTCCGACCGCCGGCTTACCGACAGTGTGGCGAGCGCAAATGAGCCCCTTGCGGGCTTGCTGCGCTCGCCACGCTACGAAAAGTTTAATGGTTCACTACAGTAAACTTTAACATTTCACTGACGTCTGTTACCTAACCAGTCTTAGGGTAATTGAAAAGTATAAATATTGCCGTGCACCACATAAAGTAGCTTTGATTTAACTAACCCAGGTATGGGTACGCAGGTCCTGAGGAGAGAGACGTCCGCTCACAGAGTTCCATTAAATAAATCATCATTTACTACATGTGTTATTTATTGCTGAACGTGTTCTGTTGTAATTGATGTTTGTGTGAGATTGTATCTAGGCCCTCATTCCGAGTTGTTCGCTCGGTAAAAATCTTTGCATCGCAGCGATTTTCCGCTTAATGCGCATGCGCAATGTCCGCACTGCGACTGCGCCAAGTAAATTTGCTATGCACTTAGTAATTTTACTCACGGCTTTTTCATCGGTCTGGCGATCGTAATGTGATTGACAGGAAATGGGTGTTACTGGGCGGAAACAGGCCGTTTTATGGGCGTGTGGGAAAAAACGCTACCGTTTCCGGAAAAAACGCAGGAGTGTCTGGGCGAACGCTGGGTGTGTTTGTGACGTCAAACCAGGAACGACAAGCAGTGAACTGATCGCAGATGCCGAGTAAGTCTGAAGCTACTCTGAAACTGCTACGAGGTGTGTAATCGCATTACTTAGTTCGCAATTTTAAGATGCTAAGATTCACTCCCAGTAGGCGGCGGCTTAGCGTGAGCAACTCTGCTAAAATCGCCTTGCGAGCGAACAACTCGGAATGACCTCCCTAGTTGCCGGTGTATTTGCATTTTGCTGGAGATACTGCATCCTATTATTAATTGCAACTCCAGTTAGGAAAACAGCAGTGATGCCCCTTATGTTATGACATTAGTCCTTACCGCTCTGCTGAGGAACCAACGTACCTGCGGCCAGACAACAGAGGGGTCTATTCATGAAGCAGTGAAAAGAGTCGAAAAGTGAGCCATGGCAACCAATCAGCATTGAAGTAACATTTATAATTTGCATAATATACAATTGTACAGAGCTGCTGATTGGTTGCCATGGGCAACTTCTCCACAGGCTCACTTCTCCACTCTTATCACTGCTTCATGAATAGACCCCTGAATTTGGTGATACCAGTAAAGAGTTGACCTCACGCACTACACATGCTTACCTGCTTCCCCTGAACTCTTGGTGACCACATTTATTGCACGTTACTCTGAAGTAACTGGATATCACATGTGTGAGGCTCTCTTCCACATCTTTGTGGTGCTTTGTTTGATTGTTACACACTTGCCGATGTCAGTGACATCGCGCAAGATCCCCCACCGCAAACAATATCGTTCATTAACACTGAAAGATATAGTTTGCGTCTCGCCAATGACCGCATACACCCACATCCAGGTGCATGCCGTTTTGTACAATATCTTTACATTTCAAATTGAAAACGAAAGATATTGTTCCTCATTAACGACCCGCGGGAGCGCACATCGTTAACGATATAGGGTATACACACTTGCCAATGTATGCGATATATCATCCGATACGCCGGTAAGGACGATACATTGGGTGCACATTGGCACGTGTGTCCTTAGCCTTACCTTGTGGCTTCAGGCTATACCTACAACCCTCTCAGGCGCCATTCCTAAGTATCGAAAAATTCAGGGGGCTCGTGTGAGCCACCATTACAAGGAAGTCACTCTAACACTCCCAGGGTTTGGGGAGTTCTCCAACAGGCTCGGGCCCGCGTTAAGAGCACCCGCCCCCCCCCCCCCCCCCTCCCGTCCCTCTCAGCACCATTGACCACTTCGCCACCAGTATTAGTGTATCCCTTGTATTTTTATCTGCACGCAAAGTATATGTTATAGACTCTTTGTACGTTTATAGTAGAGATGTGCGGCGGGCACTTTTCGTGTTTTGGTTTTGGCTCTGAATGATTTTTGAAAAAAGCAAAAACATAAAAACAGCTAAAATCACAGAATTTGGGGGGAAATTTTGCTCATACGGTATTATTAACCTCAATAACAATCATTTACACTCATTTCCAGTCTATTCTGAACACCTCACACCTCACAATATTGTTTTTAGGCCTAAAAGTTGCACCGAGGTGGCTGTATGACCAAGCTAAGTGACCCAAGTATCAAAAACGCCTGGCCCATCTAGGAGTGGCACTGCAGTGGCAGACAGGAGGGCAGATATAAAAAAAAAAGGCCCCAAACGGCACATGATGCAAAGAAGAAAAAGAATTGCAATGAGGTAGCTGTATGACTAAGCCAAGCGACACAAACACCTGGCCCATCTAGGAGTGGCACTACAGTGGCAGACAGGAGGGCAGATATAAAAAAGGCCCCAAACAGTACCTCATGCAAAGAAGAAGAAAAGGTGCACCGAGGTTGCTGTATGACTAAGCTAAGCGACACAACCACCTGGCCCATCTAGTAGTGTTACGCAGTGGCTGAATGTCGAGAGTGGGCCGCAATTGTTGGGTCCACTGACAGCATCTCCAGCACGCTTCAGTCGCTTTTAAAAAAATTCTGCAATTGGTGGACTTATACGGCAGTACCCCAGGACTAATGCAGCAGTACCCCTGGACTCATACGCAGTGTCAGACAGGATGGCACTTTTCAAAAACTAGTCCCCAAACAGCACCTCATGCAAAGATGTCAAAGAGGTGCAATGAGGTAGCTGTATGACTAAGCCAAGCGACACAAGCAATTCCAACTGGAATTATACGTCCAAATCACTGGAATTATACGTCCAAATCACTGGAATTATACGTCCAAATCACTGGAATTAATTGGCAAAATCACTGGAATTATACGTCCAAATCACTGGAATTATACGTCCAAATCACTGGAATTAATTGGCAAGATCACTGTAATTAATAATTATACGTCCAAATCACTGGAATTAAATGGCAAAATCTCGCTATCGCCTGCCTAGTGAAGTGGAATCTAGATGGGATTTGGTACCGGGGACACAATACCTCCATCAATTGTCTAAATCCCAATGCACTAATGGCGGATACCGGACGCACGTCTAACACCAACATAAGTGTCAAGGCCTCAGTTATGAGGGCTTCCATCGTCATGTGAAGCTGAACCACTAGTCATGAACATAGGCCAGGGCCTCAGCCGTTCCTTGCCACTCCATGTCGTAAATGGCATATTGGCAAGTTCACGTTTCTCCTCAGACCATTTACATTTATTTTTTGGGGTCTTTTTACTGAACTTTGGCTTTTTGGATTTTACATGCCCTCTACTATTACATTGGGCATCGGCCTTTGCAGACGACGTTGATGGCATTTCATCGTCTATGTCATGGCTAGTGGCAGCAGCTTCAACACTAGGAGGAAGTGGTTCTTGATCTTTCCCTATTTTATCCTCCAAATTGCGTTCTCCATTATGTTTCTGGAGTTAAATAACACAATATGCAGCACAGGAATGGCCAGGACACTACCACTGATCTGATGCAGCACTGTGAGGGACTTGTGGTTGTTATTATTATTATTATAATACTGTAGCAGTGGACATATAGCAGCAGCGTATACCACTGTGTCTACCTGGTCACTGGAATGACTGATGGACAGGACACTACCATTGGTCTGATGCAGCACAACACAACAACACTGAAAGGGACTTATACAGCTACACTGGATATATGGCAGCAGAGGACACCAACACTGTGACTGGCTGGACTGATGCTGCACCAGAGAGACACTACCCCTGGTCTGATGCAAGACAACACAGCAAAACTGCAAATGACTTATACAGCAGCACTGGGGACATATAGCAGCAGAGGACACCAACACTGTGACTGGCTGGACTGGATGCAGCACAATACACTGACTACACTGAGCAGCACAACACAGCACAAGACTCACCACCCCACCTTCCCACCCCCACACAGGTACTGAGGACAGAGACACGTCCTTTCACTACACTCTCCGAGACTGGAGTGAAAATGGCCGCGACGCGCAGCTCCTTATATGTCCAAATCCTGCTAGAATCCAACAGCGGGATGATGACGTTTTGCCTCGTTCAGGTTTCCGAGTCAGGTGGGTACACCCGAGCCTAGCTCAGAACAGGGTTCAGAGCGTGAAGTTCGGTACGGTACGGAGAACGGAACCTCCTCATCTCTAGTGTATAGCAGTCATTACCAACACAGATATTTCCACTTGTTGTTTGCATATCACGAGAGGTGGAAAGTGTTCTCCAGATGCAATGAGAAGTAATTTCAGCCTTATTATACAGTATGTACATAGGTATCAGCCTGAAGGATTGCACTTTCCCTTGAGATAGCGCCACATGTACATCGGTTATCACTTGTACGATAGCGCCCTCTTGTGGTAACATTCATATATAGATAACAGCTAGACAATGTAATGCTCTGACGGTGCCATTTAACCACAATGGAAGCTCATGATGAGACTTGTAGTTCCACAGCGGCTGGAAAGCCGCAGGGCGACTACATTTTCTAGAGCGAAGTAAGTGGTTTGGGGCTAAAGTTATAATGATTCCTTTTAATAACATTATAGGCCAATAGGCCAAGCCTGTATAACTGGACCTGTCATCATTCCACACGGATCATAATCCAGGGAGATCTCACCTGCTGATAATTCCACATTCTCTGACTGGGCTGCACAGTGCGTCGTGAACTGGGACCCCCAATATTAAAGATTGTAGGTTGTGTGGGTGGCTCTATAACAGGGATCAGTACGTGTTACCACTGGTCGTTGCGCTCGCCACGCTGCGGGCACGGTGCCTCTCTACACTCGGCACACTAATTTTATCTCCCTCTATGGGTGTTGTGGACACTCACAGAGGGAGAATATGTCTGGATTGTGCCGGTCGGGATCCCGGTGTCAGTATTCCGACCGCCGGGATTCCGTCCGGCGGGATCTTGACCGCATACCCTATAACACCCTTATACCACTTTTACACCAACTTAAGCGGGTTGCAGCCGGGGAGCCCTGACACGGGAGCTACCCAGCTGCGACCCGCGTCAGCTCCCATTTAAACCGGAGTCACCAACCTGGCATATTGCCGGGTTGGTGATGTTGCCGGTGATGCGACGGGGGCGGCGCTCGGAGATCACATGATCTCCAAGCGCCGCCCGCACATAGAGTGTAAACGGGAAGCCGGTCGCATCGACCCGGCTAACATTTACACAGCACAGTTTGCCGGGTTGAACACGTGTTCCACCCCGCAAACTTCCCGAGTTGGAATACCAGGTCACTCGACCCTTTTACACCAGCCAGCAACACGGGTTATACACGTACATGTGCAATAACCCGTGTTACTGGCTGGTTGTGTAAAAGGGGTATAATTCAGGGCATGTCTCAGAGGCACATTACTGCTACCACCTTCGCCTCCTCTGCTATAGTCTGCTCCCAGTCAGCGCCCAGGAATGCTCACACTGTGCCTCTCAGCCACAATTGTGCCTCTGCCTCGCACACCGTGGGACGCATGCGCTAAGTGACTTTATAGCTACTTAGACGCATGTGCGGTAAAAAAAACAAAGATTGTTTGTACGGATATCGGCATTACATGCACGCAGGTACCTATCCATCAGGTAATACCATCAGGGGGCGTTTGATTGGCTCCAAATTTATTCTGCAGCAGGACAATGACCCCAAACATACAGCCAATGTCATTAAGAATTATCTACAGCGTAAAGTAGAACAAGGAGTCCTGGAAGTGATGATATGGCCCCACAGAACCCTGATCTCAACATCATTGAGTCTGTCTTTGATTATATGAAGAGACGGAAGGATTTGTGCAAGCCTACATCCACAGAAGATCTGTGGTTGGTTCACCAAGATGTTTGAAACAACCTCCCTGCCGAGTTCTTTCAAAAACTGTGTGCAAGTGTACCTAGAAGAATTGATTCTGTTCTGAAGGCAAAGGGTGGTCACGCCAAATATTGATTTTGATTTAGATTTCTCTTCTAATCCTAACTATTAACACTTTTATCTCTAAAGTGTTCTTACTTTGCAGTATTTTTCCCACACCTTCCTGAAACTTTTGCACAGTGCTGTGTGTGTATATATCAGTGACATGCAGTGCGGTCAATGGCCAGGGAGGCACTGCGCACTCACACAGCATGCAGGCAACACACGTCCAGCCCAGCTGCCCCCCTCTCACCTGGGCCCTGGGCAGACGTGTCTTGTGCAGAACCCCACCGGTGGGATAATGCGGGTGCAGGTGCTGCTGCCGCTGGCTGGGAGGGTGGAGGAGGATGAAGGAGAGGGAAGAGCGCCGGCCGCCGCTGCACGCACTCCTAGCTCTCACATCCTCTGCAGCCTGGTGTGTGACACTGATTCTGCCATCCGCCTGGTCCCTCCGCCGGGTCCCCCCACCGCATATGGGCGATTGGGCCAGCAGATTCAGCATTGGATCTGCTGTCCAATCACATGTGCCTCGCTGACAGGGGCGTGCTCTGATGTGGGCTGAAAGCCCATCCCTGTCAATGAGGCACATGTATTGGTGCCGCATTCTCCAATTTTTTTTAATGGGCTTTTACAGCCCACTGCCTGGCCCTGCACCCCGCTTTATCCCTGTTCCCATTGTCAACGGGAGGCACTGCCATCGGTGCCTCCCAAACTAATTTAATGTAACAAAATGATTAGATTAATACAAATACGGTACTTTTCACACAGAATGTGCCATAAGTAACTTCTTTGTATTATCTTACGTCTATACGCAGTGTAGTGCAAAAAACTTGTTTGATATAGTCAGTGCCGTTTCTTGCGGCGCGCGAGCCGTGCAACCGCACGGGGCGCCCGCCGCAGCACTTCCTGAGCACTTTCAAACCCCGCTCCCCTCTCCTCCCGAGTGCCCAGCTCGGGGGGTGGGGTTTCGCGGAATGACACGTCTGCGTCGTGACGTCACAACGCAATCGCGTCATTCCGCGAAACACTGCCCCCCGAGCTGGGCACTCGGGAGAAGGGGGAGCCAAGCCGGCCAGCGCTGCGCAGACGAGGGAGAGGCGGCTGAAGAGCGGGAAGAACCGCTTCAAATGTAAGTCAGCCCCTCTCTCTCTCCCCCCCCCCCCCACCTGCCGTACTGTGTAAAATGAGGACACTTTCCTGCCGTAATGTGTAAAATGGGGACACTTGCCTGACGAAATGTGTAAAATGAGGACGCTTGCCTGCCGGAATGTGTAAAATGGGGACACCTGTCTGCCGGAATATGTAAAATGGGGACACTTGCCTGTTGTACTATGTAAAATGGTGGCACGTGCCTGCCATAATGTGTAAAATGGGGACACTTGCCTGCCGCAATGTGTAAAATGGGGACACTTGCCTACCGTGCTGTATAAAATGGGGGCACGTGCCTGCCGCAATGTGTAAAATGGGGACACTTGCCTGCCGTACTGTGTAAAATGGGGACACTTGCCTACCGTGCTGTGTAAAATGGGGGCACTTGCCTACCGTGCTGTGTAAAATGGGGGCACTTGCCTGCTGTAATGTGTAAAATGAGGACTTTTTTTTTTTTATCCTGTGGGGGCCGTGATGATATCAGATGAGGCCACGCCCATCTTAACAAAGCCACGCCCGTTTTGACGAGGACACCCCCCTTGCCGAGAGCGCATACTTTGCCTCTTTATATCTATGGGGGGGGGGGGCATTTTTAAATCTCGCACTGGGAGCCAAATTGGCTAGAAACGTCCCTGGATATAGTTACATAGTGACATAGGGGGTCATTCCGACCCGTTCGCACGCAGCGGATTGTCACTGCGGTGCGAACGGGTCCGGAATGCGCATGCGCGACGTTGCCCAGCGTCAGGGGTCGCCGGGTTACGTCCAGGACAACGAAGAAAGCGGTCGCAGTGCCGACCGCAAGAAGATTGACAGAAAGAAGGCGTTCCTGGGCGTTGGCTGCAGTTTTCGTGGGAGTGGTAAGGAAAACGCAGGCGTGTCCAGGAGGGCGGATGTCTGACGTCAAAGCCGGCCCCAGCATCGCTGAGAACGTCTCACAGGGTAAGTATGTCTCTTGTTTCACTTGAAATTTTTTGAGCTTAGCAGGGTTGCACAAGCGATCGCATTCCTGCTATGCTAAAATACACTCCCCCATAGGCGTGGACTAGTTGATCGCAGCAGCAGCAAAAAGTTGCTGGCTGCGATCAACTCGGAATCACCCCCATAGTTTTTGAGGTTGGAAAAAGACAATTTGTCCATCGAGTTCAGCCTATTAGTGATCTCCTACACTGTAATATTTTAAAACTAATATTAACGGTGGTGACTGTTTAGCTGTTATGGCCATTCATCTTTTATTTATTTCTATTTTTTATTTTTTTTACTTTAGTGCATGATTTACCCCCCCATAACACTGTATATCCTTATCCGTTAGGAATTTATCTAGCCCATTCTTAAAAGTAGTACTACTGTCTCAGGCAGGGAATTCCAAATACGTATTGTCCTTACTGTGAAGAAACCTTTCTGTCTCAGGGTGCGAAATCTCTCCTCCAACCTAAGCGGGTGTTCTTTGTGTTGATCTTACCAAAAACAAGTCCTCCATTAGCTCTGTGTATTGTCCCCTTTTCTCTAACATCCATAAGGGATATTGGGGACAGAATTAGTACGATGGGGTATAGACAGGGTCCAAAGGAGCAAGTGCACTTTAAAATTCTTCCACTGGGTGTGCTGGCTCCTCCCCTCTGTGCCTTCTCCTACCGGTCAGTTTATATAAAGTGCCCTCAGGAGAGGATGCACACACTGCAGCTCCAGAGTTTTTCTTCATTTTTATTTTTAAGTTTTAATAATTTCGGTATGCTGTTTGGGCAACAGTATACCTGCGCCGTGGGAGTTAACGGGGAAATGGTCACCGGCCTCTTGAGGTGCAGAGCCGCTTCCCCTGCTGCAGGACCACCGTCCTGAGGGGCTGCTTGTTCAGCTGGGCATGGCACCTTGGCTGTTGCAGCTGCAGCATGCCGAACACCCCTAACAATGCCTGAAGGTGATCGTCGGTGGTGAGTACCAACCGGGGGACAATTATCCCCTGGGGGATTTTATCAGTAATCTCACTGTGTTTACGCTGATACAACAGCAGCTGACAGCCTCACTGGGGCCGGTCAGCATTGGGTGCGCTGGAGTCCTCTCTTCTCTGTCTCTCACATGCAATAGGGCAGGTGTGTGTGTGTGTGTGTGTGTGTGTGTGTATTGTTTTTCTATTCACTATGGTAAAACAGAAGTCTTGCAGTGTGTGTAATGCCAGGTTCTCTCCTAGTACATCCAGCTCAATATCATGTGGGCAGTGTAGTCAGCCATCTTATGCTGATATTAATGTGGGGGAGAATCCAGAGCCCCCTTGGTTGGGGGCTATAAAAACTATGTCATCTCGGCTCACTGCAAATGCATACCTCCCAAATGTCCCGATTTTGGCGGGACAGTCCCGTTTTTCACGGTCTGTCCCGCTGTCCCACCCACGGGTCGCAGTGTCCCGCGGGTGGGGGGGGCAGTTGGGAGATCCCCCCCCCCCTGTCACTCGCTGCCCTGGGGAGAGCAGCGGTGAATAGATGCTGTGCGCATGCGCACAGCTTCTATTCGCGGCAGAGAGGGACAGGGGGCATGACCAGCAGCTCTCTGAGAGCTGTTCATGCACCCATAATGACGAAAATGGGGGTGTGGCTTGCGATCGCGGCACTTGCCATGAGGCCACTCCCCTTTTTGGTAGGCCACCCCCCCTAAAATCGGGCATGCTCCTTCGGCGCACGATAGGGTCCCTCCTCCGCAGATGTCAAAGTTGGGAGGTATGCAAATGCTAATAAGACTCAAGAACTGCAACAAGCAGTGGCTAGCCTTACTGCTAAGCGTCCCTCCCTGCCTGCTTCAGGCGCACAAAAACGTGCTCTGCCTGTACTCCTGTCAGATACTGCTGATGATATACAGGATGCTGGGGATGATGGGGACCCCGATTCAGGGTATTGAACCCCTCATATTGGCTATTAGGGAGGTGTTAAAGCTCCCTCTGGGGGATGCAAATACTCAGCAGTTTTTTTTCCTCCCACAAGAGGAACCAAAAGTCACATTCTCTGATTCCAAGGAATTGGATGATTTATTTAAACTAGTCTGGAAAAATCCTGATAAAAAATATCAGGTGACAAAAAGGTTTTTGAATACCTTCCCCTTTGCCCCTGAAGGCAGAAAGTTCTGGGAAGGATACCCAGCAGTAGACGTCTCAGTCTCTCGCCTTTCTAAAAAGGCGGTACTCCCTGCTCCGGGCTCCCTTACGGTGAAGGACCCCGCAGATAGAAAAATAGAAACCACTCTAAAATCTATTTACATTGCTGCAGGCGTAGCACAAAGGCCGGTCATTGCAGGTTGCTGGATGACACATGCAATCCATTCCTGGGCTAGTCAAATAAAGGAAGGTCTCTCGGGTAATATGACCTTAGTCGACACTGTTGCCTTACTGACTCTCATTCAGGACATGGCAAGAGTCCTCTGTGACTCCCTAAAAAAGATTGGCACTGTTAATGCTAGAACCACGGCTATGGCTGTGTCTGCACGTAGAGCCATATGGTTACGTCAGTGGATTGCTGATGCTGACTCAAAACGTGATGTGGAATCTCTTCCCTTCACAGGCGAATGGCTCTTTGGAGGTGACCTGGACACCTGGATTTCTAAGGCTACGGCCGGGAAGTCCACGTTTCTCCCTTCGTGGGCCTCTCCTGCTAGACGTACTTATCCGGGACCGTCTACTCGTCTTTTCGGTCCTCCAGATTTCGATCCAGAGCCAGAGGAGCCTCCAATGCAGTGAGAGGCTCCAGGGGAAAACCTAGAAAACCAGCAGTTGCTGGGTCTCAGAACCAGAACACCAGTTCTGATCCCGCAAACACTTCAGCATGTTGGTGCACACCCACCTCGGGGAGAAGGTGGGAGCTCGGTTACGTCACTTCAGCCACATCTGAGACGGTTCTTGCCAAGATGCTTGGCTAAGGAACCTTATCTCTCAGGGCTATAAGCTGGAGTTCGACGGTACTCCTCCCCAACGGTTTTTAAAATCAGGCTTACCAGCTTTGGAAAGTATGCGTGGGACTATACTACTGGTCATAGAGAAGTTGGTTCAGTCCCGGATCATTGTTCCAGTGACAATACTGCAACAAGAACAGGGTTACTACTCCAGTCTGTTTGTAGTACCGAAACCAGACGGATCTGTGAGACCCATTCTGAATCTGAAGTCCTTGAATCCTTAACTGAAGATTTTCAAATTCAAGATGGAATCTCTGAGGGCGGTGATCCCAGGCCTGGAACCACAGGAATTCCTAGTGTCCATGGATATCAAGGACGATTACCTACGTATCCCAATTTGGCCTCCTCATTAGGCCTACCTGAGGTTTGCCCTGCTGAACGATCACTACCAATTTCAGGCATTACCCTTCAGTCTGTTCACAGCTCTGAGGGTGTTCATGAAGGTGAAGGCGGAAATGATGTTTAAACTCAGGGTCCAGGGGGTCAATGTGATTCCATACCTGGATGATCTCCTGATAAAAGCGAGCTTCAGGGAGCTTCTATTGCTCCATATCGATCGCACTATCCAACTTCTGTCTCACCACGGGTGGATCCTCAATCTACAGAGGTTCCACCTGGAACCGTTTCAGCGGCTCCTGTTTCTGGGCATGCTACTGGATACTGTAGCACAGAAAGTGTTACTCCCCGAGGACAAAGCGAGAACACTCAAAGAAATGGTGTACATGGTACTCGGACCTGCTTGAGTCTTCATTCATCTTTGCATAAAATTATTGGGAAACATGGTGGCCTCCTACGAGGCGATACAATACGGAAGGTTCCACGCAAGACCCTTCCAATTGGACATCCTGAACAAATGGTCTGGTTCCCATCTTCAGATGCACCGGATGATTCAGCTGTCACCCTCCTGTGGCCCCGAAGAGCATGGTACGCGGCTCTTCTGGACATGTCCGTACAGGACCCTTGGCCTCTACCACTACAAAGGGATCTTCTTCAGCAAGGACCGTTCGTCTACCCGGACTTATGGCGGCTTTGTTTGATGGCATGGAAGTTGAGCGGAACATCCTAGCTCACAAAGGGCTTTCCAAAAAGGTCATTGCCACTATAGTACAAGCCAGAAAACCTGTGACATCAAAACACTATCATCCTATCTGGTGGAGATATGTCTCTTGGTGCGAGGAACGCACATATCCCTCTGTGGAATTCCACTTGGGAAGGTTCCTGCGTTTCCTGCAGGTGGGAGTGAATAAGGGCTTACGTCTGGGATCTATTAAGATCCAGATTTCAGCTCTTTCCATCTTCTTCCAGAATAAGTTGGCTCTCTTGCCGGAAGTTCAGACCTTCTTGCAAGGGGTGCTTCATATACAACCTCCCTTTGTGCCGCCTACAGCATATTGGGATCTGGATATTTGTTACACTTTCTTCAGTCCTCCTGGTTTGAACCTCTGCCGACGGTAGAGGATAAATTCCTCACCTGGAAAACGGTGATGTTACTGGCCCTGGCTTCTGCTAGGTGTGTCTCAGAAGTGGGGGCCTTGTTATGCAAAAGTCCGTACTTAGTCATTTACGAGAACAGAGCAGAACTCAGGACTCGACAGCAGTTCCTACCGAAGGTGGTCTCAGCGTTTCACTTGAATCAACCTATTGTGATTCTGTCCGGTTCTGAGACTGCTTCTATTCCAGAGGCATTGGATGCTGTACGAGCCTTGCAGGTCTATGTCAAGAGGACGGCTCGCATCAGGAAGACGGATTCCTTGTTCGTGCTGTATGATGCACGTAAAAAGGGTTGCCCTGCTTCGAAGCAGTCCATTGCTCATTGGATTAAGCTTACTATCCAACAAGCCTATGCGTTGGCAACTTTACCGGTCCCACAGTCTCTGAAAGCCCACTCTACTAGATCGATGGGTTCTTCCTGGGTGGCTGCCCATGGAGTCTCAGCCCTGCAACTATGCAGAGCTGCTACCTGGTCGGGGACGAACACCTTTGTGAAGTTCTACAAATTTGATACCCTGGCCAAAGAGGATGCCCAGTTTGGGCAGGAGTTGCTGCAGATGTCTCCGCACGTTCCCGCCCGTTCTGGAAGCTTTAGGACATCGCCATCGTACTAATTCTGTCCCCAATATCCCTTATGGATGCTAGAGAAAATAGGATTTAAATATACCTACCGCTAAATCCTTTTCTCGTAGTCCATAAGAGATATTGGGCACCCGCCTCTGTGCGGGGACTTTCTGCTGGTTCTCTATTTGGTGTTCCTATTCAGCTGTTGCTGTTAATGTTGCCAGACTTTGCTGGCTAAGCTTATGTTAATGTTGGCAGCCCTTGCTGGCTAAGTTACGTATTGGTGTACTGGTGTTTAAATCTCATCACACCTGTTATTGTTAAGTTCCTTCTCTCAAGTATGTCATTCTTCTTCGGGCACTGTTTTACCTATAACTGAGCTGTAGGAGGAGGCATAGAGGTGAGGAGCCAGCACACTCAGGGAAGAATTTTAAAGTGCACTTGCTCCTTTGGACCCGTCTATACCCATCGTACTAATTCTGTCCCCACTATCCCTTATGGACTATGTGAAAAGGATTTACTCGTATGTATATTAAAATCCTATTATATATTTGTAAATGTTAATCATGTCCCCTCTTAATCTCCTTTTTTCCAGTGTAAACATGCCCAGCCTAACAAGCCTTTCCTCGTATTCTAGCGTCTCCATCCCCTTTATCAATTTGGTTGCCCGTCTTTGAACCTTTTCTAGTTCCAGGATATCCTTTTTGTGGTATGGTGCCCATAATTGTGCACAGTATTCAAGATGTGGCCTCACTAGTGATTTATATAGTGGGAGTATAACACATTCATCCCTTGCATCAATTCCCCACTCTATGCATGTTAATACCTTGTTTGCCTTTTTTGCTGCATTCCTACTTTGGGTACTGCTGCTTAGTTTGTTATCTATGTGAACACCTAAGTCTTTTTCCAGTACAGAATCCCCTAGTTTTACCCCATTTAGTATGTACTGTAGTATTTTTGTTCTTGCTACCACAGTGCATTACCTTACATGCTTCTAGTATAAATAAGTTGTTCTGAAGAGACTCGGCATCCCCCTCCGTATTTATAACCTTACACAGTTTGGTATCATCTGCAAAAATTGACACCATGGCCCTCATTCCGAGTTGTTCGCTCATTATTTTTTTCTCGCAACAGAGTGATTAGTCGCTAATGCGCATGCGCAATGTTCGCAGTGTGTCTGCGCCAAGTAAATTTGCTAATAAGTTTGGTATTTTACTCACGGCTTTATGAAGAAATTTCGTCGTTCTGGTGATCGGAGTGTGATTGACAGGAAGTGGGTGTTTCTGGGCGGAAACTGGCCGTTTTATGGGTGTGTGCGAAAAAACGCAGCCGTTTCTGGGAAAAACGCGGGAGTGTCTGGAGAAACGGGGGAGTGTCTGGGTGAACGCTGGGTGTGTTTGTGACATCAAACCAGGAACGAAACTGACTGAACTGATCAGGGCCGGTTCTAAGACTTGTGGCGCCCCGGGCAAAATATGGGGGCGTGGCTTCAATTGGGGGCGTGGTCACGACGCTGAAAGAAAAAAATAAATAAATAAAAAGTATACTTACCATCCCCGTTCCTGATCCAGACCCCCTCCGCCGGCGGCGCCGCTCTTCTCCTCTCCTCTCTTCGATCTATGGGAGAGACGTTATTACGTCTCTCCCATAGAACAGCATTGACACTAGAGGTCAATTATGACCCCTAGTGTCTGTGCCACTATGCTGTGCGGTGCGCGATGACGTCATCGCGCATCGCACAGCAAAGGTCCTCTACACGAAGGGAAACTAGACCGTAGCGTCTAGTTTCCCTTCATGTAGAGGACCTTTGCTGTGCGGTGCGCGATGACGTCATCGCGCACCGCACAACTAAGGTCCTCTCAATGAAGGGAAACTAGACGCTACGCGTCTGGTTCCCTTCAAAGCGGGGGGCACAGCAGGGCACTGCGGGGGGCACAGTGGCGGATCTTGCCCTGGTGCGGCGCCCTCCGGATGGCGCCGGCGCCCTCCGGAAGGCGGCGCCCCGGGCAAAAGTACCGCTTGCCCGTGGCAAGAACCGCCACTGGAACTGATCGCAGTGGCAGAGTAAGTCTCGAGCTACTCAGAAACTGCAAAGAAATTTCTAATCGCAATTCTGCTAATCTTTCGTTCGCAATTCTACTATGCTAAGATTCACTCCCAGTAGGCGGCGGCTTAGCGTGTGCAAAGCTGCTAAAAGCAGCTAGCGAGCGAACAACTCGGAATGAGGGCCAGTGTTCTCTAGACCTACTGCTAGATCGTTAATGAAAATGTTGAACAACAGTGATCCAAATACAGACCCTCGTGGCACACCACTTAGCACTTCAGTCCAATATTCAAAAGTTCCATTTACCACAACTCGCTGCTCCCTATTATCCAACCAGTTTATACCCAAGTGCATATTGTGCTCCATATGCCAGTGGCTTGTTGCAGGGTGGTGTATTGTGTCACAGTATTGAGAGGTCAGAGACTGCAATACTTCGTCCACCAGATGTCACTTTGAAAAACACTCATTGCACGTGTGAAGTTTCCAATGTAGGGGGTAATTCAGGCACATTGGTCCGCAGTGACGGGGAGCGCCGGGCAGCGACGGGATGGTGCAAAAAAAGCAATCGCACGGGGGATCACAAGGAGATTGACAGGAAGAAGGCGTTTGTGGGTGGCAACTGACCGTTTTCTGGGAGTGTTTGGAAAAACGCAGGCATGTCCGAGCGTTTGCAGGGCGGGTGTCTGACGTCAATTGCGGGACCGGACAGGCTGATGTGATCGCAGCGGCTGAGTAAGTCCTGGCTGCTCAGAGACTGCACAGGATCTGTTTGTACAGCTCTGCTACACATGCGCTACACACGGTGTAAAATAAATAAAACTAGATACGTTCACCAATATCTTTCCTCCTCCACGTTAACGTAGATGGATTTGTTCCTCATGTGCATGTAAGGAAATTAAAAAAGATTTGCCATATGGTGAAGTACAGTTTAATATATTTAAAAACTTAATTTCTAGCATCAATCATTCACAGAAAGTGCAAGTGCAATAGTACAATGACAGCAATAATGGGGAATCCTCTGGAGGCTGCAAAAATGAACAATTACCGGCAGGATGCAAGGTTATTCGCATAGAATAATCCTGACAGCATAGGAGTCTATTGGATAGCCCGGGTTCCTTAGACCATATGTGCAGATGGTTCTCCCGTCGGGTCTTAGTCCAGTCAGCTGCCTCCGTCACCCCACGTCCACCAACGCGTTTCTACCCGCTCAATCGGGTCTTTTTCAAGGTGTGTGTCCAGAAAAGGATAAGTCCGTCTATCCTGGAGCCTAATTTTAAACTAAATCTGTCCAATCGCCGGCCGGCGGGCGCAGCTGATTCCTATACATCAATCAAACTACAAGTCCCAGGTCAAAAAATTCAATAGAGACCGCAAATTATTAAATCCTGTTGAAGGGGAGTTAGTTGTTATTAATACTCCATTAGCCCCCAGGGTACAGCAAAAGACCCCCATTGGAAAACGGGGGAGGAGAAAGTTCCCACAAACCTCAGAAAGATATACTAACCCTAGAGGTTCGAATATCGAGGGAAGGGAAGGAAAACAGAGATATGAGGTCCCAGAAAGACAAAATAGGGAAAGGAAAAGGGAGGAAGGGGCTAAACAGAGAAACAGAAGAGATGTTTCCTCCACGAATGGGAATTGGAGATTTAACAGGTGGGAATGCACACCCCCGAAATTACAGGGAACTTATGAGGAGAGAAGAGAACAGATGAACACTTCTATTGAAAATAGACTCCCACAAATAGGAGATAGAAGAAGGTCCCCACATTTTTTAGAACAGGCCAGAAAACTACGATACCCCAAATAAATAAACGAGGATGTAGAGGGGGGCGGACTAAAAAGAGAAAGAGAAAAAACAAAAAGAGAAAAAAGAAACATACCTTATCGAAAGATGAGACCACTCAGGATGATCAAGGGGGACGAGGAAAAGTAAAAATCTTCAACTTAAGTAGTCACCTACTGGGGGAACATGAAATATCAGTTCTAGAGAAAGGGCTTAATTATGCCCCTTCTATTCCCCTTAATCAATTCTCTATATTTATAGATCTAAATAAGTACATCAGGAAATTGACATTAAAACGTTTTTTTGAAAGTAAGGAGACAGTCATGGGTGAACAAGGAACGACACCAACTCCAAATACGCCCTTCAAGTCCAAATCATTGTTTAATCCAGTCCATATGAAAGGAAATTATTTAGATACCTTTTATGAAATGGTTTATGAGGATATTAAGAAATTACCATCAAAGAATACCAAAAATAATCTGACGTTCAAGGAGAGGAAAGCCTTAAAGACATTGCAGGAGAACGCCGATTTGATTGTAAAACCGGCGGATAAAGGCGGAGGTATCGTCCTGATGGATAAAACATCCTATGAAGCCGAGATTTATAGACAGTTGGAGGATGAAGTAACTTACACCAAACTTAAAACAGACCCAACGAACAAAATTGTAGAAAAATTAAAGGTTATGTTGGAACCACATAAAGAGGTAAACACTATAGATGAGAGAGAATATAAATTTCTGATGAATGAAGAACCAGTCGTCCCGGTGGTCTATGTATTACCAAAAATCCACAAAGATCCATTGAGGCCACCGGGAAGACCAATTGTATCAGGAGTGAACTCAGTGACTGCAAACCTTTCTGAGTACATTGATTATTTTTTGCAGCCTCTTGTACTCAAAAACCGTTCCCACTTGAAAGATACGCTTGATTTTTTGAATAAAATTAATGAAGTACAGTGGGAAAATACTTGGATTATGGTAACAGCAGATGTAAAATCGCTGTACACAGTGATTAAACACGAAATTGGCATAAAGGCTATTGAAGGATCTTTACAGCATAGTGACATAAAGGAGACTACACAAACATTAATATTGGAGGGTGTAGAGTTTATACTTTTTAACAACTATTTTGCTTTTAAAGACAGTTTTTATATCCAAAACGTCGGCACGGCCATGGGCACCAGGTTCGCTCCTAGCTATGCCAACCTTTTTATGGGGGCATGGGAAAATGAGTATATATGGGAAAACAACCCATTTGGAGCGAACCTGGTGTCCTGGTCGAGATATATAGACGACGTATTTTTTATTTGGAGGGGAGGTCAGGAGCTTTTAGAAGAATTTTTTGTCTATTTAAATTTGAATAGTGTCAACATTAATTTTTCATTTGAGAGCAATACTCAAACCATCAACTTTTTGGATGTGACCATCTATATAGAGGAGAATAAGATTTTAACAAAGGGTTACTCTAAAACCACTGACTCTCATGCTTATCTAAGGAATGAAAGTTGTCATCATCCTGATTGGCTCAGGAATATTCCTGGGGGACAACTGAGACGTCTGAGAAGAAATTGCACAGATGAGGGAATATATGAGAAACAAGCAATAGAAATGAGGGATAACTTTGTTGCATCTGGTTATCAAAAGGACGCAATTGATAAAGATTTGAAAAAAGTGAAAGATATTCCCCGAGATACCCTTTTAAGAAAAAATAGGAAAGAGAGAAGTAACAATTTTGAATGGTCTTTTATCACAGATTTTAATTCCAACTATAAAGAGGTAGAGAGAATTTTACAAAGGCATTGGAAGATTTTACTTAATGATCCTATTGTGGGGAAATTATTACCAGCAAGGCCAAAATGTACATACAGAAAGGCCCCTAACATAAAGAACAGACTGGTGAGAAGTGCCTTGCCACCCACCAAATCAGTTTCAACGATTAAGTCGAAAGGCTTTTTTCGGTGTGGGACCTGCATAGGGTGCCGTAACATTCAGGGGGATGGGAGAAATAAAACCACAGAGGTAACAATTAATAATCATAAATTTGAGATTAGGGACTTCGTGACATGCAATACGAAGAATGTTATTTACGCCATAGAGTGTGGGTGTGGACTGTTTTATATCGGCCGAACGTCCAGACCCCTAAAAATCCGAATAGGAGAACATCTTAGAAACATTCGGGGGGGTCTGGACACCCATGCACTATCAGATCATTTTAAAAAAATCCATAATAAGTGTACAACACAGATCAAAAGATTTTTAGGACTCCGGGCAGTAAAAGGTCATTGGAGAAGGAAGGATTTAGCAACTCAATTAGCACAGGCTGAGATGAGAGCAATTTTTGACCTAAAAACTCTACAACCTGGAGGCCTGAATATTGATTTCGAGTTAAAATGGTTTCTTTGATTGCACTTGGAATGATTGTAATTGTCGTCACCCTCTAACTTTAGGTTTTGCACTTTAAATTGCGGGTGTTTTATATGTCTGCACCAGTCACTTTCATATATGCAATGTGCACTTTATGTAAAAATTGGTATTTAAGACTATTTTAAATGTCCGTCTAAAATTACAGTGAAACTAAGTGAATCAACACTAACATTATATCCTCTTCCTTCCGGAGGTATTAAATGTTTGGACTGATATACGTTAAGGAACTCTTTGTATATATAACGAACTGAAGAAGCCGTACGGAGGTCACCATAGTTACCAAACAGGAAATGACGTATCGGCATATGGAAGAAACAGGAAACCGGCCGGACGGGCGCCGCAATGATTCATGGGACTTGTAGTTTGATTGATGTATAGGAATCAGCTGCGCCCGCCGGCCGGCGATTGGACAGATTTAGTTTAAAATTAGGCTCCAGGATAGACGGACTTATCCTTTTCTGGACACACACCTTGAAAAAGACCCGATTGAGCGGGTAGAAACGCGTTGGTGGACGTGGGGTGACGGAGGCAGCTGACTGGACTAAGACCCGACGGGAGAACCATCTGCACATATGGTCTAAGGAACCCGGGCTATCCAATAGACTCCTATGCTGTCAGGATTATTCTATGCGAATAACCTTGCATCCTGCCGGTAATTGTTCATTTTTGCAGCCTCCAGAGGATTCCCCATTATTGCTGTCATTGTACTATTGCACTTGCACTTTCTGTGAATGATTGATGCTAGAAATTAAGTTTTTAAATATATTAAACTGTACTTCACCATATGGCAAATCTTTTTTAATTTCCTTACATGCACATGAGGAACAAATCCATCTACGTTAACGTGGAGGAGGAAAGATATTGGTGAACGTATCTAGTTTTATTTATTTTACACCGTGTGTAGCGCATTGTGATTCACTTTCTGTCACTTTTTGTTGTATTAATCTATGTGTGGGGAGGGAGAGAGTACCCTCCTAGACAGAATCTTTCACACTTGCTGCTGTTCCTGAGCGCACTCTGATACTTTCCTCCACTTTCTGGTTTTATCTGCTACACATGCGTTCGCACACTTGCACAGCTAAAATACACTCCCCTATGGGCGGCGACTATCTGATCTCAGCAGTGCAAAAATCGCCTGCTAGCGATCAGGTCTGAATTACCCCCATAGTCATAGTCATTCTGCGGGTGGGGGAGGGGGCCCGGAGTCACCGCAGGTGGGTCAGGTGCGGGGGTGCCGTGGGTGGGGGAGGGAGTCCTGAGCCAACGCGGGTGGGGGAGGGGCTGGTGCAGGGGTGCCACGGATGGGGGAGGGGTGGGTGCGGGATTGCCGCGGGTGGGGGAGGGGGTCCGGAGCCACCGCAGGTGGGGGAGGGGCAGGTGCCGCGGATGGGAGAGGGGGCTCGGAGGTGCTGCGAGTGGGGGAGGGACGGGTAATGCTTCTCCTGCTACTCCTCCTGGAAGCAGCTAAGCTGCTTACCTTTGTTGCTGCTCCAGTGCCCGAGCCAGGCACTGCAGCTTCCCCCCGACGGCGAGTCCCTCTGCAGCCGAGTGGAGTCCAGGGAACACACAGCAGCCAAAGGGCAGTGCTTCCTATTGGATGTAACCTGTGGGAGAGCGTTTCTCGCCCAATCAGCTGTGGACTGGGTGTGATAAACCTGCCGCTAACCCAATGAGAGCTCCTAGCCACGCCTAGCTTTAGGAAATGAGTCACAGATCTGGGCTAATATATAGGCGATTCTGTACTAAGTTTAATATTATGCTGGATATAATTTACTGTATAATAACACAATAACACCTCATTTTATAAGGCACTCATAACTTTATTGTGATTACATAAACCTTTTCTTTAAGCTAGCTTATCACTAAAATAAACAACACCACACACTGAAATAAAGACACGGACACGGTAGCTGGAGTTAAATGTCAGTCGATGTTTATTGATCGCTGACCAACTCTTTAAACTATAATTGTGATCGAATTAGAATTGATTTTGAATATAGATTTAAATTTAGCTTGGAGGATGGCAAACAGAAAATCGCTACCAAACACCAGCACCAGTCACCTAGATGAAAACCACCAAACCAAGGAGGGGAGTACCCAGACCCCGCCTCCATCCCGCATAACCCGCATTGTGCTGGCCTCACCCCTCTTTCTCTGGCAAACGTTTGGTTCCCGCAGGGGAACGTCTAAATGTCCAACCGCAAGAGAAGGACACACCTGCCGTCCTTCTAAAGAGGGAGCCCCACAATGACCACTTATGCCTGTGTGACAGCTGGTTGGTAGCGACTTCCCGCCAATCTGGCTTTCAATAGCCAACTGCAAAAACTAAAACCGTAGCTAAAATTCGGGAGGGCGGGCGGGCATACAATGAATGGCAAGAGGAAGTCTAGGAAGCTGGCCCTGACCTATATGCTATCCTAAGACCCTCCTATTAAAGCTTGATGTACAACCTTCTAATCCAATAGGAAAAACCAACAGGGAAAACTGATCTGCCTAGCAACTGCTTAGTCATTAAACAACCAATCACAAAAAGTTGATCTCTTATATGGCCTCAGGCTTATGCAGCCTTCAGCTTATCTAAGGCGCTCATAACTTTATTGTGATTACATAAACCTTTTCTTTAAGCTAGCTTATCACTAAAATAAACAACACCACACACTGAAATAAAGACACGGACACGGTAGCTGGAGTTAAAGGTCAGACGATGTTTATTGATCGCTGACCAACTCTTTAAACTATAATTGTGATCGAATTAGAATTGATTTTGAATATAGATTTCAATTTAGCTTGGAGGATGGCAAACAGAAAATCGCTACCAAACACCAGCACCAGTCACCTAGATGAAAACCACCAAACCAAGGAGGGGAGTACCCTGACCCCACCTCCTTCCCGCATAACCCGCATTGTGCTGGCCTCACCCCTCTTTCTCTGGCAAACGTTCGGTTCCCGCAGGGGAACGTCTAAATGTCCAACCGCAAGAGAAGGACACACCTGCCGTCCTTCTAAAGAGGGAGCCCCACAATGACCACTTATGCCTGTGTGACAGCTGGTTGGTAGCGACTTCCCGCCACAAAGGTTTACCAAACCGCCACCGCCATCCGTAACCAGCAACATTAACCAACTAAGAACAACTAAATAGCCCTACCGAAAAAGACCAAAAATATCCTCCAGGAAAAACTGCACTCCTTCCGGAGAAAGATGAACCCCATCCTCCTTGTAGAACTGCCTGTTCCTTAGCACCAGTAGAGGATGCCTGATCACCACTCCACCTATGGCCCTGACAAAAAGAGACACAGCCGAATTCACCTTCTTGCGTGCCTTCTCCAGCGCCGAGAAACGCACCGCACCACGCCAAAGAAAACGGGGCACTATTTCCGACCAAACAATGCAGACTCCCGGCCAGTGACAACGTATCGCCACCAAATCCGCCTTAACGGACAAGATCAAATCTATGCCCTTCACTCGACCTAGATCATTACCACCTAAATGAATGATGATACAACTAGGGCGACCCCAGCGGCGCACCCGAGAAAAAAGGAGCAGCAACAAATCACCCCACAACATACCTCTAACACCTAACCATCGCAATTGCCTGGACCCAAAAACCTCAGCTGCCCTAAGCGCCATGGGATGCTTTGCCGCCCAAAAAATATAGGAATGGCCAACCAGCCATACATGTTCCCCAAAATTGTCGATGGCTGTAAAAGAAAACATCCTAACATCAGAATTGTGAACATAATACATACATAAAGCACAACGTAACAAAAACCCAAGTGAAGGAGAAAACTCAAAAAACCTCCCGTGGACCTTGATAGAACAGCCAATTGAAATTAGGCCCCCTCGGAGGAAAAATTTTAAAAATTCACTTCACACCCTCGATTCCTGAACGGTAAGCGGTCAAAAACCGATGAGTAAACACATTTTTGGGTTAGCACAACAGGCGCACCTATAACTTATCTAAACGGACATAGGACCTATAGGAGGACGACTTCCAACGGCCCAGCTCCCGAATAGCCGCAGGGGATGAACCTGTAGCCGCTGCATGAGTAGCCGCCCCAATCCGAAAGGAATGGGTACCGAAGTCCGCCCCCTGCAAGCCCAATGCCGCCAAACATTTTTTGAACACAGCAGCAAATTGAAACTTTGTCAGAGGGTCAACCTGCGCGTGCACCAGCAACTGGTCGCCCCCCGGAGGCCTCAACCGTACATACTCCTGCGTCAACCGCAGCGGGCAAACACCCGGTTCCACCTGAGCCTCCAAGGACAACCAGCGACCCAGACCTGTTTGATCTGTCTTGGATCGCACAATCCTACAGAGTAACAGGCCCTCCTGCAAGCGCACATTTTCGTAAAGCAAACCCGACTCCCGAGACGCCTTGCTGCATGCCACCAACTCGCTCACTCGGAAAGCCCCGAAAAAGGCCAGGGCATACGCACAACCAAACAACGCGACCTCGAATTCCGAGGACGCAGTATGAGGCAGCACACGAAGTAAATCTGTTAGAAGCTGCAACGTTATGGGCCTACGTGAGTCCGCAGGCGCCGGGCGCAACCTAGCCCAACCTTTAAGCGCTCTGGAAAGGATAAAAGACCCCGTGGGGTCCGTCATCCCGTGGAGCCGCGAGTGAAAAGAAATACCCGCAAGGGCAGCTGCCATGGCCGCTTTCGACCTACCGTTTTGGTAATGTTCCCAAACAAAGGTCATCAGGGCGTCGGCTGAGGACTCACCTGCTACCCCGTACCTACGCTGAAAGATCGACCAATCCCGCCAGGTCGCATCGTACGCTCTGAGAGTGGAGGGAGCCAGAGCACACCTGGCTAAAGCAGTTAACCCGACTCGACCATCTGCCAGACAGAAGGCGGGCACTGTAACCCCTCCGCCTCCGCTCCCGGAACCAACGCCCTGAATTTGTCAAATTGGAACCGGGATAATGCATCCGCAATTCCATTGTCAATTCCGGGAACGTGGCGGGCCCCAAAATTAATATTGCGCTGCAAGCAAACTAACACTAGATGCCGTAGCAACCTCAGAGCCTGCGGCGATGAGGAACGCTGATTGTTAATCGCATGTACTACCCCCAAGTTGTCGCAACAAAAAGAGATGTGCCTATTTGCGAACTGGCCGGCCCATAATTCCAGCGCCACTATGATAGGGAACAATTCCAGCAAAAGGAGGTTCTTGGTAAACCCCCGCGTTACCCAAGATGCCGGCCAAGCATCAGCGCACCATGCCCCGGCAAAAAACGCGCCAAAACCTTGACTGCCTGAGGCATCCGTGAACAATTGCAGCTGCTTACTGGAACGACAAGGCGCCGGCCACAAAAC
Organism: Pseudophryne corroboree; assembly: GCF_028390025.1. Classification (NCBI taxonomy): domain Eukaryota; kingdom Metazoa; phylum Chordata; class Amphibia; order Anura; family Myobatrachidae; genus Pseudophryne; species Pseudophryne corroboree. The sequence goes on from NC_086448.1 coordinate 832,801,301, forward strand.
TTCCCTGTTGAAGGACACCAGGAAAGAGACCCAAATCCGCAAATCATCTCTGATCTCGCGGGAAAGGTACACGGTGTGATTCTGCCGGACCGTCCCCGCCGTGGCCCGTTCAAGTTTGCGACAGAAAATCCTACCCATGGGGATAATCCGGCACGCAAAATTGAAAGAACCCAGCAAAGACTGCACCTGCTTAAGCCGAACCCTGCGTTTGCCTAAACAGTCAGTAATTAAACCCAAAAGCTTACGCACTTTATCCTCGGGCAGGCGACAGCAACCCCCCACCGTGTCAATTTCGATACCGAGATAGCTAAGACGAGTGCAAGGGCCCTCACACTTGTCCTGCGCGACAGGCACCCCTAAATTGTCGAACAATGATCTAGCCACCGACAGAATATCCCCACAGATCGAACTGTCCCCCGGCCCCACAAAGAGAAAGTCGTCCAGGTAGTGAGCCACCCCCAGTTGGCCGGAGGCGGTCTGGACGCACCAGTGCAAAAATGTGCTAAAACACTCAAAGTAGGCGCAGGAGACAGAACAACCCATGGGGAGACACCGATCCACGTAAAATTCGCCCCCTAGTTTGAAACCCAGAAACCGCAGGGAATCCGGGTGCAGCGGGAGTAGCCGAAAGGCCGACTCCACGTCCAATTTTGCCAACAGACCCCCCGGACCACAATCTCGCACCAAGCGCAGCGCGTCATCAAACGACTGATAACGTACCCTGCACTCTGTTTCCGGAATAGCGTCGTTGACCGACAAGCCCGGAGGGTGCGACAAGTGCTGTATCAAGCGAAACTTGCCCGCAGTCTTCTTGGGCACCACCCCTACTGGGGAAATGCACAAGGAGGGCAGAGGGGGAAATGCGTAGGGCCCCGCCATGCGCCCCAGGCCAATCTCCCCGTCCACTTTCCGCCGGACCACCTGCGGGAATTCGCGAGCCGATCTCAAATTCTGGCGCGCCACCACGTGCACTGAATCCGAAATGGGCAAACGAAAACCGTTCCGAAAACCCTCCAAGAGAAACGACGCGGCCGACTCGTCGGGGTAAAGGCTAAGCCAGCGTTGCAGCTCGGGAACTAGAATCGGGGAGAAGGTCTTACTTGCCAACTCCCCCGGCCTCGGCGGAAGCGGAGGGCTTACCGCTTGCCGCCGAGGTGCAATCCTTGGCCGGGTGACTTGCACCGCACAACTTACACAAGTGGCGAAAACGACAACTCGCCCCTTTGACGCATTTGCCGTCGTTGTAGGCAAAGCACTTACCTTTCCCTATCAAGCGGGAGCCCGTAGCCCCGGCAGCCCCGGGCTTCTTGACCGTGACCTCCGGAGTGGGCTTAACCTGCTGCGTGACCTCCAACCACACTTCGACATCCTTAAAACCCGCGGGCAGGATGGGGCTGCCATCCTGATTGCGACGGAACTTCTCGTCGTAATCCCGCCAAGCGGAACCTTTGGATTTTAAGTACATGTCATGTACCAAAAACAAATACTTAACTAAGTTAGAATACTCAGAGGGCCGCGATTCCGTGTAGCAAGCAGTAAAAACCAAAAAACCACGTAACCACTGGTGAAAATTGCGAAACGCATTTTCCCCAATGCCACCCGGCTTCTTGGCCGCGTCAAAACCCTGTCGCATTTCATCCGTAAGGGTGAATATGTCTACGTATTTCCCCTTCCGGATTTTTTCTCGCATGCGCTTACGCACCCCCCCCCCCGTGTAACTGCCGTGTTGGCGCAATGTACCATCTCCCCATAGCGAGGGGGGTCAAGAGGGACTGCCGGCGCAGGCGTGGCTACCTTCTGCGCCTCCTTCGCCATACGCCGCGCGATGAGTCTAGCTAATTTACGCGGGCGCCGCGGCGAACCTGACGAAACACTGCTAGATGATGAGGAACTACAGGTTGAAATGTGTAAAGGAAGGGTTAGCTCACCGGTGTTAGAAGGACCCGGAACTGCGTCGTCCGTTGCGCCCGCCTCCGTTGGTGGCCGCACTTCCCCAGTCGATGTCGCGGCCGTCTGCGACCGTCGCCTCCTACCGGGCGTAGCCCCGGAACCCGCCAGTACCTGTGAGGGAGAAACAGAGGGGACAACAGGCGCGGAGGAGACCAACGCTTCATTAGCAATGGTGTGAACCTGCGGGGGAGGAGGCCCCGCCCAGCCGCTCCGCGGCGGAGGGCCGGCGGGAAGCTGCAGTGGAGGACCCCCACCCGAGGTGTACCCGACGGCGTGTGTGAAGGCAGCCCCGCCCCCCGCATCGAAACCCACGGGGTAAGAAGGCCGCCATGCAGTATGCGGCGTGTAGTCGCTCGCCCCCGCAAATCCGGATGACACCGGGGGGAACCGAGGGGGTGTCGAGAGGTGTGGCCAAATTTGGGCTAAATGATTCCCACCGACCCGGGACTGCCCCGGTTGCGAGCCCGTAAAGGCAGGGAGGGGCACCGTGACCCGGGGGCTGCCGACCGACCATGTGGTCTGGACGCCGGCGCCCGAGCCGGCAAAGTACGGGTAAAATTGTGAAGCGGATGCCAGCGGTATGCCCGCGTAGGTAGCTCCCGTAGCTGCAGGGAACGCCGGCGCGAGAGTCCCCGACAGGCCACCGGGGAAAAAGTGGCCCTCAGCGAAGCCTTGAGATGCCGCAAACGAGTGAGCCGGGCCGGGCAGCTGGTAAGCCGCCGCTATGGACGACTGAGTCGCCACCAGCTGAAATGCCCCCGGCGGGCTGGGGGACACGGCCTGCAGCCCGACGTACGGGGACCCCGCCACGTGTAGCCTAGCCATGGGTGACCGGGGGCCTAGCCCAAAGGCCCCTGATGCGGGATTCCCATCCGGGAACCCCTGCCATGAAACTAATGACGGGGCGGGTGTTGCGGCAGCCTCAACCACGCCCCCAGCCCCGTGGCCACTGAGCCCCAATCCCCTTCCCCCATCCCCAATTCTATATATGGGCGCCGAAGGCCCCTCCGCAGGGAGGGGTAAATGTGCAGTGGGGACAGCGCTGGGGGCCGCGGGCAATTCACCCAGCAGTCCCCTATCCAAGTTCCCCCCAGAAAGACCCGTCCCCACTCCGCCCTCCGCCGCCCCGTCACGGCCGCCCGGCACCACGTGGGCGCTCGGGCCGCCGCTGGGAGCCGCTTGCGGGGAAGGCGGGGGAGGCCCGGCGCTATCCAGCGCACTCGACGAGGGAGCCGACGCTGGAGCCTGCATTGCCGTGGACGCGGGACGCGTGTCCCGGCACTACGCGCAGCGCGGCCGCTGGCCGCCTGTCTCCGGCTGGCAGGGTAGCGGGCCGTCGCGGCCCGACCCCGCCGCATGGCCGCCAACATAGGCAACCTCCAGGGAGCAGCACTAGGGGAGCGGGAGCGGGGGGTGCTCCCAGCCTCCACGAGGCGGCGGGGGGGGGGGGGGCAGAACGTCGTGGACGCGGCATGCCAGGAGGAGAGGGAAAAGCAGCTTAGGGAAGCAGAAACACTGTGCACAATATGTTAACTAATAAGGGTGGGGAGGGGAAGGGTGTACAATGAAAAACAGCAATATTCTGCAAAAACAGCACAAGTATACAAGTCTTGCTATACTTATCCTTCCTGGGCCATACAATGAATGGCAAGAGGAAGTCTAGGAAGCTGGCCCTGACCTATATGCTATCTTAAGACCCTCCTATTAAAGCTTGATGTACAACCTTCTAATCCAATAGGAAAAACCAACAGGGAAAACTGATCTGCCTAGCAACTGCTTAGTCATTAAACAACCAATCACAAAAAGTTGATCTCTTATATGGCCTCAGGCTTATGCAGCCTTCAGCTTATCTTAAATTCACTGCAGGTCCGAGGCTCTTATACTGTGCTGTGCGCCTTCTGCAGTAACGCTAAAAAGTAATGGTAGGTTAGGCTGCGGTAGAGGGGGGGGGGGGGGGTAGGCACCACTGGAAGTGTTAGGGATAGGCTGCGGGTAAGGAGGGTTAGGAAGGTTAGGGATTAGGGCTAGTCTACATAAAACCTTTGTGTTGGGACCATGAGGTTCGGGATGCCGCTGTCGGTATTATGACTGTCAGCATATGAAGCGTCGGATCCTGCTTCCCTCCCTTCCAGTCATTCTGTACATCAGTACCCGCAGAGGTTCCTGTGCAATATACTGTAAATGGACGTCACCCGCGCTGCAATACTGCTGCTTGTCCCCAGATCCAAGTGACAGACAGGACCAGAGGCCAAAGCAGTGAGTGGGATGGGATCCACTCAGGAGAAGCTGCTGATTACGTCTGCCGCCTCTCCGGCCTGTTGGTGCAGATGATAATAGCACATTCTGGAACATGTCTGACAGCGATTCTATTTACTTTACTGGAATCATTACCAGGCATCGGGTTAGGGTCAGGGCCGCACGTCCTGTGATACAGGGATAATGACCCACGGTATAACACGGCGCATTACTGTGTAATCATAGTGAGTGGGGCCTCCAAATTATTAGTACATTTATTATTATTATTATTATTATTATTATTGCCTTTTCTATTCTGATATGTGCGTTTTGCGTAATTGCTATTTATTGAAATCTGCCCCCACACAGTACACAACACACTGAGGGGTCTATGTATGAAGCAGTGATACGAGTGGAGAAGTGAGCCAGGGGAGAAGTTGCCCATGGCAACCAATCAGCAGCTACATATCATTTTATAGAATGTATTTAATGTTACTTCAAATCTGATTGGTTGCCATGAGCAACTTCTCCACTGTCTCACACATCTCCCCCTGATAGAGCAGCATCTATGTTACAGGGCGGACCAGCGTTGCCGACTTTCTGGCTGCCTCAGGGAGCAGGGGGTGTGGAGGGAGGATGTGATGTCACATGGGGGCGTGGCAGGGATATGCCTACGTAGCTGAGGCTGCACAGGGGGCTTGGAGCTTGCGGTCGCGTCACTGTAGCCACGCCCCCGCTATACAGTGCTGATATTACAGGCATTGAACAGCAGGGGACGGGGCTAAGCTGACGCGATTCAGCTGGAATTGCATCGTTGGGTCCCCTTGGACCGCCCACATGTGCTCTGCAAGTGGGCGACCGAGGGGTGTGTGTGGGGGATCTGCAGCACTGCGGGAGACTTGTCCACCTTTCCGTGGGGCCGGGAGGAGCACCTGATTTTCGGGAGCCTCCCGGCCATTCCGGGAGGGTAGGCTAGTATGGGGTGGATCCATCATGATCCTTGAGAATGTAGGGCCTAATTCTGAGTTGATCGCAGCAGCAAATTTGTTAGCAGTTGGGCAAAACCATGTGCACAGCAGGTGGGGCAGATGTAACATGTGCAGAGAGAGTTAGATTTGGGTGGGGTGTGTTCAATCTGCAATCTAAATTGCAGTGTAAAAATAAATCAGCCATTATTTACCCTGCACAGAAACAAAATAACCCACCCAAATCTAACTCTCTCTGCACATGTTACATCTGCCCCACCTGCAGTGCACATGGTTTTGCCCAACTGCTAACACATTTGCTGCTGCGATCAGGTCTGAATTACTCCCGTAGTCTGTTAATCCACATGCACACATGCATAGATGGCCATAAAGGGGGTCATTCCGACCCGATTGTTCGCTGCAGTTTCTCGCAGCGCAGCAATTGGGTCAGAATTGTGCATGCGCCAGCGCCGTAGTGCGCCGGCGCATGCCAGCCGTTGTTGCCTAGCGATCGCCTCTGAGGCAGAGGCGGTCGCTGGGCGGGAGGTGGCTGGACGGCGGCATTAAGCCGCCGTTTAGGGGGCGCGGTCCGGCCAACGCAGGCATGGCCGGATCTTTGGGGGGGGGCGGGCCGCGACGGTTGCATGATGTTGTAAAGATGTGCCCTGTGGGCACATCCATGTTGCTGTCCCTAGCTGGGGACAGCGCTGGGGCAGCTTGTCTGTCCCCAGCGCTGGGTGCGTGGCGGCGGGTGTCCGGTGCAGGGATTACCTTTTTCCCTGCACCGGACCAGAGACTGCAGGGGCGTTTGAATCTTGGCGCCCTCCGGGAGCCAATCGCGGCTCCCGGAGCGGCAGCCAATCGGAGAGGGACGCGGCGAGCCAATCGGCGCTCGCCGCGTCATAGGCCCCGCCCCCGGCGTCTGACCTCAGATGCCGGGCGGGAGCCTGAAGAAAAGGCCGCGCCGAACAGCGGCGAAGAAGACAGGCGGGAGCGGAGGTCAGCGCGCACGCGGAAGAGCATGAGGAGAAGGCCAGCGGTCGGGCTCCGGGAAGAAGATGTCCAGCGGCGGCTGGACGCGGAGCAACGGAGGCGACGCCGCTGGCCAGGACGGGTCAGCGGCAGAAGACGGTGCCGGAGGCCCCCGGATTAGGTGAGGCCTCAGTGAGGCTATCCTTCCCCCTCCCCTTTTCCTCCCTCGACCACCAGGGACGGGCATTAGGCCCGAGGGCACAATTCAGGCACTAGGCCTGGGGCGCAGATAGGAGTTTGGGGTCACTATTTTATTAGGTGGTTTGGGCATTAGGCCCAAGCCACCCTCCCTGTGGGACAGTTAGGCGGGCATTAGGCCCGGGGGTGTATTTTGGCCGATTAGGGGTACGATAAGGTGACCTTGGGCACAAGGCCCAGGTCTCCCAACGGGCAGCAAGTTAGGTGGGCGCTAGGCCCGTGGGCGAAGTCAGGCCTCCGGCCTGTGTGCAGTTAGGGGGCGCTAGGCCCAGTGAATCAGTGTTTCCCCGAGGTGAGTACAGGTGGCCCTGGGCGCTAGGCCCAGGCCACCCTGAGGTGTTAAGTAGGCAGGCCCGCTCAGCCTGAGCCCCTAAGGAGAGAGTACGGTAGGTGGGTGAGCTGTGCGGCCCCCACTACTGGGTGTTCTGAGTCGGGTAGATAAAGGGACCGTACCGTCGCTTGCATTGTGTATCGTGATGTATGTTACCGTGCGGGGCAAAGTGTGAGCTCGTTAAGTGTGTTTAGTTTTGTTGCACCACTCCCACAGAGCTAGTTTGAGGGCTCTGCCGTTGTAGTTAGTATAGGGTGTGACACTAGGTTAGAGTTAGGTCCTGCACGGCTGTTTGCTTGTTTGTTTACCTCCTTACAGGGACCAGTAAGAGAAGAAGACGTTCGCAGTGCGAAACTGATGGTGAGTAACATCTGTGTGCGTTTGTCCCTTGTCTGTCCCCGAGCGCCGGAGTCGGGATTGCTCACGGACGTGAGAATCCTTTTCATCACACTACGTGCGAGAGCGCGAGTGTGTGAAATCTGGGTGGCTGAGGCTTTGTGCCGGTGATGACCATTCACCCAACCGGTGAAGGTCGCGGTCACCCCTGGGGTGTTCCAGTGGAAGAAGGGTCGATACCCCCTTTAAGGTATATTATTCTCTCCTCAGCTCGGTCGTCGGTCAGCTCCGAGAGGGAATCGCCGTGTCCGGATCCGACTGAAGATTTCCAGGTCCGTTGGAGGTTCCGGTACCTGAAGGTGAGAGAGAGCGGCGCCTGGTGAGTACCGAGTCTACACCTGCACGGCAGCAGGCACCACACAGCAGCCGCACCTCTCACAATGTCACACACAGCCGCCGCGGGCTGGGGAGCGACGAGTAACTCCTGGCCAGCACGCTAAAGCTGCGCTGGTCGGTAGCTATTTTTGAAGTGCAAAGGCATCGCCGCTGTGCGATGCCTTTGCACTTCTGCGGGTGGGGAGGGGGGGCGGCACTGACATGCGGGGCGGACTAGCCCTGTGCTGGGCGTCCCCCGGTATGTCAGTGTGAATGATCGTAGCTGTGCTAAATTTAGCACAGCTACGATCAACTCGGAATGACCCCCAAAGTACCTCATGGATGTTACTACATCTCAGGAACTCGTTAGGCTGTTTTCCCTTTCATACTGGATGAGCTCACAAAATGGCCGAACTTAAGTAAAAATATCACCAACATGGCTGCCAGTAATGGTAAAGCATAAAATAATCGTTACTTATAAAAGAAGTCAGTGATAAAATATAGGCTAATGACCGCCCAATCGAAGCACCAAGAGATTCTGGCCATGTATACTGAGATATACCTAAAAACGCTGCATTTCAGGGGCCAAATTTAGTGACATTTCAGCTATTCCGAATCGTTGCTATAGAAACACAGGGCTGATTCCCTCAGAAACAATCCATATTGTCCTTCCATAACCTTCACCAGCTATTAGCCGCTCGCTGGCTGTTACACATCCCTGGGCCCCTAAGGGCCTGATCCTCCATGTAATGAATAGAAGATGACGATTGGGATCAGTGCGGTTGGGAAGCTGTAGGTTTATTTTATGGCTCTTGAAACATACTTCAATATTCTTATGGAAAAATGCAGATTAGCAACAAAAGACATTAAACAAGTGCTTTGATGTATCGTATTGCGTCATCGAGGGCTCAATAAGTGCACTCGGCTCATTTCTTCATTTGTTCAATCGCCGGAGAGCACAATTATTTTTTTTTTAATAATCTGAGAACACGCGTGAAGTGGGAACCTGACAGAACAAAGATTTCTAGGACTGGGTCATTATCTTCCTCAGAACATGGTGTATAAGCACTTTGCAATTAGCAATAATGGCACTTACACTGAAGAACGGCCAAAGAAAGCAAATGTAAATTAAGTTTCAATTGTCTGTGTCCCCAACACTGGGGAATAATATTTTCACTTTAATAAAAATATCTCCACTGACTTTCCCCATTTTGTCAGCTGACCTGTTATCAATGAGACTCCATCATTAATGTGAAGCAGCAGCCATTAGGTGTGGTACCCCCTTTCTGTACGCTGTGCGATCCCACCAACCCCACACAGAATCTGTGACTTATGGATTATATACTGTATATATGGGTTTAGTTAGTATAGGATGCAGGAGGTCACATGACCAACATGGCATCCCGACATTGAGAATGCCGACAGAGGGCGGGGTAATTATTTACCTACAGTCTCTGCAATGGCATGGGAGGAGCTACTGGAACTGGACATGCGCCAATCAGTCATTTTCCTGTACAGAGAACAGAACAGAAAAGATTAGAGCTCTGATAAATCTTACAGGGATAGTTCTGCAACAGGTTATTGATACAGACATTGACCAATATAGGTTCTTGGTCTGTAACCGACTTTAAACTAATAGTGTACACAAAGTGTACCCATTACTAGTCGGTGGTGCTCCCAGAGTCAGTAAGTTTAAAGTACTAAAACAGGAGAGGAGAAAGACTCTATGGGGTAAATTTACTAAGGTCCCGATTTTGACCGAGATGCCGTTTTTTCTTCAAAGTGTCATCTCGGTCATTTACTAAACTCAAATCACGGCAGAGATGAGGGCATTCGTAATTTTTTGCAAGTAGTTGTAAAAAAATACGAATGATTACACCATCGGTCAAAATACGCCAGCAAATTAGTAGAACTCGGTCATTTACTAAAAAGTGCAAATCTCCAAAGAGGAAAACACTGCTGTGAAAAAGTACAAATCGCAAAAAAGTGCTAAAAAAAAGCAGACCTGCTTTTTTGAGCCGTGATTGCATAGGCATGCAGGGATCCATGAGATCCGTGCATGTATATCAGTGGGAAGGGGTGGGAAAGTGCTTATTTTTTTTAAAAAAATTGCGTGGGGTCCCCCCTCCTATGCATAACCAGCCTCGGGCTCTTTGAGCCGATCCTGGTTGCAAAAATATGGGGGGAAAAATGACAGGGGTTCCCCCATATTTAAGCAACCAGCATCGGGCTCTGCGCCTGGTCCTGGTTCCAAAAATACGGGGGACAAAAAGAGTAGGGGTCCCCCGTATTTTTAAAACCAGCACCGGGCTCCACTAGCTGGACAGATAATGCCACAGCCAGGGGTCACTTTTATATAGTGCCCTGCGGCCGTGGCATCAAAAATCCAACTAGTCACCCCTGGCCGGGGTACCCTGGGGGAGTGGGGACCCCTTCAATCAAGGGGTCCCCCCCCCAGCCACCCAAGGGCCAGGGGTGAAGCCCGAGGCTGTCCCCCCCCATCCAATGGGCTGCGGATGGGGGGGCTGATAGCCTTTTGTGTAAATGAAAAGGTATTGTTTTTAGTAGCAGTACTACAAGTCCCAGCAAGCCTCCCCTGCATGCTGGTACTTGGAGAACCACAAGTACCAGCATGCGGCGGAAAAACGGGCCCGCTGGTACCTGTAGTACTATTACTAAAAAAATACCCAAATAAACACAAGACACACACACCTTGAAAGTAAAGATTTATTACATACATGCACACAAACATACATACATACTTACCTTATGTTCACACACAGGTCGGTCCTCTTGTCCAGTAGAATCCAAGGGTACCTGTTGAATAAATTATACTCACGAGATCCAGGGGCCCAGGGTCCTCGTCGTATCCAAGTGTAATCCACGTACTTGCATAAAAAAACAAAACGCTGACCCGAGCCACGAACTGAAAGGGGACCCATGTTTGCACATGGGTCACCTTTCCCCGAATGCCAGAAACCCACTTTGACTTCTGTCTAAGTGGGTTTCTTCAGCCAATCAGGGAGCGCCACGTTGTAGCACTCTCCTGATCGGCTGTGTGCTCCTGTCCTCACTGACAGGCAGCACGCGGCAGTGTTACAATGTAGCGCCTATGCGCTACATTGTAACCAATGCTGGGAACTTTCTGCTCAGCGGTGACGTCACTTTAGGTCAACTGCAGGGCAGAAAGTTCCCAGCATTGGTTACAATGTAGCGCATAGGCGCTACATTGTAACACTGCCGTGTGCTGCCTGTCAGTGAAGACAGGAGCACACAGCTGATCAGGGGAGTGCTACAACGTGGCGCTCCCTGATTGGCTGAAGAAACCCACTTAGACAGAAGTCAAAGTGGGTTTCTGGCATTCGGGGAAAGGTGACCCATGTGCAAACATGGGTCCCCTTTCAGTTCGTGGCTCGGGTCAGCGTTTTGTTTTTTTATGCAAGTACGTGGATTACACTTGGATACGACGAGGACCCTGGGCCCCTGGATCTCGTGAGTATAATTTATTCAACAGGTACCCTTGGATTCTACTGGACAAGAGGACCGACCTGCGTGGGGCCATAGGTAAGTATGTATGTATGTTTGTATGTATGTATGTAATAAAATTGTACTTTCAAGGTGTGTGTGTCTTGTGTTTATTTGGGTATTTTTTTAGTAATAGTACTACAGGTACCAGCGGGCCCGTTTTTCCACCGCATGCTGGTACTTGTGGTTCTCCAAGTACCAGCATGCGGGGGAGGCTTGCTGGGACTTGTAGTACTGCTACTAAAAACAATATCTTTTCATTTACAACAAAGGCTATCAGCCCCCCCATCCGCAGCCCATTGGATGGGGGGGGACAGCCTCGGGCTTCACCCCTGGCCCTTGGGTGGCTGGGGGGGGACCCCTTGATTGAAGGGGTCCCCACTCCCCCAGGGTACCCTGGCCAGGGGTGACTAGTTGGATTTTTGATGCCACGGACGCAGGGCACTACATAAAAGTGACCCCCGGCTGTGGCATTATCTGTCCAGCTAGTGGAGCCCGGTGCTGGTTTTAAAAATACGGGGGACCCCTACTCTTTTTGTCCCCCGTATTTTTGGAACCAGGACCAGGCGCAGAGCCCGATGCTGGTTGCTTAAATATGGGGGAACCCCTGTCATTTTTTTCCCCATATTTCTGCAACCAGGATCGGCTCAAAGAGCCCGAGGCTGGTTATGCTTAGGAGGGGGGACCCCACACATTTTTTTTTAATGATTTCTCATTGTTTAATTTAAAAAAAAAAAAAAATGAACCCCAGCACGGATCACACAGATCCGGCCGAGATTCATTGTAAAAAAAGTCGGCAGTGTTTTGCTAATCACTGCCGTAAAAAAAACAAAAAAAAAAACGAATGACATCGACATCGGAACAAAAGAAAAACCCGAATACGACAGCTTAGTAAATTAGTCGTAATCAATTCAAAAAGATGCAGTTTTACACTTTCGATGTCATTCGTGATTGAACTTTGACCTTTTCCCGAAATTACGAATGTTAGTAAATTTACTCCATAGAGTCTTTCTCCTCTCCTGTTTTAGGATTAGAGCTCTGTCAGGAGTTGTTACTAGAGATGAGTATGGGACTTCACGATCCGAGCTGGGAACCGAGTCCGGCTCGAGACGTCCCGTCAGATTCTCACGGTTTTTGGATTCCATATAAAGATCCGCATGTCGCCGCCATTTTCACTCCAGACTTGGAGAGTGAGGGAAATAGACCTCTGTCTCTCTGTGGGTGGTGGCATTGGGTGGGATCAGTGTGTGCTGTCCTGTGTGCTGTTAGGGGTGCTGTCCTGTCACTGTGGTGTCCTGTGCTGTTAGGGGTGCTGCAGCTGTACACGGGTGTTGCTGTCCTGTCACTGTGCTGTACGGGGGCCCTGTTCTGTATGCTGTTAAAATACAGGGGTGCTGGTTCTGTCCTGTATGCTGTAAAAATACAGGGGTGCTGTGAAAATAAATGTACACGCTGTATGCTGTAAAAATACAGGTCCTGTCCTGTATGCTGTAAACTTAAAGGGTGCTGTGAAAATAAATGTACACTGGCCCTGCCCTGTATGCTGTAAAAATACAGGGGTGCTGTTGTTAAAATAAATGTACAATGGCCCTGTCCTGTATGCTGTAAAATACAGGGGTGCTGTGAAAAATAAATGTACACTGGCCCTGTCATGTATGCTGTAAAAATGCAGGGGTGCTGTTCAAATAAAGGTACACTGGCCCAATCCTGTATGCTGTAAAAATACAGGGATGTTGTTAAAATACCGGGGTGCTGGCCCTGTCCTGTATGCTGTAAAAATACTGGGGTGCTGGGAAAATAAAAGCACTGTTCTGTGTGCTGTAATAATAAAGGGGTGCTGTCCTGTGAAATGGAGAACAAAAATTTGGAGTAAAAAATAGTGAAAGATCAGGAACCACTTCCTAGTACTAGTGCTGAAGCTGCTGCTGCCACCATTCATGACATTGATGATGCAATTCCTTCAACGTCGTCTGCTAAGGCCGATGCCCAATGTCATAGAGGGCATGTAAAATCCAAGAAGCAAAAATGAATAACAAAAAAAAAAATTATCTGATGAGAAACGTAAAATTGCCAATATGATATTCACGACACGAAGTGGCAAGGCAAGGCTAAGTCCTTGGCCTATGTTCATGACTGGTGGTTCAGAGGAAGCCCTCCTCCGTCTCGAAAAATTAAAAAAATAAAGCTTATTAAAGCACAGGAAAAAAACAACTGTGCGTATAGCGATATCGCAAATCCCTGAGGAGAGTCCAAGTGTGTCCACGATTGCGGTCTAGGCCTGACCTTTCCAAGACTGTATGGGAAGAGGAGGCTCCTACCACCATTTGCACACCCTCTGCAAGTGCTGGAAGGAGCACCGCCAGTCCAGTTGCTGATATTGAGATTGAGGATGTCACTGTAGAAGTACACCAGGATGAGGATATGTGTGTTGCTGGCTCTGAGGAGAAAGTTGATGATGAGGATTCTGATAGTGATGTGGATTGTTTGAATAAGGCACCAGTGGAGACAGTTGTTGTCCATGGGATGAAAAAGGTCATTGTCATGCCTGGGCAAAATACCAAAAAAGCCACCTCTTCTTTGTGGAATGATTTCTCCACAAATCCGGACAACTGGTGTCAAGCCATGTATTGCCTTTGTCAATCTATAATAAGTAGGGGGTAAGGATGTTAACAACCTAGGAACATTCTCCCTTATACATCACCTGCAGCGCATTCATCATAAGTTCAGAAAGTTTGGGTAATAGCGTGAGCAGTCCATTGACACATAAATCAGAGTCGGATTTCCCACTAGGAACGTGCCTAGGGGCGGCACCTGCTGATGGCGGCATGCTAATTCCACGCCTCTCTCCATTAGTCTAGTTGATGTCCCACCGGGCATGTCACTGGCATGACTCTCCTAACCGGGATTTCTCCGGAGGATCCTTGAGTGGTACGCCTATTGCTGCTGCTGCTGTTGTTGCTGCTGGGAGTCGATCGTCATCCCAGAGGGGAAGTCGGAAGACCCCTTGTACTACTTCCATTAAGCAACTGACTGTCCAACAGTCCCTTGTGAGGAAGATGAAATATGACAGCAGTCATCCTGTTGCAAGATGGATAACTGAGGCCTTGACACTTATGTTGGTGTTAGACGTGCATCCGGTATCCGCCATTAGTGCAGTGGGATTTAGACAATTAATGGAGGTAGTGCGTTTTCAGTAACAAATCCCATCTAGATTCCACTTCACTAGGAAAGCGATTCCCGGACTGTACAGGGACATTAAGAAAAGTGTCCTCAGTATCCTCAAAAATGCAGTTGTACCCAGTGTCCACTTAACCACGGACATGTGGACAAGTGGAGCAGGGCAGACTCAGGACTATATGACTGTGACAGCCCACTGGGTAGATGTATAGCCTCCCGCAGCAACAACAGCAGCGGCGGCACCAGTAGCAGCATCTCGCAAACGCCAACTCGTTCCTAGGCAGGCTACGCTGTGTATCACCGGTTTCTGTAAGAGGTACACCACTGACAACCTCTTACAGAAACTGAGGGACATCATCGCACAACGGCTTACCCCAATTAGACTCTCCTGGGGATTTGTGATATCTGACAACGCCACCAATATTGTGCATGCATTACATATTCCAGCACGTCTCATGTTTTGCACATACAGTTACTTTTGTGGTGGAGAATTTTTTGAAAAATGACTGGGGCGTGCAGGAGATGCTGTCGGTGGCATGAAAAATTGCATGCCACTTTAGACATTCAGCGACTGCGTGCTGCAGACTGGAGCGTCAGCAAATAATCTTGAACCTGCCCCGCCATCATCTGAAGCAAGAGGTGGTAACGAGGTGGAATTCAACCCTCTATATGCTTCAGAGGATGGAGAAGCAGCAAAAGGCCATTCAAGCCTATATATCTGCCTACGATATAGGCAAAGGAGGGGGAATGCACCTGTCTCAAGCGCAGTGGAGGATGCTTTCCGTCTTGTGCAAGATTCTCCAACCCTTCGAACTTGCCACACGTGAAGTCAGTTCAGACACTGCCAGCTTGAGTCAGGTCATTCCCCTCATCAGGCTTTTGCAGGAAAAGCTGGAGAAATTGAAGGAGGAGCTAAGACGGAGGGATTCCGCTAAGTATGTGGGACTTGTGGATGGATCCTTTCATTCGCTTTGCCAGGATTCAAGGGTGGTCAGTCTGTTGAAATCAGAGCACTACATTTTGGCCACCGTGCTCGATCCTAGGTTTAAAGCCTACGTTGTATCTCTCTTTCCGGCAGACACAAGTCTGCAGAGATGCAAAGACCTGCTGGTGAGAAAATTGTCAGCTCAAGCGGAACGTGACCCTTCAACAGCTCCTTCATTTTCTCCTGCAACTGGCGGTGCGAGTAAAAGAATAACATTTCCTATCCAACCCGCTGGCGGTGATGCAGGGCAGTCAGGAGCGAATGCTGACATCTGGTCCGGACTGAAGGACCTGCCAACGATTACTGACATGTCGTCTAATATCACTGCATATGATGCTGTCACCATTGAAAGAATGGTGGAGGATTATATTGGTGACTGCATCCAAGTAGGCACGTCAGACAGTCCGTACGTATACTGGCAGGAAAAAGAGGCAATTTGGAGGCCCTTGCACAAACTGGCTTTATTTTACCTAAGTTACCCTGCCTCCAGTGTGTACTCCGAAAGAGTGTTTAGTGCAGCCGCTCACCTTGTCAGCGATCGGCGTAGGAGGTTACTTCCACAGAATGTGGAGAAGATGATGTTCATCGAAATGAATGATGAATTCCTCCAGGGAGACATTTACCAGCAATTGCCTCCAGAGAGCACACAGGGACCTGAGATGGTGGATTCCAGTGGGGATAAATTAATAATCTGTGAGGAGGGGGATGTACACAGTGAAAGGGGTGAGGAATCAGAGGATGATGAGGATGAGGTGGACATCTTGCCTCTGTAGAGCCAGTTTGTGCAAGTAGAGATTAATTGCTTCTTTTTTTGGTGGGGGCCCAAACAAACCAATCATTTCAGCCACAGTCGTATGATAGACCCTGTCGCTGAAATGATTGGTTTGTTAAAGTGTGCATGTCCTGTTTATACAACATAAGGGTGGGTGGAAGGGCCCAAGGACAATTCCATCATTGTGTCGCTTATCTTACTCATCTAGCGACCTCTGTGCAACTTTTTGGCCTAAAAACAATGGCCCTTATTCCAAGTTGATTGCTCGCTAGCTTCTTTTAGCAGCCGTGCAAACGCATAGTCGCCGCCCATGGGGGAGTGTATTTTCGCTTTGCAAGTGTGCAAATGCCTTTGCGGCCAAGCGCTGCAAAAACATTTTGTGCAGTTTCTGAGTAGCTCTGGACTTACGCAGCCCTTGCGATCACTTCAGTCTTTTTGGTGCCGGAACTGACGTCAGATACCCAACCTGCAAACGCCCGGACACGCCTACGTTTTGCCGTTTTTTTACCTGATCGCTGCGCTGCTAAAAATCTGCAGCGAGCAATCAACTCGGAATGACACCCACTATTGTGAGGAGTGAGGTGTACAGAATAGACTGGAAATGAGTGGAAATGAATGTTATTGAGGTTAATTATACTGTAGGAACAAAAATACCCCCAAATTCTGTGATTTTAGCTGTTTTTATGTTTTGTTTTAAAAAAAAATCCAGATCCAAAACCAAAACCCGAAAGGGTGGTTTTGTCAAAACCAATCCAGATCCAAAACACGAATGCAAACGGAGATCCAGTTTCAAAACCAAAACACAAAACCAGAAAATTGTCCGGCGCATAGTTGTTGCACATGTGCAATACCTCCAGTTTGTGGAGGAAACTTGTTTCTGCTTAAATAAAAATTACGTTTTTGATCCACCAAAGGGTGTTACTGGCTACTTAGAACACCCCCCTCTGTGTGCAATAACATGACCATAGAGTACAGTGCACTGATACCATGATATAGAATTTAATGTCTACAGTTATACACATTAACCTGTATTGCTGCTTTGTTTCCTGTGAGGGTGTGAGTAGACACGTTACCCTATGTTCATATAAGAGACACTAATATTTTCCTGTGAGGGTGTGAGTAGACACATGTTACCCTATGTTCATATAAGAGACACTAATATTTTCCTGTGAGGGTGTGAGTAGACACATGTTACCTATGTTCATATAAGAGACACTAATATTTTCCTGTGAGGGTGCGAATAGACATGTTACCCTATGTTCATATAAGAGACACTAATATTTTCCTGTGAGGGTGTGAGTAGACATGTTACCCTATGTTCATATAAGAGACACTAATATTTTCCTGTGAGGGTGTGAGTAGACACGTTACCCTATGTTCATATAAGAGACACTAATAGTTTCCTGTGAGGGTGTGAGTAGACACGTTACCCTATGTTCATATAAGAGACACTAATATTTTCCTGTGAGGGTGTGAGTAGACACGTTACCCTATGTTCATATAAGAGACACTAATATTTTCCTGTGAGGGTGTGAGTAGACACGTTACCCTATGTTCATATAAGAGACACTAATAGTTTCCTGTGAGGGTGTGAGTAGACACGTTACCCTATGTTCATATAAGAGACACTAATATTTTCCTGTGAGGGTGTAAGTAGACACATGTTACCCTATGTTCATATAAGAGACACTAATATTTTCCTGTGAGGGTGTGAGTAGACACATGTTACCCTATGTTCATATAAGAGACTAATATTTTCCTGCATTACAGGAGCGGTCGCAGAGCAGGTACTTCCAAGATTCTGCTCACACTTTGAGATTTTCCCTATTTCTGGCATCCAGTGACAGTCATGGGGAGTATAACCTAGTTACTATACACCTATGTATTGCCCAATACATAGACTGATCTGGAGACATTATTCTTCTCCCGGCTGACTGTTGGTAGAAGTTGCACTTTCCCCTTTTTATATTCATTTTCCCATTTATCCCATTACTGGAGGGGAGTTAAGATGGCAAATGAACTTTACTAAACAATTAAATGTATAGACATTATTATTATTATTATTATTATTATTATTATTATTATTATTATAATAACAACTGTTATTAATTATTATTATTATTATTATTATTATTATTATTATTATTATTATTACTACAATTGCTATTATTATTATTATTTATTGTTATTATTTTTTATATCTTTTAATTACACATCATGAATCAAGTGTGCAGTAAATAAAACATGACGTTGTTACCACAATGAAACAGTAGCGTTGGTCATTTGTTAAAGTATACTGAATACGAATATCCCAGTAAGATTGTAGTAACCAATATAAACACTGTTGTTACAGATTGAATAATAGACTAATAATAACAAAAGAAAAAAACAAACATTTCGTTAGACACAATATTGCATCATATTATGAAGCCATGAGGGAGGCGCCAAGTTGTACCTTCACCATCATTTGAGTGGGATAGGTGGGTCTTGCACCACTAGTTGTGTGAGATACCAGGTGGTGTTTGTAAGGCTGTGGTGTATTTGTGGTCTGACAGTAAGGGGGAGAGTATCCATGTATGTCTGGCACAACGTAAGAAAATGCTCCGGCTGCTTCTCTTTGTTTAGGATAACTTTAACCCAATCCATTCTGAACAAGAAATTCAGGGCCGAATTCAGACCTGATCGCTCCTCTGTGAATTTGCAGAGGTTTGCGATCAGATAGTCGCTGCCTAGACAGAGTAAAAAGCCGACCCATGCAAGTCTGCATATGCCGCGCGAAAAGCTTTGCAAACGCCGGTCATCTGCAAATCCGTTCACACCTCACTCACCATCGAATTATTTTTCCAGTCTGTGCAGTGTGTGCAGCCCAGGACTTACCCCTACAGTGCGATAGAACCAGGCTGATCGGGGGCGGAGCTAACGTCACACACCACCCTGAAAACGCTTGGGAACGCCTGCGTTATTCCTGACACTCCCAGAAAATGACCAGTTACCACCCACAAACGTCCGCTTCCTGTCAATCACCCTGCGTTCGCCTAGCGATAAAAAAAACACAGGATTTTTTCGCAGTTTGGCCTCGCGCCTGTGCTTTACGATCCGTATGCATGTGCAGTAGATATAATTGCCTCCTGTGTGATTTTCCACAGCAGCGATCCGGTCTGAATTAGGCCCTTAGTTTGGTCAATAGTAAAGGTTTCTGTGGTGGAGAACTTTCCATCCATCCCTGTAGAATCGTTTTCTTTCCTGCCGCACTAAGAGCTAGTAATAACTTCGCACTCTCCGGGGTCATGAATTGCTTTGGGTCAAGGACCCCCAAAACCGCCCATTCCGGGGTGAAAGGCACGAATGTTACTAATTGGACAACTAGGTGCTTCATCGCGCCTTACGGGCGCTCTTCACACCGTCGCAAGGGGCTACGCCCCCTTAACCCTTGCATGCCTTTCTGGGGTTCAATATTTGTGTTATATGGAGTATCACCTGCATTCCTTTGTTAGTGGTTAAATATTGCACAATGAAAGGGTGTGCGATGGTGAAGGAGGCGCAGCCCCTTGCGACGGCGTGAACAGCACCTGCAGGCCACAATGTACAGAATGTAGCGGGTGCGGGGGGTACTGCGGGTGGTGTCTGTAGATGCTGCGGATGGAGGGGGGGGGGCGGAAGTGGGGGTGGGGCCCGGATGGGGAAGGGTTGGGAGGTGCTGCGGGTGGGGGAGGGGCAGAGGAGTGGGGGATGCAGATGGGGGAGGGGTCCGGAGGCACTGCAGGTGGGGGAGGGGCAGGGGTGCCATGGGTGGGGGAGGGGCAGGTGTGGGGATGTTGCAGATGGGTGAAGGGTTCCGGAGGTGCTGTGGGATGGGAAGGGGCAGGAGTGCCGCTGGTGGGGTAGGGGTCCGCAGGCGCCATGGGTAGGGGAGGGGCAGGTATGGGTGTTGCGGCGGATGGGGAAGGAGGTCCGGAGGTGCTGCAGGTGGTGGAGGGGCAGGTGCGGGGGTGCCATTGGTGGGGGAGGGGTGGGTGAGGGGGGGACCGCAGATGGAGGAGGGTGTCTGCAGATGCTGCGGGTGGAGGGGGGCAGGTGTGGGGGAGACATATAAGGGGGGTGAATGGTGGAGGGGGCCTGGAGATTGCTGGGGGTGGTGAAGGGGCGGAGGAGTGGGAGCCGCGGGTGGTGTGGGGGGTCTGGAGGCACAGCATGTGGGGGAGGGGTGGAGTGCCGCATGTGGTGGAGGGAAAGGTGCGGAGGTGTGGTGCATTGGGGAGAGGTCTGGAAGGGCTGCGGGTACTGTACCTGCCAAAAAGGTAGTTGGAGGGTATGCAGTAACAGGGCCAGGACAGGGGTGACAGGGTCAGAACAGGGTTGACTGGGCCAGGACAGGGGTGACAGGGTCAGGACAGGGGTGACGGGGCCAGGACAGGGGTGACGGGGCCAGGACATGGGCGACCGGGCCAGGACAAAAATGACAGGGACAGGATAGGGGTGACAGGGTCAGTGTAGGGGCGGCAGGACCAGGACAGGGGTGACAGGGCCAGTATAGGGTTGACAGGGCAAGCACAGGGGTGACAGGGCCAGGATAGGGGTAGCAGGGCCAGCATAAGGGTGACAGGGCCAGGATAAGGGTGAAAGGGCCAGGATAAGGGTGAAAGAGCCAGGATAAGGGTGGCAGGTCAAGGCTAGGGGTGACAGGGACATGACAGAACACAGGGCATGGGAGAGATTGGTATTAGGGACAGAACAGTAGTGACAGACAGATGTGTGTTACCGGAGTCACTGCTGCTGGCTACTGCTGTTCCACTCCAACCTGTTGGGATCTGCTGCTGGTGGAGATTTGGCATGGCTGACTCTCTTGGGCTGTAGACCTGCTTCCTCTGCCCGTCCGCATCACTCCCCCCCTCCTCAGTCACACACCGCAGACCTCACGGCTGCTGGGCACTATGGTAAGGGGAGACTGGGAGTGACTGGTTAGCTCCCAGGAGACGCTGCTGCTGGAGGGAGGAGGGGGTCAGAGCCTGCTAGCAGCGCGGACTTCTGCAGCGCTACCCGCCGGCTAAAGTGTGTGAAGGAGCTGGACGCACCTCACTGTGGGTGGCAGCGCTGCAGCTAGCGGTGGGGTTGCCGGGGCTTTAGATTACAGAGGCAGTACGGAAAGTGCACAGCAGCTGGTGACCCACAAACTACAGCTAAGAAGCGTGGAGTGTGCCAGAAAGTGACGCTCCTCCGCACCAGAGAGACCCTGCTGAGTATGCGGATGTGGGGGTCAAGTATGGCATACCCCCTCAAACACCCCCATACCTCCCAAATGTCCCAATTTTCGCGGGACAGTCCCATTTTTTGGGGTCTGTCCCGCTGTCCCACCCGCGGGTCGCAGTGTCCTGCGGTGGGGAGGGGGTGGGGGCAGTTGGAAAGCTCCTGTACTCGCTGTTCTGCTTAGCAGAGCAGCGGTGAATAGTGGAGACAGAGGGGTTACGGATTAATGGGGGGTTCCAGCAGCGGATCCGGATTAAGGGGGGGGGGGGGGGGCAGGCGTTGCGTGCCGTTGGCCCCACAGTTTTAGTGGTCCCCCCGGCTCGAGTAGCTCTGTCCCAGCTCAGAAGCTCCCCCAGCAACAGCGGCAGCATTGTGCTACAGTCAGCGCACGCTGCCTCGTGTTGGCAGGTCTGTGGTGTTGCAGGGAGGCAGCAGTCTCCCTGCTTTCTTCTGCCTGTGCGGGTGTGTAGGGGGAGCGACCACCCCCTCTGTATTTAGCCCTAGCTGAGGGGCCAAAATTAAAAAAAAAAAAAAAAAATCCCGGAATTTGCATAAGGGGGCGTGGCCTCGCGTAGCGCGATTAGGTCACGCCCCCAACTCCACAGCAGGCACAGCAATGAGATAGGGCTCCCCTGTCTCAAGTACCCTGTGCCCCCTGGACTCATAATCAGCCCCTGGGGGCATGCCAGCAGCTCACAGAGCGCTGGGCATGCCCCCTCACTGACGAAAAAACGGGGCCCTCCCGTGAAGCCACGCCCCCTTTTCGCTGTGTGTGTGTGTGTGTGTGTGTGTGTGAAAGCTGGGAGGTATGCACCCTGCCTGTGCCATGTCCATACTATCTGCTTCTGCAGCTGCTCCTAGTATCCTATAGATTTGGCCAGATCTGTGACTCATTTGACTAACTCCGCCCACTGCTGTGACTCCGCCCAGCGTTAGCAAATGAATCACAAAGTCACAGATCTGGGCTATTATATAGGAGATGGGACAAGCCCAAATGCAATGATAAGTGTCTGCCTCATCTTGATGACATTTTGGGCAGGAGTGACTCTCAGACGTTCCCATTTGAAAGCGCCTGAGCAGGGAAAGATACTTTATGGTATGATATATGTTTTAAAAAACGTTCGGTATACATGATAGGAGAGAACAACAGGGTCTTTTCCAGAGTAGGTACGGACAGCGCAGGAAAATGGGCCAACCAGCTGGACATGCCTCCACTATGCTCTAAATTCCAGTCCAACGTGCCATTCCAATCCCCTTCTGTAAAGTGCCCTATCACATGTGAAACGTAGAAGCGTGCTTGCAAAAAAGCTAAGCAGTATAGGCGAACCATGGCGAAATGTGAGGACACCTCCGCGTAGGTCAAAAGACGTTGGTTGTCCGTAGAAGCTATTATTATTATTATTATTATTATTATTATTCCGTAAGCAATACCAGATGGGAAATCCTAACCATGATGGGTA
The DNA here is from genome assembly GCF_028390025.1 of Pseudophryne corroboree. NCBI lineage: Eukaryota > Metazoa > Chordata > Amphibia > Anura > Myobatrachidae > Pseudophryne > Pseudophryne corroboree. Next base: position 832,823,886 of record NC_086448.1, read on the forward strand.
ATTTAGCTCTTTTTTTCTAATTCAAGAAAACGTCACTATAATTTGCAAGTATTGGGACAAAATTGAAGCATATCAGGGACACAATTTCCTGGCCTGCTGTAATACACATGTTGTGCCGCACTGTTAAGCAAACAGCAGGTGTTGTGCAGGTGTTTGTTGGTGACAATTCCTGATTCACACACGCCCTAGTACACAATTATTGAATCTGACACTTTCTATTCAAAGTGTAGTTATGGACCAATGAAGACCAGGGCAGCTTGTCAGTACTTTCCAGAAACAGACTTCCTGGAGGATTTTGGGATACTTTTCTATTGTATACACCACGACAGTGAGGCAGGATCCCTCCAACCCTCAGACACAGTAACTGAAAATGTTTTAGTTGCAAAGTTTATTATACCTGGTTTTAGGACTATAGGTTGTACAATGAATAAATGGTTACAGCAATACAGGTAGGAAATGCAATTATTATAACAAAATTGAAACAAAGCTTTCTCAGCAATAGCACATTATACTTTTGTTTCCTTATCAACAGTCACTAATGGATAATCACTAAATAACAAGTTACTGTCACTACCTGCAATGTTATATATCTGAGAAAGCAGTGCTATATAGAGAATAACATTTACTATTACAGCGTCTACACAAACAATTCCAAATGTAACTGACGGCAAATAATGCAAACACAGGAAGCTACAGTACATACATATATTCCATACTATAACCTGGGAAATGTGACAGATAACATATCGTAATTGGTTAGGATCTATTTACAGGCTACATACAATATTCTGTATTATAACATATGAACCATCATTTGAACATATTTTGTATCCCACATTATTTCAATGGGTTTAATGTTCCATATATTTATTTTATAGCAAATTGTGTATACAGTATTCCCCATTGTATAACTTGGGCCTGGTGATATAATTTCCAGGTAGTGTCTGGGTGTCTGTGAGATGGTCTCTGGCTGGGTGTACAATACTCTGGCTGAGACTTTCAGGTATTACAGGTTAGAGTTACTGTAGTTCTGGTGACTCCATTTCCTGTCACTGTGACTACAGCAGCTGCTCCTGGGACCAGCGTCAGTGCCAGTCAGGCAGGGATCCTATTGCTGAATGAGGGGTGGCCTGGCAACTCCCGCCTCCACCTATGGACAGAGGCTTAGGTCCTGGTCTCTGGAGGCTCCTCCCCTTACGCTAGCGGAGCTCAGACCATTCTGTATGATGCAGCAGGAATACCCAACCAAGACAGCGGGTCTCTCCTCCTCAACAGGACAGTCACCTGCAGCTTAATAGCCCCATTCTCTCCTGCCCACAGCTCTGGCGGGATTACCATGGTGACTCCCTCACTTGTTCAGCAGCGGCTCTGCTGTGACTGCTAAACTAGAGGGATGGGGCGACTGCTAAACTAGAGGGATGGGGCGACTGCTAAACTAGAGGGATGGGGCGACCAGGGGTGGATAGGGAACAAAAAGCGGCCCTGGAAAAATTTGTACTAGTGTCCCCACATGGGCAGCACCAGAGATGTAAGGTCTGGCCAAGAGCCATGGCAGCAGCACACTCCCCCCAAAACTTTCCAGATAGTGGGAATGTCCAGCATCAAGGGGGAAGTTAAAAGGAAATAAAATAAAATATTATGAGCACATTATATGATACACCTTCAGAATTTAGGAAACTATATAATTCTTTAGAAAGATATATTTTCTTGCTTATTACACCAACCGCGTATCCCAATCACTATTCACTCAATCTTATATGTCAGCCAAGCAGGCAGACACAGCATACACTAGATCATCTGCAATCACAGGCTAAGTGGCAAAGTCATTTTCATATATGCAAATTATTTAGCATCTTATTCATTATGTCTATAAATAGGATTACATGTCCTCAAACAAAACAGGCCCCGCGGGTGCGTCGGCCCACCGGGGATCTTCCCTGTGAGCCCTATGGCCAATCCGCCTCTGGGGGCGACTGCTAAACTAGAGGGATGGGGCGCTTTCATGTGATGTCCTCCCTGTGTAGCAAGATGTCACACACATAGGGGCTTATTCACACTGCCCTGGCCTGCTGTAATACACATAGGGGCTTATTCACACTGCCCCGGCCTGCTGTAATACACATAGGGGCTGACTCACACTGCCCTGACCTGCTGTAATACTCATAGGGGCTAACTCACACTGTCCCAGCCTGCTGTAATACACATAGGGGCTTATTCACACTGCCCTGACCTGCTGTAATACACATAGGGGCTTATTCACACTGCCCCGGCCTGCTGTAATACACATAGGGGCTTATTCACACTGCCCTGACCTGCTGTAATACTCATAGGGGCTAACTCACACTGTCCCGGCCTGCTGTAATACACATAGGGGCTTATTCACACTGCCCTGACCTGCTGTAATACTCATAGGGGCTGACTCATATTGGCCTGGCCTGCTGTAATACACATAGGGGCTGACTCACACTGACCTGACCTGCTGTAATACACATAGGTGCTGACTCACATTGGCCTGGCCTGCTGTAATACACATAGGGGCTGACTCACATTGGCTTGGCCTGCTGTAATACACATAGGGGCTGACTCACATTGGCTTGGTCTGCTGTAATACACATAGGGGCTGACTCACACTGCCCGGCCTGCTGTAATACACATAGGGGCTTATTCACACTGGCCTAACCTGCTATAAAACCCATAGGGGCTGACTCACACTACCCCCCCTGGCCTGCTGTAATACACATAGAGGCTGACTCACACTGCCCCGGCCTGCTGTAATACACATAGAGGCTGACTCACACTGCCCCCCTGGCCTGCTGTAATATACATAGGAGCTGACTCACACTGGCCCGGCCTGCTGTAATATACATAGCAGCTGACTCACACAGACCCAGCCTGCTGTAATACACATAGGGGCTGACTCACACTGTCCTAGCCTGCTGTAATATACATAGAGGCTGACTCACACTGTCCTAGCCTGCTGTAATACACATAGGGGCTTATTCACACTGCCCTGGCCTGCTGTAATACACATAGGGGCTTATTCACACTGCCCCGGCCTGCTGTAATACACATAGGGGCTTATTCACACTGCCCTGACCTGCTGTAATACTCATAGGGGCTAACTCACACTGTCCCGGCCTGCTGTAATACACATAGGGGCTTATTCACACTGCCCAGACCTGCTGTAATACTCATAGGGGCTGACTCATATTGGCCTGGCCTGCTGTAATACACATAGGGGCTGACTCACACTGGCCTGACCTGCTGTAATACACATAGGGGATGACTCACATTGGCCTGGCCTGCTGTAATACACATAGGGGCTGACTCACATTGGCTTGGCCTGCTGTAATACACATAGGGGCTGACTCACATTGGCTTGGTCTGCTGTAATACACATAGGGGCTGACTCACACTGCCCGGCCTGCTGTAATACACATAGGGGCTTATTCACACTGGCCTAACCTGCTATAAAACCCATAGGGGCTGACTCACACTACCCCCCCTGGCCTGCTGTAATACACATAGAGGCTGACTCACACTGCCCCGGCCTGCTGTAATACACATAGGAGCTGACTCACACTGGCCCGGCCTGCTGTAATATACATAGCAGCTGACTCACACAGACCCAGCCTGCTGTAATACACATAGGGGCTGACTCACACTGTCCTAGCCTGCTGTAATATACATAGAGGCTGACTCACACTGTCCTAGCCTGCTGTAATACACATAGGGGCTGACTCACACTGTCCTAGCCTGCTGTAATATACATAGCAGCTGACTCACACTGGCCCGGCCTGCTGTAATACACATAGAGGATAACTGCGAATAGTCACCGTATGTTTGGTCGTACGCACCTCTGCGCATCGGACGGCCCCTATCTGCTGCTGCTTTGATAACTGTCATCACTATCACCAGTGGCGGTTCTTGCCACGGGCAAGCAGGACTTTTGCCCGGGGCGCCGCCTTCCGGAGGGCGCTGGCGCCATCCGGAGGGCGCCGCACCGTGGCAAGATCCGCCACTGCTGCCCGCTGTGTCCCCCGTCCGCTGCCCGCTGCCCGCCGCCGTCGTCTCCTGTGAAGGGAACTAGACGCTATGCGTCTAGTTTCCCTTCGTGGAGAGTAACTGCTGAGCGGTGCGCGATGACGTCATCGCGCACCGCACAGCAAAGGTCCTCTCCACGAAGGGAACTAGACGCATAGCGTCTAGTTTCTCTTCGTGGAGAGGACCTTTTGCTGTGCGGTGCGCGATGACGTCATCGCGCACCGCTCAGCATTCAAGCGGCGCTTTCAATGTACAGGGGGCGTGACTCACCACGCCCCCTGTATTAGGCCACACCCCTTCCCTGCCCGGGGCGCTCTGCGCCCTTGAACCGGCCCTGACTATCACTGACAACCAGAGTAACGCTGCCTGTGCACATCTGTGTAGCCTGCACCACCAGTGACGCCCCCTCCCTGCATTTACCTTACATGAGGACCCCACATTACAGCCCAGGTACACCCCTTCACTCACAATGGGAGGTACAACTGACTCACCCACAACTCACACTGCCTGTGATACCTTCATGTAGGACGGGGGAAGGAGATGCAGGAATGAGGAAATAATGGGGGTAATTCAGAGTTGATCGCAGCAGCAAATTTGTTAGCAGTTGGGCAAAACCATGGCCCTCATTCCGAGTTGTTCGCTCGCTAGCTGATTTTAGCAGCATTGCACACGCTAAGCCGCCGCCCTCTGGGAGTGAATCTTAGCATAGCAGAATAGCGAACGAAAAATTAGCAGAATTGCGAATAGAAAATTCTTAGCAGTATCTGAGTAGCTCGAGACCTACTCCTACACTGCGATCAGCTCAGGCCGTTTAGTTCCTGGTTTGACGTCACAAACACACCCAGCGTTCGGCCAGCCACTCCCCCGTTTCTCCAGACACTCCCTCGTTTTTCCCTGACACGACTGTGTTTTTTAGCCAACGCCGGGAAAACGCTGAGTTGCCGCCCAGAAACGCCCCTTTCCTGTCAATCATTTACCAAACACCGGTACGACTGAAAAGCGCCACAGACGCTACAGTAAAACAGCTAAATTTTTAGTAAAATAACTAAGCGCGTGCGATCTGCATACCATGCGCATGCGCATTTAGCAACAAATCGCAGCATAATGAAAATCAGCAACGAGCGAACAACTCGGAATGACCCCCCATGTGCACTGCAGGTGTGGCAGATGTAACATGTGCAGAGAGAGTTAGATTTCAGTGGGTTATATTGTTTCTGGCTGCTTTATTTTTGCACTGCAATTTAGATTTCAGTTTGAACACATCCCACCCAAATCTAACTCTCTCTGCACATGTTACATCTGCCCCCCCTGCAGTGCACATGGGCCCTCATTCCGAGTTGATCGGTCGCAAGGCGAATTTAGCAGAGTTACACACGCTAAGCCGCCGCCTACTGGGAGTGAATCTTAGCTTCTTAAAATTGCGACCGATGTATTCGCAATATTGCGATTACTAACTACTTAGCAGTTTCAGAGTAGCTTCAGACTTACTCTGCCTGTGCGATCAGTTCAGTGCTTGTCGTTCCTGGTTGACGTCTTAAACACACCCAGCGTTCGCCCAGGCACTCCCACCGTTTCCCCGGCCACTCCTGCGTTTTTTCCGGAAACGGTAGCGTTTTCAGCCACACGCCCCTGAAACGCCGTGTTTCCGCCCAGTAACACCCATTTCCTGTCAATCACATTACGATCGCCGGAGCGAAGAAAAAGCCGTGAGTAAAATTACTTTCTTCATAGTAAAGTTACTTGGCGCAGTCGCAGTGCGAACATTGCGCATGCGTACTAAGCGGATTTTCACTGCGATGCGATGAAAAATACCGAGCGAACAACTCGGAATGAGGGCCATGGTTTTGCCCAACTGCTAACAAATTTGCTGCTGCAATCAACTTTGAATTAGGCCCATTGGGGCAGATGTATTAACCTGGAGAAGGCATAAGGAAGTGATAAACCAGTGATATGTGCAAGGTGATAAAGGCAGCAGCCAATCAGATCCTAACTGTTAATTTACATATTGGAGCTGATTGGCTGGTGCCTTTATCACCTTGCACATATCACTGGTTTATCACTTCGATTTGATTACCTTATAATATTCACTATATATGGGTAAGAGACTAAGTACGCAATTGGCGTATGAGATACCGTAAGGGTACGTACTTAGCGTAGCAGACGCTTAGCCGTGGTCGAGATGCACGAGCGGCACGTTCGCTCGCGGCTTAATGCGTATAGTCAAGCACGCTATAGGCGGGTGACTACTGCAACGCTACGCTACCAGCGTAGCGGACGCTCGAGACCACGAGGAGATCACGAGCGGCGCAGACGCTTACAAGATTACAATCAGTAAACCTTGAATGTAACACACAGGAAGGATACTCTTATGCTGTAAACCTTGTACTGAAACACTATAGCGATATAACGCTGTTTAACCTTGTTAATACTAAAGCTGTTTGAGCGATCGAGACGCTCCTATTACCCACTGTAATGTAATGAACACACGATACCGTGCTAAGGTTCCAACACCTTTACTAACAAGCTTTTAGTTATATCGAAAAAGGGGAAACAGTTGACAAGTCATACCCTACAAACTAACATATAATTCTAACAGAATATCTAGACAGAAATATACACAATAGAGAACGATCGCAACTACAAATACATAGACTAAGTATGAATGGCTAACATTATACGGGTAACAAAGTGGCCACAGAGAAACATACCATACGGGGAACGCTCGCCAGCGCAACCGGAATCCAGTCCTCCAATTATCAGCGATAACTGTTGAAGAGAGAGTACTGGCCAGTCTGGGGACAGTGACCCTTATATACACAACATACAGTGTACTTTAAAGGGCCCTACAACCTTATTGTTCATTGGACACAGGAATGTCTCTCTGCACTATAACAAAAGGTCATAGGTGGATTTGAACAGGTGGGCTGTGACTATTGCAAACAGCTCAGGTGGGAGGGAATCTCCGGATTCCCGCCGCATGGATAATGAACTGCAAATATAGGATATGTCCAGAAGTTACTAATGGCCATAACTATACGCAGGAGCGTTTAATCTATACCTAACCAACACCGGATTGTTGCTATTAAAATACTCTTCGGTACGGTACCAGACACCACTGTTCAACCTTAGACAGACCCTTCGTATCACGAAAAGAGGGATTCCGATGTCCATGAGCAAGTCACTTTAAACAAACTTACAGTTATTACTAAGGGGAACATTACCTATAAAACATGCTATATGGATTTATTAAGGAGCGATTGAGTCGCTCGCTAGACGCACACAAACTCTACCGTAAGTGCACATACCATGCGCTCGAGGGCACGCCCGTAGAGGCGCCGTCACGCATTTGCGAGTATGTGCACGCACGCCAGTGAAAGTGCATGTGCAGCGGGCAAGCGCATGAGGTGAATATATGGCAACGTGCAGCGTGATATTTTTCTGACTTTGACAGTCCACCCTTTGGCAGTCACCAATAACTGCCATTTCCTAAAACAGTTCAAAAAGAGAAAAATATATGTCATATGTAAATACATTTCTATGATTGGGTAAGGGAGGAGAGAAGAAGGTGGGAAAAGGGTATGATCTAGTGAGATAGTAGAAGCATGTGTGTATGAATCCATGTTTGAGGGGTCATGTATCATCGTGCCGTACGTGTTTTAAATCAAGCTTCGAGGTATTCCGAAGTATACATTTGAATCCTTCTTAAACCGTATTAAGGGTCTGTGGATGGGCTGTCAAACTTTACCGAGCTCTTTTCGGCTTCTGGTTGCAACAAAATGGGGGAGCACATTTTAGGTGATGATACATGAATGGGGGAATATGTGAGTGCTGATATCTGTGTCTATATTCCCTATCGACTATGTGTGTCATTACCTGATGGTTGTAGAAATGAAGATAAGAAGCAATTATGGCAAATGCCGACATAATCTATGTGAGGTTAATATACATTTGTTGATTGAGGTCTTGTCTTGTGTCTTTTCTCGATGTACATGTTGACTGTAGTCTCCCGATGCTTTTGCTATAATGGCTGAGCAAAAAGCTTTCTCAATGTCCATAGACTTACATTCTTTAAAGTATTGGGCTATCGTAAAAATTAAAGTTACTAGGGATATTGGGGGTCTATGGCATTGTCCATCAATGGTCTGTATAAAAGGTTGTCAAATTCTTCTTCCAAGCGGATGTCTTTGTACCTTGGAGGAAAACAAAGGAGAAACAGGTGAAAGAAACGGACCGTGGAATCACATTTTCATCACAACATTGTCTCTATCGTTGGGTCATAAATCAAATTAGTCGTTGTTATTACAGTATCTTCACTTCTTAAACTCATCACTCGGGCACTACGTTTACACTTCGTTAAAACCCGAACGCATCTAAATATCAGACCAACCAATATGATGACACCCAGAATACACAAAAGAAATTTCCCTACGTCCATAATAATACCTTGGGCCCATTCTCCTAAACCAGAGAACCAATTTCGTGGGTTCAACCATGACACCCAACTGGTCAGCTCATTACCCACAGCAGCAAGGGTGAGATTGTGTTTCCTTCGGAACTCCCATTTTAATTGTAAGATGTCATCCATCTTTTGGTCTATGACCTCGACCGGGTCCTCAGTGCTGTTTGTAATATACGTGCAACACTTTATTCCATATTGAGTAGCCAAGGTGACACAATACCCGCCTGTCACAGCTGTGAGATAATTGAGAATCATCCTATGCTGAACCAGTTCTGTTTTGTAGGCTTGTAACTCTCTCCCAGTATACCTGAACGTGTCGTCATATATTTCAGTGATATTGTCTAATAAATTAGCAAACGCAGATATATATCTATAATTTAACACTCCTCTGGCGGTACGAGTGATATCTAACGCGAATAGGACTTGAATCCCGGTGGATTCATGGATCAGGTCAGAGACCGGATGCTCTGTTTTCTCTATCAGTTGCCTTTTAACGACGTGCTCGTAATGAGTGTGAGTAAATGGAGCTTGGGCACCACGGTGAATATCTTTCATTTTAGTGTGGGATACAGTCATTACCTCAGGCAGTACTTTTCCAATATAACATAACCCTTCTGAGTTTGGGGCAAGCCACTTATACGCCTTCCTCCCGCATATGAAATATGCATCATCGGGGAGAACATATGGGACGGAGTATGACATTACCATGTTACAAATTTTCCATGTGAACTCTCCTAACCCTAATTCTCCCATCTGTTTAGTACACGTATTAGTTTGTACGATCTGTGCACAGTATCCTGGTGATACTTCTCCAACTCGCATGATCCTACTTCCTAAGGTGTACCTATACCGAAAGAATTTCCTATGATCGGCTATCTGGCGTATAAGTTCTGTGTCTATGGGCAATCTGTCGGCTCTATGTGAGAATGTCATGGTTTGATTAGTCCATGACACTTCCCAATTTCCCGGGTTTCGGGGATTGGAAATGTTAAAGCATACTAGGGATCTATCCACATGATATTGGTGGAGCTTCAAACTAGGAGGACTGGAGATATTAAACCTCCTGTCCACCGGCCTCCCACCACTTAGCTCAAGTACCTCTCCTACAGTTAAAGGGAATGGTACTAGTCCTGATTTGCTATGGCCTTGAGGTACTTGAGAACATACCCAACAATCTGTCTGGTTTAACACTTTACCCACTAAGGAGTGATAGTCACTCAATGGATGCCGGTCCATGTGGATATTAAAACTGGATTGGCATTTCTTGATACACCCATCCTCGACTATACTGTCACAGTGTCTACAGATGCAGTTTTCTTCAGCTAACAATCCTTCACAATTTCTTCTATTGTCAATGCTATCAGATCGTTTTCTGATACTCGCCTTTACTCGGTGATTATGTTGTTCTTAGAAATCTACGCCTCATCCTGGCCATCAGAACCCATTCCAGATCCTTTCTCGAATTCCATGGTACTCTCACCGAAACAGACTGCTCTGGTCACCATCATGGTTAACAGGAAAATCCGTATCACAGTCTCTTGGGGCAAGTCCATCTTAGAGGAGTTGTTAGGCGCCGAGGGTCCGCCCGTCAGTGCGGCCCGGCGCCTAGCAACTAGGGACGCCGCAGGCAGACAGCCGCCGGCTCCCTAGCAACGCTAGACGCCGGGCGCACGGAGCCGCTCAGACCCTAGCAACGGGGACGCCACGGTCGGACCGCGTTCCCCGTTGCTGGGTCTTAATTAATCAGTTAAATTGTATCCTGGCCGTGCAGCATGCAGCTGCACGGCATGATTATGTGATTACCCTGTCTGGATCTTGATTGGAGGGCTCCCAAATTTAAGCACTCTCAGGACTTCTCACAGACGCCGGTGATAGCTTCCTGTTTGCTGTGTCAGTTACAGAGAGTTTCCAGTCCTGCTCAATCCGGTTGTTCCTGTCCTCAGTGGTCCAGTACTCAGAAGTTTGTCATCTATTCCTGGAGTCCGACCGAGCACCTTTAACATCCTGTGGTGTTCGTGAGTCGCGGCGTAGCCGTGTGTTGCGGCTTGACCGCTTACTGTTTATTATTTAGTTTCATTGTGTTCCGGAGCTTTTGCGGAGGATTCCGCTCCCACAAATCCACTCTGGTATCCAGCGGTGCTGGATAGGAGTAACGGATCAGTGGATTTTTGGTTGTCCTTTTCCCTGGCGGTTTGTCCGCACATACTTTGGGTTTAAGTTAGTTAGCTTGTAGCCCCTGGCCTGGTTGCTTAGTCAGAGGGCCCCTTGTTATCACCCTGTCTCGGATTTCCCTTTGTCTCCCATTAAGACCTGAGGGGGCATCGAAGTTGGGCAGACATAATCCGCCCTTCAAACGCGGCTGCCATGGGCTCAAGCAACCATAGTCTCGCAGGGGATTTCTGATAACACGGGCGAGACAACGGAGTTAGGGCGCCAGGGGTTACTAGGCTTTCCTGCTCCCGTAACCAGCATATCTTTCCAGTACTCAGACCTCTGTCATAAGATCTCCTCTGGTCTGGAGTACGGGAATCATAACAGGAGTAAAAGGAGAAAATAAGAAGGAGGAAGGGAAATAGGAGGGAGGTGGGAACTGGAGAAAATAACAAATGGGAAAAAGAAATCTGCCTTGATAAGCTTCTGGTCTTATTATTCTCAATGCTCAGGTGTCGTCTCACTCTTCCCCGAACAGACACTCTAGTGATACAACCTCTACCGTCTGTTCTTTGTCACGGGACCTCTCTGGATCCGCGACCTTTTTACAATGAGACGTATGGACCCAAGTCTCTCTCTCGGCAACCTTCAAAGCAGTTGTGCTGGTCAATAAGACTTGATATGGTCCTTCCCATCTGTAAATAAGGCAACCTGAGCGTAGAAAATTCCGTATCATTACATAATCCCCAGGTTCAATGTCATGACAATTACTGTCTGGCAAATCAGGAATCACTAACTTTAGATTATCATTCTGATTCCTCAATTGCTTACTCATCTTAACCAAGTACTTTACGGTTACTTCATTGTTACATTTCAAATCATCCTGGGGGTTAATCATAACCTGGGGTTGTCGACCAAACAGAATTTCAAAAGGAGACGGATTAAGAGGGGACCTGGGAGTGGTTCTGATGCTGTATAATACAATTGGCAAAGCTTCAGGCCACAACAGTCCTGTTTCAGTCATTACCTTGCTCAATTTATTTTTAATAGTGCTGTTTACTCTTTCCACCTTCGCACTCGCCTGGGGGCGGTACGGAGTGTGCAGCTTACTATTAATTCCCATCAACTTACACATTACCTGAAAGACTTCACCTGTAAAGTGGGTACCCCTATCACTCTCAATGATTCTAGGGATACCGTACCTACACACAAATTCCTGCACAATTTTCTTTGCAGTAAATACAGCGGTATTTGTGGCCGCAGGAAATGCTTCGACCCAATTTGAGAACACATCAATACAGACCAAAACATACTTTAAATTTCTACAAGGTGGCAATTGTATGAAATCAATTTCTATTACCTGGAAAGGGCCATCTGTCGGAGGGATATGGGATGGCTCTGTCGGTATTGCCTTTCCGATATTCTTCCTCAAGCAGTTAAGGCATGTCATCGCTCTTTTACCCGCATGGGAAGAAAATCCTGGGGCGCACCAATAAGCTCTTACTAGCTTGCACATTCCTTCTTTGCCTAGATGAGTCAGCCTGTGTGCTGCTTCCGCTAGACTTGGAAGGTATGCTCTTGGTGCCACTGGTTTACCATGTCCATCTGTCCAGAGTCCTGAGGACTCCTGGCCATATCCTTTTGACCTCCAAACTGCCTTTTCCTGTGGAGAACACAAATTTTGCATTTCACACAATTTCTGTGTGTTTACAGTATTAAATACCATCAGTTGTGTGATGTCTGTCTGTCTGGGGGTACCGGCTGCTAATTTAGCAGCTTCGTCTGCCCGGCTGTTACCAAGTGATACCGGGTCTTGCCTATATGTGTGAGCTTTACATTTGATAACAGCCACTCTGTCGGGTTCCTGTATCGCTGTTAGAAGTCTTTTGATGTGGGCTGCATGTGCTACGGGTGTGCCAGCTGCCGTCATGAAATTTCTGAGTCGCCATAGGGCTCCGAAATCATGGACTACTCTGAATGCGTACCACTCTGAATGCGTACCTAGAATCTGTGTAAATATTGGCTGACTTGCCCTTAGCCAATTCACATGCTCTGGTTAGGGCAACCAGTTCAGCAACTTGTGCTGAGTGTGGTGGGCCTAGCGGTTCTGCTTCTATGGTACTTTGGTCATCTACGACTGCGTATCCAGTACACAAGTCTCCCGAGTCCGTCTGTCTGTGACAACTACCGTCAGTGTAGAAAGTAAAATCTACATCTTCCAGTGGGTTGTCACTGATGTCAGGCCTTGCCGTGAAATTTTGGGTCAAATATTCCATACAATCATGAGTATCATCCCCTGTACTAAATCCTCCTTCACCATCACTCTCATCCTCCACCCTTTGTGCCTGTCCAGGCACACCTGGGAGATACGTTGCAGGATTTAATGCGCTGCATCTCCTTATGGTAATGTTTACGGGGGCCATCAATGCCAATTCCCATCTTGTAAACCGCGCTGATGAGACGTGTCTGGTTTGGGCAGAATTCAGCAAGGCTGACACTGCATGTGGCGTATGAATTGTGAGGTTGTGTCCTAGCACTACATCTTCGCTTTTTGTAACTAGCAATGCTATTGCTGCAACACTTCGCAAGCATGTGGGGAGGGATCGCGCTACCGTATCTAGCTGAGCACTGTAGTAAGCTACCGGCCTGCTGGCATCACCATGCTTCTGGGTTAGGACACCTGCTGCGCACCCAGCACTCTCTGTTCCGTACAGCTCAAAGGGTTTCCCATAGTCTGGCATACCCAATGCCGGTGCCTGTGTTAGACACTGTTTAAGTCTCTCAAATGCCATCTCAGATTCGTCTGTATGCGAAATCCGATCAGGTTTATTTGATGAAACCATCTCCTGCAATGGCAAGGCCAGTATGGAAAAACCTGGGATCCAGTTACGGCAATACCCACACATTCCTAAAAACGTTCTAATCTGTTGCTGGGTTTGTGGCAGGGTCATGTCACGAATTGCTTGAATTCTATCAGCGGTTAGGTGTCTCAGTCCTTGTGTCAGACAGTGTCCCAAATATTTCACCCGGTCCTGGCATAATTGTAACTTGTCTTTGGAAACTTTGTGTCCTGTGTCTGAAAGATGAAACAGGAGCTGTTTCGTATCTTTCAGGGACGCTTCCAGTGAATCTGAACACAGTAGTAAATCATCCACATACTGTATCAATATTGATCCACTCTCTGGTTGGAAAGACTGTAAACAATCATGCAAGGCCTGTGAAAAAAATACTTGGACTGTCTATGAAACCTTGTGGTAAGCGAGTCCATGTGTATTGGACTCCTCTGTATGTGAATGCAAATAAGTATTGACTGTCAGGGTGCAGAGGTACTGAGAAGAAGGCGGAGCAGAGGTCAATTACAGTGAAAAATTTGGCAGTGGGAGGGATTTGCATAAGGATAACAGCTGGATTTGGCACTACGGGGAATTGACTCTCAACTATTTTGTTGACCCCTCTTAGATCCTGTACTAATCTGTAACCCCTCCCCCCACTCTTTTTAACAGGGAAGATGGGGCTATTGGCAGTGTTGGACGTCCTTACTAGAATGCCCTGTTGTAGCAAGCGCTCTATTACAGGGTAAACTCCTAACTCCACCTCTGGCTTCGGAGGGTACTGTGGGATTTTTGGAGCTATCCTACCATCTTTTACTTGCACAACTACTGGGGCTACATTTGCCATCAATCCAGTGTCTTGTCCGTCCTTGGTCCAAAGTGACTCCGGTATCTGGGAAGTCATTTCTTCTACCTTGGCCGGACACCTATTTACAATAACAGTGTGTGACATTAATCTTGTTGGGGAGTCTAACATATCTTGCGCTTCCTGAGCGTGGTTTTCGGGTATGTCCAAGAATACACCTTCAGGAGTACAATATATGACGCATCCCATTTTGCACAGTAAATCTCTCCCTAAGAGATTAGTCGGAGCTGATGCAGCCAGCAGAAAAGAATGCTTGGTATGCAAAGGCCCTATCGTAACCTCCGTTGGTTTGCTTAAAGGGTATTGTCGTACTACTCCTGTTACTCCCATGGCTGGAATTGTTTTACCAGTGGTTCTCATGCCCATGGTCGAATTTATCACTGACTTGGCCGCCCCCGTATCTACAAGGAAATTTAGAGATTTACCAGCTATATTGATTGTGACCTCGGGTTCACTTCCAAGACTCACAATCAATTTCACTGGCTGCAGATTACAGGTGTGGCCCAACCCCTATGGTGTGAGGTGACCTCCCTGCATTGTAGTTGCAGCTATCATCTGTGAAGAGGGTAAATGGGTATTATCGGAGACTTGCCAGTCTCTTTTTGGGGGATACATTCTTGTTTCCCCTGCGTGTGGCTCATAACTCCGTCTCTGCGGTCCTTGATCCCAATTTCGTATGTCATGTCGTTGTCTAGGGTTTTTATGTGTATTAGGTGAGTTATTTGTACAGTTACGTGCAAAATGTCCTTCCCTGTTACAATTGTAACATTTTACCACATGCGGCTTACCACCAGGGGTCTGTGATCGGGACTGAGGCGGCCTTGTTGCAAGGGCCTGGATACTTATTGCCATCAGTCTATCACTCTGTGACTCCCTGCGTCTTGTGATGTTCCTGTCGTGCCCAACAGCAGTCTCTCTTAAGGCGGCCACCGACATACCTCTCCAGTTAGGTTGAGTAGTTTGTACTCTACTCCTTAATACCTCCTTTAAACCGTCCATCAAGACGGACACCGCTACCTCTCTATGGTGTACATTTGCCTCAATGTCCACGATCCCAGTATATTTAGCCATTTCCTCCAGTGCCCTGTGGAAATAGTCAGGGGCAGTTTCCCCTTCCATTTGTTTAATGGAAAATATTTTGTTCCATTTTACTACAGCTGGGAAGTATACTCCCAACTGCAGATTGATTCTGGTTACATTTTTTTGATTATATTCATCTGTAAGGGGTACCTCCTCATCTAGTTTACAGTCAGCTATAAACTTGACAAGATCAATATACTAGAGGGCAGACATGCCCGCAGTAGTGTCCGCCAATTTTTGTTGTTAGGTTCAGTGGAGTTACCTAGGTCCTTAATGAACCTCTGACATGCGGCTAAATCTTTTCTGGGATCAGGAAATTCAGACAAAATTGTTCTTAATTCTGCTCTGGACCAGGGACAATGCATGGCAATATTCCTAATGGGTGTGGCTCCATTTGTGTCAGTCTTACCATTGGGGACCGCTATTACTCTAACAGGGTTAAGATTAATTACTTCACTCTGGTTTGATTCTACAGCGTGTGGTGCAATAGTTTCAGCATATTTTACAGTGCCGTACTTACCTATAGACACAACCTCACCTGTCCCTGAGCTATGGGCTTTTGATGCCACTCTTACTGGTTGGGCGGTGCCCACTGGAGTATCGCATATGGTGGCCGCTAGAGAGAGAGCTGAAATCGTAGTGGGCTCATCTTCTTGGTCGTATTCCTGGGGGAAGTTTAAAATAGGATACAACTTGCATGGGTTAGCATTAGTATCAACATTTGCATTAACTTTTATCTTAATCTTATCACTACTACATTGATTAAGTGCACCCTTATCGTACACCCGCATGTCATTCTCTGCAGCCACTTTGTCCCCTACTATATATGGTGGTGGTGCCGTTGCTATTAGATTTCTAGTTACTAGGATTGGAATTTGCTTTCTGAGCTAATTCCTGTTGTATTTTACTTTCCTGTTGCCATATCTGTAAACAATCATAATGTCTAATCCTCTGCTTCGCAGATTTTATTAGACCTAGCCTTTTTCTTAGATTCTGCAATACATCAGGGTTCAGACTGCCTACCCGGGGAAACTGTTCCCCATCATCCTCTGTCATTCGTTCCCATTCTTTGCATAATACCTGTGTGTGTGATCCGTATTTTTCACACATTATATACCGTGCGGACCCTTTGGGCCAGCAACTACCAACGTGAACCCTTGTTGGACGTCCCTTCTTTGAACAACTGGCCCCCATCGTTTGCAGATATTACTGTCTTAGCGAATTCTTACAAACAGACCAAATTGCCCGCGGTAAGGCGACGGTGAAAGTTCAACTAGTGCCTTCACTCACTTCCGTCCTGTAACCTCTATTTACTGGGGCGCGTGGGAGTATGCTACCCTCCCCAGCAAATATTGGTTGTTAGAGATTTCCTGAGTGAACAGCGAAACTCCCTTAAAATAACAAACACCTACACAAATCACGTTAGAATGTACAAATAGCGTTTATGATCCCACAGTAAATTGTTAATGGGTATCAAGGTAACAAACTAATGCACACAATTACGTGCGGTACAGTCGCACTGCGTATAAGTAGCTTAATATTTATACGCTTTACGACCAACGGAACCGGTTGTTTAGGCTGCGAAACCTTCAGCCGGAGCTTTAACTTGACTATATGGGTGCTACGCCAAACCCCCGGGGCTGCGCTTAAATACCTCGCAGTCCTTTTGTCTGCGGAAACTACTTGCTCCTTTACCTTATACAATGTTAACGCGGGCGAGCCAATCCCACGCCACCAAGTGTCCACTCACCTGATGTGGTCTCCGACGGGATCCCGATTTGTGGGTTCACAAAAATAATACTTTAAGTTCCACACTCACTCCTACTCACTCATATACACACCAATTTTTTTCTGTACAGAAATTCCTTTCATACAGGTAGGGGTCCAATCCCTGGGTTTTGCAGTAGAAAAAGGTTTTTTTCTAACTAATACTTTTTGGAAAAACTGAACAACCGTGTGCTATTATCAGGTGGCTGTACTATACCGCCCACCCTAAACAAGGTTATTGTGTGATTTGAGTCTCAGTGGGCGTATCCGTACGCTCCGTTGCGTAAAACACGCCGCGAGCGTATGCCTTTGCGTCACGTACGTGATTTTGCACGTTGTCCGAGACACGTATGCACAAAGTGCAGATATGCCCACAGCGACACAATCAACACGCTTCTATCAATGTAAACGATATTTAACTATAATCGCTTACCGTACACCACACAGTATTTGCTATGCTGTGTGCGTGTCCTTTACAATTATTCCCTTAAAAATTATCCTTTTTAATCTCAACTAAATAGCACCAGATTCCTCAGCACGTGTCTAATAATCAATTCTAATGGCAACAGGGGAGTGAGCTGCAACAATTTAGATGTGTGCGTGCGTGCGTGCGTGTGTGGGCACAAAACAGAAATAA
Organism: Pseudophryne corroboree; assembly: GCF_028390025.1. NCBI lineage: Eukaryota > Metazoa > Chordata > Amphibia > Anura > Myobatrachidae > Pseudophryne > Pseudophryne corroboree. Next base: position 832,841,720 of record NC_086448.1, read on the forward strand.
ACAGTTTTTTTAAAAAAACAATAGCGTATTGTTCTTACCTTTCTACCTTCCGGTTCCCGATTCCACCCCAGCACTCCTACAACGTAGCGAAACAGACGCTTATCTAGCCAGCACTACTGCCTTCCCGCCCTTGCTGGCAGATAACGTGTGGTTTCGCTCTTGCGGATATGTGGAGGACGGACGAGCCCTCAATTGATAATGTCGATTTGATTACCTTATAATATTCACTATATATGGGTAAGAGACTAATTACGCAATTGGCGTATGAGATACCGTAAGGGTACGTACTTAGCGTAGCAGACGCTTAGCCGTGGTCGAGACGCACGAGCAGCACGTTCGCTCACGGCTTAATGCGTATAGTCAAGCACGCTATAGGCGGGTGACTACTGCAATGCTACGCTACCAGCGTAGCGGACGCTCGAGACCACGAGGAGATCACGAGCGGTGCAGACGCTCACAAGATGACAATCAGTAAACCTTGAATGTAACACACAGGAAGGATACTCTTATGCTGTAAACCTTGTACTGAAACACTGTAGCGATATAACGCTGTTTAATCTTGTTAATACTAAAGCTGTTTGAGCGATCGAGACGCTCCTATTACCCACTGTAATGTAATGAACACACGATACCGTGCTAAGGATCCAACACCTTTACTAACAAGATTTTAGTTATGTCGAAAAAGGGGAAACAGTTGACAAGTCATATGCTACAAACTAACATATAATTCTAACAGAATATCTAGACAGAAATATACACAATAGAGAACGATTGCAACTACAAATACATAGACTGTGAAGTGTGAATGGCTAACATTATACGGGTAACAAAGTGGCCACAGAGAAACATACCATACGGGGAACGCTCGCCAGCGCAACCGGAATCCAGTCCTCCAATTATCAGCGATAACTGTTGAAGAGAGAGTACTGGCCGGTCTGGGGACAGTGACCCTTATATACACAACATTCTGTGTACTTCAAAGGGCCCTACAACCTTATTGTTCATTGGACACAGGAATGTCTCTCTGCACTATAACAAAAGGTCATAGGTGGATTTGAACAGGTGGGCTGTGACTGTTACAAACTGCTCAGGTGGGAGGGAATCTCCGGATTCCCGCCGCATGGATAATGAACTGCAAATATAGGATATGTCCAGAAGTTACTAATGGCCATAACTATACGCAGGAGCGTTTAATCTATACCTAACTGTGACAGGACGATACCGTACGGAAGCACTCGCCGCTTGCCGCGTCCCGTCGACTGCGCACAGAATGGAAGGTCAAGCCGCACGAGGCCTGACCACATAGGGGATTCCCGCTTACTGTCAGTAACCGCCTCTTACTGACTCCACCCACTGCGCTCTGGGCGGGTTCTCGCTGCCACCACCAAACTCCTAACCTGCCGTGGCGTTTGGAACCACGGTTCTGCTCTGTATGTGCCGACGCACTGCTTTACCACACCTGTGTGGTGTTGACGAATCCCCACTAGCCACTTGCTAGGCCTCTACCGGTAGCTGGCGGAAGGCGGAGCTTGGAGACGTCAGGTGCTTCCCTGGACAGCCGGAGAACGGGGCTAGGTTTGGCCTAACCCTGTTGGTCACAAGATGAAGCAGTCTTCTTGAGGCAAAGGTGTTTATTGCTCAAATAACCTTTAAAAAGGCTCCTCCCTATTGCTAGGGGCAACAGCATACAATTAAGATGTTTCAGCAGAAGAAGATGTTACAATACACAATCCTATGGGCCAACTGCCCTTCTTTTATCCCTCTCCAAGACCCCTTACCACAGGGGGTAAGCCCGCCCTGTGGTGTACAACCAATCAATGTTTACCCATGAGCTGTGCATGCTCTGGTCTCATGCACACCTAACATTGTTCCCAATGGACAGTGGGGAGTGGTCGGTCTCCTTTGTCTCTCCCATCTGGGAGAGCCGGATACTCCCACGGTGCCGTTCAGTCTGGCTGGGGGGAAGTTTTCCCTCCTAAATCTGACTTCCAGAAACCTGCCCGGGACCCCTCTCACTGCCTGCAGCCTGGATTTGGGCTCCAGAGCTGGACAGCCTGGCTCCCCGGTCCAGGTTTCCTGGCCACTACGGCTGATCTCCATGGAGCTCCAAGAAACCACTCAGCTTGTTTCATAGCTAAGCTGCTTCTCTTTCTCCCTGTGCCCATTGGAACTGTGAGGCTGGATGGGAAAGCATTCCGTTTTTTAGGGAAAAGGTCTGGGAGAATCCATCAGCCTGCACAGCTATGGATTCCCCCCTCCTGGGACACACAATCAAGTAAGTGCATTTTATCTTTAAATACATTACATTTTAAATCACACTGTACATTTCCCTGTAACTATACACTGAGCCTGTGCCCTGCACAGACTCTACATACTCAGGCACTGCAGTGCCTTCCCTAGCCCTGCAGCCTGGCTGCTAGGGCTCTCCCTCTCAGTGCTGGAGGTATGGGGCTGGCTTCCCCCATCCTCCAGCCTGCCTTCCTGCCTCTGGGGTTCCAGGGAGCTGGCTCTCCCTGTCCCCCCAGGGTGGCACTAACCAGTGGCCTCGCCGCACGCAGCGGCGCACCCCCCTGTACCTAAGCCCGGCGGCCCGGGACACTTGTCCCGGCCACCGTGACTCTGGCTTTGTTTCAGCGCTGAGGCGCCGGGAGCGTAGCTCCCGGACCCCAGCGCTTCACCATCCTGCTCGGCAGCCTAATTTGCCCACGCCGCTAGGGAGCCGGCTAGCCCGGTCCCCCATGAGCGGCGCCTGTCTGGTGGCCTCGCTGCAGCGTCCGGCGGGGAGCCGGGCTGCAGCGCACCCCCCTCGCCGGCTAGCAGCCCGGGACGTCCGTCCCGGCTGCTGCGGCTGGCCACCCGTGCTGGGCTGAGGCGCTGGGAGCAGAGCTCCCGGCCCCCAGCGGCGGCTCTCACATAGAGCACTACAGCGGGAGCCGAGCTCCCAGCCGCAGCGCTCACCCTTCTCCCCGGCGCGCACACTCCAGTGCGCCCGGGGCTACACTGACCGCTGCCGGGAGCGGAGCTCCCGGACTCCGGCGGTCAGCGGCTGCCTCCTCTCCCCCGGCGCGCACACACTGCTGAGCGCGCCGGGGGCTGTCCTCCCTGCCGTGGTCTCCGGAGAGGTCCGGGACCACGGCACATTTTAAAAATACATGTTTTTAAACATTTTAGAAACACGGCGCCTAGCGCCCATTACTTTTTAAATATGGCGCCAAGCGCCCATTGTCCTGTAGAATGGCGCCGGGCACTAGGGGTTAACCCCTTCAGTGCCGCCGGCGGCCATTCTCCTCGTGGCTGGGGCTCTCCGGCCACACTCCTCCCCCCCCATTCAAGTGGGTCAACCAGGGACCCATGTCCCAACGATTTGGGTCCTGGTCCCGCAGTCCGTTGGGGTGAAGGGGACGCTACCTGGGGGGTGTAGGCTCTGGCCTAGACAGTTCATCCATAGTGTAGTGGGCCTCTCTTCGTGGGTGCACAATGTTCAAATAGTCCACCTGAAGTCCAAGTTCAAGGCTCCACCACAAAAGTCTGTCCAATTCCCCCAAGGTCGGTTGCAGCCACCTAACAGGTAGGTGGTAAGTCACCACGGTGGGGGGCCGGTTACAAACATGTGCCACCCACGGTGTCCCAACTGTGGCATACCCCACCTCCCACAATAGCAGTTTTCTGCTCAAACAGGCCACAGGGTGCTCCTGCCCATATGGCTCTTTCTGGCTCGGTACTGCTCCCAGTCCGTGCAGTGGCGCAATAGTTCGTAACACACAGTCCTGGTCAAGAATGTGCGCCATCAGCACTGGAGCGGGTACCCGAGCCTCTTTCAATGACTGGAATGCCAACTCGCAAGCGGGTGCAAAGTCCACTGACTTGGGAATGCCCTTCCTAGCCATCTCTGTCAAGGGGTTCACTACAGGACTAAAGTCAATGACAACATGTCCGTAGGGCCTTACAGGTTCTAAGGTCAGTACCGGTCTGGGTGATGTGGGTCGGGGACAGCCTCTGGTTGCCTCCACCCCCTCTGGGTTGGGCCTACCCCTGTCTCCTCCCACATGGTGCCCCAGGCACTGCACCTCCGTCATACCTAACTGGCAACTGTCTGCCCTAACTGTCAGACCTGCCCTCCAATCCTCTTCTGTCGACCTATGACTCGGGAAACCTACCCTGTCACCTAGGCCTACTCCTTCCTCCTCGTCCGCTACCTGTGCCACAGTGATGGCGGCCAGACCACCAGCCTCTGGATCCTGTGTGGCATCCAATACAGGGAGGCTGCGTGTCTTCCCCGATCTACTGCGCACAGGCAGGGGACCTGCTATGTCCACAGCAACTTGCTGCAAGGGTTCTCCTATGGGCAGAGGCCCAGAGACAACACAACCGCTGGAGTGCCCCGGCTGCCAACGCATGGCACCAGCCTTACATGTGGTCTGGGCGTCATCCGACATTCCAGACCAGGGTAAGCTCTGTGTCAGGCACTTCAGGGTACGGTCTGTCTCCGGGTTACTGTCCAAAAGGGTTTCACTGGCAACCGACACCGGTTGCGCAGGAACTTTCCCTGAGGGGACCAGTTGGACACATTCCCTATCTGGTCTATCCCCTCCCACTTTCCTGTCTACCCTGTACCTTAACCCTTCCCGCCCGGTCAAACTTCCTGCCCCAACCCTGTCAAGGCCGCTGCCAGAGTGGCGCCTCATGCCTTTCAGGGATGGGTCAGAGAGTTGAGCCTCCCTAAACTCCTGCCTGCGGCCCTCAATCTCTCCTAAATTGGGACACACTACAGGGGGATCTAGGTGGGGACTACTAGGGTCAGTCTGGTAGGGGTCAGTCATGGAAAAGTCAGTGTGGTTTCTCATACTCACCGCCGGAGTTGGCAAACCACTTGGGTCAGGAGCATCATTGGGCACCCCCACAGGATCACACGAGCTGGAACCGACATCCTCTGCGTTGCTAGGGGACGTAGGCATACCAGAGGCAAAAGGCATGCGGGGTCGATGTACTGATCTAGCCGCTGTGATCTTTTCCTCTGGGCTGGTTGATGCTGTGGTTGGCTGTGCTGGCAGTTGTCTAGCAGCTGTAGTCTTTTCCTCTGGGCTGGGCTGTGCTTTAGTAGCTGATGTCAACGGTGGGTTTGGAACCTGACTCCGGGGAATGGCGCCAACAAACGTAGTGACGATCCCACCACCCAGATCATTTCCTAGGACCACATCAGTTGGGAGACCATCCATGACGGCAACTTCTCGCAACTCTGGTCCAGCTCCCCAGTCCAGGTAGACTCTTGCCATGGGAACCGCTTTTTCTGTTCCTTCTGCCAGGGTGATCGTGACAGTGCGACCCTGCAATACTGCAGCAGGATCTATAAGGTGGGGGCTCACCACAGTGATTGAGGCCCCAGAGTCTCTTAGGCCTTCTCCCTGCAGGGGTCCCACGTGGACTGGCTGCAGGTGCCTCCACATGTTGTGTAGGGGCTGTTTGGCCATGCAGGTGACTCTCTCCGCAGAGTGCACCTGTCTCTCGCCACACTCCGTCGGACTGACTGGAGGGGGAACAGTCTCTGTAGGCTCATCTCCTCTCGTCAAACAAGCGATCCGGGCTCCAGCACTCGGATTTGGGGCACGAGTCTGGGGTGCTTGGGATGCAGAACAGTTCATCCTCAGATGTCCGATTTTCCCACAGCCGTAGCACTTCTTCTCCAGTCGTGGCACCGATGATCTCTGATCAGTTGCAGGGACGCTGCGGTGCGGTTGCTGGCCAAGAGCACCCGGGTTGGAAGATGCTTGTCTTTGGGGTTGATGAGCTGAAGAGGGTGGACCCCTTGGTGGTACAGTCTGTTGGAGCTGGCTGCTGGCGGGGCGCTTCTGCCCCCGTGGCCGAATTGCCACATACTTGTCGGCTAATTGGGCAGCCATCTTTAAGCTGGGTGGCTCCCGATCTAGCACCCACTCCTTCACTTCCTGGGCGCACCGGCGGTAGAACTGCTCCCTGCAGATCAGGTCGATCAGTGCGTCCCATGTAGTGGCTTCCAAATCCTTCACCCACTTCACCACGTACTGCCGCAGCTGGTTGGCGAACTGCTCATGGGTGCTGCTAGGATTCTTGGGCAAGTCTCTGAATTTCTTCCTGTAAGACTCTGGAGTGATGAAGAATCGCTGGAGGAGGGCCTTCTCGACTTCGTCGTAGTTCCCACAGTCCTCCGTCGCCACTCCTCGATAGGCCTCCAAGGCCTCTCCATGCAGAGTGGGCACAAGGTGTCTCACCCACTCTGACTTGGGTAGATCATGTAGTTTACAAGTCCTCTCAAAGACTTGCAAATGTCCATCAATGTCCCCATCACTGTCTGCAAACTTGGCAAACTGAACTCGTCCTGATCTGTGTACAACAGCTGACAACGGCTCCCGGGGTACCACGGCCTGTGGTGCCCGCTCATCACGCCACATCTGGATGATGATCAAGCGCTCTTGCTCTGTTGCCCTTTCCCCCAATTCCGCTAGCCGATCTGCTAGGGTATCCGGGCCGCCCCCCCTGGGACGTTGGGATCCTGGCCCTGCTAGGGATTGCTGGGAAACATTGCTGCTGTGAGAGAGGGCGGGGCTTGTGGTTCTCACCGGTTCCTCACGAAGGTCCACTGTTGGGCCGTCCTCTGCGATGCTGACGCCGTCAGTGCTTTCCGCCTCCGCCCGATGAGACTCCTCCCAGCTCCTGAGCGCCGCCTTCATGACGCTTCTGGACGCGTTGGAATGGATATCCACACCCTTCCCCTGGCATACGATCTCCAGATCCTCCTTGGACATTCCGCTGAATTCCGCCATCTTGTGCGTTCTCCTGTGCTGCAGTTACTCCTCTCCTGAGTAACTCGGCTTCTCCAATCGGGTGATGAAAAGCCGCCTGGGATTATCCCACCTCTATGCCACCAATTTCTGTGACAGGACGATACCGTACGGAAGCACTCGCCGCTTGCCGCGTCCCGTCGACTGCGCACAGAATGGAAGGTCAAGCCGCACGAGGCCTGACCACATAGGGGATTCCCGCTTACTGTCAGTAACCGCCTCTTACTGACTCCACCCACTGCGCTGTGGGCGGGTTCTCGCTGCCACCACCAAACTCCTAACCTGCCGTGGCGTTTGGAACCACGGTTCTGCTCTGTATGTGCCGACGCACTGCTTTACCACACCTGTGTGGTGTTGACGAATCCCCACTAGCCACTTGCTAGGCCTCTACCGGTAGCTGGCGGAAGGCGGAGCTTGGAGACGTCAGGTGCTTCCCTGGACAGCCGGAGAACGGGGCTAGGTTTGGCCTAACCCTGTTGGTCACAAGATGAAGCAGTCTTCTTGAGGCAAAGGTGTTTATTGCTCAAATAACCTTTAAAAAGGCTCCTCCCTATTGCTAGGGGCAACAGCATACAATTAAGATGTTTCAGCAGAAGAAGATGTTACAATACACAATCCTATGGGCCAACTGCCCTTCTTTTATCCCTCTCCAAGACCCCTTACCACAGGGGGTAAGCCCGCCCTGTGGTGTACAACCAATCAATGTTTACCCATGAGCTGTGCATGCTCTGGTCTCATGCACACCTAACATTGTTCCCAATGGACAGTGGGGAGTGGTCGGTCTCCTTTGTCTCTCCCATCTGGGAGAGCCGGATACTCCCACGGTGCCGTTCAGTCTGGCTGGGGGGAAGTTTTCCCTCCTAAATCTGACTTCCAGAAACCTGCCCGGGACCCCTCTCACTGCCTGCAGCCTGGATTTGGGCTCCAGAGCTGGACAGCCTGGCTCCCCGGTCCAGGTTTCCTGGCCACTACGGCTGATCTCCATGGAGCTCCAAGAAACCACTCAGCTTGTTTCATAGCTAAGCTGCTTCTCTTTCTCCCTGTGCCCATTGGAACTGTGAGGCTGGATGGGAAAGCATTCCGTTTTTTAGGGAAAAGGTCTGGGAGAATCCATCAGCCTGCACAGCTATGGATTCCCCCCTCCTGGGACACACAATCAAGTAAGTGCATTTTATCTTTAAATACATTACATTTTAAATCACACTGTACATTTCCCTGTAACTATACACTGAGCCTGTGCCCTGCACAGACTCTACATACTCAGGCACTGCAGTGCCTTCCCTAGCCCTGCAGCCTGGCTGCTAGGGCTCTCCCTCTCAGTGCTGGAGGTATGGGGCTGGCTTCCCCCATCCTCCAGCCTGCCTTCCTGCCTCTGGGGTTCCAGGGAGCTGGCTCTCCCTGTCCCCCCAGGGTGGCACTAACCAGTGGCCTCGCCGCACGCAGCGGCGCACCCCCCTGTACCTAAGCCCGGCGGCCCGGGACACTTGTCCCGGCCGCCGTGACTCTGGCTTTGTTTCAGCGCTGAGGCGCCGGGAGCGTAGCTCCCGGACCCCAGCGCTTCACCATCCTGCTCGGCAGCCTAATTTGCCCACGCCGCTAGGGAGCCGGCTAGCCCGGTCCCCCATGAGCGGCGCCTGTCTGGTGGCCTCGCTGCAGCGTCCGGCGGGGAGCCGGGCTGCAGCGCACCCCCCTCGCCGGCTAGCAGCCCGGGACGTCCGTCCCGGCTGCTGCGGCTGGCCACCCGTGCTGGGCTGAGGCGCTGGGAGCAGAGCTCCCGGCCCCCAGCGGCGGCTCTCACATAGAGCACTACAGCGGGAGCCGAGCTCCCAGCCGCAGCGCTCACCCTTCTCCCCGGCGCGCACACTCCAGTGCGCCCGGGGCTACACTGACCGCTGCCGGGAGCGGAGCTCCCGGACTCCGGCGGTCAGCGGCTGCCTCCTCTCCCCCGGCGCGCACACACTGCTGAGCGCGCCGGGGGCTGTCCTCCCTGCCGTGGTCTCCGGAGAGGTCCGGGACCACGGCACATTTTAAAAATACATGTTTTTAAACATTTTAGAAACACGGCGCCTAGCGCCCATTACTTTTTAAATATGGCGCCAAGCGCCCATTGTCCTGTAGAATGGCGCCGGGCACTAGGGGTTAACCCCTTCAGTGCCGCCGGCGGCCATTCTCCTCGTGGCTGGGGCTCTCCGGCCACACTAACCAACACCGGATTGTTGCTATTAAAATACTCTTTGGTACGGTACCAGACACCACTGTTCAACCTTAGACAGACCCTTCGTATCACGAAAAGAGGGATTCCCATCTCCATGAGCAAGTCACTTTAAACAAACTTATAGTTATTACTAAGGGGAACATTACCTATAAAACCTGCTATATGGATTTATTAAGGAGCGATTGAGTCGCTCGCTAGACGCACACAAGCTCTACCGTAAGTGCACATACCATGCGCCCGAGCGCACGCCCGTAGATGCGCCGTCACGCATTTGCGAGTATGTGCACGCACGCCAGTGAAAGTGCATGTGCAGCGGACAAGCGCATGAGGTGAATATATGGCAACGTGCAGCGTGATAGTTTTCTGACTTTGACACTGGATTATCACTTCCTTATGCCGTCTCCAGGTTATAGTTTAATACATCTGCCCCAATGTGTGTTACTGGAATAGCGCGTGTTACCGGTGCTGAGTGACTGTCCTGTGAGTATGTCTCATTACCAGGTTCCTGTAATTATCTCTATATAATAACTCCTGTCACTTCCATGTGACATGCAGAGACAGCGATGGTCTGTCTGTCACGCAGCGTCTTGTACAGTGAGTGCTGGGGCGTAATCTCACAGAGGACACACAGGCCTGCAGCCGGGCAGTGAGTGCTGGGGTGTAATCTGCAGGGGCGGAGGAAACCCGTATTTCACAGAGGACACACAGGCCTGCAGCCGGGCAGTGAGTGCTGGGGTGTAATCACAGAGGACACACAGGCCTGCAGCCGGACAGTGAGTGCTGGGGTGTAATCTCACAGAGGACACACAGGCCTGCAGCCGGCCAGTGAGTGCTGGGGTGTAATCTCACAGAGGACACACAGGCCTGCAGCCGGACAGTGAGTGCTGGGGTGTAATCACAGAGGACACACAGGCCTGCAGCCGGGCAGTGAGTGCTGGGGTGTAATCACAGAGGACACACAGGCCTGCAGCTGGGCAGTGAGTGCTGGGACGTAATCTCACAGAGGACACACAGGCCTGCAGCCGGGCAGTGAGTGCTGGGGTGTAATCACAGAGGACACACAGGCCTGCAGCCGGGCAGTGAGTGCTGGGGTGTAATCACAGAGGACACACAGGGCTGCAGCCGGGCAGTGAGTGCTGGGGTGTAATCACAGAGGACACACAGGCCTGCAGCCGGGCAGTGAGTGCTGGGGTGTAATCTGCAGGTACGGAGGAAACCTGCATTTCACAGAGGACACAGGCCTGCAGCCGGGCAGTGAGTGCTGGGGTGTAATCTCACAGAGGACACACAGGCCTGCAGCCGGCCAGTGAGTGCTGGGGTGTAACCACAGAGGACACACAGGCCTGCAGCCGGGCAGTGAGTGCTGGGGTGTAATCACAGAGGACACACAGGCCTGAAGCCGGGCAGTGAGTGCTGGGGTGTAATCACAGAGGACACACAGGCCTGCAGCCGGACAGTGAGTGCTGTGGTGTAATCACAGAGGACACACAGGCCTGCAGCCTGGCAGTGAGTGCTGGGGGGTAATCACAGAGGACACACAGGCCTGCAGCCGGGCAGTGAGTGCTGGGGTGTAATCACAGAGGACACACAGGCCTGCAGCCGGGCAGTGAGTGCTGGGGTGTAATCACAGAGGACACACAGGCCTGCAGCCGGGCAGTGAGTGTTGGGGTGTAATCACAGAGGACACACAGGTCTGCAGCCGGGCAGTGAGTGCTGGGGTGTAATCACAGAGGACACACAGGCCTGCAGCCGGGCAGTGAGTGCTGGGGTGTAATCACAGAGGACACACAGGACTGCAGCCGGGCAGTGAGTGCTGGGGTGTAATCACAGAGGACACACAGGCCTGCAGCCGGGCAGTGAGTGCTGGGGTGTAATCACAGAGGACACACAGGCCTGCAGCCGGACAGTGAGTGCTGGGGTGTAATCACAGAGGACACACAGGGCTGCAGCCGGCCAGTGAGTGCTGGGGTGTAATCACAGAGGACACACAGGCCTGCAGCCGGGCAGTGAGTGCTGGGGTGTAATCACAGAGGACACACAGGGCTGCAGCCGGACAGTGAGTGCTGGGGTGTAATCACAGAGGACACACAGGGCTGCAGCCGGGCAGTGAGTGCTGGGGTGTAATCACAGAGGACACACAGGGCTGCAGCCGGGCAGTGAGTGCTGGGGTGTAATCACAGAGGACACACAGGCCTGCAGCCGGGCAGTGAGTGCTGGGGTGTAATCACAGAGGACACACAGGGCTGCAGCCAGGCAGTGAGTGCTGGGGTGTAATCACAGAGGACACACAGGACTGCAGCCGGGCAGTGAGTGCTGGGGTGTAATCACAGAGGACACTCAGGGCTGCAGCCGGGCAGTGAGTGTCGGTCATTATATGACATGAACAGTCCCATCACATCACATTACAGGGCCCAAGTGCATCTTATTATTCATATCCCATACAGGAGTCTCTCCTTCCTCTCTCACCTGTGCACCCCCGGCACCCACTGCCATCACCTGTACCATTGCAGAGTAATACAGTTGTAATAAATGTAATTGTTACTAGATAAAATGTTTAGTCGCTGATATATATATATATATAATATAAATAAATGTGTGATAAAGCAAACAAGATATACAAAGGGACACACTCTAAGAACAGAATTCATTGTACATATATATTTCTCTTTCATATTCCAATTTATTAAATATGTAAAATTGAGATTCCATTTTATTGGTTTATTTACCATTTAGTTATTTTCCATATAACACTTTTCCTTCTTAAAACCCTTTATCGATTTTGTTGCCAAATGGCTGCAACTACTGTACGTCAGGAATATCTAAATCTGATGAAATTCAGACGTTGTGGACATTTGGTAACATCCGACCGACCATTACTATCTGCTGGCGCCATCATTCTGAGAGACGTATTTGTGTTTAAAACACGTACAAATATTTTCTTCAATGGGACCGATAAAGGGTTAAAACACATCATTATATATCATTATGTACCACAAGGGGGAGCTCATGACGAGCGACAGGGAAATGTACAATACAGCGGACAGACATGATTTAGGTTACAGGAGATTTGCCTGAATTGCAATACTGCTTTATAAAGGTTTCTTTGTCAGCTGGCATGTTATTTGGAGGTGCGGTGCGCTCGAGTGCGGACTAAACTGCGGTCTTTGGGGAGCAGGTTGCGTTAATCCGTGTCATGTATTGCAATACTGCTTTGTCCTCCAGGGGCTCTCGAAAGCTAAAAGAGAGAATATAAATGTGAGTTCTATCTGCACTATTGCTCCGATGTACTGTACAACAAATGGGGGGAGACGTATCAAGCCTCGGAGACTGATTCCGCTTCTGTCATTCAGAGACTGTGCGAGATAACTGACAGAGACTGATCGGTTACTTTGAGCAACGTCTCCACTATCAGTCACCAAGGCTTGATACATCTCCCCCATAGAGCTGTAAAAGCCATATTCCTGAAATTAAGTTAATATTCCTGGTAAGATTTAATGGAGGAACAAAGAAACCTTTCTATTCATGGCAAATTTGTGTAGGAAGAAAAGATCATTCATAACGTCAGACATTACTTGTAGTCTGTCACCACTGGAAATGACATTCAGGACCAGTCAGGGCCACATTCAGGCTTCATCTTATTCTCCCAATGACATGCATTATTACATGTGATCAGGGCAGCGCTAATGTCTCACTATCACTAAGGGGGTCATTCAGAGTTGATCGCTGCTGTGCGTTTTCGCACAGCGTGCAATCAGATTTGAACTGCGCAAGCGTATGCACCACACTGCGCAGGTGTAATGGACCGCTACAATGAGGATCAGCACCCTGCGACAGGTTGGTACAAAAAAGCGATCGCACCGGCGAACGCAAGGAGATTGTCAGGAAGAGGGCGTTTGTGGGTGGCAACTGACCGTTTTCTGGGAGTGTACGGAAAAAACGCAGGAGTGTCCGAGCGCTTGCAGGGAGGGTTCCTGGCGTCAAATCCGGTCCCGAACAGCCTGATCTGATCACAACGGCTGAGTAAGTCCTGGGCTGCGCAGAGACTGTACGAGATCTGTTAGTACCGCTCGGCTGCACATGCGATCGCACACTTGCACAGTGAAAATACACTCCCCCTATGGGCGGCGACTATCTGATCGCAGCACTGCAAAAATCACTGCTCAGCGATCAGGTCTGAATTATCCCATAAATGCATATAGGGGGCATCACCGAGCGCTATCTCTTAGAGGAAAAAGTCGCAATCCAACCGGAATTTCTGTGATCACCCCGCAGTATTTTTTTTGAACACCTGTGCCTGATTGACAGGTAGAGTCGTTCGCGGGGAGGCAACGCTCCGTTTCCAAAGTGAAGATGGAGCGTTGTGGGGGCTTCCAAACGGGGGAGTGGTGGCAGCATTATCGGGACGCCGTTACGTGTAGCTGCTCTGACCAAAAACATGACGGCTGCGCCTGCAGGAGGCTTCCCTATTTTCTGTGACCGCGCACTAATTGCGACACGATCGCAATTAGTGCGGGTCACAGATGGGGGTGCAGCTGTTAGGATGCTGGGCGGCCTTGCCCTGCGATGGGCGGCGCCCAGCATTGCGAGGCAAAGGATTGCAAATTCTGCTAAAAAGCAATCCTTACTGAATCGGGTCAATTGCTGGTTGTAACGTGCGAGAAGGTCGGACATCCAATGTGAGGCTCGCACTAGTGCACAGACCCCGTGCTGCACTCTAGTTAGGAGAGGCGTCTGGGAAAGCGCACTGGCCATCTGGATGCACCGCTGCCGACCAATGGGATTTGCGCCGGTTCATTCTGCGCGCTTATTATTCCCAAAGCAGCGGGAGAGAGAAACATGAACATAACAGCCCTCATTCCGAGTTGTTCGCTCGCAAGCTGCTTTTAGCAGCTTTGCACACGCTAAGCCGCCGTCTACTGGAGTGAATCTTAGCTTCTTAAAATTGCGAACGAAAGATTCTAAAAATTGCGAATACACACCTCGTAGCAGTTTCTGAGTAGCTCCAGACTTACTCGGCATCTGCGATCAGTTCAGTGCTTGTCGTTCCTGGTTTGACGTCACAAACACACCCAGCGTTCGCCCAGACATTCCCCCGTTTCTTCAGCCACTCCCGCGTTTTTCCCAGAAACGGTAGCGTTTTTCCGCACACACCCATAAAACGGCCAGTTTCCGCCCAGAAACACCCACTTCCTGTCAATCACATTACGATCACCAGAACGAAGAAAAAGCCTTGTAATGCCGTGAGTAAAATACCTAACTGCATAGCAAATTTACTTGGCGCAGTCGCAGTGCGGACATTGCGCATGTGCACTAAGCGGAAAATCGCTGCGATGCGAAGAAATTTACAGAGCGAACAACTCGGAATGACCAGCCTAATTCAGACCTGATCACAAAAGCAAAATCTTTCTCTAATGGATAAAACCATGTGCAGTGCAGGTGGGGCAGATGTAACATGTGCAGAGAGTTAGATTTGGGTGGGTTATATTGTTTCTACGCAGTGTAAATACTTTCTGCTTTATTTTTACACTGCAATTTAGATTCCAGTTTGAACTCACCCCACCCAAATCTACTTTTCTGCACATGTTACATCTGCCCCACCTGCAGGGCAGCATGGTTTTACCCATTAGAAATTTTTTTTTGCTGCTGCGATCAGGTCTGAATTAGGCCTATTGTTACTTTAGACCTAAAGTTACGTCAGATGTGTTTGGTATGACTAGTCGGCACTCAGGCGGTCGACATCCAGAATATGGACAGGTTCTGACTGTCAGCTGTCAAAATGTTGACATGTCAACATTCCCTTAGGTTGACATGGTTAAATTGCAGACATGCTCCCAATGTCGACACCAGAATGTCATCATATGGTTTTCGCATATTTAAGCATAACTTTCACCATAAACCCAAACCTATCACTAACCCTAAAAATCTACAAAAAAAATATGCTGACGTTCTGGTGTCAACATGTTAAATGCAGACATACTGAATGTGTCGACATTTTAACCATGTCAAACTAACGGTATGTTGACATATTTGTTGTTGACTTAACGTCCATGTTGACATTCTGGCGGCCAACATTCAGAAACAGTTGACATTGTGGTGTCGACATTCTGAAGTCGACCAGTCAACCGGATACCACTTCTAACCCCTAGGCAGGCATTCCCAACCTCGGTCCTCAGGCACACTGACAGTGCAGGTTTTACTGATATCCAGGTTTCAGCACAGACGGTTAAATCATAATAACTGAGGTACTAATTACATCACCTGGGCTCATATCTGGATATCACTAATAGGCCCTACACACATGCCGATTTGTTTGAAAGATATGAACGATCTCGTTCATAAATGAACGAGAACTCGTTCATATCTTTCAGTGTGGAGGCTCCATCGATGAACGATGCGCGGCCCCGCGCTCGTTCCTTAGTGGTCCCCAATCGGCTGTGCATGCAGGCCAATATGGACGATCTCGTCCATATTTGCCTGCACTTCAATGGAGCCGCGTGAAGGGAGGAGTGAAGAAACTTCACTCTCCCCGTCACTGCCACCGGGTCGCCGTATCCGCCGTCGGGCAGCTCAGCAGCGGATCGGCCAGTGTGTAGGGCCCTTAAGACCTGGACTGTTAGTGTGGCTTGAGGACCGAGGTTGGGAATGCCTGATCTACAGTATTGCACTGATTCAGCAGATGTACCAAGTTTGTGTGGTCATCCCAGGGCTGCCTTCAGAAATTGTGAGGCCTGGGACTGACAGAAAAGGCAAATCCCCCCACCCCCTCACCTTACGTTCCCCCTGAAGCCCCCCACTTTATTACCATACTGGGTACCAGTTTCTGGTCCTGGGGGAAGGCCACAGGACATCAGATGGCGCCCCTAAGCATGATCACGGTGGGTTCGGACCACAGCAGTAGCAGCAGGACAGGGAAGTAGTCCAGAGCAGGCAGCCATAGAGAGACAGCACTGGCGGTATTTCATATTTGGAGCCAGCCACGAGCCAATCAGAGCTTGCGGACCCGCAGCCTTTCCTGATTGGATGCCGGTCCACTAGCTCCAATTGGCTCACAGACAGCTTGAAATGCAGCTGACTCTGTCCCTTCATGCAGTCTGCGGTCAAGGCCCAGGGCTGGAGTCCCAGCAGTCACCCCTCATGGCGCGGCCCTGGGTCAACATGCCCCCACTTATGGTCTAGCTCAGTGGTTCCCAAACTTTTTGAGTCACAGCGTCCTGGATTATAAGAATTTTTATCACAGCAACCCAGGGCCTAAACTTCAGAAATCAGTATCAACTTAGTAAATTGTTTTTATACGTCCCCCTTAGGGTCAGTTATGGGGTGAGGGACAGGATCCGCTTCTGTTTCTCCACATATGTTATGATTGGCAGCCGCCTGCTCTGGTTTTGTCTATGACAGTGACCATAAATAAATTGAATTGGTCCTGGACCACCAACCGCAGTCTCTTACCTGGCAGGTTATCTTATCTGCGTCTGTCTCAGCCAACACAATGGTGCACTCCTGAACCTTCTGCAAAACACAATACATAATAATTAGTAACAGTGGCCTGTCGCTCCAACGCCGCATTCACCGGACATCTGACAGCGTATAGATACACATCATAACGCTGTAAGGAAATGTGACCGCTCTCCTCACATTAATCACACTCAGCTCTGTCACTTTACACATGCCACGTTCAGGACATGGCCATCTTAGTGCTTCTGCACCAGCCACTTTCCTTGACTCCAACCACACTTTGTATAGCCAGGAGCACCGGTTACGGCTGTGCGTGGCACCTGTCACCCTGGTGAGATTCCTGTTTGGAAATACTTCACCACTTTCCGTGAGTGCAGACAAGCTGCCAACCAGCGCCATAGCAGGTCATTAATGTCATGACATCATGGAAAGAAGGGGCTGATCGCTGGGGCTTTGTCATAGAGTGGGCATTCCCCCCGGATGGACGCCATCGAATGGTTACATTTTCCCTGCCACCGTTATAAGCCTAGCAATGGAGCCGATTCAGAGATGGACGCTGTTTCTATGGTAACGCACATTTCCGTTGTTTGGAGGACTGCGCATGCGTTGGAGATGCAGTGCGTATGTGGTTCCATACAGCTGTGATGTCGGTAGCAGTGCCCTGAAAACCGCAGCATGATTGCTGGTGTTTGTGGGCGCCGATGGGGAGCGTTCCCGAATACGGGTGTGTCAGCCCCATTTTCTGGGTGTGAATCTCAGTACCGTAGTTTTGGCGGACATGACGAGTAATTTGAGGGTTACTCAGTTGTCCATTGGCCCAGCAATGTCCACGTAGTTGGTCCAATGCGGCAGCGGATCAGAGAAGTCGGTAATTGGTGAAAGCGCCACCTGTGGATTTTGCATCATTTTGCACAGCCGCTGCGTACAATGATGCGGCATCAGTGTCATTAGCGTCCACTTATGAATCAGCCGCAGCGTCATGTAACATTGATTTTAGACATGTTTCACAACATGAGCATAATTGGTTGGACTTTAGATAGATTGGGGGAGTGGCTTCAGCAGATTGAGGGTGTGGCTTAGTTTGTCGCTGTTGTGTAAAGATGGAGGCAGGGGAGGGGGAACAAGCTCCAGCCCCGATATACAAATACTGAGCCTGACACATAAATCTGCCGCGCAGGTCAGTGTTACAGATACACAGCTCAGTTATAGGAGAACGTCAGGGAAATAAGCTTCTTATTACACAGTGACATCATTAATCATAGTCAGGGTTGTCTTAACAGCAGTGTAGGCTCCTGGGCAAAGCAATGGACTGGGACCCCTCCCCATCCTGCAGCGGTAGGGTTGGCGGGTGCTATCAGTGGCAGCTTTGATGTCCAGCAGGCGGTAGGGGGTGTTCTATCTTCCTCTCAGCATGTAGGACCTGGAGCAATAATTTCTGCTAATTACTCCTTTACTGCACAGATGGGGCGGGAGGGAGAACACTAAACTGTAGAAGGGGCATTGGGCTGAAAGAAGGTGTCCCCGTACATGACTTCCAGGTAGGTATGGGGGGTTTAATACACAGGGTAGGGGTGGAGTGGGCTTAATATTCATCATTTTCTGGTGGGCGGGCAGCTTGCTTGACTGCAGATATCTCCAGTTCCTGGAAATAGATTTCTTAGCTTTTAATGAGGTAAAACACCACCTGTCAGGAGGTACTGGGGACACATTTCAGGAGGTACTGGGGACACGTTTCAGGAGGTACTGGGGACACGTTTTAGGAGGTACTGGGGGCACCTGTCAGGAGGTAGGGTACTGGGGACACCTTTCAGGATGTACTGAGGACACCTTTCAGGAGGTACAGGGGACTTGGGGATCAGAGTTCAGGAGCCAGAGCAATCCAGGAATGAAAATATAACACTGCATACCAGGCGTGTGGAGCTGGAGCAGGGACCAGCTGCTGGAAGGCTGATATCTCTGGTTCTGGGCATAGTAGAGACAAGCTGCCAGTGTCCACTGCAAGGGGAGCATCTCAGCTCTTGGAGTTTACCCTCAGAAAAACTCTAAGTCAGACAGAACCTGAAATATCTGGCTGGGAAGAGCACTTAATAGTCTTGGATGGGGACCACTGCTTAGAAGTCGAATATCTCAGGTTCCCTAGGGCTGAAAAATCTGGTACCCCTGGAAAGAGAAGACCCTCAGCTATCAGCCTAGGGCCATTAGACTCCTGGGGCCCTTGGGCAAGAGCCCATTGAGCCCATACGAAAAGAAGTCCCTGATCTTGGTTATGTGCCTGCAAGTGCAAATTTGTGAATGCAGCGGTGGACATCTTTTTCCTTTCTGGGCGATTTTTACCAGTAGCAGTCAGTCTCAGTAGCGATCCTTACTGAATGAGGCCCACAGTTCATTAGAATATATACATTTTATTTACCTTCTAAATACTTACCCCACATTTTTGATCACATTTTAATAAATCTCTTTTTGCTATTCTGGGGCAGACCATCTCTCTAATTCCAAATCTCAGTGTCCGAGAATTCCCCCCCTCCTAAAACGAAAGTATTTGGAAAATGTAGAAAGCTGAGATCTTATAGATAATGACACTTTATCCACTTATTGATGCTGAGAAGAGGTCAGTGAATTTCTTTTGGCTCAGATCCGAGTTCATGATACTGTATGCAGCTAAAGCCACTAAATACTCAGTATACCGGGCCAGTGGCAGAACTTGTGAGGGGGGAAGCCCAGGCACAAAAATACAATTTTGCCCCCCTCCTCCAACCCAAGCCAAGTTCACAATTTGCCACACAGTAGTGGGTGACGGGGAGAGGCAGAGGGTGACAGTATAAGGCAGGTGGAGGCAATGGGGGACAGGTGGAGGCAGTGGGTGACAGGGAGAGGCAGAGGGTGACAGTATAAGGCAGGTGGAGGCAGTGGGGGACAGGTGGAGGCAGTGGGGGACAGGTGGAGGCAGAGGTTGACAGGGAGAGGCAGAGGGTGACAGCGTAAGGCAGGGGGAGGCAGTGGGTGATATGTGGAGGCAGTGGGTGATGGGGAGAGGCAGAGGGTGACAGCATAAGGCAGGGGGAAGCAGTGGGGGACAGGTGGAGGCAGTGGGAGACAGGTGGAGGCAGTGGGGGACAGGTGGAGGCAGAGGGTGACATGGTGAGGCAGAGGGTGACAGCGTAAGGCAGGGGGAGGCAGTGGGTGACGGAGAGGCAGAGGGTGACAGCATAAGGCAGGGGGAGGCAGTGTGGGACAGGTGGAGGCAGTGTGGGACAGGTGGAGGCAGTGGGTGACAGGTGGAGGCAGTGGGTGACAGGTGGAGGCAGAGGGTGACAGGTGGAGGCAGAGGGTGACAGGTAGAGGCAGAGGGTGACAGCGTAAGGCAGGGGGAGGCAGTGGATGACAGGGAGAGGCAGAGGGTGACAGCGTAAGGCAGGTGGAGGCAGTGGGGGGACAGGTGGAGGCAGTGGAGGCAGAGGGTGACAGGGAGAGGCAGAGGGTGACAGTGAGAAACAGTGGGTGACAGGGAGAGGCAGAGGATAACAGCGTAAGGCAGGGGGAGGCAGTGGGTAACAGGTAGAGGCAGTGGGTGACAGTGAGAAACAGTGGGTGACAGGGAGAGGCAGAGGGTGACAGCATAAGGCAGGGGAAGGCAGTGGGTGACAGGTGGAGGCAGTGGGTGACAGGGAGAGGCAGAGGGTGAAAGCGTAAGGCAGGGGGAGGCAGTGGTTGACAGGTGGAGGCAGTGGGTGACAGGGAGAGACAGTGGGTGACAGGGATACAAGCACAATGTCCTATGTGGTGTGGAGAACAGGGGCATGTATCTTGGTGGGGGCAGGAACACAGTGGCCTTTGCTCTGCTTGTGGCAGGGATCACTGTCCATAGTGCTTTCCTCAGTTTGACACTCGGTCAGGCAGACTCTGACAGTGCCAGATACACCAGGTGTGAGCTGCCTATAATCACACAGACAGCAGTGACTCAGAAACATGTACAGCTGTCTGATAATTAGAGGCAGTAAGTGGCTGTGATATCAGCGCTGGTAGGTGGCAGGACTCCTCTATCAGTCCCGCACACACAAGGTCAGCCCCGCCTACCTAAGGTAAGGGGCAGGTCCCTCAGGCAGTGGTACCCACCCTGCTCTCTGCATTGTGCCAGTCATCCGACAATGCTCAAAATGGTCTGGGAAGGGGGGTGAGGTGCCAGGGGATAACTCATTGCTGGTCTGGGCAGCAGTGGGCCACTTTGTCCTCAGGTGCCCCGGTGCAATACACTGGTAGTTCTGCCTCTGTACAGGGCACACTTTTATAAACTGCTGTTTTGTTGTCACTTAAATCCAGTGACAATACCCGCCATTGCACAAATATTTAAAATAACGGTCCCACACCATCTCTCCACATGCTTCCATACAGTGACTGGCTGTCAGCCCCCTGATTGGTGTATAGCTCCAACCATCCACCAATCAGCACGCTACCGGCCATTCACTGTGTGACTACATGGAGTGTGGGGCCCCTCGCTCTGTGCATAGGGCAGCCGGCTGAGAGGCAGGCAGAGAAAGCTGCTCCCCGGCCGCTCTGATTGTGTATTATACATAGAGCAGCCGGGCAACATTCTCTACCTGCCTCCTAAGAAGCTCCGGAGGCACCAGCCCAGAGGCATCCCAGCCATCCCCTGCTCCAAGGTGTGTGGGGCCCTAGGCAGCTGCCCAGAGTGCCCATACATTAATACAGTACTGGATGACTGTGTACACAAAACCCGATGGAATAATTAATAACCTATAAATTATGATATTACAGAGAAGAATATTCTTTATGATGAAACACGCTGGTTTAGCTTCCAGTTTATATGAAAGCATCACATTTATTTGCTATTATTGGATTGGATACAGTTTTTAGAACGATATTTACATTTTTGAGCTGTTACTGGTTCTATACATTGATGTATTATTAGTACTGACATTCCGGCGGTACTACGCTTCTTCTTAGCATTGTATATCATAAAATCAGCATTATATGAATAAAATATAATTTCACGTATATCTATGTTATTCATTTTTGAGGATTATATATAACTGTAAGTGACTGAGAAGACGTGCAGTTTCATTACTATACATTGTATGTGTATTTGCTGCTGGAGAATGGTTCTTACTTTCCATTTCCTCTCCTTGTGGCGCCCAGGGCGAAAGTTTCCTTTGGGGCGATCCCCCCACCAACAGGTAAAACAGGGTTAGTGAGCGCCATAGGTGCGTGTCAAAAATAGGGGAATGGCTTTATCGGGAAGGGGCGTGGACACAGTTATACCCCCTGTAGTTGTGCCCCCAGTAAAGTTGTGCCCCCAGTACAGTTGTGCCCCCTGTAGCTGTACCCCCAGTAGAGTTGTGCCCCCAGTAGATTGGTGCCCCTGTAGTTGTGCCCCCAGTAGAGTTATGCCCCCTGTAGATTTGCCTCCTGTAGTTGTGCCCCCAGTAGCTGTGCCCCCATTAAAGTTGTTTCCCCTGTAGCTGTGCCCCTAGTAGAGTTGTGTGCCCTGTAGCTGTGCCCCCAGTAGATTTGCCCCCAGTAGAGTTGTGCCCTCAGTAGATTTGCCTCCTGTAGTTGTTCCCCCAGTAGTTGTGCCCCCAGTAGCTGTGCCCCATTAGAGTTGTGTCCCCTGTAGATTTGCCCCTGTAGAGCTGTGCCCCTGTAGATTTGCTCCCAGTAGAGTTGTGCCCCTTGTAGTTGTGCCCACTGTAGCTGTGCCCCCAGTAGTTTTGCCCCCTGTAGTTGCCCCTAGTAGCGCTGGTTACAAAAAATAAAAAATAAAAATACTCACCAGCCCCGCTCCTGCTTTCCGAACGCTGCTCCTGTCACTGCCACCACTCCTCGGATCTATGGGAGAGACATCATGACGTCTCTCCCATAGCGTCGCGCAGACACTAGAGGTCAATTATGACCTCTAGTGTCTGCGGCCGCTCCCACAATGCCGTGCGGTGATGTCAGGCACACCGCACAGCAGCATGTGGAAGGGTCAGGTGGCGCAGTGGCGGCAGCGCCCTTATGGCTGCGGCGCCCCGGGCAAAAATCCTGTTTGCCCGCGGCAAGAGCCGTGCTCGTCTTCTGATTCCACTTCCTCTTCGCTACCTCTATCAGCTGGAGTACAGCAAGGCTCAGTCTGGGGTCCTCTGCTTTTCTCTATCTATACCTCATCTCTTGGTAAACTAATCAGATCTTTCAGATTTTAGCATCATGTACATAGATAATACTCCGATCTACCTATCCTCCCCTGATTTGTCACATCTGTATTGGGCCGTGTCACTGAATGCCTCTCTGCCATATCATCTTGGATGACATCTCGTCACCTCAAACTTAACATAGCCTCAAACTTAACATAGAATGAATTATATTCCTGCAAGCCAATAGCATTTACCAACCTGATATCTCTATCACTGTTGAGAACTCGACAATCATCCCTACCCCACAAGCTCGCTGCCTAGGTGTCATCCTTCTCTCTGAATTGTCCTTTGTTCCACACATTAAATCTGTCTATAAAAATCGTGTTACACACATCTAAGAAACATATCCAAAATACGACTATATATTACACATGATAGAGTCAATTATCTACCTTTTAACTTAAGCTATTTACTAATGCCGTGAAGCCGTAATGGCGGCTAAACCACGTGCACGTGTTACGCACTTTGTACGCTATTTGCATACAAAGACTCGCACGTGGTACGCAAGTTACGTACACACGCTGCGCTGGGTGTACGGAATACACACAGCGAGCGTACACACACTCAATAACCTTTTAAACCTTAAACACAGAATATGCTTATACTGTAAACCTTAATACCGAGACACTGTAATGATGTAACACTAAACCTTGTGATTAAGCAACCTATTTGAGCGATTGAGATGCTCAGAAACCCTTAGTAATAAATGGTGAAACACACAAACACTTTGTAAGGTTCCAACACCTTTCTAGATGATTTTAGTATGTAAAAGGGAAAAAGTAAACAGTTACAGCTCATACACTACAGACCTAACATTAATAACTAAACAGAATAACTAAACAGGAATATAAACAATAGTGAACGATCGCAAATAGAATAAACACAAAGAGAATAAATGGCAAACACTTAAAGGATAACAAGATGAGAACGAATTGCATACACACAGAGTAACGAAATGGCCACAGAGAAACTTACACACGTGGGAATGACTCGCAGGCGATATCTGGAAACCAGCCCTCAGCTTTTCACCGTGAAAACCTTTGTAGAGAGAAGTGAGTGTCCCAGCAAAGGTGGTCCTTTTATTTACAGCATACATTCACAATACAATGGTCCCTACAATCTCATTGTTCATTGGACACAGGAATGTCTCCACATTATAGTAAAGGTCATACGTGGGTTTAAACAGGTGGGCTGTGTCCTTCTCCAACTGCCCAGGTGGGAGGTATCCTCTAGATTCCCCCTGCATGTGTAATTAAACTGCAAATACATTTAATGTTCCAAACATACTTTTGTGCATAACTATACGCAGCAGCGATTAATCTCTTCCTAACCAACACCGGAATGTTTCTAATAAAATACTCTTCAGTTAGATACTAGACACCACCGTTCAACCTTTGCCTGACCCTTCATATCATGCAAAGAGGAATTCCCATGTCCACGAACTATTTACACTAAACATACTTGCAGACATTATTAAGGGGGATATTATCTACAAAACACACTATATGAGTTAACTATGCTATAAACGAGTCGCCCGCTACAAGCTCACAAACTCTACCGTAAATACGCATATCACGCGCATTATCGCCGGAGCGAGTTTACGCAATTTGCGTACATGTGCACTCACGGCAGACTGAATGCACGAGCAGCGGGCATGTGCATTGGGTTTAGTACAAGGCATGTGAATCATGATATTTTTCGACTTTGACACACAAGACACAGCTAAAACTCTAATCCACGCTCTCATTATCTCCCGCATTGATTATTGCAATAGTCTTCTTACTGGTCTTACTAAGAAGAGACTCTCACCACTACACTCCATACTGAATGCAGCTGCAAGGCTAATCTTCCTCGCTAGACGTTCATCATCTGCAGATCCACTCTGTCAGTCCCTCCATTGGTTACCGGTATTCTACCGTATTCAATATAAAAATAAGAATTTACTTACCGATAATTCTATTTCTCATAGTCCGTAGTGGATGCTGGGGACTCCGTAAGGACCATGGGGATTGCGGCTCCGCAGGAGACTGGGCACATCTAAAGAAAGCTTTAGGACTATCTGGTGTGCACTGGCTCCTCCCCCTATGACCCTCCTCCAAGCCTCAGTTAGGATACTGTGCCCGGACGAGCGTACACAATAAGGAAGGATTTTGAATCCCGGGTAAGACTCATACCAGCCACACCAATCACACCGTATAACCTGTGATCTGAACCCAGTTAACAGCATGATAACAGAGGAGCCTCTGAAAGATGGCTCACAACAATAATAACCCGATTTTTGTAACAATAACTATGTACAAGTATTGCAGACAATCCACACTTGGGATGGGCGCCCAGCATCCACTACGGACTATGAGAAATAGAATTATCGGTAAGTAAATTCTTATTTTCTCTAACGTCCTAAGTGGATGCTGGGGACTCCGTAAGGACCATGGGGATTATACCAAAGCTCCCAAACGGGCGGGAGAGTGCGGATGACTCTGCAGCACCAAATGAGAGAACTCCAGGTCCTCCTCAGCCAGAATATCAATTTTGTAGAATTTTACAAACGTATTTGCTCCTGACCAAGTAGCTGCTCGGCAAAGTTGTAAAGCCGAGACCCCTCGGGCAGCCGCCCAAGATGAGCCCACCTTCCTTGTGGAGTGGGCATTTACAGATTTTTGGCTGTGGCAGGCCTGCCACAGAATGTGCAAGCTGAATTGTACTACAAATCCAACGAGCAATAGTCTGCTTAGAAGCAGGAGCACCCAGTTTGTTGGGTGCATACAGGATAAACAGCGAGTCAGATTTCCTGACTCCAGCCGTCCTGGAAACATATATTTTCAGGGCACTGACAACGTCTAGCAACTTGGAGGCCTCCAAGTCCCTAGTAGCCGCAGGCACCACCAATAGGTTGGTTCAGGTGAGACGCTGAAACCACCTTGGGGAGAAACTGAGGACGAGTCCTCAATTCCGCCCTGTCCGAATGGAAAATCAGATAAGGGCTTTTTCAGGATAAAGCCGCCAATTCTGACACGCGCCTGGCCCAGGCCAGGGCCAACAGGAACAGGAACAGGAACCACCTCTGATGGGAGGCTATTCCACTTGTCCACTACCCTTTCTGTGAAATAATTTTTCCGCAAATTTCCCCTGAACCTCCCCCCCTCCAGTCTCAGTGCATGTCCTCGTGTCCTATTGCTTCTCTTAATTTGGAGAATGTTTCCCTCCTGGACTTTGTTAAAACCCTTCATATATTTGAAAGTTTCTATCATGTCCCCCCTTTCCCTTCTCTGCTCCAAACTATACATATTGAGACTAAGAAATCTCAATATGTATAGTTTGGAGCAGAGAAGGGAAAGGGGGGACATGATAGAAACTTTCAAATATATGAAGGGTTTTAACAAAGTCCAGGAGGGAAACATTCTCCAAATGAAGAGAAGCAATAGGACACGAGGACATGCACTGAGACTGGAGGGGGGGAGGTTCAGGGGAAATTTGCGGAAAAATTATTTCACAGAAAGGGTAGTGGACAAGTGGAATAGCCTCCCATCAGAGGTGGTAGAGGCTAAGACAGTAGAGCAATTTAAACATGCATGGGATAGACATAAGGATATCCTTACAAAGAAATAAGGATCAAATAAGGTTAGTGTTAAAAAATAATATAAAAAAAATATAAAAAAATAAGGGGCAGACTAGATGGGCCAAGTGGTTCTTATCTGCCGACAAATTCTATGTAACAGCATGACCACTTTCCATGTGAGATATTTTAACTCCACAGATTTAAGTGGTTCAAACCAATGTGACTTTTGGAACCCAAAACTACATTGAGATCCCAAAGTGCCTCTGGAGGCACAAAAGGAGGCTGTATATGCAGTACCCCTTTTACAAACGTCTGAACTTCAGGGACTGAAGCTAGTTCTTTTTGGAAGAAAATTGACAGGGCCGAAATTTGAACCTTAATGGACCCCAATTTCAGGCCCATAGACACTCCTGTTTGCAGGAAATGTAGGAATCGACCCAGTTGAATTTCCTCCGTCGGGCCTTACTGGCCTCGCACCACGCAACATATTTTCGCCAATTGCGGTGATAATGTTTTTTGCGGTTACATCCTTCCTGGCTTTGATCAGGATAGGGATGACTTCATCCGGAATGCCTTTTTTCCTTCAGGATCCGGCGTTCAACCGCCATGCCGTCAAACGCAGCCGCGGTAAGTCTTGGAACAGACAGGGTCCTTGCTGGAGCAGGTCCCTTCTTAGAGGTAGAGGCCACGGATCCTCCGTGAGCATCTCTTGAAGTTCCGGTTACCAAGTCCTTCTTGGCCAATCCGGAACCACGAATATAGTGCTTACTCCTCTCCATCTTATCAATCTCAGTACCTTGGGTATGAGAGGCAGAGGAGGGAACACATACCCTGACTGGTACACCCACGGTGTTACCAGAGCGTCTACAGCTTATTGCCTGAGGGTCCCTGGACCTGGCGCAATACCTGTCGAGTTTTTAATCATGTGGAAGACTTCTGGGTGAAGTCCCCACTCTCCCGGGTGGAGGTCGTGCTGAGGAAGTCTGCTTCCCAGTTGTCCACTCCCGGAATGAATACTGCTGACAGTGCTATCACATGATTTTCCGCCCAGCGAAGAATCCTTGCAGCTTCTGCCATTGCCCTCCTGCTTCTTGTGCCACCCTGTCTGTTTACGTGGGTGACTGCCGTGATGTTGTCCGACTGGATCAACACCGGCTGACCTTGAAGCAGAGGTCTTGCTAAGCTTAGAGCATTGTAAATGTCCCTTAGCTTCAGGATATTTATGTGAAGTGATGTCTCCAGGCTTGACCATAAGCCCTGGATATTCCTTCCCTGTGTGACTACTCCCCAGCCTCGCAGGCTGGCATCCATGGTCACCAGGACCCAGTCCTGAATGCCTAATCTGCGGCCCTCTAGAAGATGAGCACTCTGCAACCACCACAGGAGGGACACCCTTGTCCTTGGTGACAGGGTTATCCGCTGATGCATCTGAAGATGCGATCTGGACCATTTGTCCAGCAGGTCCCACTGGAAAGTTCTTGCGTGGAATCTGCCGAATGGGATTGCTTCGTAGGAAGCCACCATTTTACCCAGAACCCATGTGCATTGATGCACTGAGACTTGGCTCTGTTTTAGGAGGATCCTGACTAGCTCGGATAACTCCCTGGCTTTCTCCTCCGGGAGAAACACCTTTTTCTGGACTGTGTCCAGGATCATCCCTAGGAACAGAAGACACGTCGTCGGAACCAGGTGCGATTTTGGAATATTGAGAATCCAATCGTGCTGCCGCAACACTACCTGAGATAGTGCTACACCGACCTCCAACTGTTCCCTGGATCTTACCCTTATCAGGGAATTGTCCAAGGAAGGGATAACTAAAATTCACTTCCTTCGAAGGAATATCATCATTTCGGCCATTACCTTGGTAAAGACCCGGGGTGCCGTGTACCATCCATACGGCAGCGTCTGAACTGATAGTGACAGTTCTGTACCATAAACCTAAGGTACCCTTGGTGAGAAGGGTAAATTTTGACATGAAGGTAAGCATCCTTGATGTCCCGAGACATCATGTAGTCCCCTTCTTCCAGGTTCGCAATCACTGCTCTGAGTGACTCAATCTTGAATTTGAACCTCTGTACGTAAGTGTTCAAAGATTTTAGATTTAGAATCGGTCTCACCGAGCCGTCCGGCTTCGGTACCACAACAGTGTGGAATAATACCCCGTTCCCTGTTGCAGGAGGGGTATCTTGATTATCACCTGCTGGGAATACAGCTTGTGAATGGCTTCCAAAACTGTCTCCCTGTCAGAAGGAGACATCGGTAAAGCCGACTTTAGGAAACGGCGAGGGGGAGACGTCTCGAATTCTAATTTGTACCCCTGAGATATCACCTGAAGGATTCAGGGGTCCACTTGCGAGTGAGCCCACTGCGCGCTGAAATTCATCGAGACGGGCCCCCCACCGTGCCTGATTCTGCTTGTAAAGCCCCAGCGTATACTGAGGGCTTGGCAGAGGCGGGAGAGGGTTTCTGTTCCTGGGAACTGGCTGATTTCTGCAGCCTTTTTCCTCTCCCTCTGTCACGGGGCAGAAATGAGGAACCTTTTGCCCGCTTGTCCACGAAAAGACTGCGCCTGATAATACGGCGTCTTCTCATGTTGAGAGGCGACCTGGGGTACAAACGTGGTATTCCCAGCTGTTGCCGTGGCCACCAGGTCTGAAAGACCGACCCCAAATAACTCCTCCCTTAATAAAGCAATACTTCCAAATGCCGTTTGGAATACGCATCACCTGACCACTGACGTGTCCATAACCCTCTACTGGTAGAATGGACAACGCGCTTAGACTTGATGCCAGTCGGCAAATATTCCGCTGTGCATCACGCATATATAAAAATGCATCTTTTAAATGCTCTATAGGCAAAAATATACTGTCCCTATCTAGGGTATCAATATTTTCAGTCAGGGAATCCGACCACGCCAACCCAGCACTGCACATCCAGGCTTAGGCGATTGCTGGTCGCAGTATAACACCAGTATGTGTGTAAATACCTTTTAGGATACCCTCCTGCTTTCTATCAGCAGGATCCTTAAGGGCGGCCATCTCAGGCGAAGGTAGAGCCCTTACAAGCGTGTGAGCGCTTTATCCCCCCTAGGGGGTGTTTCCCAACGCACCCTAACCTCTGGCGGGAAAGGATATAATGCCAATAACATTTTAGAAATTATCCGTTGTTATCGGGGGAAACCCACGCATCATCACACACCTCATTTAATTTCTCAGATTCAGGAAAACTACAGGTAGTTTTTCCTCACCGAACATAATACCCCTTTTTTGGTGGTACTCGTATTATCAGAAATGTGTAAAACATTTTTCATTGCCTCAATCATGTAACGTGTGGCCCTACTGGAAGTCACATTCGTCTCTTCACCGTCGACACTGGAGTCAGTATCCGTGTCGGCGTCTATATCTGCCATCTGAGGTAACGGGCGCTTTAGAGCCCCTGACGGCCTATGAGACGTCTGGACAGGCACAAGCTGAGTAGCCGGCTGTCTCATGTCAACCACTGTCTTTTATACAGAGCTGACACTGTCACGTAATTCCTTCCAACAGTTCATCCACTCAGGTGTCGACCCCCTAGGGGGTGACATCACTATTACAGGCAATCTGCTCCGTCTCCACATCATTTTTCTCCTCATACATGTCGACACAAAAGTACCGACATACAGCACACACACAGGGAATGCTCTGATAGAGGACAGGACCCCACTAGCCCTTTGGGGAGACAGAGGGAGAGTTTGCCAGCACACACCAGAGCGCTATATATATACAGGGATAACCTTATATAAGTGTTTTTCCCCTTATAGCTGCTGTATAGTTAATACTGCGCCTAATTAGTGCCCCCTCTCTTTTTTTAACCCTTTCTGTAGTGTAGTGACTGCAGGGGAGAGACAGGGGGCTTCCCTCCAACGGAGCTGTGAGGGAAAATGGCGCCAGTGTGCTGATGAGATAGGCTCCGCCCCTTTTTCGCGGACTTTTCTCCTGCTTTTTTATGGATTCTGGCAGGGGTTAAATGCATCCATATAGCCCAGGAGCTATATGTGATGCATTTTTTTGCCATCCAAGGTGTTTTTATTGCGTCTCAGGGCGCCCCCCCCCAGCGCCCTGCACCCTCAGTGACCGAAGTGTGAAGTGTGCTGAGAGCAATGGCGCACAGCTGCAATGCTGTGCGCTACCTTGTTGAAGACAGGACGTCTTCTGCCGCCGATTTTCCGGACCTCTTCTGCCTTCTGGCTCTGTAAGGGGGCCGGCGGCGCGGCTCTGGGACCCATCCAAGCTGGGCCTGTGATCGTCCCTCTGGAGCTAATGTCCAGTAGCCTAAGAAGCCCAATCCACTCTGCACGCAGGTGAGTTCGCTTCTTCTCCCCTTAGTCCCTCGATGCAGTGAGCCTGTTGCCAGCAGGTCTCACTGAAAATAAAAAACCTAATCTAAAACTTTCACTAAGAAGCTCAGGAGAGCCCCTAGTGTGCACCCTTCTCGTTCGGGCACAGAGATCTAACTGAGGCTTGGAGGAGGGTCATAGGGGGAGGAGCCAGTGCACACCAGATAGTCCTAAAGCTTTCTTTAGATGTGCCCAGTCTCCTGCGGAGCCGCTATCCCCATGGTCCTTACGGAGTCCCCAGCATCCACTTAGGACGTTAGAGAAATACTTTTATTTACACTCAAGTCCATTAACCAAACTGAACCAACGTACATCTCTTCACTCATCTCATAATATCTCCCAACCCGACCTCTCCGCTCTGCACAAGATCTACATCCGTCATCTGCACGGATCACTCGCTCCCACAGGACTTTCTTTGGGCTGCACCCCCCTATGGAATGCCCTACTAAGCACAATAAGACTCTCCCCTAGTCTCCAAACCTTCAAGCGTTCCCTGAAAACTCACCTCCTCAAGCAACCCTATCAAATTCCTGAACCGCCAACATAACCTTCATAAGCTTTCCTATCCAATTACATCCCATCATGACTGCCTGTGCAATCTGGTGGGACCGCTATGCTGTATATAGCGCATATTCTTGTGTATCCTTCCTATTTCACTACGGAGTGTAAACTTCTAAGCAGGGCCCTCCTACCTCTATGTCTGTCTATTATTACCCAGATTGTCTTATCACTGTTGTTTCCAATTGTAAAGCGTGATGGAATATGCTGCTGTATATAAGAAACGCAAAATAAATATATAATAAATAAATGTGCAATAATACATAGCAGTGCGGCAGCTCTGCGCCCACAGATGTAAGGTTGGCATCGCAGCTAACAGCCAGGCTTAATGGCACTACTGACACTGCTGTGTAATACTGCGCTATGCCAGGTGTTATGTCTGACACTGCTGTGTAATACTGCGCTATGCCAGGTGTTATGTCTGACACTGCTGTGTAATACTGCGCTATGCCAGGTGTTATGTCTGACACTGCTGTGTAATACTGCGCTATGCCAGGTGTTATGTCTGACACTGCTGTGTAATACTGCACTATGCCAGGTGATATGTCTGACACTGCTGTGTAATACTGCGCTATGCCAGGTACTATGTCTGACACTGCTGTGTAATACTGCGCTATGCCAGGTGTTATGTCTGACACTGCTGTGTAATACTGCGCTATGCCAGGTGTTATGTCTGACACTGCTGTGTAATACTGCGCTATGCCAGGTGTTATGTCTGACACTGCTGTGTAATACTGCGCTATGCCAGGTGTTATGTCTGACACTGCTGTGTAATACTGCGCTATGCCAGGTACTATGTCTGACACTGCTGTGTAATACTGCGCTATGCCAGGTATTATGTCTGACACTGCTGTGTAATACTGCGCTATGCCAGTTATGTCTGACACTGCTGTGTAATACTGCGCTATGCCAGGTATTATGTCTGACACTGCTGTGTAATACTGCGCTATGCCAGGTATTATGTGTGACACTGCTGTGTAATACTGCGCTATGCCAGGTGTTATGTCTGACACTGCTGTGTAATACTGCGCTATGCCAGGTATTATGTGTGACACTGCTGTGTAATACTGCGCTATGCCAGGTGTTATGTCTAACACTGCTGTGTAATACTGCGTTATGCCAGGTATTATGTCTGACACTGCTGTGTAATAATGCGCTATGCCAGGTGTTATGTCTGACACTGCTGTGTAATACTGCGCTATGCCAGGTGTTATGTCTGACAGTGCTGTGTAATACTGAGCTATGCCAGGTATTATGTCTGACACTGCTGTGTAATACTGAGCTATGCCAGGTGTTATGTCTGACACTGCTGTGTAATACTGCGCTATGCCAGGTGTTATGTCTGACACTGCTGTGTAATACTGCGCTATGCCAGGTATTATGTCTGACACTGCTGTGCAATACTGCGCTATGCCTGGTGTTATGTCTGACACTGCTGTGTAATACTGCGCTATGCCAGGTGTTATGTCTGACACTGCTGTGTAATACTGCGCTATGCCAGGTGTTATGTCTGACACTGCTGTGTAATACTGCGCTATGCCAGGTGTTATGTCTGACACTGCTGTGTAATACTGCGCTATGCCAGTTGTTATGTCTGACACTGCTGTGTAATACTGCGCTATGCCAGGTGTTATGTCTGACACTGCTGTGTAATACTGCGCTATGCCAGGTGTTATGTCTGACACTGCTGTGTAATACTGCGCTATGCCAGGTGTTATGTCTGACACTGCTGTGTAATACTGCGCTATGCCAGGTGTTATGTCTGACACTGCTGTGTAATACTGCGCTATGCCAGGTGTTATGTCTGACACTGCTGTGTAATACTGCGCTATGCCAGGTGTTATGTCTGACACTGCTGTGTAATACTGCGCTATGCCAGGTGTTATGTCTGACACTGCTGTGTAATACTGCGCTATGCCAGGTGTTATGTCTGACACTGCTGTGTAATACTGCGCTATGCCAGGTGTTATGTCTGACACTGCTGTGTAATACTGCGCTATGCCAGGTGTTATGTCTGACACTGCTGTGTAATACTGCGCTATGCCAGGTGTTATGTCTGACACTGCTGTGTAATACTGCGCTATGCCAGGTGTTATGTCTGACACTGCTGTGTAATACTGCGCTATGCCAGGTGTTATGTCTGACACTGCTGTGTAATACTGCGCTATGCCAGGTGTTATGTCTGACACTGCTGTGTAATACTGTGCTATGCCAGGTATTATGTCTGACACTGCTGTGTAATACTGCGCTATGCCAGGTGTTATGACTGACACTGCTGTGTAATACTGCGCTATGCCAGGTATTATGTCTGACACTGCTGTGTAATACTGCGCTATGCCAGGTGTTATGTCTGACACTGCTGTGTAATACTGCGCTATGCCAGGTGTTATGTCTGACACTGCTGTGTAATACTGCGCTATGCCAGGTGTTATGTCTGACACTGCTGTGTAATACTGCGCTATGCCAGGTGTTATGTCTGACACTGCTGTGTAATACTGCACTATGCCAGGTGTTATGTCTGACACCGTGTATCACGTCACAGCGCATGTCTGTCATTGCATGGGCATACAATTCCCAGCAGCCTCTGCAGCTGTGCAGGAAGTCAGGAGCAGGTCACATGACCAGCGTCAGGCAAGTGACCGGAGAGAGGGAGCAACAGTTGGGCAGTGCAGCCGCAACTTCGGCCACATAGTCCATAGTATAAAGGGTGTGAAAACAGAAAACTCCCCTTTTCAAATTAGTTTTGTAAAAATAAAGTTAATGTAACCCCCCTTTTTACTTCTAACCGTGAGTTACTAATGTATTTGTGCCTCCATCCAAGCTATGTTTAATTAGGCTTGCCTGGGTAAGCCCTAGGTTGTATGTATAAATTAATTAATAACTATACATTTATAGTAGTAGCCATAACAATATAAAATATACCTGTTCTTCTTTTCTTTCCTTTAGGATCCGGAGAAACCACCACAATATCTTTATGGCAAGTATGGTTTTATATATTTATATATGTATATATATTTTAACTCTAATTACATATTCAGTTACCATATGACATTTCCTAGTTTACCTATACAAGTAAATATGCATGCAATACACAAAAACATATAATATACTCTAATTGAGTGACCCGGGTACTCAGTCTTAAAATGCGCAGTTGGGGCCCAATGAGCGTATCCATATCCATTTTGGACTACATTGACAAGTGACGATGAATTAATCCTCCTCTCTAGCTTGGATTTTACACAATGGATACAGTGCATTACATAGGAGTAGATTATCATTACTTTGTATCCAGCAGTCTAAAATTTTATTTATTATGATTCCTGGAGAACTATTCAGTCTTCCACTGTAATAAGTTACTTTCTTTATAAGTACAATGTCTTTAATATCCTTGCTTTCCTTTTAGTCCATCAGTAAAAGGCTCCCTATAATCCACACTTGCCTACTCTCCCGGAATGGCCGGGAGGCTCCCGAAAATCGTGTGACCCTCCCGACCCCACGGAAGAGCAGACAAGTCTCCCGTTTTTAACTTACCCCCTGCCCGGCCGCCCACTTTGAGGGTAAAGTGGGCGGCCCGGACAGTAGATGACCCGATTCTTGTTGAATCGCGTCATCATAATCACGCCCCCTGCTATAAAATGTCGGTTATAGTGGCATTACCGAGTGGGGGCGTGGCTCAATGGTGTAGCCCCGCCCTCATTCCGCCTCTGTCGCTCCTCCACCCCGCCCTGTTCCGCCTCCTCCCCGCCCACTCCTCTCGTCATTTTCCTGCCCAGCCCCTCCATTGAGCCGTCCTGGCAGCTCTCTCCCGGAGAGAGCTGCCAAAAAGTAGGCAAGTATGCTATAATCTCTGCATAAACTTTGTAGTGGACATAAGGGAAAGTACGATTTTGTATACCAAAATATTTACTCCTGCTCCTCAGTTGATGAAGTCTCGTTACCAATGTGTATATAGATATATACAATTACTATCTCCATCTCCTTAGTATACAATGCCTTACTTAGCTTGAGAAATTAGTCTATTCTTTCCTACAGCTTCTCTGAATATTTAGGTACTCGGAGATGATCAGAAGTTTTGCGGATGGATAGAGATTTAATATACGCAAATGACACTGTGCAGGCTAGAAATAACTGAATAACTATATTATAGTACTTATGCTAGGCAGGCGTCACATATATCATTACTTTGCATCCGTAGAATTAGCCGCCACTATGCGCTTAGTAATGAGTCATTAGGATCTCTCAGTTCTGGCATAACAAAGTCTATTGCCATGTAGTGTTTCCCTTTGCTGCCTCGGTGGCTCTTCTTTATCCTTACTTTAGATATATTCCCTAAATCTTTAATGTCAGCCTCAGATGCAGAACCACATCAGCTTCATAAATCTTAAATCCTATAGCATTAAAAGCCTTTGTCTATACTCCAGCTGCTAAACGCCAACCGTTATACCCCATATATATATATATATATGTATATGGGGTGAACTGACAGCGCCAAAAAAGTAGTAGAAAAAGTTTTTTCACAGTATGTCTATTAGATTCCCCTGTGAAATATTTGATCTCTACGATACCACTCCCCTTTCTTTATGGGGCGTCTGCTCAATCTTTAGTAAAACCTACACTTGTACGTGTGTAGGATAAAAGGAATTTAGAAAAAGCAGATAAGATCAGAGCGACCACCGGTGGTAAAGGAATATAAAACTAGAGATAAAAATTTAAAAGCAAAAACGGGATTTATTTAAAACGAACGTAATCAGTTAAAAAATATATATACACTTTTAGACACACATGGCAACATATATAAAAAAATGCGTATTTTTCTAAAAAAGAATTTTTTCGTTTAAAAATAAACCATAAAAATACTCAGAAAAATGACACATAAAAGAACACAAATGTGTACTAAAAACAGGTCCTCATAGTCATAGTATGTGCACCATGCGAGGCATTAATGTATCTAGAATTAGTTAAAAAAGAGAGGTGGTGAATAGAGTAAACAGCTTATCTTGAGGGTTTTCAGTAATGGCAGGAATCACCCAACGCGTTTCGTCTGGTTTGACTTCATCAAGGGGTAGTGAGTACAGTGGGACATGTCATCTATTTATACCCCTATGGGTCAGGAAGTAATTGGTGACATCACTTCCTGTGACAGAATGTGCAGGATGTATGATATGTTAATATGTTAAGAAATACAATATAAATAATACTGCAGATGTTATTTATATTGTATTTCACATGTTCTTTTATGTGTCATTTTTCTGAGTATTTTTATGGTTTATTTTTAAACGAAAAAATTCTTTTTTAGAAAAATACGCATTTTTTTATATATGTTGCCATGTGTGTCTAAAAGTGTATATATATTTTTTAACTGATTACGTTCGTTTTAAATAAATCCCGTTTTTGCTTTCAAATTTTTATCTCTAGTTTTATATTCCTTTACCACCGGTGGTCGCTCTGATCTTATCTGCTTTTTCTAATATATATATATATATATATCTATATCGCTGTTCATAGCCTTTAGGGGTTAGATATGGAATGCCTCTGGCTAGTATTGTTTATCACAGTCTGAACCCAAGTGCAGCTATATGTCTCCTATAGTTTGAGGTGCCTTTTGGTGCTAAACATATGCAGGTGTCAATTTTTCACTTACACCTCCTTGATTTGTCAGCGATGCTGTCAGACACTCCCCCGGCTCTCCTCATTGGCTTATCTTTGCAGGCGCCGCCTCTCTCATTGTCTGGAGCCTCAGCATTGAAGCAGCCCTTTCTGACGTCTTGTTGTTTAAGGCGCCGCCCCTTCTGCCATCTCTGCTACTGGGGGCACCAGGGCTCTCATCTGTGTCGCCGCCTTCAGCCTTTTGCTGCCCGCCAGGATGTTTACAGCAACAGCGGGAGCAGCGGCATCACAGCAGCGCACTTTATTGAGCCTGCCGCCTGGGAATCTAAGAGGAGGTAGGCAACCTCAGCAGCCACTCCTGCCTCTCCTACCCCGCTCCGATCTCCAGCGGCTCTCATTGTCTGGCTGCGCTACCCGATCTCTCTATGGCGACTACTGTAATGTTTACAGCGGTTTACAGCTCACAGCAGCGCCAGAGAGACCTAGGTGCGAGCACTGCAAGGGCGATCTGCAGACTGCCTAGCGCCGGTGCGGTGCGTCTTTTATAAGCTTTCCTCCACCAGCGCAGGGACCCTTTCTTTGCACACGTCCACCTTTATTACCGGCGCGCGAGGACCCTTCTGCACACGGCCACCTTTATTACCGGCACGCGGGGACCCTTCTGCACACGGCCACCTTTATTACCGGCACGCGGGGACCCTTCTGCACACGTCCACCTTTATTACCGGCGCGCGGGGACCCTTCTGCACACGGCCACCTTTATTACCGGCACGCGGGAACCCTTCTGCACACGGCCACCTTTATTACCGGCGCGCGGGGACCCTTCTGCACACGGCCACCTTTATTACCGGCATGCGGGGACCCTTCTGCACACGGCCACCTTTATTACCGGCACGCGGGGACCCTTCTGCACACGGCCACCTTTATTACCGGCACGCGGGGACCCTTCTGCACATGGCCACCTTTATTACCGGCACGCGGGGACCCTTCTGCACACGGCCACCTTTATTACCGGCGCGCGGGGACCCTTCTGCACACGGCCACCTTTATTACCGGCATGCGGGGACCCTTCTGCACATGGCCACCTTTATTACCGGCACGCGGGGACCCTTCTGCACACGGCCACCTTTATTACCGGCACGCGGGGACCCTTCTGCACATGGCCACCTTTATTACCGGCACGCGGGGACCCTTCTGCACACGGCCACCTTTATTACCGGCACGCGGGGACCCTTCTGCACATGGCCACCTTTATTACCGGCACGCGGGGACCCTTCTGCACACGGCCACCTTTATTACCGGCACGCGGGGACCCTTCTGCACATGGCCACCTTTATTACCGGCACGCGGGGACCCTTCTGCACACGGCCACCTTTATTACCGGCACGCGGGGACCCTTCTGCACACGGCCACCTTTATTACCGGCACGCGGGGACCCTTCTGCACACGGCCACCTTTATTACCGGCATGCGAGGACCCTTCTGCACACGGCCACCTTTATTACCGGCACGCGGGGACCCTTCTGCACACGGCCACTTTTATTACCGGCACGCGGGGACCCTTCTGCTCGGACCCTTCTGCACACGTCCCTCGGTGCGCGGGGCTCCCATTACACTCAGCTCATCAATTACCGGCATGGACAGGCTATTTCCCTAATTCCATGCACATCCTTTGAATAGTGTGAGAACCCCGGCATTAGCTACCATTCCTACCCAGCACTTCTATCTCTCACACTGCGCTGTACCATGCTGCTCCCCTTTATTACCAAATTCATATGACTAAGTAATATCACCTGTCCTATATATATATATATATATATATATATATATATATATATATATATATACATATATTAGGCACACATGCATACATTATGTGCATCATTATAATAACTTATATTTTAACATTTCTCAACTACTTTATAAGCATATTATAAATTACACAGAAATACTAACCTATAATCATGTTACACTAATAAATATACTCCTAAGTAGATTGTTCTGCATGATGTCCCTTTATATTGTGGGTGCGTCCCTTAGTATAACTGATCCTGCACCTATAATCTGAGTGACAGCTCCCCCTCCCCCTGTGTACAGAATGTGACTGTACGGGTATCTGAGTGTCAGAGACTTTCACTTTCATTTCTCTCTCCTGCTGCAGCGATGGCGTCTGCTGATCTGAGACAGGAGCTGGACTGTTCCATCTGCCTGAGCATTTATACAGACCCTGTAACCCTGAGATGTGGCCACAACTTCTGCCGGGTCTGTATTGATCGTGTGCTGGATACACAGGAGGGGGCTGGAGTATATAGCAGTGATGAGCGCCTGAAATTTTTCGGGTTTTGTGTTTTGGTTTTGGGTTCGGTTCCGCGGCCGTGTTTTGGGTTCGACCGCGTTTTGGCAAAACCTCACCGAATTTTTTTTGTCGGATTCGGGTGTGTTTTGGATTCGGGTGTTTTTTTCAAAAAACCCTAAAAAACAGCTTAAATCATAGAATTTGGGGGTCATTTTGATCCCATATTATTATTAACCTAAAAAACCATAATTTCCACTCATTTTCAGTCTATTCTGAATACCTCACGCCTCACAATATTATTTTTAGTCCTAAAATTTGCACCGAGGTCGCTGGATGACTAAGCTAAGCGACCCTAGTGGCCGACACAAACACCTGGCCCATCTAGGAGTGGCACTGCAGTGTCACGCAGGATGTCCCTTCCAAAAAACCCTCCCCAAACAGCACATGACGCAAAGAAAAAAAGAGGCGCAATGAGGTAGCTGTGTGAGTAAGATTAGCGACCCTAGTGGCCGACACAAACACCGGGCCCATCTAGGAGTGGCACTGCAGTGTCACGCAGGATGTCCCTTCCAAAAAACCCTCCCCAAACAGCACATGACGCAAAGAAAAAAAGAGGCGCAATGAGGTAGCTGTGTGAGTAAGATTAGCGACCCTAGTGGCCGACACAAACACCGGGCCCATCTAGGAGTGGCACTGCAGTGTCACGCAGGATGGCCCTTCCAAAAAACACTCCCCAAACAGCACATGACGCAAAGAAAAAAAGAGGCGCAATGAGGTAGCTGTGTGAGTAAGATTAGCGACCCTAGTGGCCGACACAAACACCGGGCCCATCTAGGAGTGGCACTGCAGTGTCACGCAGGATGGCCCTTCCAAAAAACACTCCCCAAACAGCACATGACGCAAAGAAAAAAAGAGGCGCAATGAGGTAGCTGACTGTGTGAGTAAGATAAGCGACCCTAGTGGCCGACACAAACACCGGGCCCATTTAGGAGTGGCACTGCAGTGTCACGCAGGATGTCCCTTCCAAAAAACCCTCCCCAAACAGCACATGACGCAAAGAAAAAAAGAGGCGCAATGAGGTAGCTGTGTGAGTAAGATTAGCGACCGTAGTGGCCGACACAAACACCGGGCCCATTTAGGAGTGGCACTGCAGTGTCACGCAGGATGTCCCTTCCAAAAAACCCTCCCCAAACAGCACATGACGCAAAGAAAAATAAAAGAAAAAAGAGGTGCAAGATGGAATTGTCCTTGGGCCCTCCCACCCACCCTTATGTTGTATAAACAAAACAGGACATGCACACTTTAACCAACCCATCATTTCAGTGACAGGGTCTGCCACACGACTGTGACTGATATGACGGGTTGGTTTGGACCCCCCCAAAAAAAGAAGCAATTAATCTCTCCTTGCACAAACTGGCTCTACAGAGGCAAGATGTCCACCTCATCATCATCCTCCGATATATCACCGTGTACATCCCCCTCCTCACAGATTATCAATTCGTCCCCACTGGAATCCACCATCTCAGCTCCCTGTGTACTTTGTGGAGGCAATTGCTGCTGGTCAATGTCTCCGCGGAGGAATTGATTATAATTCATTTTAATGAACATCATCTTCTCCACATTTTCTGGATGTAACCTCGTACGCCGATTGCTGACAAGGTGAGCGGCGGCACTAAACACTCTTTCGGAGTACACACTTGTGGGAGGGCAACTTAGGTAGAATAAAGCCAGTTTGTGCAAGGGCCTCCAAATTGCCTCTTTTTCCTGCCAGTATAAGTACGGACTGTGTGACGTGCCTACTTGGATGCGGTCACTCATATAATCCTCCACCATTCTTTCAATGTTGAGAGAATCATATGCAGTGACAGTAGACGACATGTCCGTAATCGTTGTCAGGTCCTTCAGTCCGGACCAGATGTCAGCATCAGCAGTCGCTCCAGACTGCCCTGCATCACCGCCAGCGGGTGGGCTCGGAATTCTGAGCCTTTTCCTCGCACCCCCAGTTGCGGGAGAATGTGAAGGAGGAGATGTTGACAGGTCGCGTTCCGCTTGACTTGACAATTTTCTCACCAGCAGGTCTTTCAACCCCAGCAGACTTGTGTCTGCCGGAAAGAGAGATCCAAGGTAGGTTTTAAATCTAGGATCGAGCACGGTGGCCAAAATGTAGTGCTCTGATTTCAACAGATTGACCACCCGTGAATCCTTGTTAAGCGAATTAAGGGCTCCATCCACAAGTCCCACATGCCTAGCGGAATCGCTCCGTGTTAGCTCCTCCTTCAATGTCTCCAGCTTCTTCTGCAAAAGCCTGATGAGGGGAATGACCTGACTCAGGCTGGCAGTGTCTGAACTGACTTCACGTGTGGCAAGTTCAAAGGGCATCAGAACCTTGCACAACGTTGAAATCATTCTCCACTGCACTTGAGACAGGTGCATTCCACCTCCTATATCGTGCTCAATTGTATAGGCTTGAATGCAGTGGCGGAACAAGCAAGCGGTGGGCCCAGGTGCGACAAAATGCTTTGGGCCCCCCCCCATCCAAGTCCACCCCGGGGGCAGTGCGCGCCGTAGGCGCGCGCAAAAATACATAGTGGCGTGGCTTCGTGGGGAAGGGGTGTGGCCACAAAATAATACCAACACAGTAGTCTCCATTATTCAAATTACGCCGCACAGTAGCACCACTACACCAGGTAGAGACCCTTTTACACCTTACAGCGAACAGATTCCTCTTTTTACACATTACAGCAGACAGCGTGCCCTTTTTACACATAACGGCAGACAGCGTGCCCTTTTTACACATAACGGCAGACAGCGTGCCCTTTTTACACATAACGGCAGACCGCGTGCCCTTGTTACACATTACGGCAGACAGCGTGCCCTTTTTACACATTACGGTAGACAGCGTGCCCTTGTTACACATTACGGCAGACAGCGTGCCCATGTTACACATTACGGCAGACAGCGTCCCCATTTTTACACATTACGGCAGGCAGATTCCTCCTTTTTACACATAGCAGCAGGCAGATTCCCCATTTTTACACATAGCGTCAGGCAGCCCCCCTTTTTTACACATTACGGCAGGCAGATTCCCCATTTTTACACATAGCGTCGGGCAGATTACCCCTTTTTACACATAACGGCAGACCGCGTGCCCTTGTTACACATTACGGCAGACAGCGTGCCCTTTTTACACATTACGGCAGACAGCGTGCCCTTGTTACACATTACGGCAGACAGCGTCCCCATTTTTACACATTACGGCAGGCAGATTCCCCTTTTTACACATAGTGGCAGGCAGTCCCCCCTTTTTACACATTGCGGCAGGTAGTCCCCCCTTTTTACACATTGCGGCAGGCAGTCCCCCCTTTTTACACAGTGCGGCAGGCAGTCCCCCCTTTTTACACATTGCGGCAGGCAGTCCCCCCTTTTTACACATTGCGGCAGGCAGTCCCCCCTTTTTACACAGTGCGGCAGGCAGTCCCCCCTTTTTACACATTGCGGCAGGCAGTCCCCCCTTTTTACACATTGCGGCAGGTAGTCCCCCCTTTTTACACATTGCGGCAGGCAGTCCCCCCTTTTTACACATTGCGGCAGGTAGTCCCCCCTTTTTACACATTGCGGCAGGCAGTCCCCCCTTTTTACACAGTGCGGCAGGCAGTCCCCCCTTTTTACACAGTGCGGCAGGCAGTCCCCCCTTTTTACACAT
Organism: Pseudophryne corroboree; assembly: GCF_028390025.1. Lineage (NCBI taxonomy): Eukaryota > Metazoa > Chordata > Amphibia > Anura > Myobatrachidae > Pseudophryne > Pseudophryne corroboree. Next base: position 832,884,487 of record NC_086448.1, read on the forward strand.
TGCGGCAGGTAGTCCCCCCTTTTTACACATTGCGGCAGGCAGGCACAAGAAAGAAAGAAGGAAAGAAAAAGAAAGAAAGAAAGAAAGAAAGAAAGAAAAGAAAGAAAGAAAGAAAGAAGGAAAGAAAGAAAGAAAGAAAGAAAGAAAGAAAGAAAGAAAGAAAGAAAGAAAGAAAGAAAGAAAGAAAGAAAGAAAGAAAGAAAGAAAGAAGAATTATACTTACCCTCAGGCTCCTCGGTGCAGCTGCGTCAGACGACGATTCCCGGGCAGTAGAGAATGAGGAGGAGGGAGCCGGAGGACGGAGCCGCAGCAGCGCTTTGTTACTGGTGGAGGCGCTGCTGCCCCTCTGCTTCCCTATAGGCTGTTCTCGGAAGACAGCCTATAGGGAAGCAGAGGAGCAGCAGCAGCAGCGCCTCCACCAGTAACAAAGCGCTGCTGCGGCTCCGTCCTCCGGCTCCCTCCTCCTTCCCCCGTCTGTACCGCTGCTCAGCTCCTATCTCCGGGCGGCTGTGCGCTGCGGGCAGCGGTTGCCTGCAGCGCACAGCGGCATGTAATGAGTCAGTTTGACTCATTACATGCTTGGGCCCCTGGACAGAGGCGGGCCCCAGTGCAGTGCACTGCCTGCACTGCCGGTAGTTCCGCCTCTGCTTGAATGGCCTTTTGCTGCTCCTCCAACCTCTGAAGCATATAGAGGGTTGAATTCCACCTCGTTACCACTTCTTGCTTCAGATGATGGCAGGGCAGGTTCAGTAGTTTTTGGTGGTGCTCCAGTCTTCTGTACGTGGTGCCTGTACGCCGAAAGTGTCCCGCAATTCTTCTGGCCACCGACAGCATCTCTTGCACGCCCCTGTCGTTTTTTAAAAAATTCTGCACCACCAAATTCAAGGTATGTGCAAAACATGGGACGTGCTGGAATTTGCCCATATTTAATGCACACACAATATTGCTGGCGTTGTCCGATGCCACAAATCCACAGGAGAGTCCAATTGGGGTAAGCCATTCTGCGATGATCTTCCTCAGTTGCCGTAAGAGGTTTTCAGCTGTGTGCGTATTCTGGAAAGCGGTGATACAAAGCGTAGCCTGCCTAGGAAAGAGTTGGCGTTTGCGAGATGCTGCTACTGGTGCCGCCGCTGCTGTTCTTGCGGCGGGAGTCCATACATCTACCCAGTGGGCTGTCACAGTCATATAGTCCTGACCCTGCCCTGCTCCACTTGTCCACATGTCCGTGGTTAAGTGGACATTGGGTACAACTGCATTTTTTAGGACACTGGTGAGTCTTTTTCTGACGTCCGTGTACATTCTCGGTATCGCCTGCCTACAGAAGTGGAACCTAGATGGTATTTGGTAACGGGGGCACACTGCCTCAATAAATTGTCTAGTTCCCTGTGAACTAACGGCGGATACCGGACGCACGTCTAACACCAACATAGTTGTCAAGGACTCAGTTATCCGCTTTGCAACAGGATGACTGCTGTGATATTTCATCTTCCTCGCAAAGGACTGTTGGACAGTCAATTGCTTACTGGAAGTAGTACAAGTGGGCTTACGACTTCCCCTCTGGGATGACCATCGACTCCCAGCAGCAACAACAGCAGCGCCAGCAGCAGTAGGCGTTACACGCAAGGATGCATCGGAGGAATCCCAGGCAGGAGAGGACTCGTCAGAATTGCCAGTGACATGGCCTGCAGGACTATTGGCATTCCTGGGGAAGGAGGAAATTGACACTGAGGGAGTTGGTGGGGTGGTTTGCGTGAGCTTGGTTACAAGAGGAAGGGATTTACTGGTCAGTGGACTGCTTCCGCTGTCGGCCCAAGTTTTTGAACTTGTCACTGACTTATTATGAATGCGCTGCAGGTGACGTATAAGGGAGGATGTTCCGAGGTGGTTAACGTCCTTACCCCTACTTATTACAGCTTGACAAAGGGAACACACGGCTTGACACCTGTTGTCCGCATTTCTGGTGAAATACTTCCACACCGAAGAGCTGATTTTTTTGGTATTTTCACCAGGCATGTCAACGCCCCTATTCCTCCCACGGACAACAGGTGTCTCCCCGGGTGCCTGACTTAAACAAACCACCTCACCATCAGAATCCTCCTGGTCAATTTCCTCCCCAGCGCCAGCAACACCCATATCCTCCTCATCCTGGTGTACTTCAACACTGACATCTTCAATCTGACTATCAGGAACTGGACTGCGGGTGCTCCTTCCAGCACTTGCAGGAGGCGTGCAAATGGTGGAAGGCGCATGCTCTTCACGTCCAGTGTTGGGAAGGTCAGGCATCGCAACCGACACAATTGGACTCTCCTTGTGGATTTGGGATTTCGAAGAACGCACAGTTCTTTGCGGTGCTACTGCTTTTGCCAGCTTGAGTCTTTTCATTTTTCTAGCGAGAGGCTGAGTGCCTCCATCCTCATGTGAAGCTGAACCACTAGCCATGAACATAGGCCAGGGCCTCAGCCGTTCCTTGCCACTCCGTGTGGTAAATGGCATATTGGCAAGTTTACGCTTCTCCTCCGACAATTTTATTTTAGGTTTTGGAGTCCTTTTTTTACTGATATTTGGTGTTTTGGATTTGACATGCTCTGTACTATGACATTGGGCATCGGCCTTGGCAGACGACGTTGCTGGCATTTCATCGTCTCGGCCATGACTAGTGGCAGCAGCTTCAGCACGAGGTGGAAGTGGATCTTGATCTTTCCCTAATTTTGGAACCTCAACATTTTTGTTCTCCATATTTTAATAGGCACAACTAAAAGGCACCTCAGGTAAACAATGGTGATGGATGGATACTAGTATACAATTATGGATGGACTGCTGAGTGCCGACACAGAGGTAGCTACAGCCGTGGACTACCGTACTGTACTGTGTCTGCTGCTAATATAGACTGGTTGATAAAGAGATGTAGTAGTAGTATGTATGTATAAAGAAGAAAGAAAAAAAAACCACGGTTAGGTGGTATACAATTATGGACGGACTGCCCAGTGCCGACACAGAGGTAGCTACAGCCGTGGACTACCGTACTGTACTGTGTCTGCTGCTAATATAGACTGGTTGATAAAGAGATGTAGTAGTAGTAGTATGTATGTATAAAGAAGAAAGAAAAAAAAAACCACGGGTAGGTGGTATACAATTATGGACGGACTGCCCAGTGCCGACACAGAGGTAGCTACAGCCGTGGACTACCATACTGTACTGTGTCTGCTGCTAATATAGACTGGTTGATAAAGAGATGTAGTAGTAGTATGTATGTATAAAGAAGAAAGAAAAAAAAACCACGGGTAGGTGGTATACAATTATGGACGGACTGCCCAGTGCCGACACAGAGGTAGCTACAGCCGTGGACTACCGTACTGTACTGTGTCTGCTGCTAATATAGACTGGTTGATAAAGAGATGTAGTAGTAGTAGTATGTATGTATAAAGAAGAAAGAAAAAAAAACCACGGGTAGGTGGTATACAATTATGGACGGACTGCCCAGTGCCGACACAGAGGTAGCTACAGCCGTGGACTACCGTACTGTACTGTGTCTGCTGCTAATATAGACTGGTTGATAAAGAGATGTAGTAGTAGTATGTATGTATAAAGAAGAAAGAAAAAAAAACCACGGGTAGGTGGTATACAATTATGGACGGACTGCCCAGTGCCGACACAGAGGTAGCTACAGCCGTGGACTACCGTACTGTACTGTGTCTGCTGCTAATATAGACTGGTTGATAAAGAGATGTAGTAGTAGTAGTATGTATGTATAAAGAAGAAAGAAAAAAAAACCACGGGTAGGTGGTATACAATTATGGACGGACTGCCGAGTGCCGACACAGAGGTAGCTACAGCCGTGGACTACCGTACTGTACTGTGTCTGCTGCTAATATAGACTGGTTGATAAAGAGATGTAGTAGTAGTATGTATGTATAAAGAAGAAAGAAAAAAAAACCACGGGTAGGTGGTATACAATTATGGACGGACTGCCGAGTGCCGACACAGAGGTAGCTACAGCCGTGAACTACCGTACTGTGTCTGCTGCGACTGGATGATAAATAATGATATAAAAAATATATATATATCACTACTGCAGCCGGACAGGTATATATTATATAATGACGGACCTGCTGGACACTGTCTGTCAGCAGAATGAGTTTTTTATAGAATAAAAAAAAAAACACCACACAAGTGAAGTCACACGACGAGTGTTTAACTTTTTCAGGCAATCACAATATAGTATACTATACTACTAACTATACTGGTGGTCAGTGTGGTCAGGTCACTGGTCAGTCACACTGGCAGTGGCACTCCTGCAGCAAAAGTGTGCACTGTTTAATTTTAATAATAATATGTACTCCTGGCTCCTGCTATAACCTATAACTGGCACTGCAGTGCTCCCCAGTCTCCCCCACAATTATAAGATGTGTGAGCTGAGCACAGTCAGATACGAGTGTTTAACTTTTTCAGGCAATCACAATATAGTATACTATACTACTAACTATACTGGTGGTCAGTGTGGTCAGGTCACTGGTCAGTCACACTGGCAGTGGCACTCCTGCAGCAAAAGTGTGCACTGTTTAATTTTAATAATAATATGTACTCCTGGCTCCTGCTATAACCTATAACTGGCACTGCAGTGCTCCCCAGTCTCCCCCACAATTATAAGATGTGTGAGCTGAGCACAGTCAGATATATACATAGATGATGCAGCACACTGGGCTGAGCAGTGCACACAGATATGGTATGTGACTGAGTCACTGTGTATCGTTTTTTTCAGGCAGAGAACGGATATATTAAATAAAACTGCACTGTCTGGTGGTCACTGTGGTCAGTCACTAGTAAACTCTGCACTCTCTACATTTCTACAGTACTCCTAATCTCCAGTAAATCAGGTCAATCTCTCTCTCTCTCTCTTCTAATCTAAATGGAGAGGATGCCAGCCACGTCCTCTCCCTATCAATCTCAATGCACGTGTGAAAATGGCGGCGACGCGCGGCTCCTTATATAGAATCCGAGTCTCGCGAGAATCCGACAGCGTCATGATGACGTTCGGGCGCGCTCGGGTTAACCGAGCAAGGCGGGAAGATCCGAGTCGCTCGGACCCGTGAAAAAAAACATGAAGTTCGTGCGGGTTCGGATTCAGGGAAACCGAACCCGCTCATCTCTAGTATATAGCTGTCCTGAGTGCAGAGCAGAGAGTCAGGAGCGTCCTGCACTGATACAGAACATTCCTCTGTGTAACATACTGGGCAGGTTCCTGTCTACTCGCCCAGATCAGGAGGAGACTGGGATCCTCTGCACTTACTGTATTCACTCTCCTGTACCTGCTGCTAAATCCTGTCTGCATTGTGAGGCTTCTCTGTGTGATAATCACCTGAGAGTACACAGCAAGTCACCAGAGCACGTCTTATGTGATCCCACCACTGCCCTGGGGAACAGGAAATGCTCCGTCCATAAGAAGGTCCTGGAGTATTACTGCACTGAGGACTCTGTCTGTATCTGCGTGTCCTGCAGGCTGGATGGAGAACACCGGGGACACCTGGTGGAGATGCTGGATGAGGCCTCTGAGAAGAAGAAGGAGAAGCTGAGAGATGTTCTGCAGAAACTGACCACAAAGAGAGCGGAGACTGAGAAAAGAGTGCAGAGTCTGCAGAAGCGCAGGACAGAAGATCAGAGAAAAGCAGCTGGTGTAATAGAGACAGTCACTGCCCTGTTTAGAGACATCAGGAGACAGCTGGAAGACCTGGAGAAGAGAGTCCTGAGTGAGATCTCCATGCAGGAACAGCGCGTTTCACTCTCAGTCTCTGATCTGATCCAGCAGCTGGAAATAAAGAAGGACGAGCTGTCCGGGAAGATGCATCACATTGAGGAGCTGTGTAACATGTCTGATCCAGTGACTGTCTTACATGAACCAGACACAGGGGACTTGTGTGATACTGAGGACACAGAGAGACATGATAACCAGGTCCGTGGTGCAGGAGATCTGGATGTGGGTCTCATCTCAGGGACATTACACACATTATCTGATATAATAACAGGTATAAATACAGGGATCTATGTGCAGGAAGATACAGACATATTACTGGATGTAACCACAGCTGGTAATTATATACAGATATCAGGTGACAGGAAAACTGCATCTAGGTCACAGATAAACCAGAATCACCCAGTAACACCAGAGAGATTTCAGTGGTATCATCAGGTAATAAGCACCAGGAGATTCTCCTCAGGGCGACATTACTGGGAGGTGGATGTCAGTAAGTCAGAGTACTGGAGGGTGGGGATGTGTTATCCCAGTATAGACAGGAGAGGACGTCCGTCATACATTGGAGATAATAACAAGTATGGTGTCTGCATAGATATAATAATCAGTACTCAGTGATACATGACAATACAGAGATCCGATTACCTGACAATACCCCCTGTGACAGAGTGAGGGTATATCTGGATTATGGGGCAGGACAGATGTCCTTTTATTCTCTGTGTGACCCCATCAGACACTTACACACCTACACTGCCGCCCTCACTGAGCCCCTCCATGCTGCATTACGTGTATGGGATGGATGTATAACTATATGTGGGGGAGTCAGGAGCTGGGAGAAATTACCATAAGAAATCTGCCCAGATACTGGTGACATCACAGGGAAGGCAATCCAATTGGTGTAATATTCAGAATGAAGTAGTGGGTGGAGCTACATCTAAGCCCCTGCCCCTCCTGTGTAACCAGATGACCAGTGTGTCTTAGGAATGGCCGTCGGTGTGTTTGCTATCGATGGTTGCCATTGATGGCAAAACTGTGAGTGGCCATTGATGGCCATCAACTATACTATGGCATACTTGCCTACCCTCCCGGAATGGCCGGGAGGCTCCCGAATATCGGGTGACCCTCCCGGCACCCCGGAAAGGTGGGCAAGCCTCCCGCTCTCCCCCTCGGCCGCCCGCAGCAGAGAACATGCGGGCGGCCCCCACCTCGTTTCTCGGCACAGCACAGCGGGGGGCGGAGTCACGATGACGCGAGCGCGAAGCTATGCCCCCGGACCGCCCATTCTACTGCCGGCCACGCCTCCGAACCGGCTCTCCTGCTGCCGGCCATGCCCCCCATACACCTACAACGCTGCCTCCTCCCGGAGGAGGAGGCAGCAAAGTAGGTAAGTATGTACTATGGGGAACTATTTATGGTTTCACTCATCGATGGTTATCCCTGTTATTTCAGTGAATGACCCATGGGTCAATCACAGCCTGGGGCAGGGCTTCACGGGTGTCGGGGGCGGAGCTATGCTCATGTCCTGGCACCTCGCAATAAAAAAAAATTATATTTGTTTTCGCTATGCTATCGATGGAGGGAAACCATCTGGTTCTCTCCCATCAATTGGCAAAAGCATTTGACATTGGCTGTAAACCATCGATGATTAGGAATCATCGGTGGTTGATGGCCATCCCTAGTATATCTGAAATGTGTTCCAATGTTGGTAGGGATGGGCATCAGTGGGTTTCCTATTGTACGCTCCCAGGTACAGCTTGTACACATCAGAATGAAGATATGTATACACAATACTATACGTTTTTTCATTTACAAGCTTATTCCTATATAAAGACATCGGTAATAAATCAGTGATGGATCCGTTGTACAATAAATGATTTAGAAGTCACTATTATTTATCCTGTAATTCATAGTTGTCTCTCCTCCCGCATTCTGCAGGAGACTCCCTGAAATGGAGCAATCTCCCTGACTGTTAGGGTCTCCTGCCCTGTGCTGCCACGTCGTCATGGCAACCGGGAGACAAGTGCTAGCGGAGTAACCTGAGCGCAGCTGATACTCCGGTTCGGGTCTTTTGCTGTGCAGTGGTTACAGGCTTTGTGCACGGCAGGGGATCCGGTGCTGGTTTTAGTGCTCACAGTCTGTGAGGTCTGAGTGGGGCGTGGACAGCACCTGCTATATAAAGCCTCTTCTCAGGTTAAGCAGATGCTTCTGAATCTTTGCTGGTTAGTCAGTTCCTGAAAGTTAGCCAGTACTGTGTAGCTTTGTATTTGTTTGTTGCTTACTGCAAATAGGCCTTGGGATTTGGTACTACACTCTGCCGATCCAGACCTAGCAGTAAGACTGGAGTCAGTCGTTTAACTTGCTGGGGTTCTTTTGCTACTCTGTGAACTTAGCAAGTTTGCGGCTGTATTCTCAGACTTGCCTGCCAAAATCCTTTCTCACTGTGCAAGGTGTTCAGGTGTCAGTTTAGTGGCAGTAAGCTGAACCTGTGCACTGCAAGTGAGGACTAGGATTGTGGAGACTCTCCTTGTGTCTATTATTCCATCTCTGACCAAGGAGTTTACTGCCACACCCGTTGGTAACCCTTTAGGGTTTTGCTGTTGCCCTTAGCAACAGCATTTCGGGTTCTCTACGTATTAAAACACAACATCTCGCTTCTTTCCATCTGAGCACTCCTAATACTAGGAAGACACCCAGTTTTTTAGCCTCTGGGCTTCTCTGTTCACTTTGTGTTTATTTTGTTACCCTATCACCTTCTGTGTACGTAATGTCATATTCCCCAGTCTGTCTGTGAGTTCATTTGTTTTGCATCCCTCTCCGTTCAGACACCAGTACATTCCTGCAGGCACTGGTGTGCATAACATATTCAGCAGCCCAATACTCCTGTTGAAATTTTGTGGGAATATGGAGCATACCCCTCAAAATACTTTGCAACAGGTGGTCGATCAGGTGCAGGTCTTGACTCGACAATTTAATGATTTGTCCATTAAAATGCACACCTCCCAGGCCGCTGGCGGAGCTCCCGCAGCAGCAGCACCTTCAGGGGTTAAGGAGCCGAAAGTAAATCTCCCGGATCGTTTTTCTGGAGATCGCTCACAGTTCTTTTGTTTCAAGGAGAGCTGCAAGCTATATTTCCAGCTTAGGCCTCAGTCTTCTGGGTCAGAGATTCAGCGGGTGGGCATAGTGATTTCCTTGCTACAAGGAGACCCACAGGTTTTGGGCATATGGGTTGCAGCCTGACTGTCCGTCGATTAAAAGTGTTGATGCTTTTTTTACGGCACTGGGCATGTTGTATGATGACCCTGAAAAGACGGCCTCAGCCGAGGCTCAGATTTCGATCCTTAAGCAAGGGCGAAGGCCAGTTGAGGTTTACTGTACGGAGTTTCGGAGGTTGGCCCATGATACCCAGTGGAATGACCCAGCCCTGAGACACCAGTACCGAAGAGGTCTTTCTAACCAGATAAAAGACCAACTGGTACAATATCCCTTGCCTGATAGCTTGGATCAGCTCATGCAGTTATCCATCCGGGTGGATAGACGGCTGAGAGAGCGTAGGCTTGAAAGGGAGACCGAGGTTTCCTTCTTTCCCAAGGGAACCTCAGACTCTGAGGAATTTTCCGAGGAGCCTATGCAGATTGGGGCTACCCGCCTCTCCTCGCGTGAGAAGACGCGGAGGAGACAGCAGGGGTTGTGTTTGTACTGTGGGAATAAAGGTCATGTGGTAGTATCATGCCCAGAAAAGCCGGAAAACTTCAGGGCCTGAGGGTGATGGGAAATATCCTGTCAGGCCAGAAGTCAGAATTTCCCAAGAAGACTTTTATCATTCCGGTGACCTTGAAGATCCTCGGTCAAACTGTCAAGACTGAGGCCTTTGTGGACAGTGGGGCCGACGGGGTTTTTATGGACCGCCAATTCGCCCTGAAACACTCTGTTCCCTTAGTACCCTTGGCATCGGAAATTGAGATCTGTGGGTTAAACGGGGAACCATTGTCCCAGGGTAAAATTACCTCTTGCACTAGCCAGATTTCTTTGTTTATTGGAGCCACACACTCTGAAAAATTGTCCTTTTATGTGACTGTCTGTACTTTTGCCCCATTGGTGTTGGGGTTACCCTGGTTAAGGGCCCACAATCCTCAATTTGACTGGGTCTCTGGGGAGATTCTTAGTTGGGGTACTGATTGTTTCAGGAGTTGCTTGAGCCTTCCAGTCAGGCTTTCGCAGCTAAGTTTGCCAGGATTGCCAGGATGTTATGCAGATTTTGTGGACGTGTTCTCCAAAAAAGTTGCAGAGGTACTACCTCCCCATCGCCCCTATGACTGTGCCATTGATTTGTTGCCGAATGCTAAGCTTCCCAAGAGCAGGTTGTACTGCCTGTCACATCCTGAGACTCAGGCTATGGCAGAGTACATTCAGGAGAACTTGGCTAAGGGATTTATCAGACCTTCACAGTCTCCAGTTGGGTCGGGGTTCTTCTTCGTGGGTAAAAAGGAAGGTTCGTTGCGACCCTGCATCGACTTCAGGGAATTGAACCGTATCACGATTAAAAACTCATACCCACTGCCTCTCATTTCGGTCTTGTTTGACCAGCTTCGTACTGCCACCATTTTTTCTAAGATTGACCTACGTGGTGCATACAATCTAATCCGAATAAGAGAGGGGGATGAATGGAAGACTGCCTTTAATACCCACTCAGGGCATTATGAATATTTGGTGATGCCTTTTGGGCTCTGTAATGCCCCGGCAGTCTTCCAGGATTTCATGAACGATGTGCTCAGGGAATATTTGGATAGATTCTTAGTTGTATACTTAGATGACATCCTAATCTTCTCCCATTCCCTGGAGGAACATCGGAAGAATGTACCCTTAGTCCTCCAGAAACTCAGAGACCACCGGCTTGGGGCGAAGCTGGAGAAGTGCGAATTTGAAGTTCAGCAAATCGCATTTCTAGGATATATTATCTCCCCAGAAGGTTTCCAAATGGAGGGTTCCAAGGTACAGGCAGTCCTGGATTGGGTGCAGCCCACTAGTTTGAAGGCGCTTCAGCGTTTCCTGGGCTTTGCGAATTTTTATAGACTATTTATCGCTGGATTTTCGTCTATAGTGGCGCCCTTGGTGGCACTCACTAAGAAAGGGGCGGATGTTGCTCACTGGTCTTGTGAGGCCAAAGCGGCTTTTGCCTGTCTCAAAAGGGCATTTGTCTCGGCCAAGGTGCTGCGACACCCAGATCCAGAGCGTCCTTTTGCGGTGGAGGTGGATGCCTCTGAGATGGGTATTGGGGCAGTGCTCTCTCAGATGGGAGTGTCTGATAATCGCCTTCATCCCTGTGCTTACTTTTCCCGTAAATTTTCGCCTGCCGAGATGAATTATGACGTGGGTAACTGGGAATTGTTGGCTATTAAGGATGCACTCGAGGAGTGGAGACACTGGCTTGAGGGGGCTAAGTTTGTGGTCTCAATTCTCACCGACCATAAGAATTTGGCATATTTAGAGTAGAGATGAGCGGGTTCGGTTTCTCTGAATCCGAACCCGCCGAACTTCAGCTTTTTTTACACGGGGCCGAGCAGGCTCGGATCCTCCCGCCTTGCTCGGTTAACCCGAGCGCGCCCGAACGTCATCATCCCGCTGTTGGATTCTCGCGAGGCTCGGATTCTATCGCGAGACTCGGATTCTATATAAGGAGCCGCGCGTCGCCGCCATTTTTCACACGTGCCTTGAGATTGATAGGGAGAGGACGTGGCTGGCGACCTCTCCGTTTAGAGTGACTAATAGTACTAGAGAGAGAGAGACAAAAATTTTGGGGAGCATAATATAGGAGGAGTACTACTTGCTGCTGATAGTGTGACCAGTGGCAGTGACCAGTGCCACCAGTTTAATGAATCCGTTCTCTGCCTGAAAAAAAACGATACACAGTGTGACACAGTCACACATACCATATCTGTGCTCAGCCCAGTGTGCTGCATCATATACTGTATATCATTATCTGACTGCTGAGTGCTCACTGCTCACACAGCTTAATTGTGGGGGAGACTGGGGAGCAGTTATAGCAGGAGTACATATTTTAAGTACAGTGCACACTTTTGCTGCCAGAGTGCCACTGCCAGTGTGACTGACCAGTGACCACTGACCACCAGTATTGTGATTGTCTGCTGACCACCAGTATATTGTGATTGTCTGCCTGAAAAAGTTAAACACTCGTCGTGTGGTGTTTTTATAAACGCATTCTGCAGACAGTGTCCAGCAGGTCCGTCATTACATAATATATACCTGTCCGGCTGCAGTACTAGTGTGATATATATATATATATATTTTAATTTTATCTCATTATCATCCAGTCTATATTAGCAGCAGACACAGTACGGTAGTCCACGGCTGTAGCTACCTCTGTGTCGGCAGTCGCTCGTCCATCCATAATTGTATACCACCTACCCGTGGTTTTTTTTTTTTTTCTATCTTCTTGATACTAGTAGCTTACTTCAGGAGTCTGCAGTGCTGACAGACAGTGTCCAGCAGGTCCGTCATTACATAATATATACCTGTCCGGCTGCAGTACTAGTGTGATATATATATATATATATATATATTTTAATTTTATCTCATTATCATCCAGTCTATATTAGCAGCAGACACAGTACGGTAGTCCACGGCTGTAGCTACCTCTGTGTCGGCAGTCGCTCGTCCATCCATAATTGTATACCACCTACCCGTGGTTTATTTTTTTTTTCTATCTTCTTGATACTAGTAGCTTACTTTAGGAGTCTGCAGTGCTGACAGACAGTGTCCAGCAGGTCCGTCATTACATAATATATACCTGTCCGGCTGCAGTACTAGTGTGATATATATATATTTTAATTTTATCTCATTATCATCCAGTCTATATTAGCAGCAGACACAGTACGGTAGTCCACGGCTGTAGCTACCTCTGTGTCGGCAGTCGCTCGTCCATCCATAATTGTATACCACCTACCCGTGGTTTATTTTTTTTTTCTATCTTCTTGATACTAGTAGCTTACTTTAGGAGTCTGCAGTGCTGAGTCTGACAGACAGTGTCCAGCAGGTCCGTCATTACATAATATATACCTGTCCGGCTGCAGTACTAGTGTGATATATATATATATATATTTTAATTTTATCTCATTATCATCCAGTCTATATTAGCAGCAGACACAGTACGGTAGTCCACGGCTGTAGCTACCTCTGTGTCGGCAGTCGCTCGTCCATCCATAATTGTATACCACCTACCCGTGGTTTATTTATTTTTTCTATCTTCTTGATACTAGTAGCTTACTTTAGGAGTCTGCAGTGCTGACAGACAGTGTCCAGCAGGTCCGTCATTACATAATATATACCTGTCCGGCTGCAGTACTAGTGTGATATATATATATATATTTTAATTTTATCTCATTATCATCCAGTCTATATTAGCAGCAGACACAGTACGGTAGTCCACGGCTGTAGCTACCTCTGTGTCGGCAGTCGCTCGTCCATCCATAATTGTATACCACCTACCCGTGGTTTATTTTTTTTTCTATCTTCTTGATACTAGTAGCTTACTTTAGGAGTCTGCAGTGCTGACAGACAGTGTCTAGCAGGTCCGTCATTACATAATATATACCTGTCCGGCTGCAGTACTAGTGTGATATATATATATATATATATATATATATTTTAATTTTATCTCATTATCATCCAGTCTATATTAGCAGCAGACACAGTACGTTAGTCCACGGCTGTAGCTACCTCTGTGTCGGCAGTCGCTCGTCCATCCGTAAGTATACTAGTATCCATCCATCTCCATTGTTTACCTGAGGAGCCTTTTAGTTGTGCCTATTAAAATATGGAGAACATAAATATTGAGGTTCCAAAATTAGGGAAAGATCAAGATCGACTTCCACCTCGTGATGAAGCTGCTGCCACTAGTCATGGCCGAGACGATGAAATGCCAGCAACGTCGTCTGCCAAGGCCGATGCCCAATGTCATAGTACAGAGCATGTAAAATCCAAAACACCAAATATCGGTAAAAAAAGGACTAAAAAATCTAAATTAAATTGTCGGAGGAGAAGCGTAAACTTGCCAATATGCCATTTACCACACGGAGTGGCAAGGAACGGCTGAGGCCCTGGCCTATGTTCATGGCTAGTGGTTCAGCTTCACATGAGGATGGAAGCACTCAGCCTCTCGCTAGAAAAATGAAAAGACTCAAGCTGGCAAAAGCACCGCAAAGAACTGTGCGTTCTTCGAAATCACAAATCCACAAGGAGAGTCCAATTGTGTCGGTTGCGATGCCTGACCTTCCCAACTTCCCAACACTGGACGTGAAGAGCATGCGCCTTCCACCATTTGCACGCCCCCTGCAAGTGCTGGAAGGAGCACCCGCAGTCCAGTTCCTGATAGTCAGATTGAAGATGTCAGTGTTGAAGTACACCAGGATGAGGAGGATATGGGTGTTGCTGGCGCTGGGGAGGAAATTGACAAGGAGGATTCTGATGGTGAGGTGGTTTGTTTAAGTCAGGCACCCGGGGAGACACCTGTTGTCCGTGGGAGGAATATGGCCGTTGACATGCCTGGTGAAAATACCAAAAAAATCAGCTCTTCGGTGTGGAAGTATTTCAACAGAAATGCGGACAACATTTGTCAAGCCGTGTGTTGCCTTTGTCAAGCTGTAATAAGTAGGGGTAAGGACGTTAACCACCTCGGAACATCCTCCCTTATACGTCACCTGCAACGCATTCATAATAAGTCAGTGACAAGTTCAAAAACTTTGGGCGACAGCGGAAGCAGTCCACTGACCAGTAAATCCCTTCCTCTTGTAACCAAGCTCACGCAAACCACCCCACCAACTCCCTCAGTGTCAATTTCCTCCTTCCCCAGGAATGCCAATAGTCCTGCAGGCCATGTCACTGGCAATTCTGACGAGTCCTCTCCTGCCTGGGATTCCTCCGATGCATCCTTGCGTGTAACGCCTACTGCTGCTGGCGCTGCTGTTGTTGCTGCTGGGAGTCGATGGTCATCCCAGAGGGGAAGTCGTAAGCCCACTTTTACTACTTCCACCAAGCAATTGACTGTCCAACAGTCCTTTGCGAGGAAGATGAAATATCACAGCAGTCATCCTGTTGCAAAGCGGATAACTGAGGCCTTGACAACTATGTTGGTGTTAGACGTGCGTCCGGTATCCGCCGTTAGTTCACAGGGAACTAGACAATTTCTTGAGGTAGTGTGCCCCCTTTACCAAATACCATCTAGGTTCCACTTCTCTAGGCAGGCGATACCGAGAATGTACACGGACGTCAGAAAAAGACTCACCAGTGTCCTAAAATATGCAGTTTTACCCAATGTCCACTTAACCACGGACATGTGGACAAGTGAAGCAGGGCAGGGTCAGGACTATATGACTGTGACAGCCCACTGGGTAGATGTATGGACTCCCGCCGCAAGAACAGCAGCGGCGGCACCAGTAGCAGCATCTCGCAAACGCCAACTCTTTCCTAGGCAGGCTACGCTTTGTATCACCGGTTTCCAGAATACGCACACAGCTGAAAACCTCTTACGGCAACTGAGGAAGTTCATCGCGGAATGGCTTACCCCAATTGGACTCTCCTGTGGATTTGTAGCATCGGACAACGCCAGCAATATTGTGTGTGCATTAAATATGGGCAAATTCCAGCACGTCCCATGTTTTGCACATACCTTGAATTTGGTGGTGCAGAATTTTTTTAAAAACGACAGGGGCGTGCAAGAGATGCTGTCGGTGGCCAGAAGAATTGCGGGACACTTTCGGCGTACAGGCACCACGTACAGAAGACTGGAGCAACACCAAAAACGCCTGAACCTGCCCTGCCATCATCTGAAGCAAGAAATGGTAACGAGGTGGAATTCAACCCTATATATGCTTCAGAGGTTGGAGGAGCAGCAAAAGGCCATTCAAGCCTATACAATTCAGCACGATATAAGAGGTGGAATGCACCTGTCTCAAGCGCAGTGGAGAATGATTTCAACGTTGTGCAAGGTTCTGCTGCCCTTTGAACTTGCCACACGTGAAGTCAGTTCAGACACTGCCAGCCTGAGTCAGGTCATTCCCCTCATCAGGCTTTTGCAGAAGAAGCTGGAGACATTGAAGGAGGAGCTAACACGGAGCGATTCCGCTAGGCATGTGGGACTTGTGGATGGAGCCCTTAATTCGCTTAACAAGGATTCACGGGTGGTCAATCTGTTGAAATCAGATCACTACATTTTGGCCACCGTGCTCGATCCTAGATTTAAAACCTACCTTGGATCTCTCTTTCCGGCAGACACAAGTCTGCTGGGGTTCAAAGACCTGCTGGTGAGAAAATTGTCAAGTCAAGCGGAACGCGACCTGTCAACATCTCCTTCTTCACATTCTCCCGCAACTGGGGGTGCGAGGAAAAGGCTCAGAATTCCGAGCCCACCCGCTGGCGGTGATGCAGGGCAGTCTGGAGCGACTGCTGATGCTGACATATGGTCCGGACTGAAGGACCTGACAACGATTACGGACATGTCGTCTACTGTCACTGCATATGATTCTCTCCCCATTGAAAGAATGGTGGAGGATTATATGAGTGACCGTATCCAAGTAGGCACGTCAGACAGTCCGTACTTATACTGGCAGGAAAAAGAGGCAATTTGGAGGCCCTTGCACAAACTGGCTTTATTCTACCTAAGTTGCCCTCCCACAAGTGTGTACTCCGAAAGAGTGTTTAGTGCCGCCGCTCACCTTGTCAGCAATCGGCGTACGAGGTTACTTCCAGAAAATGTGGAGAAGATGATGTTCATTAAAATTAATTATAATCAATTCCTCCGTGGAGACATTGACCAGCAGCAATTGCCTCCACAAAGTACACAGGGAGCTGAGATGGTGGATTCCAGTGGGGACGAATTGATAATCTGTGAGGAGGGGGATGTACACGGTGATATATCGGAGGATGATGATGAGGTGGACATCTTGCCTCTGTAGAGCCAGTTTGTGCAAGGAGAGATTAATTGCTTCTTTTTTGGTGGGGGTCCAAACCAACCCGTCATTTCAGTCACAGTCGTGTGGCAGACCCTGTCACTGAAATGATGGGTTGGTTAAAGTGTGCATGTCCTGTTTATACAACATAAGGTGGGTGGGAGGGCCCAAGGACAATTCCATCTTGCACCTCTTTTTTCTTTAATTTTTCTTTGCGTCATGTGCTGTTTGGGGAGTGTTTTTTGGAAGGGCCATCCTGCGTGACACTGCAGTGCCACTCCTAGATGGGCCAGGTGTTTGTGTCGGCCACTAGGGTCGCTTAGCTTACTCACACAGCTACCTCATTGCGCCTCTTTTTTTCTTTGCGTCATGTGCTGTTTGGGGAGTGTTTTTTGGAAGGGCCATCCTGCGTGACACTGCAGTGCCACTCCTAGATGGGCCAGGTGTTTGTGTCGGCCACTAGGGTCGCTTAGCTTACTCACACAGCTACCTCATTGCGCCTCTTTTTTTCTTTGCGTCATGTGCTGCTGTTTGGGGAGTGTTTTTTGGAAGGGCCATCCTGCGTGACACTGCAGTGCCACTCCTAGATGGGCCAGGTGTTTGTGTCGGCCACTAGGGTCGCTTAGCTTACTCACACAGCTACCTCATTGCGCCTCTTTTTTTCTTTGCGTCATGTGCTGTTTGGGGAGTGTTTTTTGGAAGGGCCATCCTGCGTGACACTGCAGTGCCACTCCTAGATGGGCCAGGTGTTTGTGTCGGCCACTAGGGTCGCTTAGCTTACTCACACAGCTACCTCATTGCGTCTCTTTTTTTCTTTGCGTCATGTGCTGTTTGGGGAGTGTTTTTTGGAAGGGCCATCCTGCGTGACACTGCAGTGCCACTCCTAGATGGGCCAGGTGTTTGTGTCGGCCACTAGGGTCGCTTAGCTTACTCACACAGCTACCTCATTGCGCCTCTTTTTTTCTTTGCGTCATGTGCTGCTGTTTGGGGAGTGTTTTTTGGAAGGGCCATCCTGCGTGACACTGCAGTGCCACTCCTAGATGGGCCAGGTGTTTGTGTCGGCCACTAGGGTCGCTGAGCTTACTCACACAGCTACCTCATTGCGCCTCTTTTTTTATTTGCGTCATGTGCTGTTTGGGGAGTGTTTTTTGGAAGGACCATCCTGCGTGACACTGCAGTGCCACTCCTAGATGGGCCAGGTGTTTGTGTCGGCCACTAGGGTCGCTTATCTTACTCACACAGCTACCTCATTGCGCCTCTTTTTTTCTTTGCGTCATGTGCTGTTTGGGGAGTGTTTTTTGGAAGGGCCATCCTGCGTGACACTGCAGTGCCACTCCTAGATGGGCCAGGTGTTTGTGTCGGCCACTAGGGTCGCTTAGCTTACTCACACAGCTACCTCATTGCGCCTCTTTTTTTCTTTGCGTCATGTGCTGTTTGGGGAGTGTTTTTTGGAAGGGCCATCCTGCGTGACACTGCAGTGCCACTCCTAGATGGGCCAGGTGTTTGTGTCGGCCACTAGGGTCGCTTAGCTTACTCACACAGCTACCTCATTGCGCCTCTTTTTTTCTTTGCGTCATGTGCTGTTTGGGGAGTGTTTTTTGGAAGGGCCATCCTGCGTGACACTGCAGTGCCACTCCTAGATGGGCCAGGTGTTTGTGTCGGCCACTAGGGTCGCTTAGCTTACTCACACAGCTACCTCATTGCGCCTCTTTTTTTCTTTGCGTCATGTGCTGTTTGGGGAGTGTTTTTTGGAAGGGCCATCCTGCGTGACACTGCAGTGCCACTCCTAGATGGGCCAGGTGTTTGTGTCGGCCACTAGGGTCGCTTAGCTTACTCACACAGCTACCTCATTGCGCCTCTTTTTTTCTTTGCGTCATGTGCTGTTTGGGGAGTGTTTTTTGGAAGGGCCATCCTGCGTGACACTGCAGTGCCACTCCTAGATGGGCCAGGTGTTTGTGTCGGCCACTAGGGTCGCTTAGCTTACTCACACAGCTACCTCATTGCGCCTCTTTTTTTCTTTGCGTCATGTGCTGTTTGGGGAGTGTTTTTTGGAAGGGCCATCCTGCGTGACACTGCAGTGCCACTCCTAGATGGGCCAGGTGTTTGTGTCGGCCACTAGGGTCGCTTAGCTTACTCACACAGCTACCTCATTGCGCCTCTTTTTTTCTTTGCGTCATGTGCTGCTGTTTGGGGAGTGTTTTTTGGAAGGGCCATCCTGCGTGACACTGCAGTGCCACTCCTAGATGGGCCAGGTGTTTGTGTCGGCCACTAGGGTCGCTTAGCTTAGTCATCCAGCGACCTCGTTGCAAATTTTAGGACTAAAAATAATATTGTGAGGTGTGAGGTATTCAGAATAGACTGAAAATGAGTGGAAATTATGGTTTTTGAGGTTAATAATACTTTGGAATCAAAATGACCCCCAAATTCTATGATTTAAGCTGTTTTTTAGTGTTTTTTGAAAAAAACACCCGAATCCAAAACACACCCGAATCCGACAAAAAAAATTCGGTGAGGTTTTGCCAAAACGCGGTCGAACCCAAAACACGGCCGCGGAACCGAAACCAAAACCAAAACACAAAACCCGAAAAATTTCAAGTGCACATCTCTAATTTAGAGTCAGCGAAGCGTCTCAATGCCAGGCAGGCACGATGGGCTTTGTTTTTTGCTCGCTTTAATTTTTTGATAACATATCGCCCTGGGTCAAAAAACATCAAGGCTGATGCGCTCTCGCTGAGTTTTGCTCCAATCCAGGAGACCACCGAGGAGCCATTGCCCATTGTGTCCCCATCATGTATTAAAGTGGGTATTACCCAGGACCTCTTGTGATTAGTCCTTAGAGCACAGGAGCAGGCTCCTCCAGACCATCCGGTAGGTCTTTTGTTTGTGCCTCCTAGGTTAAGACAGCGAGTGTTCCTGGAATTCCATGCCAAGAAGTCGGCAGGTCACCCGGGTATTGCCAGAACACGGGAGTTGCTATCTAGGGCGGTGTGGTGGCCCTCGGTGGCTAAGGATGTGGATCAGTGGGTTCGGGCATGTGACATCTGTGCCCGAAAAAAGACTCCTAGAGGGGTTCCTGTTGGCCCATTACATCCACTCTCTATTCCATCTAAGCCATGGACCCACATTTCAATGGATTTTGTGGTGGACTTGCCCAAATCCTCGGGGATGACAGCCATCTGGGTTGTCGTTGACAGGTTTTCAAAGATGGCGCACTTCGTTCCACTGGTTGGGCTGCCATCGGCCGGACGCCTGTCTGAATTATTTATGCTGCATGTTGTGCGCCTCCACGGGTTGCCACTTGATGTGGTCTCTGACCGCGGATCCCACTTTGTGGCCAAATTCTGGAGGGCATTTTGTTCCGATCTCCAGATTTCTGTCAGCCTGTCGTCAGGCTACCATCCGCAGTCTAATGGGCAGACTGAAAGGATGAACCAGTCCTTGGAGCAGTTCCTCAGGTGTTATGTCTCCAAGTGTCAGACTGACTGGGTTGCTCATCTGTCCATGGCGGAGTTTGCCTATAACAACGTGGCTCACTCTGCTACAGGGATCTCTCCCTTCCTTTGTGTTTATGGGCATCATCCTAAGGCCAATTCTTTTGACCCCCTGGACTCCACGCCTGGATGTTCCTCTGTGGTTTCGGTCCTTAGGGGTATTTGGAGGAAAGTGAAGAAAGCCCTTGTGTCTGTGTCATTAGTGACCAAAAGGGTTTTTGATAAGCGGAAAAGACCCTGCAGCTTCAAATTAGGAGACTTCGTCCGGTTGTCTACCAAGAATTTGAAGTTGAGACAGCCATCTCATAAGTTAGGCCCCCGGTTCATCGGCCCTTATTGTGAGGAGACCAGGGAAAGGGATGTCTAGGACTTGCTTTCATGTTAAAAAGGAAAGAGTTAATCCTATGGCCCAAGTTCTGAGTTCTTAAATTGAAGCCCTCAGTCTGCAGAAGTCACACACAGGAAGTATCCCAGAAGCATACAGCAGGGGAGTGTTCCTTTTAGAAAAGCCCTCCTCCTTCCCCTCTGGAAAGACTGACAGCATGATCCACCAATCAGAAAGGAGGAGAGAGAAGGAACCAGCAAGGGAGAATTGTGGGGGGAGGAAGTGGCTGGGAGAAGGAGACTGTGTGTGTGTGGAGGTGATGGTGCACAGCTAGACTCACTGGAGGTTGGGGTGTTGTCCCCTCTCAGTGTCATCAGTGACCAGCCACTCTGTGTGCCCTGCTACAGCTGTCATTACTGCCCAGGACTTGAGGTGATATACAGCAGCTGGTAAGGACTTTGCTGAACTCTGAGTGGACATTATTAGTATAACCCTGCTTGCTGTTCACTGGATTTCTGGGTCTCCCTGAATAAAGATCACCTTGATTTTCATTATAACTGGCTCCACAGTGTGATCCCTGAACCCCAGGATACCCAGGTCACCCGGTATCCTCACATTTGGCGGCAGTGGTGGGATATCACACAGTTCCTGTAGTGTTTCCAGGGAGAGAGTTTCCAGGGAGCTAATGCACAAAAGTATCAGCATGGAGAGTCAGCCAGCAGTTGTGGCCAGCAGTCAAGGGGAGAATGCAATGAGAGAGCAGGAGAAGTTTTACCGTACAGCTCGGAAACCTCACCTACAAGGATTTTGCAGGATGAAGGGAATTACTTATGATGGGACTGAGACCAGGGAAACTCTGGTACTTCGGTTGTTGGAGTGGGATCGGGGGCACCCAGAGGATCCTGACCACCTGAGTGATGATGAAGAGGGACCAACAGGCATTGGTAGTAATTCATCCAATAAGTTACCAGAGTTGACCGATGCCACTCCTGCCATACTGCAGAGCTTGCTGGGGGCGCTAGGCGAAGGTGCGACCCCACAGGAGAGAGCTGGAGTGATCCAAGCTATACTAGGAGTACAAATTCCTGCTGGCAGTGGAATTCCGGAGTCCC
This sequence comes from Pseudophryne corroboree, assembly GCF_028390025.1. Lineage (NCBI taxonomy): Eukaryota > Metazoa > Chordata > Amphibia > Anura > Myobatrachidae > Pseudophryne > Pseudophryne corroboree. The sequence continues at coordinate 832,906,122 of NC_086448.1, forward strand.
CCCGAAGTTTTGAACAAGAGAAGCGACGCTTGGGATTTAAGGATGTTCCCACATTTCGGGAAAATGAAACAGACATTGACACTCACCTCCAGATCTTTGAAAATCTCATGGGGGTGCATGGAATAGAGCCAGCTGACTGGCCAAAGTACTTGGGGCCAAGTCTCACTGGCAGGGCTCTGGAAGCCTATCGGGCCCTAACCCCCCAGGAATGTGGAGTCTATGCCTTTATAAAGAAAGCATTGCTTGCTAAGTTCCAGATAACTGCAGAATCTTATCGTCTTAAATTCAGGACACTGAATAAAGGTGGAACTGATTCCTACCAAGAGTTTGCTAGTCAGCTACGGCAAGCCTGTGGGAAATGGCTTGAAGGAAGACAGGCCTCCACTGTGGAGCAGATTGTCAACTTAATTGTAGTAGAACAGCTAATGATTAAGATGGCACCAGAGGTACGGGAGTGGGTCGCAGACAGGAAGCCCAGTACACCTGAACAAGCTGCGGAATGGGCTGATGAATATATAGCCAATCGTCCGCAATGGAGAATCTTCAGTGCAGCAGGCGGTACAAGAAACCCACGAGTGGAGAAGCTCTCTGACAAAGAACCGCAAGTCAAAGATAGTAATAAAGGAGGCCCTATCAAAAACATCACTTATCAGCCACCCAGATTCAGAGTGGCTAACCCAGAACCTCGGAAGTGTTATCGCTGCAATCAACCAGGACACGTGCTTAGGGACTGTCCACGCACAAGAGGGCCATTCCCTGGGGCTAGACCGGCTCCAGTCTCTGTGGTATGTTACCCCATGGAGGAGTATGGTGAAGAGGTCGTCCAGTCAGATATGGATGGGATGATGGGTGGGGTGTATATTGTGGACTTGGTTCTGGGGGAGGAGAAGGCGACTCCCTGGAATATGCGAGGGCACCTACAGACTGTGATAGTGGAGAACCAACAGGTACAGGGCCTACGAGACTCTGGGGCCTCACTTACGTTGATTGAGCCAGACCTGATTCCTGCCTCCCAGGTGATACCTGGACAGTATGTGCAAATTGCCACTGCCGGGGGACAACAGGCCGATATTCCTGTTGCCAAGATACATCTGGACTGGGGAGCTGACCAAGGAATCGTGGAAGTCGGAGTACTCAAGGGGCTACCAGCCAAGGTAATCCTCGGGAATGATCTGGGACAAGGACTAGTGACACGCTTCGTCCAGGTGGTAACCAGAAGCCAAACACGAAGAGAGGTGACCCAGGCTACAGATATGGTCCAGAATCAGCCTACCCAGACAATGGTGAGTGACTCTAGTTCATTGTCCAGTACTTTAGAGGTAGACTTGGGGGAGGTGGACCGGCGTGAGTTCCGACAGGCCCAACGGACTGACCCCTCCCTGAGCAAATTGAGGAGTGCAGCCGAACTGGGGTTGGAAACAGCTGATAGAAGTAAGATAGTGTGGGAAGAGGAATTACTATACCGAGTGGTCATCCCTCGGCCCGGACAGGAAGCAGTCATGCCTACTAAACATTTGGTGGTACCTACACAATACAGAGCACAATTACTAGCTCTTGCCCACGACATACCTGCAGCTGGCCATTTTGGCACCCGGAAAACATTGGCCCGACTGTTGCGGAATTTCTTCTGGCCACGGATTTCTAGAGACGTTAAGCAGTATCGGGACACCTGTGATACCTGTCAGAGACTGGGAAAGCCCCAACAGAAAGCTTTTCTGCACCCATTACCTATTATAGGGGAGCCATTTGCCCGTGTTGCCATAGACCTAGTTGGACCATTAGCTATTCCCAGTCACACGGGCAAGAAGTACATCTTGACACTGGTGGACTTTACGACACGTTACCCTGAAGCCGTGGCCCTGTCATCCATTGACACGGAACATGTTGCGCAAGCACTGACGGACATATTCAGTCGGGTCGGATATCCACAGGAAGTCGTCACAGACCAAGGGCCTCAATTCCAAGGTGAACTAATGCAAACCCTGTGGGAAAAGTGGGGGGTTCGGCCTCTTCGGACCACCCCTTATCATCCGCAGACCAATGGACTATGTGAAAGATTTAATGGAACGCTGAAAAGACTCCTACAAGCTTACGTACAGTCCGAGGGGAGGGACTGGGAAAGAGCCCTGCAACAGCTTCTATTTGCTTATCGGGAAGTTCCACAAGCATCTACCGGATATTCCCCGTTTGAACTTCTGTACGGCCGGAAAGTGCGGGGGCCCCTAGACCTGGTCAAAGAGAGTTGGGAGGGAACTTTCCAAGAACACCAGCAGCCCATTTTACAATATGTAGAGAACATGCGGAATCGGATGAGAAGATTGCTACAGTTAACCCAAGAGCATCTCCGGGAATCACAAGAGAAACAAAGGGAATGGTACGATGCCCACGCTCAAGACCGTGAGTTGAATCCAGGGCAAAAGGTCATGGTGCTTATCCCAGTGCGTAGAAACAAACTGCAAGCCACCTGGGATGGACCGTATACAGTGGTAAGGCGTACCGGACCGGTCAATTATGTGATCGCCCTGGATAAGGGAGGGAAGCGCCTACGCACCTTCCATATAAATAGAATTAAAGCTTATAGAGATCGTCAAGTAGCGGCCATGATGGTATGTTGCCCTCCGATGGAGACACCAGAAACTGATCCATTGCCTGACCTTTTGGGAGCTGCTAAAGAGAATAAGGGAGTGGAATCAGTCCAGGTGGGACTATAATTGAATACGGCACAGCAGCAAGAGATGCAGAGGATCTTAGAGGCTGAACAAGCCCAGTTTTCATGTCAACCTGGTCGAACTCACCTGACCACTCACCATGTGGACACTGGGAACAGTAAGCCCATCCGACAAGTCGCTTACCGAATGACCCCAGATGTTATGAGACAGGTGAAGACTGAGATCAAAGAGATGCTAGCTTTGGGGGTCATTGTGCCATCTAAAAGCCCATGGGCCGCTGGGGTCGTGTTGGTTCCCAAGAAAGATGGGACTACACGGTTTTGCGTGGACTATCGCAAATTGAATGAAGTAACCATAACTGATGCTTACCCTATGCCCCGTATTGACGAGCTACTGGACCGGATTGGAGGGGCCAAGTTCGTCTCAACGCTGGACTTAAGCAAGGGTTACTGGCAAATCCCACTTACCAAAGAAGCCCAGGAGCGTTCTGCCTTCATCACACCCATAGGACTCTTTGAGTGTACTACCATGCCTTTCGGGATGAAGAACGCCCCTGCCACATTCCAGCGAATGGTGAATGACCTACTGGAGGGATGTCAAGACTTTGCACAAGCCTACCTCGATGATATCGCCATCTTCAGCCATACCAGGGCAGACCATTTAACTCATGTGGCAGAAGTGCTCAAAAGGATCAGACAGGCCGGGCTCACCATACGCCCAGATAAATGTCAGATGGGGATGGCTGAGGTTCAGTACCTAGGACATCGGGTTGGAGGAGGATCTATTAGACCAGAACCGGCAAAGGTGGAGGCTATTGTCAACTGGCCCCGACCTGTCAACCAGAAGCAAGTGCGGGCCTTCCTTGGGGTTGCTGGCTATTACAGAAAATTTATACCACATTACAGCACCGTGGCCAAGGCCCTAACGGACTTGACCAAAAAGAGATATGCTCGGAAGATCGAATGGACTGTTGAGTGTGAGCAAGCCTTCACCATCTTAAAAGACACGCTGACTCGAGCCCCAGTGTTGGCTGCCCCTGACTACCATAAAAAGTTTATTGTGCAGACAGACGCTTCAGGGTGTGGACTTGGGGCAGTGTTGTGCCAGGTGGGAGAAGATGGTAGGGAACACCCAATCGTGTATCTATCTCGTAAGCTAGCTGACCGAGAGATAGCCTATGCCACTATTGAGAAGGAGTGTCTAGCCATAGTCTGGGCCTTAAAGAAACTACAACCTTATCTCTATGGTAAAGAATTCACTGTTATTACTGACCATAACCCGTTAAATTGGCTAAACAGAACCTCAGGGGAAAATGGGAGGTTGTTGAGGTGGAGTTTGGCGTTACAAGGTTTCAACTTTTCTATTTCTCACAAAAAGGGACGAGACCATCACAATGCTGACGGGTTATCCAGACGTGAGGAAACAAATGCCAGACTTCGCAGACCTTCGGGCCGAGACAACAGTCAGGACTCCAACATTGGCATCATGCCTGTCTCCTCGATTTAAGAAGGGGGAGGTATGTGAGGAGACCAGGGAAAGGGATGTCTAGGACTTGCTTTCATGTTAAAAAGGAAAGAGTTAATCCTATGGCCCAAGTTCTGAGTTCTTAAATTGAAGCCCTCAGTCTGCAGAAGTCACACACAGGAAGTATCCCAGAAGCATACAGCAGGGGAGTGTTCCTTTTAGAAAAGCCCTCCTCCTTCCCCTCTGGAAAGACTGACAGCATGATCCACCAATCAGAAAGGAGGAGAGAGAAGGAACCAGCAAGGGAGAATTGTGGGGGGAGGAAGTGGCTGGGAGAAGGAGACTGTGTGTGTGTGGAGGTGATGGTGCACAGCTAGACTCACTGGAGGTTGGGGTGTTGTCCCCTCTCAGTGTCATCAGTGACCAGCCACTCTGTGTGCCCTGCTACAGCTGTCATTACTGCCCAGGACTGGAGGAGATATACAGCAGCTGGTAAGGACTTTGCTGAACTCTGAGTGGACATTATTAGTATAACCCTGCTTGCTGTTCACTGGATTTCTGGGTCTCCCTGAATAAAGATCACCTTGATTTTCATTATAACTGGCTCCACAGTGTGATCCCTGAACCCCAGGATACCCAGGTCACCCGGTATCCTCACACTTATAAGATCACTAGGGTTATCAATCCGGTGGCATTTCAGTTAGATCTGCCCCGTTCTTTGGGTATCAATAAAACATTTCATTGTTCCCTTTTAAAACGAGCGATTAGTAATCCTTCTTCCAGTGGAAGACCTTCTCCTCTTCTGATACGTGGCCAGAGGGAGTTTGTTGTTGAAAGGATTCTTGACTCCAAGATGGTTCGGGGTCGGCTGTCATTTTTGGTGCACTGGAAGGGGTATGGCCCGGAGGAGTGGTCGTGGGTGCGCAGTTGTGATCTTCATGCCCCCAGACTGATACGCTCTTTCTTCTCGCAGTTCCCCGATAAACCCGGTGGTAGGGGTTCTTTGACCCCTCGTCAGAGGGGGGGTACTGTTGGGGTCTCCTGCCCTGTGCTGCCACGTCGTCATGGCAACCGGGAGACAAGTGCTAGCGGAGTAACCTGAGCGCAGCTGATACTCCGGTTCGGGTCTTATGCTGTGCAGTGGTTACAGGCTTTGTGCACGGCAGGGGATCCGGTGCTGGTTTTTGTGCTCACAGTCTGTGAGGTCTGAGTGGGGCGTGTACAGCACCTGCTATATAAAGCCTCTTCTCAGGTTAAGCAGATGCTGCTGAATCTTTGTTGGTTAGTCAGTTCCTGAAAGTTAGCCAGTACTGTGTAGCTTTGTATTTGTTGCTTACTGCAAATAGGCCTTGGGATTTGGTACTACACTCTGCCAATCCAGACCTAGCAGTAAGACTGGAGTCAGTCGTTTAACTTGCTGGGGTTCTTTTGCTACTCTGTGAACTTAGCAAGTTTGCGGCTGTATTCTCAGACTTGCCTGCCAAAATCCTTTCTCACTGTGCAAGGTGTTCTGGTGTCAGTTTAGTGGCAGTAAGCTGAACCAGTGCACTGCAAGTGAGGACTAGGATTGTGGAGACTCTCCTTGTGTCTATTATTCCATCTCTGACCAAGGAGTTTACTGCCACACCCGTTGGTAACCCTTTAGGGTTTTGCTGTTGCCCTTAGCAACAGCATTTCGGGTTCTCTACGTATTAAAACACAACATCTCGCTTCTTTCCATCTGAGCACTCCTAATACTAGGGAGACACCCAGTTTCTTAGCCTCTGGGCTTCTCTGTTCACTTTGTGTTTATTTTGTTACCCTATCACCTTCTGTGTACGTAATGTCATATTCCCCAGTCTGTCTGTGAGTTCATTTGTTTTGCATCCCTCTCCGTTCAGACACCAGTACATTCCTGCATAACACTGACTCCCTGAATACATCAATCTCCCTGATTGCACCTTAACCCCATTATGCAGCTGCTTGGGGTAAAAAATAACTCAGAGATACATACATTCAAATGGATCATCAGCCATTTCCCTGCATTGGTTATTATAAGGCCCAGTGATCCCTATGGCTACATGCATTTTACATAATAAGGTTTCTCGTGGCCACTTGCAGTATATGGAACCTCTTGTAGAACACAATACACAAACACATCCTGACAAATATCAGAGTCTTTTCTACAACAAGTAGATCTTACTAACTTCTGGGCTCATTTACATTTGGATGTAGGTCATTTGTATGACGCGTCTCTCAGATGTAGCGGTACACGCCCGCGCTGATAGGTGTCACTGTCACATCTCCCTGACAGGCTTTATCAACAGTAGGCAAGTATGCTGTAATTGTGTCACTCTCTCAGGCCGGTCTGTGTGTTGGGTGTTTGTGTATCACTGTTGAGTGTCAGATAAATATAAGTCACACAATAAAGGTGCTGTTTAGTATTTAGTATATACCAGTGCCGTAAGTAGACATTTTAGCGCTGTGTGCAAGAAACAGCATTGGCGCCCCCCCCCCCTTCATATTTAAAACAGGGCCAGTGCGCATTGTAGGCGAGCGCCAAAACTATAGGGGCATGGCTTCTAGGGGAAGGGATGTGACCACAAACTAATATAAATTCATATTACACTGCACAGTAGTCTCCATTATTCAAATTACACCGCATAGTAGCGCCACTTACACACTTTACACCAGGTAGAGCCCCTGTCACACATTACACCAGGTAGAGCCCCTGTCACACATTACACCGGGTAGAGCCTCTATCACACATTTCACCAGGTAGTGCCACTTACACACTTTACACCAGGTAGAGTCCCTATCACACTTTACACTAGGTAGAGCCCCTATCACACATTACACCAGGTAGAGTCCCTATCACACATTACACCAGGTAGAGCCCCTATCACACATTACACCAGGTAGAGCCCCTATCACACATTGCACCAGGTAGAGTCCCTATCACACATTACACCAGGTAGTGCCACTTACACACTTTACACCAGGTAGAGTCCCCTGTCACACATTACACCAGGTAGAGTCCCTATCACACATTACACCAGGTAGTGCCACTTACAAACATTACACCAGGTAGAGCCCCTATCACACTTTACACCAGGTAGAGCCCCTATCACACATTACACCAGGTAGAGCCCCTATCACACATTACACCAGGTAGAGTCCCTGTCACACATTACACCAGGTAGAGTCCCTGTCACACATTACACCAGGTAGAGTCCCTGTCACACATTACACCAGGTAGAGTCCCTGTCACACATTACACCAGGTAGAGTCCCTGTCACACATTACACCAGGTAGAGTCCCTATCACACATTACACCAGGTAGAGTCCCTATCACACATTACACCAGGTAGAGTCCCATTTTACACATAACTCCAGGTAGAGAAATATAAAATAACATTCTTGTTTCAAACATCACTCACCACCCCAAACTCTGTGACTGACGGCAGGTGGGGAAAAGGTCACCGGAGGTCTGACTCCGGACTCGCTGGGCTGCTGCAGCACTGTGAGCTGGAATGCCTCCACCTCAAACCCCCATGTCATCATGTCTCTCCCTGGAGACACTGCAGGGGGGGAGGAGCATCAGATCCAGGGGAAAGGTGGCGCTGTTATACAGAGGGAGCGAGAAGGAATGAGTGTTATACAGAGGGAGAGACAAGGAAGAGAGTGTTTTATAGAGATGAGCGGGTTCGGTTTCTCTGAATCCGAACCCGCCAGAACTTCATGTTTTTTTTCACGGGTCCGAGCGACTCGGATCTTCCCGCCTTGCTCGGTTAACCCGAGCGCGCCCGAACGTCATCATGACGCTGTCGGATTCTCGCGAGGCTCGGATTCTATCGCGAGACTCGGATTCTATATAAGGAGCCGCGCGTCGCCGCCATTTTCACACGTGCATTGAGATTGATAGGGAGAGGACGTGGCTGGCGTCCTCTCCGTTTAGAATTAGAATAGATTAGAGAGACACTTGATTTACTAATTTTGGGGAGCATTAGGAGTACTCAGTAGTGTGTACAGTGCAGAGTTTTGCTGATAGTGACCAGTGACCACCACTTTTATTTATAATCCGTTCTCTGCCTGAAAAAAGCGATACACAGCACACAGTGACTCAGTCACATACCATATCTGTGTGCACTGCTCAGGCTCAGGCCAGTGTGCTGCATCATCTATATATATTATATATCTGTCTGACTGCTCAGCTCACACAGCTTATAATTGTGGGGGAGACTGGGGAGCACTACTGCAGTGCCAGTTATAGGTTATAGCAGGAGCCAGGAGTACATAATATTATATTAAAACAGTGCACACTTTTGCTGCAGGAGTGCCACTGCCAGTGTGACTAGTGACCAGTGACCTGACCACCAGTATATAATATTAGTAGTATACTATCTCTTTATCAACCAGTCTATATTAGCAGCAGACACAGTACAGTGCGGTAGTTCACGGCTGTGGCTACCTCTGTGTCGGCACTCCGCAGCCCGTCCATAATTGTATATACCAGTGACGTAACCGTGGTTTTTTTTTCTTTCTTTATACATACATACTAGTTACGAGTATACTATCTCTTTATCAACCAGTCTATATATTAGCAGCAGACACAGTACAGTGCGGTAGTTCACGGCTGTGGCTACCTCTGTGTCGGCACTCGGCAGCCCGTCCATAATTGTATATACCACCTAACCGTGGTTTTTTTTTCTTTCTTTATACATACATACTAGTTACGAGTATACTATCTCTTTATCAACCAGTCTATATATTAGCAGCAGACACAGTACAGTGCGGTAGTTCACGGCTGTGGCTACCTCTGTGTCGGCACTCGGCAGCCCGTCCATAATTGTATATACCACCTAACCGTGGTTTTTTTTTCTTTCTTTATACATACATACTAGTTACGAGTATACTATCTCTTTATCAACCAGTCTATATATTAGCAGCAGACACAGTACAGTGCGGTAGTTCACGGCTGTGGCTACCTCTGTGTCGGCACTCGGCAGCCCGTCCATAATTGTATATACCACCTAACCGTGGTTTTTTTTTCTTTCTTTATACATACATACTAGTTACGAGTATACTATCTCTTTATCAACCAGTCTATATATTAGCAGCAGACACAGTACAGTGCGGTAGTTCACGGCTGTGGCTACCTCTGTGTCGGCACTCGGCAGCCCGTCCATAATTGTATATACCACCTAACCGTGGTTTTTTTTTCTTTCTTTATACATACATACTAGTTACGAGTATACTATCTCTTTATCAACCAGTCTATATATTAGCAGCAGACACAGTACAGTGCGGTAGTTCACGGCTGTGGCTACCTCTGTGTCGGCACTCGGCAGCCCGTCCATAATTGTATATACCACCTAACCGTGGTTTTTTTTTCTTTCTTTATACATACATACTAGTTACGAGTATACTATCTCTTTATCAACCAGTCTATATATTAGCAGCAGACACAGTACAGTGCGGTAGTTCACGGCTGTGGCTACCTCTGTGTCGGCACTCGGCAGCCCGTCCATAATTGTATATACCACCTAACCGTGGTTTTTTTTTCTTTCTTTATACATACATACTAGTTACGAGTATACTATCTCTTTATCAACCAGTCTATATATTAGCAGCAGACACAGTACAGTGCGGTAGTTCACGGCTGTGGCTACCTCTGTGTCGGCACTCGGCAGCCCGTCCATAATTGTATATACCACCTAACCGTGGTTTTTTTTTCTTTCTTTATACATACATACTAGTTACGAGTATACTATCTCTTTATCAACCAGTCTATATATTAGCAGCAGACACAGTACAGTGCGGTAGTTCACGGCTGTGGCTACCTCTGTGTCGGCACTCGGCAGCCCGTCCATAATTGTATATACCACCTAACCGTGGTTTTTTTTTCTTTCTTTATACATACATACTAGTTACGAGTATACTATCTCTTTATCAACCAGTCTATATATTAGCAGCAGACACAGTACAGTGCGGTAGTTCACGGCTGTGGCTACCTCTGTGTCGGCACTCGGCAGCCCGTCCATAATTGTATATACCACCTAACCGTGGTTTTTTTTTCTTTCTTTATACATACATACTAGTTACGAGTATACTATCTCTTTATCAACCAGTCTATATATTTGCAGCAGACACAGTACAGTGCGGTAGTTCACGGCTGTGGCTACCTCTGTGTCGGCACTCGGCAGCCCGTCCATAATTGTATATACCACCTAACCGTGGTTTTTTTTTCTTTCTTTATACATACATACTAGTTACGAGTATACTATCTCTTTATCAACCAGTCTATATATTAGCAGCAGACACAGTACAGTGCGGTAGTTCACGGCTGTGGCTACCTCTGTGTCGGCACTCGGCAGCCCGTCCATAATTGTATATACCACCTAACCGTGGTTTTTTTTTCTTTCTTTATACATACATACTAGTTACGAGTATACTATCTCTTTATCAACCAGTCTATATATTAGCAGCAGACACAGTACAGTGCGGTAGTTCACGGCTGTGGCTACCTCTGTGTCGGCACTCGGCAGCCCGTCCATAATTGTATACTAGTATCCAATCCATCCATCTCCATTGTTTACCTGAGGTGCCTTTTAGTTGTGCCTATTAAAATATGGAGAACAAAAATGTTGAGGTTCCAAAATTAGGGAAAGATCAAGATCCACTTCCACCTCGTGCTGAAGCTGCTGCCACTAGTCATGGCCGAGACGATGAAATGCCAGCAACGTCGTCTGCCAAGGCCGATGCCCATTGGCATAGTACAGAGCATGTCAAAACCAAAACACCAAATATCAGTAAAAAAAGGACTCCAAAACCTAAAATAAAATTGTCGGAGGAGAAGCGTAAACTTGCCAATATGCCATTTACCACACGGAGTGGCAAGGAACGGCTGAGGCCCTGGCCTATGTTCATGGCTAGTGGTTCAGCTTCACATGAGGATGGAAGCACTCAGCCTCTCGCTAGAAAACTGAAAAGACTCAAGCTGGCAAAAGCACCGCAAAGAACTGTGCGTTCTTTGAAATCCCAAATCCACAAGGAGAGTCCAATTGTGTTGGTTGCGATGCCTGACCTTCCCAACACTGGACGTGAAGAGCATGCGCCTTCCACCATTTGCACGCCCCCTGCAAGTGCTGGAAGGAGCACCCGCAGTCCAGTTCCTGATAGTCAGATTGAAGATGTCAGTGTTGAAGTACACCAGGATGAGGAGGATATGGGTGTTGCTGGCGCTGGGGAGGAAATTGACCAGGAGGATTCTGATGGTGAGGTGGTTTGTTTAAGTCAGGCACCCGGGGAGACACCTGTTGTCCGTGGGAGGAATATGGCCGTTGACATGCCAGGTGAAAATACCAAAAAAATCAGCTCTTCGGTGTGGAGGTATTTCACCAGAAATGCGGACAACAGGTGTCAAGCCGTGTGTTCCCTTTGTCAAGCTGTAATAAGTAGGGGTAAGGACGTTAACCACCTCGGAACATCCTCCCTTATACGTCACCTGCAGCGCATTCATAATAAGTCAGTGACAAGTTCAAAAACTTTGGGTGACAGCGGAAGCAGTCCACTGACCAGTAAATCCCTTCCTCTTGTAACCAAGCTCACGCAAACCACCCCACCAACTCCCTCAGTGTCAATTTCCTCCTTCCCCAGGAATGCCAATAGTCCTGCAGGCCATGTCACTGGCAAGTCTGACGAGTCCTCTCCTGCCTGGGATTCCTCCGATGCATCCTTGCGTGTAACGCCTACTGCTGCTGGCGCTGCTGTTGTTGCCGCTGGGAGTCGATGGTCATCCCAGAGGGGAAGTCGTAAGCCCACTTGTACTACTTCCAGTAAGCAATTGACTGTTCAACAGTCCTTTGCGAGGAAGATGAAATATCACAGCAGTCATCCTACTGCAAAGCGGATAACTGAGTCCTTGACAACTATGTTGGTGTTAGACGTGCGTCCGGTATCCGCCGTTAGTTCACAGGGAACTAGACAATTTATTGAGGCAGTGTGCCCCCGTTACCAAATACCATCTAGGTTCCACTTCTCTAGGCAGGCGATACCGAGAATGTACACGGACATCAGAAAAAGACTCACCAGTCTCCTAAAAAATGCAGTTGTACCCAATGTCCACTTAACCACGGACATGTGGACAAGTGGAGCAGGGCAGGGTCAGGACTATATGACTGTGACAGCCCACTGGGTAGATGTATGGACTCCCGCCGCAAGAACAGCAGCGGCGGCACCAGTAGCAGCATCTCGCAAACGCCAACTCTTTCCTAGGCAGGCTACGCTTTGTATCACCGCTTTCCAGAATACGCACACAGCTGAAAACCTCTTACGGCAACTGAGGAAGATCATCGCGGAATGGCTTACCCCAATTGGACTCTCCTGTGGATTTGTGGCATCGGACAACGCCAGCAATATTGTGTGTGCATTAAATATGGGCAAATTCCAGCACGTCCCATGTTTTGCACATACCTTGAATTTGGTGGTGCAGAATTTTTTAAAAAACGACAGGGGCGTGCAAGAGATGCTGTCGGTGGCCAGAAAAATTGCGGGACACTTTCGGCGCACAGGCACCACGTACAGAAGACTGGAGCACCACCAAAAACTACTGAACCTGCCCTGCCATCATCTGAAGCAAGAAGTGGTAACGAGGTGGAATTCAACCCTCTATATGCTTCAGAGGTTGGAGGAGCAGCAAAAGGCCATTCAAGCCTATACAATTGAGCACGATATAGGAGATGGAATGCACCTGTCTCAAGTGCAGTGGAGAATGATTTCAACGTTGTGCAAGGTTCTGATGCCCTTTGAACTTGCCACACGTGAAGTCAGTTCAGACACTGCCAGCCTGAGTCAGGTCATTCCCCTCATCAGGCTTTTGCAGAAGAAGCTGGAGGCATTGAAGAAGGAGCTAAAAGGGAGCGATTCCGCTAGGCATGTGGGACTTGTGGATGCAGCCCTTAATTCGCTTAACAAGGATTCACGGGTGGTCAATCTGTTGAAATCAGAGCACTACATTTTGGCCACCGTGCTCGATCCTAGATTTAAAGCCTACCTTGGATCTCTCTTTCCGGCAGACACAGGTCTGCTGGGGTTGAAAGACCTGCTGGTGACAAAATTGTCAAGTCAAGCGGAACGCGACCTGTCAACATCTCCTCCTTCACATTCTCCCGCAACTGGGGGTGCGAGGAAAAGGCTCAGAATTCCGAGCCCACCCGCTGGCGGTGATGCAGGGCAGTCTGGAGCGACTGCTGATGCTGACATCTGGTCCGGACTGAAGGACCTGACAACGATTACGGACATGTCGTCTACTGTCACTGCATATGATTCTCTCAACATTGATAGAATGGTGGAGGATTATATGAGTGACCGCATCCAAGTAGGCACGTCACACAGTCCGTACTTATACTGGCAGGAAAAAGAGGCAATTTGGAGGCCCTTGCACAAACTGGCTTTATTCTACCTAAGTTGCCCTCCCACAAGTGTGTACTCCGAAAGAGTGTTTAGTGCCGCCGCTCACCTTGTCAGCAATCGGCGTACGAGGTTACATCCAGAAAATGTGGAGAAGATGATGTTCATTAAAATGAATTATAATCAATTCCTCCGCGGAGACATTGACCAGCAGCAATTGCCTCCACAAAGTACACAGGGAGCTGAGATGGTGGATTCCAGTGGGGACGAATTGATAATCTGTGAGGAGGGGGATGTACACGGTGATATATCGGAGGGTGAAGATGAGGTGGACATCTTGCCTCTGTAGAGCCAGTTTGTGCAAGGAGAGATTAATTGCTTCTTTTTTGGGGGGGGTCCAAACCAACCCGTCATATCAGTCACAGTCGTGTGGCAGACCCTGTCACTGAAATGATGGGTTGGTTAAAGTGTGCATGTCCTGTTTTGTTTATACAACATAAGGGTGGGTGGGAGGGCCCAAGGACAATTCCATCTTGCACCTCTTTTTTCTTTTCTTTTTCTTTGCATCATGTGCTGATTGGGGAGGGTTTTTTGGAAGGGACATCCTGCGTGACACTGCAGTGCCACTCCTAGATGGGCCCGGTGTTTGTGTCGGCCACTAGGGTCGCTAATCTTACTCACACAGTCAGCTACCTCATTGCGCCTCTTTTTTTCTTTGCGTCATGTGCTGTTTGGGGAGGGTTTTTTGGAAGGGACATCCTGCGTGACACTGCAGTGCCACTCCTAGATGGGCCCGGTGTTTGTGTCGGCCACTAGGGTCGCTAATCTTACTCACACAGTCAGCTACCTCATTGCGCCTCTTTTTTTCTTTGCGTCATGTGCTGTTTGGGGAGGGTTTTTTGGAAGGGCCATCCTGCGTGACACTGCAGTGCCACTCCTAGATGGGCCCGGTGTTTGTGTCGGCCACTAGGGTCGCTAATCTTACTCACACAGCTACCTCATTGCGCCTCTTTTTTTCTTTGCGTCATGTGCTGTTTGGGGAGGGTTTTTTGGAAGGGCCATCCTGCGTGACACTGCAGTGCCACTCCTAGATGGGCCCGGTGTTTGTGTCGGCCACTAGGGTCGCTAATCTTACTCACACAGCTACCTCATTGCGCCTCTTTTTTTCTTTGCGTCATGTGCTGTTTGGGGAGGGTTTTTTGGAAGGGACATCCTGCGTGACACTGCAGTGCCACTCCTAGATGGGCCCGGTGTTTGTGTCGGCCACTAGGGTCGCTTATCTTACTCACACAGCGACCTCGGTGCAAATTTTAGGACTAAAAATAATATTGTGAGGTGTGAGGTATTCAGAATAGACTGAAAATGAGTGTAAATTATGGTTTTTGAGGTTAATAATACTTTGGGATCAAAATGACCCCCAAATTCTATGATTTAAGCTGTTTTTTAGTGTTTTTGGAAAAAAACACCCGAATCCAAAACACACCCGAATCCGACAAAAAAAATTCGGTGAGGTTTTGCCAAAACGCGTTCGAACCCAAAACACGGCCGCGGAACCGAACACAAAACCAAAACACAAAACCCGAAAAATTTCAGGCGCTCATCTCTAGTGTTTTATGGAGGGAGCGTGGAAGAAGGAGAGAGTGTTATACAGAGGGAGAGATGAGGAAGAAGAGGGTGTTATACAGAGGGAGCAAGAAGGAATGAGAGCATTATACCGAGGGAGAGACAAGGAAGAGAGTGTTATATGGAGGGAGCATGGAGGAAGGAGAGAGTGTTATACAGAGGAAGAAGAGGGTGTTATACAGAGGGAGAGACAAGGAAGAGAGTGTTATACGGAGGGAGCGCGGAGGAAGGAGAGAGTGTTATACAGAGCAAGAGAGGAGGTAGAAGAGTGTGTTATACAGAGAAGGAGACGAGGAAGGAGAGAGTGTTATACAGAGCGAGAGAGGAGGAAGAGGAGGGCGTCATACAGAGAAGGCGACAAGGAAGGAGAGAGTGTTATACAGAGGGAGAGAGGAGGAAGAAGAGGGTGTTATACAGAGGGAGAGACGAGGAAGGAGAGAGTGTTATACAGAGGGAGAGACAAGGAAGAGAGTGTTATACGGAGAAAGCGCGGAGGAAGGAGAGAGTGTTATACAGAGAAGGAGACGAGGAAGGAGAGAGTGTTATACAGAGGGAGAGGGGAGGAAGAAGAGGGTGTTATACAGAGTGAGCGAGGAGGAAGAAGAGCGTGTTATACAGAGGGAGAGAAGAGGAAGGAGAGAGTGGGAGTGTGTTATACGGACGGAGAGAGGAGAAAGGAGGAAGTGTTATACAGAGTGAGCGAGGAGGAAGAAGACGGTGTTATACAGAGGGAGAGAAGAGGAAGGGGAGAGTGCTATAGAGGGGGATAGATGAGGAAGGAGAGTGTTATACAAAGGGAGTGTGGAGGAAGGAGAGTGTTATACAGAGGGAGAGAAGAGGAAGGGGAGAGTGTTATACAGAGGGAGAGAAGGAAGGACAGGGTGTTATACAGAGGGAGCGAGGAGGAAGGAGAGTGCGTTATACAGAGGGAGAGACGAGGAAGGAGAGAGTGTTATACAGTGGTAGAGAGAAGGAAGGACAGGGTGTTATACAGAGGGAGAGAAGAGGAAGGGGAGAGTGTTATACAGAGGAAGAGATGAGGAAGGAGAGAGTGTTATACAGAGGGAGAGAAGAGGAAGGAGAGAGTGTTATACAGAGGGAGAGATGAGGAAGGAGAGTGTTATACAGAGGGAGAGAGAAGGAAGGACAGGGTGTTATACAGAGGGAGCGAGGAGGAAGGAGAGTGCGTTATACAGAGGGAGAGAAGAGGAAGGAGAGTGTTATACAGAGGGAGCGTGGAGGAAGTATAGAGTGTTATACAGAGGTAGAGAGAAGGAAGGAGAGAGTGTTATACAGAGGGAGAGAAGAGGAAGGAGAGAGTGTTATACAGAGGGAGAGAGGAGGAAGGAGAGAGTGTTATACAGAGGGAGAGAGAAGGAAGGACAGGGTGTTATACAGAGGGAGCGAGGAGGAAGGAGAGTGCGTTATACAGAGGGAGAGAAGAGGAAGGAGAGTGTTATACAGAGGGAGCGTGGAGGAAGTATAGAGTGTTATACAGAGGTAGAGAGAAGGAAGGAGAGGGTGTTATACAGGAAGGAGAGATAAGATAGGGGAGAGTGTTATACAGGGGGAGAGATACGATAGGGGAGAGTGTTATACAGGAGGATATATAAGATAGGGGGGAGAGTTACACAGGGGGAGAGATAAGTTAGGGGGAGAGTTACACAGGGGGGAGAGATAAGGTAGGTGGAGAGTTACACAGGGGGAGAGATAAGGTAGGGGGAGAGTTACACAGGGGGAGAGATAAGGTAGGTGGAGAGTTACACAGGTGGAGAGATAAGGTAGGGGAGAGTTACACAGGGGAGAGATAAGGTAGGGGGAGAGTTACACAGGGGGAGAGATAAGGTAGGGGGAGAGTTACACAGGGGGAGAGATAAGGTAGGTGGAGAGTTACACAGGTGGAGAGATAAGCTAGGGGGAGAGTTACACAGGGGGAGAGATAAGGTAGGGGGAGAGTTACACAGGCGGAGAGATAAGGTAGGGGAGAGTTACACAAGGGGAGAGAGAAGGAAGAGGGGAGAGTTACACAGGGGGAGAGATAAAGTAGGGGGAGAGTTACACAGGGGGAGAGATAAGGTAGGGGGAGAGTTACACAGGGGGAGAAGAGATAAGGTAGGGGGAGAGTTACACAGGGGAGAGATAAGGTAGAGGTGAGAGATAAGGTAGGGGAGAGAGTTACACAGGGGGAGAGATAAGATAGGGGGAGAGTTACACAGGGGGAGAGTTACACAGGGGGAAAGATAAGGTAGGGGGAGAGTTACACAGGGGGAGAGATAAGGTAGGGGGAGAGTTACACAGGGGGAGAGATAAGGTAGGGGGAGAGTTACACAGGGGAGAGATAAGGTAGGGGGAGAGTTACACAGGGGGAGAGATAAGGTAGGGGGAGAGTTACACAGGTGGAGAGATAAGCTAGAGGTGAGAGTTGCACAAGGGGAGAGATAAGGTAGGGGAGAGTTACACAGGGGGAGAGATAAGGTAGGGGGAGAGATAAGATAGGGGGAGAGTTACACAGGGGGAAAGATAAGGTAGGGGGAGAGTTACACAGGGGGAGAGATAAGGTAGGAGGAGTTACACAGGGGGAGAGATAAGGTAGGGGGAGAGATAAGATGTGGAGAGTTTTATACAGAGGTAGAGATGAAGGAGAGAGCTGGAAGAGAGAGACAGACTTACACACTTCCTGTCACCTCTGCTCCTCCGGAGTGGTGGACCTTCAGTCTCTACGTCTGCCTGAGCTTGGCTCCGCCCCCTGACAGCCTGAGAGCTCAGCTCCCAGCAGTGAGGGTTGGTTCTATATCGGAGTGGGAGAAGGGACCTTCTGACGTACCTAGGGGAGGAGACACGTCACCAGGGGGAGGAGCTACAGCCAAACAGGGTACCCGAAAAGTACCCTTGTGGACTCGCTGCGCTTGCCACGCTTCGGGCTCGGTGGCTCGCCACCTGATTACTAAAGGTAATGGTTGGTGGCGTGGATAGTAGAGGAACTATCCCGTTGGCCTAGCTCCTGCCCCTTGTGTCGTGGCTCCTCCCCCTGACGGAAAAGGCCCCTTAGCCCACTTGAATCTAGCATCAACCCAGCAGTGAGGGCTGTCTCTGTCTCCTCTCCTGCTGCACTGTGGCGACGGCAACAGTAAGAGCGCGGGGGCAGCATCACACGCCAGACCCACTCTGACTGAGTGATGAAACCGGAAATAAACTACAGCTACCAGCAGCCCTTGCTGCCAGGAGCTTCCTGCAGCAAGGGTTGCTGGGAGCTGTAGTTTATTTCCTGTTTCTTCACTAGTACAGAGCTGCAGTGTGGGGGGCGCCTCCTGGGTCCTGTCAGATTCATTCTTATTGAGCAGCCGTGCGGGTGGTGCTGCCAATGGTGCGCCTACAGTACATATGTGCTGTGGGCAAGGCACCATTGGCACACACCTAGTTACGGCCCTGGTATATACTGTACCATAGAGCTGGTACTTATACCATCCTATACCCTCACCTCTCTGCCCCACAGTCACCCACACATAGATTCCCAATGCAGGAGTCACAGTAACCTGTGTACAGGGTACCATCTGCTTTATATGGGCCCAATGTGACCCAGTTCCCCACATCTGGGGGCATAGCCTGACTA
Organism: Pseudophryne corroboree; assembly: GCF_028390025.1. NCBI lineage: Eukaryota > Metazoa > Chordata > Amphibia > Anura > Myobatrachidae > Pseudophryne > Pseudophryne corroboree. The sequence goes on from NC_086448.1 coordinate 832,924,878, forward strand.
GGGTAATACAGAATCTCATATAGCTCAGTTATTACTACCACTAAGAATGAGGATGGCGGGGGATGTACAATTGCGCAGAATGTCCTGTTATACAAAGTAACAATGACTGCCACACAGACCTGAGGTTATGAGTTCTCTGTGTGGAGTTTGTATTTCTCTGACGTCCTAGTGGATGCTGGGACTCCGTAAGGACCATGGGGAATAGCGGCTCCGCAGGAGACAGGGCACAAGAATAAAAGCTTTAGGATCAGGTGGTGTGCACTGGCTCCTCCCCCTATGACCCTCCTCCAAGCCTCAGTTAGATTTTTGTGCCCGATCGAGAAGGGTGCAGGCTAGGTGGCTCTCCTGAGCTGCTTAGAATAAAAGTATATTTTAGGTTTTTTATTTTCAGTGAGTCCTGCTGGCAACAGGCTCACTGCATCGTGGGACTAAGGGGAGAAGAAACGGACTCACCTGCGTGCAGAGTGGATCGGGTTTCTTAGGCTACTGGACATTAGCTCCAGAGGGACGATCACAGGTTCAGCCTGGATGGGTCCCGGAGCCGCGCCGCCGGCCCCCTTACAGAGCCAGAAGAGCGAAAAGGTCCGGTGAAATCGGCGGCAGAAGACGATCCTGTCTTCAGACTAAGGTAGCGCACAGCACCGCAGCTGTGCGCCATTGCTCTCAGCACACTTCACACTCCGGTCACTGAGGGTGCAGGGCGCTGGGGGGGAGCGCCCTGAGACGCAATATAACATGATATACCTTAGATTGGCTAAAGAATACATCACATATAGCTCTGGGGCTATATGGATGTATTTTAACCCCTGCCATTTTTTACAGAAAAAGCGGGAGATAAGGACGTCGTGAAGGGGCGGAGCCTATCTCCTCAGCACACAAGCGCCATTTTCCCTCACAGCTCCGCTGGAAGGACGGCTCCCTGACTCTCCCCTGCAGACTTGCTACTGAATCAGGGTAAAAAAGAGAAGGGGGGCACTATTGGCAGCTAAAAACTATATAAACAGCAGCTATAAGGGATTAACACTTATATAAGGTTATCCCTGTATATATATATAGCGCTTGGTGTGTGCTGGCAGACTCTCCCTCTGTCTCTCCAAAGGGCTTGTGGGGTCCTGTCCTCTATCAGAGCATTCCCGGTGTGTGTGCTGTGTGTCGGTACGTGTGTGTCGACATGTATGAGGAGGAAAATGATGTGGAGGCGGAGCAATTGCCTGGGTTAGTGATGTCACCCCCTAGGGAGTCGACACCTGACTGGATGATCGTATTTAAAGAATTAAGTGATAATGTCAGCACTTTGCAAAGAACGGTTGATGACATGAGACAGCCGGCAAATCAATTAGTGCCTGTCCAGGCGTCTCAGACACCGTCAGGGGCCCTAAAACGCCCGTTACCTCAGTGGGTCGACACAGATCCAGACACAGATACTGAGTCTAGTGTCGACGGTGAGGAGACAAACGTAATGTCCAGTAGGGCCGCACGTTACATGATCACGGCAATGAAGGAAGCATTGAACATTTCTGACACTACAAGTACCACAAAGAAGGGTATTATGTGGGGTGTGAAAAAACTACCAATAGTTTTCCCTGAGTCAGATGAGTTAAATGAGGTGTGTGATAAAGCGTGGGTTTCCCCCGACAAAAAACTGCTAATTTCTAAAAAATTATTGGCACTATGGCCCTCATTCCGAGTCGTTCGCTCGGTATATTTCATCGCATCGCAGTGAAATTCCGCTTAGTACGCATGCGCAATATTCGCACTGCGACTGCGCCAAGTAATTTAACAATGAAGATAGTATTTTTACTCACGGCTTTTTCTTCGCTCCGGCGATCGTAATGTGATTGACAGGAAATGGGTGTTACTGGGCGGAAACACGGCGTTTCAGGGGCGTGTGGTTAAAAACGCTACCGTTTCCGGAAAAAACGCAGGAGTGGCCGGAGAAACGGAGGAGTGTCTGGGCGAACGCTGGGTGTGTTTATGACGTCAAACCAGGAACGACAAGCACTGAACTGATCGCAGATGCCGAGTAAGTCTGAAGCTACTCTGAAACTGCTAAGTAGTTTGTAATCGCAATATTGCGAATACATCGGTCGCAATTTTAAGAAGCTAAGATTCACTCCCAGTAGGCGGCGGCTTAGCGTGTGTAACTCTGCTAAAATCGCCTTGCGAGCGATCAACTCGGAATGAGGGCCTATATCCTTTCCCGTTAGAGGTTAGGACACGTTGGGAAACACCCCCTAGGGTAGATAAGGCGCTCACACGTTTATCTAAACAAGTAGCGTTACCGTCTCCTGATACGGCCACCCTCAAAGAACCAGCAGATAGAAGGCTGGAAAATATTCTTAAAAGTATATACACACATACTGGTGTTATACTGCGACCAGCAATCGCTTCAGCCTGGATGTGCAGTGCTGGCGTCGCGTGGTCGGATTCCCTGACTGAAAATATTGATACCCTGGATAGGGACAATATACTGTTAACTATAGAGCATTTGAAGGATGCATTACTATATATGCGTGATGCACAGAGGGATATTTGCACCCTGGCATCAAGAGTAAGTGCTATGTCCATTTCTGCCAGAAGAGCGTTATGGACGCGACAGTGGTCAGGCGATGCGGATTCCAAACGACATATGGAAGTATTGCCGTATAAAGGGGAGGAGTTATTTGGGGCTGGTCTATCGGACCTGGTGGCCACGGCAACGGCTGGAAACTCCACCTTTTTACCCCAGGTCACTTCACATCATCAGAAAAAGACACCGTCTTTTCAAACTCAGTCCTTTCGTTCCCATAAGTACAAGCGAGCTAAAGGCCATTCCTTCCTGCCCCGGGGCAGAGGAAGGGGAAAAAGACTGCACCATGCAGCCGCTTCCCAGGAGCAGAAGCCATCCCCTGCTTCTGCCAAGTCTTCAGCATGACGCTGGGGCTTTACAAGCAGACTCAGACATGGTGGGGGCCCGTCTCAAGAATTTCAATGCGCAGTGGGCTCACTCGCAAGTGGACCCCTGGATTCTACAGGTGGTATCGCAGGGGTACAAACTGGAATTCGAGGCGTTTCCCCCTAGCCGGTTCCTGAAGTCTGCTCTACCAAAGTCTCCCTCCGACAGGGAGGCAGTTTTGGAAGCCATTCACAAGCTGTATTCCCAGCAGGTGATAATCAAGGTACCCCTCCTACAACAGGGAAAGGGGTATTATTCCACGCTGTTTGTGGTACCGAAGCCGGACGGCTCGGTGAGACCAATTTTAAATCTAAAATCCCTGAACACTTACATAAAGAGGTTCAAATTCAAGATGGAATCACTCAGAGCGGTGATAGCAAACCTGGAAGAAGGGGACTATATGGTGTCTCTGGACATCAAGGATGCTTATCTCCACGTCCCAATCTACCCGTCTCACCAAGGGTACCTCAGGTTTGTAGTACAAAACTGTCATTATCAGTTTCAGACGCTGCCGTTTGGGTTGTCCACGGCACCTCGGGTCTTTACCAAGGTAATGGCCGAAATGATGATTCTTCTTCGAAGAAAAGGCATCTTAATTATCCCTTACTTGGACGATCTCCTGATAAGGGCAAGGTCCAGGGAACAGTTTAGAAGTCGGAGTAGCACTATCTCAGGTAGTGTTACGTCAGCACGGGTGGATCCTAAATATTCCAAAATCGCAGCTGATTCCAACGACACGTCTACTGTTCCTAGGAATGATTCTGGACACAGTCCAGAAAAAGGTGTTTCTTCCGGAGGAGAAGGCCAGGGAGTTATCCGAGCTAATCAGGAACCTCCTAAAACCAGACCAGGTGTCAGTGCATCAGTGCACGAGGGTCCTGGGAAAAATGGTGGCTTCTTACGAAGCGATTCCATTCGGAAGATTCCATGCAAGAACGTTTCAGTGGGATCTACTGGACAAATGGTCCGGATCGCATCTTCAGATGCATCAGCGGATAACCCTGTCAACAAGGACAAGGGTGTCTCTTCTGTGGTGGCTGCAGAGTGCTCATCTACTAGAGGGCCGCAGATTTGGCATTCAGGATTGGGTCCTGGTGACCACGGACGCCAGCCTGAGAGGCTGGGGGGCAGTCACACAGGGAAAAAATTTCCAGGGCTTGTGGTCAAGCATGGAAACATCTCTTCATATAAACATTCTGGAACTAAGGGCCATTTACAATGCCCTAAGTCAAGCGAAACCCCTGCTTCAGGGTCAGGCGGTATTGATCCAATCGGACAACATCACGTCAGTCGCCCACGTAAACAGACAGGGCGGCACGAGAAGCAGGAGGGCAATGGCAGAAGCTGCAAGGATTCTTCGCTGGGCGGAAAATCATGTGATAGCTCTGTCAGCAGTGTTCATTCCGGGAGTGGACAACTGGGAAGCAGACTTCCTCAGCAGACACGACCTTCACCCGGGAGAGTGGGGACTTCACCCAGAAGTCTTCCACCTGATTGTAAACCGTTGGGAAAAACCAAAGGTGGACATGATGGCGTCACGTCTAAACAAAAAACTAGACAGATATTGCGCCAGGTCAAGGGACCCTCAGGCAATAGCGGTGGACGCTCTGGTGACACCGTGGGTGTACCAGTCAGGGTATGTGTTCCCTCCTCTGCCTCTCATACCAAAAGTACTGAGAATCATAAGAAGGAGAGGAGTAAGAACGATACTCGTGGTTCCGGATTGGCCAAGAAGGACTTGGTACCCGGAACTTCAAGAGATGCTCACGGAACACCCGTGGCCTCTACCTCTAAGAAAGGACCTGCTCCAACAGGGGCCTTGTCTGTTCCAAGACTTACCGCGGCTGCGTTTGACGGCATGGCGTTTGAACGCCGGATCCTGAAGGAAAAAGGCATTCCAGATGAAGTCATCCCTACCCTGGTAAAAGCCAGGAAGGATGTAACCGCAAAACATTATCACCGCATTTGGCGAAAATATGTTGCGTGGTGTGAGGCCAAGAAGGCCCCTACAGAGGAATTTCAACTGGGTCGTTTCCTCCATTTCCTGCAAACAGGACTGTCTATGGGCCTAAAATTAGGGTCCATTAAGGTTCAAATTTCGGCCCTGTCGATTTTCTTCCAGAAAGAACTGGCTTCAGTACCTGAAGTTCAGACATTTGTAAAAGGGGTACTGCATATACAACCTCCTTTTGTGCCTCCAGTGGCACCTTGGGATCTCAATGTTGTTTTGAGGTTCCTTAAGTCACATTGGTTTGAACCACTCACCACTGTGGACTTAAAATATCTCACATGGAAGGTGACGATGCTGTTAGCCCTGGCTTCAGCCAGGCGTGTGTCAGAATTGGCGGCTTTATCATATAAAAGCCCTTACTTAATTTTTCATTCTGACAGGGCAGAATTGAGGACTCGTCCTCAATTTCTCCCTAAGGTGGTTTCTGCTTTTCACATGAACCAACCTATTGTGGTGCCTGCGGCTACTAGGGTCTTGGAGGACTCCAAGTTACTTGACGTTGTCAGGGCCCTGAAAATATATGTTTCCAGGACGGCGGGAGTCAGAAAGTCTGACTCGCTGTTTATCCTGTATGCACCCAACAAGCTGGGTGCTCCTGCTTCTAAGCAGACTATTGCTCGTTGGATTTGTAGTACAATTCAACTTGCACATTCTGTGGCAGGCCTGCCACAGCCAAAATCTGTGAAAGCCCATTCCACAAGGAAAGTGGGCTCATCTTGGGCGGCTGCCCGAGGGGTCTCGGCTTTACAACTTTGCCGAGCAGCTACTTGGTCAGGGGCAAACACGTTTGCTAAATTCTACAAATTTGATACCCTTGCTGAGGAGGACATGGAGTTCTCTCATTCGGTGCTGCAGAGTCATCCACACTCTCCCGCCCGTTTGGGAGCTTTGGTATAATCCCCATGGTCCTTACGGAGTCCCAGCATCCACTAGGACGTCAGAGAAAATAAGATTTTACTTACCGATAAATCTATTTCTCGTAGTCCGTAGTGGATGCTGGGCGCCCATCCCAAGTGCAGATTGTCTGCAATACTTGTACATAGTTATTGTTACAAAAATCGGGTTATTATTAGAGATGAGCGCCTGAAATTTTTCGGGTTTTGTGTTTTGGTTTTGGGTTCGGTTCCGCGGCCGTGTTTTGGGTTCGAACGCGTTTTGGCAAAACCTCACCGAATTTTTTTTGTCGGATTCGGGTGTGTTTTGGATTCGGGTGTTTTTTTCCAAAAACACTAAAAAACAGCTTAAATCATAGAATTTGGGGGTCATTTTGATCCCAAAGTATTATTAACCTCAAAAACCATAATTTACACTCATTTTCAGTCTATTCTGAATACCTCACACCTCACAATATTATTTTTAGTCCTAAAATTTGCACCGAGGTCGCTGTGTGAGTAAGATAAGCGACCCTAGTGGCCGACACAAACACCGGGCCCATCTAGGAGTGGCACTGCAGTGTCACGCAGGATGTCCCTTCCAAAAAACCCTCCCCAAACAGCACATGACGCAAAGAAAAAAAGAGGCGCAATGAGGTAGCTGTGTGAGTAAGATTAGCGACCCTAGTGGCCGACACAAACACCGGGCCCATCTAGGAGTGGCACTGCAGTGTCACGCAGGATGGCCCTTCCAAAAAACCCTCCCCAAACAGCACATGACGCAAAGAAAAAAAGAGGCGCAATGAGGTAGCTGTGTGAGTAAGATTAGCGACCCTAGTGGCCGACACAAACACCGGGCCCATCTAGGAGTGGCACTGCAGTGTCACGCAGGATGGCCCTTCCAAAAAACCCTCCCCAAACAGCACATGACGCAAAGAAAAAAAGAGGCGCAATGAGGTAGCTGACTGTGTGAGTAAGATTAGCGACCCTAGTGGCCGACACAAACACCGGGCCCATCTAGGAGTGGCACTGCAGTGTCACGCAGGATGTCCCTTCCAAAAAACCCTCCCCAAACAGCACATGACGCAAAGAAAAAAAGAGGCGCAATGAGGTAGCTGTGTGAGTAAGATTAGCGACCCTAGTGGCCGACACAAACACCGGGCCCATCTAGGAGTGGCACTGCAGTGTCACGCAGGATGGCCCTTCCAAAAAACCCTCCCCAAACAGCACATGACGCAAAGAAAAAAAGAGGCGCAATGAGGTAGCTGTGTGAGTAAGATTAGCGACCCTAGTGGCCGACACAAACACCGGGCACATCTAGGAGTGGCACTGCAGTGTCACGCAGGATGTCCCTTCCAAAAAACCCTCCCCAAACAGCACATGACGCAAAGAAAAAAAGAGGCGCAATGAGGTAGCAGACTGTGTGAGTAAGATTAGCGACCCTAGTGGCCGACACAAACACCGGGCCCATCTAGGAGTGGCACTGCAGTGTCACGCAGGATGTCCCTTCCAAAAAACCCTCCCCAAACAGCACATGACGCAAAGAAAAAAAGAGGCGCAATGAGGTAGCTGACTGTGTGAGTAAGATTAGCGACCCTAGTGGCCGACACAAACACCGGGCCCATCTAGGAGTGGCACTGCAGTGTCACGCAGGATGTCCCTTCCAAAAAACCCTCCCCAAACAGCACATGACGCAAAGAAAAAAAGAGGCGCAATGAGGTAGCTGACTGTGTGAGTAAGATTAGCGACCCTAGTGGCCGACACAAACACCGGGCCCATCTAGGAGTGGCACTGCAGTGTCACGCAGGATGTCCCTTCCAAAAAACCCTCCCCAATCAGCACATGATGCAAAGAAAAAGAAAAGAAAAAAGAGGTGCAAGATGGAATTGTCCTTGGGCCCTCCCACCCACCCTTATGTTGTATAAACAAAACAGGACATGCACACTTTAACCAACCCATCATTTCAGTGACAGGGTCTGCCACACGACTGTGACTGATATGACGGGTTGGTTTGGACCCCCCCCAAAAAAGAAGCAATTAATCTCTCCTTGCACAAACTGGCTCTACAGAGGCAAGATGTCCACCTCATCTTCACCCTCCGATATATCACCGTGTACATCCCCCTCCTCACAGATTATCAATTCGTCCCCACTGGAATCCACCATCTCAGCTCCCTGTGTACTTTGTGGAGGCAATTGCTGCTGGTCAATGTCTCCGCGGAGGAATTGATTATAATTCATTTTAATGAACATCATCTTCTCCACATTTTCTGGATGTAACCTCGTACGCCGATTGCTGACAAGGTGAGCGGCGGCACTAAACACTCTTTCGGAGTACACACTTGTGGGAGGGCAACTTAGGTAGAATAAAGCCAGTTTGTGCAAGGGCCTCCAAATTGCCTCTTTTTCCTGCCAGTATAAGTACGGACTGTGTGACGTGCCTACTTGGATGCGGTCACTCATATAATCCTCCACCATTCTATCAATGTTGAGAGAATCATATGCAGTGACAGTAGACGACATGTCCGTAATCGTTGTCAGGTCCTTCAGTCCGGACCAGATGTCAGCATCAGCAGTCGCTCCAGACTGCCCTGCATCACCGCCAGCGGGTGGGCTCGGAATTCTGAGCCTTTTCCTCGCACCCCCAGTTGCGGGAGAATGTGAAGGAGGAGATGTTGACAGGTCGCGTTCCGCTTGACTTGACAATTTTGTCACCAGCAGGTCGTTCAACCCCAGCAGACCTGTGTCTGCCGGAAAGAGAGATCCAAGGTAGGCTTTAAATCTAGGATCGAGCACGGTGGCCAAAATGTAGTGCTCTGATTTCAACAGATTGACCACCCGTGAATCCTTGTTAAGCGAATTAAGGGCTGCATCCACAAGTCCCACATGCCTAGCGGAATCGCTCCGTGTTAGCTCCTCCTTCAATGCCTCCAGCTTCTTCTGCAAAAGCCTGATGAGTGGAATGACCTGACTCAGGCTGGCAGTGTCTGAACTGACTTCACGTGTGGCAAGTTCAAAGGGCATCAGAACCTTGCACAACGTTGAAATCATTCTCCACTGCACTTGAGACAGGTGCATTCCACCTACTATATCGTGCTCAATTGTATAGGCTTGAATGGCCTTTTGCTGCTCCTCCAACCTCTGAAGCATATAGAGGGTTGAATTCCACCTCGTTACCACTTCTTGCTTCAGATGATGGCAGGGCAGGTTCAGTAGTTTTTGGTGGTGCTCCAGTTTTCTGTACGTGGTGCCTGTACGCCGAAAGTGTCCCGCAATTCTTCTGGCCACCGACAGCATCTCTTGCACGCCCCTGTCGTTTTTTTAAAAATTCTGCACCACCAAATTCAAGGTATGTGCAAAACATGGGACGTGCTGGAATTGGCCCAGATTTAATGCACACACAATATTGCTGGCGTTGTCCGATGCCACAAATCCACAGGAGAGTCCAATTGGGGTAAGCCATTCCGCGATGATCTTCCTCAGTTGCCGTAAGAGGTTTTCAGCTGTGTGCGTATTCTGGAAAGCGGTGATACAAAGCGTAGCCTGCCTAGGAAAGAGTTGGCGTTTGCGAGATGCTGCTACTGGTGCCGCCGCTGCTGTTCATGCGGCGGGAGTCCATACATCTACCCAGTGGGCTGTCACAGTCATATAGTCCTGACCCTGCCCTGCTCCACTTGTCCACATGTCCGTGGTTAAGTGGACATTGGGTACAGCTGCATTTTTTAGGACACTGGTGACTCTTTTTCTGAGGTCTGTGTACATTTTCGGTATCGCCTGCCTAGAGAAATGGAACCTAGATGGTATTTGGTACCGGGGACACAGTACCTCCAACAAGTCTCTAGTTGGCTCTGCAGTAATGATGGATACCGGAACCACGTTTCTCACCACCAAGGATGCCAAGGCCTCAGTTATCCGCTTTGCAGTAGGATGACTGCTGTGATATTTCATCTTCCTCGCAAAGGACTGTTGAACAGTCAATTGCTTACTGGAAGTAGTACAAGTGGGCTTACGACTTCCCCTCTGGGATGACCATCGACTCCCAGCGGCAACAACAGCAGCGCCAGCAGCAGTAGGCGTTACACGCAAGGATGCATCGGAGGAATCCCAGGCAGGAGAGGACTCGTCAGAATTGCCAGTGACATGGCCTGCAGGACTATTGGCATTCCTGGGGAAGGAGGAAATTGACACTGAGGGAGTTGGTGGGGTGGTTTGCGTGAGCTTGGTTACAAGAGGAAGGGATTTACTGGTCAGTGGACTGCTTCCGCTGTCACCCAAAGTTTTTGAACTTGTCACTGACTTATTATGAATGCGCTGCAGGTGACGTATAAGGGAGGATGTTCCGAGGTGGTTAACGTCCTTACCCCTACTTATTACAGCTTGACAAAGGGAACACACGGCTTGACACCTGTTGTCCGCATTTCTGGTGAAATACCTCCACACCGAAGAGCTGATTTTTTTGGTATTTTCACCTGGCATGTCAACGGCCATATTCCTCCCACGGACAACAGGTGTCTCCCCGGGTGCCTGACTTAAACAAACCACCTCACCATCAGAATCCTCCTGGTCAATTTCCTCCCCAGCGCCAGCAACACCCATATCCTCCTCATCCTGGTGTACTTCAACACTGACATCTTCAATCTGACTATCAGGAACTGGACTGCGGGTGCTCCTTCCAGCACTTGCAGGGGGCGTGCAAATGGTGGAAGGCGCATGCTCTTCACATCCAGTGTTGGGAAGGTCAGGCATCGCAACCGACACAATTGGACTCTCCTTGTGGATTTGGGATTTCAAAGAACGCACAGTTCTTTGCGGTGCTTTTGCCAGCTTAAGTCTTTTCAGTTTTCTAGCGAGAGGCTGAGTGCTTCCATCCTCATGTGAAGCTGAACCACTAGCCATGAACATAGGCCAGGGCCTCAGCCGTTCCTTGCCACTCCGTGTGGTAAATGGCATATTGGCAAGTTTACGCTTCTCCTCCGACAATTTTATTTTAGGTTTTGGAGTCCTTTTTTTACTGATATTTGGTGTTTTGGTTTTGACATGCTCTGTACTATGCCATTGGGCATCGGCCTTGGCAGACGACGTTGCTGGCATTTCATCGTCTCGGCCATGACTAGTGGCAGCAGCTTCAGCACGAGGTGGAAGTGGATCTTGATCTTTCCCTAATTTTGGAACCTCAACATTTTTGTTCTCCATATTTTAATAGGCACAACTAAAAGGCACCTCAGGTAAACAATGGAGATGGATGGATTGGATACTAGTATACAATTATGGACGGGCTGCCGAGTGCCGACACAGAGGTAGCCACAGCCGTGAACTACCGCACTGTACTGTGTCTGCTGCTAATATATAGACTGGTTGATAAAGAGATAGTATACTCGTAACTAGTATGTATGTATAAAGAAAGAAAAAAAACCACGGTTAGGTGGTATATACAATTATGGACGGGCTGCCGAGTGCCGACACAGAGGTAGCCACAGCCGTGAACTACCGCACTGTACTGTGTCTGCTGCTAATATATAGACTGGTTGATAAAGAGATAGTATACTCGTAACTAGTATGTATGTATAAAGAAAGAAAAAAAAACCACGGTTAGGTGGTATATACAATTATGGACGGGCTGCCGAGTGCCGACACAGAGGTAGCCACAGCCGTGAACTACCGCACTGTACTGTGTCTGCTGCTAATATATAGACTGGTTGATAAAGAGATAGTATACTCGTAACTAGTATGTATGTATAAAGAAAGAAAAAAAAACCACGGTTAGGTGGTATATACAATTATGGACGGGCTGCCGAGTGCCGACACAGAGGTAGCCACAGCCGTGAACTACCGCACTGTACTGTGTCTGCTGCTAATATATAGACTGGTTGATAAAGAGATAGTATACTCGTAACTAGTATGTATGTATAAAGAAAGAAAAAAAAACCACGGTTAGGTGGTATATACAATTATGGACGGGCTGCCGAGTGCCGACACAGAGGTAGCCACAGCCGTGAACTACCGCACTGTACTGTGTCTGCTGCTAATATATAGACTGGTTGATAAAGAGATAGTATACTCGTAACTAGTATGTATGTATAAAGAAAGAAAAAAAAACCACGGTTAGGTGGTATATACAATTATGGACGGGCTGCCGAGTGCCGGCACAGAGGTAGCCACAGCCGTGAACTACCGCACTGTACTGTGTCTGCTGCTAATATATAGACTGGTTGATAAAGAGATAGTATACTCGTAACTAGTATGTATGTATAAAGAAAGAAAAAAAAACCACGGTTAGGTGGTATATACAATTATGGACGGGCTGCCGAGTGCCGACACAGAGGTAGCCACAGCCGTGAACTACCGCACTGTACTGTGTCTGCTGCTAATATATAGACTGGTTGATAAAGAGATAGTATACTCGTAACTAGTATGTATGTATAAAGAAAGAAAAAAAAAACCACGGTTAGGTGGTATATACAATTATGGACGGGCTGCCGAGTGCCGACACAGAGGTAGCCACAGCCGTGAACTACCGCACTGTACTGTGTCTGCTGCTAATATATAGACTGGTTGATAAAGAGATAGTATACTCGTAACTAGTATGTATGTATAAAGAAAGAAAAAAAAAACCACGGTTAGGTGGTATATACAATTATGGACGGGCTGCCGAGTGCCGACACAGAGGTAGCCACAGCCGTGAACTACCGCACTGTACTGTGTCTGCTGCTAATATATAGACTGGTTGATAAAGAGATAGTATACTCGTAACTAGTATGTATGTATAAAGAAAGAAAAAAAAACCACGGTTAGGTCACTGGTATATACAATTATGGACGGGCTGCCGAGTGCCGACACAGAGGTAGCCACAGCCGTGAACTACCGCACTGTACTGTGTCTGCTGCTAATATAGACTGGTTGATAAAGAGATAGTATACTACTAATATTATATACTGGTGGTCAGGTCACTGGTAGAGATGAGCGCCTGAAATTTTTCGGGTTTTGTGTTTTGGTTTTGGGTTCGGTTCCGCGGCCGTGTTTTGGGTTCGAACGCGTTTTGGCAAAACCTCACCGAATTATTTTTGTCGGATTCGGGTGTGTTTTGGATTCGGGTGTTTTTTTCCAAAAACACTAAAAAACAGCTTAAATCATAGAATTTGGGGGTCATTTTGATCCCAAAGTATTATTAACCTCAAAAACCATAATTTACACTCATTTTCAGTCTATTCTGAATACCTCACACCTCACAATATTATTTTTAGTCCTAAAATTTGCACCGAGGTCGCTGTGTGAGTAAGATAAGCGACCCTAGTGGCCGACACAAACACCGGGCCCATCTAGGAGTGGCACTGCAGTGTCACGCAGGATGTCCCTTCCAAAAAACCCTCCCCAAACAGCACATGACGCAAAGAAAAAAAGAGGCGCAATGAGGTAGCTGTGTGAGTAAGATTAGCGACCCTAGTGGCCGACACAAACACCGGGCCCATCTAGGAGTGGCACTGCAGTGTCACGCAGGATAGCCCTTCCAAAAAACCCTCCCCAAACAGCACATGACGCAAAGAAAAAAAGAGGCTTTTTACTGATATTTGGTGTTTTGGATTTGACATGCTCTGTACTATGACATTGGGCATCGGCCTTGGCAGACGACGTTGCTGGCATTTCATCGTCTCGGCCATGACTAGTGGCAGCAGCTTCAGCACGAGGTGGAAGTGGATCTTGATCTTTCCCTAATTTTGGAACCTCAACATTTTTGTTCTCCATATTTTAATAGGCACAACTAAAAGGCACCTCAGGTAAACAATGGAGATGGATGGATTGGATACTAGTATACAATTATGGACGGGCTGCCGAGTGCCGACACAGAGGTAGCCACAGCCGTGAACTACCGCACTGTACTGTGTCTGCTGCTAATATATAGACTGGTTGATAAAGAGATAGTATATAGAGATGAGCGCCTGAAATTTTTCGGGTTTTGTGTTTTGGTTTTGGGTTCGGTTCCGCGGCCGTGTTTTGGGTTCGAACGCGTTTTGGCAAAACCTCACCGAATTATTTTTGTCGGATTCGGGTGTGTTTTGGATTCGGGTGTTTTTTTCCAAAAACACTAAAAAACAGCTTAAATCATAGAATTTGGGGGTCATTTTGATCCCAAAGTATTATTAACCTCAAAAACCATAATTTACACTCATTTTCAGTCTATTCTGAATACCTCACACCTCACAATATTATTTTTAGTCCTAAAATTTGCACCGAGGTCGCTGTGTGAGTAAGATAAGCGACCCTAGTGGCCGACACAAACACCGGGCCCATCTAGGAGTGGCACTGCAGTGTCACGCAGGATGTCCCTTCCAAAAAACCCTCCCCAAACAGCACATGACGCAAAGAAAAAAAGAGGCGCAATGAGGTAGCTGTGTGAGTAAGATTAGCGACCCTAGTGGCCGACACAAACACCGGGCCCATCTAGGAGTGGCACTGCAGTGTCACGCAGGATGGCCCTTCCAAAAAACCCTCCCCAAACAGCACATGACGCAAAGAAAAAAAGAGGCGCAATGAGGTAGCTGTGTGAGTAAGATTAGCGACCCTAGTGGCCGACACAAACACCGGGCCCATCTAGGAGTGGCACTGCAGTGTCACGCAGGATGGCCCTTCCAAAAAACCCTCCCCAAACAGCACATGACGCAAAGAAAAAAAGAGGCGCAATGAGGTAGCTGACTGTGTGAGTAAGATTAGCGACCCTAGTGGCCGACACAAACACCGGGCCCATCTAGGAGTGGCACTGCAGTGTCACGCAGGATGTCCCTTCCAAAAAACCCTCCCCAAACAGCACATGACGCAAAGAAAAAAAGAGGCACAATGAGGTAGCTGTGTGAGTAAGATTAGCGACCCTAGTGGCCGACACAAACACCGGGCCCATCTAGGAGTGGCACTGCAGTGTCACGCAGGATGTCCCTTCCAAAAAACCCTCCCCAATCAGCACATGATGCAAAGAAAAAGAAAAGAAAAAAGAGGTGCAAGATGGAATTATCCTTGGGCCCTCCCACCCACCCTTATGTTGTATAAACAAAACAGGACATGCACACTTTAACCAACCCATCATTTCAGTGACAGGGTCTGCCACACGACTGTGACTGATATGACGGGTTGGTTTGGACCCCCCCCAAAAAAGAAGCAATTAATCTCTCCTTGCACAAACTGGCTCTACAGAGGCAAGATGTCCACCTCATCTTCACCCTCCGATATATCACCGTGTACATCCCCCTCCTCACAGATTATCAATTCGTCCCCACTGGAATCCACCATCTCAGCTCCCTGTGTACTTTGTGGAGGCAATTGCTGCTGGTCAATGTCTCCGCGGAGGAATTGATTATAATTCATTTTAATGAACATCATCTTCTCCACATTTTCTGGATGTAACCTCGTACGCCGATTGCTGACAAGGTGAGCGGCGGCACTAAACACTCTTTCGGAGTACACACTTGTGGGAGGGCAACTTAGGTAGAATAAAGCCAGTTTGTGCAAGGGCCTCCAAATTGCCTCTTTTTCCTGCCAGTATAAGTACGGACTGTGTGACGTGCCTACTTGGATGCGGTCACTCATATAATCCTCCACCATTCTATCAATGTTGAGAGAATCATATGCAGTGACAGTAGACGACATGTCCGTAATCGTTGGCAGGTCCTTCAGTCCGGACCAGATGTCAGCATCAGCAGTCGCTCCAGACTGCCCTGCATCACCGCCAGCGGGTGGGCTCGGAATTCTGAGCCTTTTCCTCGCACCCCCAGTTGCGGGAGAATGTGAAGGAGGAGATGTTGACAGGTCGCGTTCCGCTTGACTTGACAATTTTGTCACCAGCAGGTCTTTCAACCCCAGCAGACCTGTGTCTGCCGGAAAGAGAGATCCAAGGTAGGCTTTAAATCTAGGATCGAGCACGGTGGCCAAAATGTAGTGCTCTGATTTCAACAGATTGACCACCCGTGAATCCTTGTTAAGCGAATTAAGGGCTGCATCCACAAGTCCCACATGCCTAGCGGAATCGCTCCGTGTTAGCTCCTTCTTCAATGCCTCCAGCTTCTTCTGCAAAAGCCTGATGAGGGGAATGACCTGACTCAGGCTGGCAGTGTCTGAACTGACTTCACGTGTGGCAAGTTCAAAGGGCATCAGAACCTTGCACAACGTTGAAATCATTCTCCACTGCACTTGAGACAGGTGCATTCCATCTCCTATATCGTGCTCAATTGTATAGGCTTGAATGGCCTTTTGCTGCTCCTCCAACCTCTGAAGCATATAGAGGGTTGAATTCCACCTCGTTACCACTTCTTGCTTCAGATGATGGCAGGGCAGGTTCAGTAGTTTTTGGTGGTGCTCCAGTCTTCTGTACGTGGTTCCTGTACGCCGAAAGTGTCCCGCAATTTTTCTGGCCACCGACAGCATCTCTTGCACGCCCCTGTCGTTTTTTAAAAAATTCTGCACCACCAAATTCAAGGTATGTGCAAAACATGGGACGTGCTGGAATTTGCCCATATTTAATGCACACACAATATTGCTGGCGTTGTCCGATGCCACAAATCCACAGGAGAGTCCAATTGGGGTAAGCCATTCCGCGATGATCTTCCTCAGTTGCCGTAAGAGGTTTTCAGCTGTGTGCGTATTCTGGAAAGCGGTGATACAAAGCGTAGCCTGCCTAGGAAAGAGTTGGCGTTTGCGAGATGCTGCTACTGGTGCCGCCGCTGCTGTTCTTGCGGCGGGAGTCCATACATCTACCCAGTGGGCTGTCACAGTCATATAGTCCTGACCCTGCCCTGCTCCACTTGTCCACATGTCCGTGGTTAAGTGGACATTGGGTACAACTGCATTTTTTAGGACACTGGTGAGTCTTTTTCTGACGTCCGTGTACATTCTCGGTATCGCCTGCCTAGAGAAGTGGAACCTAGATGGTATTTGGTAACGGGGGCACACTGCCTCAATAAATTGTCTAGTTCCCTGTGAACTAACGGCGGATACCGGACGCACGTCTAACACCAACATAGTAGTCAAGGACTCAGTTATCCGCTTTGCAGTAGGATGACTGCTGTGATATTTCATCTTCCTCGCAAAGGACTGTTGAACAGTCAATTGCTTACTGGAAGTAGTACAAGTGGGCTTACGACTTCCCCTCTGGGATGACCATCGACTCCCAGCGGCAACAACAGCAGCGCCAGCAGCAGTAGGCGTTACACGCAAGGATGCATCGGAGGAATCCCAGGCAGGAGAGGACTCGTCAGACTTGCCAGTGACATGGCCTGCAGGACTATTGGCATTCCTGGGGAAGGAGGAAATTGACACTGAGGGAGTTGGTGGGGTGGTTTGCGTGAGCTTGGTTACAAGAGGAAGGGATTTACTGGTCAGTGGACTGCTTCCGCTGTCACCCAAAGTTTTTGAACTTGTCACTGACTTATTATGAATGCGCTGCAGGTGACGTATAAGGGAGGATGTTCCGAGGTGGTTAACGTCCTTACCCCTACTTATTACAGCTTGACAAAGGGAACACACGGCTTGACACCTGTTGTCCGCATTTCTGGTGAAATACCTCCACACCGAAGAGCTGATTTTTTTGGTATTTTCACCTGGCATGTCAACGGCCATATTCCTCCCACGGACAACAGGTGTCTCCCCGGGTGCCTGACTTAAACAAACCACCTCACCATCAGAATCCTTCTGGTCAATTTCCTCCCCAGCGCCAGCAACACCCATATCCTCCTCATCCTGGTGTACTTCAACACTGACATCTTCAATCTGACTATCAGGAACTGGACTGCGGGTGCTCCTTCCAGCACTTGCAGGGGGCATGCAAATAGTGGAAGGCGCATGCTCTTCACGTCCAGTGTTGGGAAGGTCAGGCATCGCAACCGACACAATTGGACTCTCCTTGTGGATTTGGGATTTCAAAGAACGCACAGTTCTTTGCGGTGCTTTTGCCAGCTTGAGTCTTTTCAGTTTTCTAGCGAGAGGCTGAGTGCTTCCATCCTCATGTGAAGCTGAACCACTAGCCATGAACATAGGCCAGGGCCTCAGCCGTTCCTTGCCACTCCGTGTGGTAAATGGCATATTGGCAAGTTTACGCTTCTCCTCCGACAATTTTATTTTAGGTTTTGGAGTCCTTTTTTTTCTGATATTTGGTGTTTTGGATTTGACATGCTCTGTACTATGACATTGGGCATCGGCCTTGGCAGACGACGTTGCTGGCATTTCATCGTCTCGGCCATGACTAGTGGCAGCAGCTTCAGCACGAGGTGGAAGTGGATCTTGATCTTTCCCTAATTTTGGAACCTCAACTTTTTTGTTCTCCATATTTTATAGGCAGAACTAAAAGGCACCTCAGGTAAACAATGGAGATGGATGGATTGGATACTAGTATACAATTATGGACGGACTGCCACGGTTAGGTGGTATAAAAAAACCACGGTTAGGTGGTATATATTGTAATACAATTATGGATGGACGGACTGCCTGCCGAGTGCCGACACAGAGGTAGCCACAGCCGTGAACTACCGCACTGTACACTGGTTGATAAAGAGATAGTAGTATACTCGTAACAACTAGTATGACACTATGACGGTATAAAGAATGAAAAAAAAACCACGGTTAGGTGGTATATATTATAATAATACAATTATGGATGGACGGACTGCCTGCCGAGTTCCGACACAGAGGTAGCCACAGCCGTGAACTACCGCACTGTACACTGGTTGATAAAGAGATAGTAGTATACTCGTAACAACTAGTATGACTGACTATGACGGTATAAAGAATGGAAAAAAAAACACGGTTAGGTGGTATATATTGTAATACAATTATGGATGGACGGACTGCCTGCCGAGTTCCGACACAGAGGTAGCCACAGCCGTGAACTACCGCACTGTACACTGGTTGATAAAGAGATAGTAGTATACTCGTAACAACTAGTATGACTGACTATGACGGTATAAAGAATGAAAAAAAAACCACGGTTAGGTGGTATATATTGTAATACAATTATGGATGGACGGACTGCCTGCCGAGTTCCGACACAGAGGTAGCCACAGCCGTGAACTACCGCACTGTACACTGGTTGATAAAGAGATAGTAGTATACTCGTAACAACTAGTATGACTGACTATGACGGTATAAAGAATGAAAAAAAAACCACGGTTAGGTGGTATATATTATAATACAATTATGGATGGACGGACTGCCTGCCGACTGCCGACACAGAGGTAGCCACAGCCGTGAACTACCGCACTGTACACTGGTTGATAAAGAGATAGTAGTATACTCGTAACAACTAGTATGACACTATGACGGTATAAAGAATGAAAAAAAAACCACGGTTAGGTGGTATATATTATAATACAATTATGGATGGACGGACTGCCTGCCGACTGCCGACACAGAGGTAGCCACAGCCGTGAACTACCGCACTGTACACTGGTTGATAAAGAGATAGTAGTATACTCGTAACAACTAGTATGACACTATGACGGTATAAAGAATGAAAAAAAAACCACGGTTAGGTGGTATATATTATAATACAATTATGGATGGACGGACTGCCTGCCGAGTGCCGACACAGAGGTAGCCACAGCCGTGAACTACCGCACTGTACACTGGTTGATAAAGAGATAGTAGTATACTCGTAACAACTAGTATGACTGACTATGACGGTATAAAGAATGAAAAAAAAACCACGGTTAGGTGGTATATATTATAATACAATTATGGATGGACGGACTGCCTGCCGACTGCCGACACAGAGGTAGCCACAGCCGTGAACTACCGCACTGTACACTGGTTGATAAAGAGATAGTAGTATACTCGTAACAACTAGTATGACTGACTATGACGGTATAAAGAATGAAAAAAAAACCACGGTTAGGTGGTATATATTATAATACAATTATGGATGGACGGACTGCCTGCCGACTGCCGACACAGAGGTAGCCACAGCCGTGAACTACCGCACTGTACACTGGTTGATAAAGAGATAGTAGTATACTCGTAACAACTAGTATGACACTATGACGGTATAAAGAATGAAAAAAAAACCACGGTTAGGTGGTATATATTATAATACAATTATGGATGGACGGACTGCCTGCCGACTGCCGACACAGAGGTAGCCACAGCCGTGAACTACCGCACTGTACACTGGTTGATAAAGAGATAGTAGTATACTCGTAACAACTAGTATGACACTATGACGGTATAAAGAATGAAAAAAAAACCACGGTTAGGTGGTATATATTATAATACAATTATGGATGGACGGACTGCCTGCCGAGTGCCGACACAGAGGTAGCCACAGCCGTGAACTACCGCACTGTACACTGGTTGATAAAGAGATAGTAGTATACTCGTAACAACTAGTATGACTGACTATGACGGTATAAAGAATGAAAAAAAAACCACGGTTAGGTGGTATATATTATAATACAATTATGGATGGACGGACTGCCTGCCGACTGCCGACACAGAGGTAGCCACAGCCGTGAACTACCGCACTGTACACTGGTTGATAAAGAGATAGTAGTATACTCGTAACAACTAGTATGACACTATGACGGTATAAAGAATGAAAAAAAAACCACGGTTAGGTGGTATATATTATAATACAATTATGGATGGACGGACTGCCTGCCGACTGCCGACACAGAGGTAGCCACAGCCGTGAACTACCGCACTGTACACTGGTTGATAAAGAGATAGTAGTATACTCGTAACAACTAGTATGACACTATGACGGTATAAAGAATGAAAAAAAAACCACGGTTAGGTGGTATATATTATAATAATACAATTATGGATGGACGGACTGCCTGCCGACTGCCGACACAGAGGTAGCCACAGCCGTGAACTACCGCACTGTACACTGGTTGATAAAGAGATAGTAGTATACTCGTAACAACTAGTATGACTATGACGACGGTATAAAGAAAGAAAAAAAAATACCACGGTTAGGTGGTATATAATTATACAATTATGGATGGACGGACTGCCTGCCGAGTGCCGACTGCCGACACAGAGGTAGCCACAGCCGTGAACTACCGCACTGTACTGTGTCTGCTGCTAATATAGACTGGTTGATAAAGAGATAGTATACAACAATATACTACTATACTGGTGGTCAGGCACTGGTCACCACTAGTCACACTGGCAGTGGCACTCCTGCAGCAAAAGTGTGCACTGTTTAATTTTAAATTAATATAATATTATGTACTCCTGGCTCCTGCTATAACAACCTGCAGTGCTCCCCAGTCTCCCCCACAATTATTATAAGCTTTTATACATTGATGTGCAGCACACTGGGCTGAGCTGAGTGCACACAGACTGAGTCACACTGTGTGACTGCTGTGTATCGTTTTTTTCAGGCAGAGAACGGATATAGCAGAGAACGGATATATTAAATAAAAGTTAACTTAACAACAACTGCACTGGTCACTGTGGTAAACTCTGTCTGCACAATCTCTCTCTCTCTCTCTCTCTCTTCTAATCTATTCTAATGGAGAGGACGCCAGCCACGTCCTCTCCCTATCAATCTCAATGCACGTGTGAAAATGGCGGCGACGCGCGGCTCCTTATATAGAATCCGAGTCTCGCGAGAATCCGACAGCGTCATGATGACGTTCGGGCGCGCTCGGGTTAACCGAGCAAGGCGGGAAGATCCGAGTCGCTCGGACCCGTGAAAAAAAAAGTGAAGTTCGTGCGGGTTCGGATTCAAAGAAACCGAACCCGCTCATCTCTAAATATACTCGTAACTAGTATGTATGTATAAAGAAAGAAAAAAAAACCACGGTTAGGTGGTATATACAATTATGGACGGGCTGCCGAGTGCCGACACAGAGGTAGCCACAGCCGTGAACTACCGCACTGTACTGTGTCTGCTGCTAATATATAGACTGGTTGATAAAGAGATAGTATACTCGTAACTAGTATGTATGTATAAAGAAAGAAAAAAAAACCACGGTTAGGTGGTATATACAATTATGGACGGGCTGCCGAGTGCCGACACAGAGGTAGCCACAGCCGTGAACTACCGCACTGTACTGTGTCTGCTGCTAATATATAGACTGGTTGATAAAGAGATAGTATACTCGTAACTAGTATGTATGTATAAAGAAAGAAAAAAAAACCACGGTTAGGTGGTATATACAAATATGGACGGGCTGCCGAGTGCCGACACAGAGGTAGCCACAGCCGTGAACTACCGCACTGTACTGTGTCTGCTGCTAATATATAGACTGGTTGATAAAGAGATAGTATACTCGTAACTAGTATGTATGTATAAAGAAAGAAAAAAAAACCACGGTTAGGTGGTATATACAATTATGGACGGGCTGCCGAGTGCCGACACAGAGGTAGCCACAGCCGTGAACTACCGCACTGTACTGTGTCTGCTGCTAATATATAGACTGGTTGATAAAGAGATAGTATACTCGTAACTAGTATGTATGTATAAAGAAAGAAAAAAAAACCACGGTTAGGTGGTATATACAATTATGGACGGGCTGCCGAGTGCCGACACAGAGGTAGCCACAGCCGTGAACTACCGCACTGTACTGTGTCTGCTGCTAATATATAGACTGGTTGATAAAGAGATAGTATACTCGTAACTAGTATGTATGTATAAAGAAAGAAAAAAAAACCACGGTTAGGTCACTGGTATATACAATTATGGACGGGCTGCCGAGTGCCGACACAGAGGTAGCCACAGCCGTGAACTACCGCACTGTACTGTGTCTGCTGCTAATATATAGACTGGTTGATAAAGAGATAGTATACTCATAACTAGTATGTATGTATAAAGAAAGAAAAAAAAAACCACGGTTAGGTCACTGGTATATACAATTATGGACGGGCTGCGGAGTGCCGACACAGAGGTAGCCACAGCCGTGAACTACCGCACTGTACTGTGTCTGCTGCTAATATATAGACTGGTTGATAAAGAGATAGTATACTCGTAACTAGTATGTATGTATAAAGAAAGAAAAAAAAACCACGGTTAGGTGGTATATACAATTATGGACGGGCTGCCGAGTGCCGACACAGAGGTAGCCACAGCCGTGAACTACCGCACTGTACTGTGTCTGCTGCTAATATATAGACTGGTTGATAAAGAGATAGTATACTCGTAACTAGTATGTATGTATAAAGAAAGAAAAAAAAACCACGGTTAGGTCACTGGTATATACAATTATGGACGGGCTGCCGAGTGCCGACACAGAGGTAGCCACAGCCGTGAACTACCGCACTGTACTGTGTCTGCTGCTAATATATAGACTGGTTGATAAAGAGATAGTATACTCGTAACTAGTATGTATGTATAAAGAAAGAAAAAAAAACCACGGTTAGGTCACTGGTATATACAATTATGGACGGGCTGCCGAGTGCCGACACAGAGGTAGCCACAGCCGTGAACTACCGCACTGTACTGTGTCTGCTGCTAATATATAGACTGGTTGATAAAGAGATAGTATACTCGAGTCGTAACTAGTATGTATGTATAAAGAAAGAAAAAAAAACCACGGTTAGGTCACTGGTATATACAATTATGGACGGGCTGCCGAGTGCCGACACAGAGGTAGCCACAGCCGTGAACTACCGCACTGTACTGTGTCTGCTGCTAATATAGACTGGTTGATAAAGAGATAGTATACTACTAATTTTATATACTGGTGGTCAGGTCACTGGTCACTAGTCACACTGGCAGTGGCACTCCTGCAGCAAAAGTGTGCACTGTTTAATTTTAATATAATATTATGTACTCCTGGCTCCTGCTATAACCTATAACTGGCACTGCAGTAGTGCTCCCCAGTCTCCCCCACAATTATAAGCTGTGTGAGCTGAGCAGTCAGACAGATATATAATATATATAGATGATGCAGCACACTGGCCTGAGCCTGAGCAGTGCACACAGATATGGTATGTATGTGACTGAGTCACTGTGTGCTGTGTATCGCTTTTTTCAGGCAGAGAACGGATTATAAATAAAAGTGGTGGTCACTGGTCACTATCAGCAAAACTCTGCACTGTACACTACTGAGTACTCCTAATGCTCCCCAAAATTAGTAAATCAAGTGTCTAAACGGAGAGGACGCCAGCCACGTCCTCTCCCTATCAATCTCAATGCACGTGTGAAAATGGCGGCGACGCGCGGCTCCTTATATAGAATCCGAGTCTCGCGATAGAATCCGAGCCTCGCGAGAATCCGACAGCGTCATGATGACGTTCGGGCGCGCTCGGGTTAACCGAGCAAGGCGGGAAGATCCGAGTCGCTCGGACTCGTGAAAAAAAACATGAAGTTCTGGCGGGTTCGGATTCAGAGAAACCGAACCCGCTCATCTCTAGTCACTGGTCACTAGTCACACTGGCAGTGGCACTCCTGCAGCAAAAGTGTGCACTGTTTAATTTTAATATAATATTATGTACTCCTGGCTCCTGCTATAACCTATAACTGGCACTGCAGTAGTGCTCCCCAGTCTCCCCCACAATTATAAGCTGTGTGAGCTGAGCAGTCAGACAGATATATAATATATATAGATGATGCAGCACACTGGCCTGAGCCTGAGCAGTGCACACAGATATGGTATGTATGTGACTGAGTCACTGTGTGCTGTGTATCGCTTTTTTCAGGCAGAGAACGGATTATAAATAAAAGTGGTGGTCACTGGTCACTATCAGCAAAACTCTGCACTGTACACTACTGAGTACTCCTAATGCTCCCCAAAATTAGTAAATCAAGTGTCTCTCTAATCTATTCTAATTCTAAACGGAGAGGACGCCAGCCACGTCCTCTCCCTATCAATCTCAATGCACGTGTGAAAATGGCGGCGACGCGCGGCTCCTTATATAGAATCCGAGTCTCGCGATAGAATCCGAGCCTCGCGAGAATCCGACAGCGTCATGATGACGTTCGGGCGCGCTCGGGTTAACCGAGCAAGGCGGGAAGATCCGAGTCGCTCGGACCCGTGAAAAAAAACATGAAGTTCTGGCGGGTTCGGATTCAGAGAAACCGAACCCGCTCATCTCTAGTTATTATTGTTGTGAGCCATCTTTTCAGAGGCTCCGCTGTTATCATGCTGTTAACTGGGTTCAGATCACAGGTTGTACAGTGTGATTGGTGTGGCTGGTATGAGTCTTACCCGGGATTCAATATCCTTCCTTATTATGTACGCTCGTCCGGGCACAGTATCCTAACTGAGGCTTGGAGGAGGGTCATAGGGGGAGGAGCCAGTGCACACCACCTGATCCTAAAGCTTTTATTCTTGTGCCCTGTCTCCTGCGGAGCCGCTATTCCCCATGGTCCTTACGGAGTCCCAGCATCCACTACGGACTACGAGAAATAGATTTATCGGTAAGTAAAATCTTATTTTTCTTTGTGTGCTTCCTCCCACACTCCATACACATACTGGTAGGGTAATTGGGATGTGACACAGTGTGTATGTGTGGACATGTAATAGGGAATATAGAGTGTAATCTCCACCGGGCGGGAACTGACATAAGTGACTGAAATATGCTGTGTACAGCGCTGCGTAATATGTGTGCGCTATATAAATAATGGAATAAATAAGTAATATTGGGATGATGCATTTCCCCAGTAGACATGTTTTCCAGATTTATATAAAGTAAAATATCAGGCACAAATAGATTTAAAAAAAATGGTCAAGTATATATTCTGATCACTCTTAAAGGCATATATACAAATATAAGTGTAAATATGTCTTTATATATTCCAATAAGTAATCTGGAATACTTATACTCTAAACAAAAATATTGGTGATTCAGACCTGGGGGTAAATTTACTAAGATGGGAGTTCTATTCAAGATGGGATGTTGCCTATAGCAACCAATCAGATTCCACGTATTATCTTCTAGAAGGTGCTAAATGAATGAGAAGTAGAAGCTGATTGGTTGCTATGGGCAACATCCCATCTTAAATAGAGCTCCCATCTTAGTAAATTTACCCCTAATCGTAGATGTTCTAAAAGTAGTACATCTACAATCAGTTTCTCTGACATGCGGGGGGACGCCCAGAACAGCGCTAGTCTGCCCCGCATGTCAGACCCTGCCCCCCTCGCACCTGCCAAGTAACTCCCTACCTGCGCAGCCTAGCTGGGTGTGCGGGCGCAATAGTCACTGACTGGGTGTGTGGGCGCAATAGTCACTCACTGGGTGTGCGGGCGCAATAGTCACTGACTGGGTGTGCGGGCGCAATAGTCACTCACTGGGTGTGCGGGCGAAATAGTCACTCACTGGGTGTGCGGGCGAAATAGTCACTCACTGGGTGTGCGGGCGAAATAGTCACTCACTGGGTGTGCGGGCGAAATAGTCACTCACTGGGTATGCGGGCGCAATAGTCACTCACTGGGTGTGCGGGCGCAATAGTCACTCACTGGGTGTGCGGGCGCAATAGTCACTGACTGGGTGTGCGGGCGCAATAGTCAAATGGCTTCAGAACGCGATTGCTGGCGTTGCAGCGATCGGGTCTGAATTAGGCCCATTATACAGATGAAAGCGCAAATTACCAGTATAAAATATATATTTTTATTATATAAAATTATAGTTTAGATGAAGCTTGGTCTATCACTGAATGGACAATGAAGACACAAGCAGTAGATTGTGGTATAATTCCTCACAAGGCGCCCAGCCAGCGCTATGCTCCATCCTCCTCTATAATTACCTGTGTG
This sequence comes from Pseudophryne corroboree, assembly GCF_028390025.1. Classification (NCBI taxonomy): domain Eukaryota; kingdom Metazoa; phylum Chordata; class Amphibia; order Anura; family Myobatrachidae; genus Pseudophryne; species Pseudophryne corroboree. The sequence continues at coordinate 832,951,370 of NC_086448.1, forward strand.
CAGTAGCTCACCAATTATAATGAGCGACAATTTTCCATACTTACCGGTAAGAGATTGCATTCACCACCGACATCTTGCACTATAGTATGGTGTGTGATATATTGCTCACGGCGAGGAACCGGCTCTCTTATCAGTAATGCAGGAGCTCACAGCAGCACGGGGAGGGAGAACGCGGCCGATGCAAGGTGTGGTCCCAGGCATGAAGCAGTTGCAGACCTCCAGTGTCAGTGAGAGTGGTAACCACAGCGCTTGACGCGTTTCTCCGTTCTGTAATAACAGTTTCCTTAGGGGGTGTATGTGGGTGTCACTTTCATCAGGTGTTTAACTGTTCAGTCCACCAATTTTATATTCCAATCCTTGCTAATAATCACTATCTATTATTACACTTAGGATAGATAGTAAACATACTCCAGGGAAGTCCTAGTAGATCGCGCTATGTGGGTTCCAGATCACTGGTCCGGATAGGTGCTGACTACTCATAACTGGATTCATTATCCCTCTTCCCTATTCTTTTCTGTATAATATGTATATAGATAAGCAACCTCTGGTTTATATGCATTATATATTTACACTCCTGTATATGGATATTAATTCTGTCAGCACTGACTGCAGAAAACTTACATTACTTTCTTGTATGTTGGCATCAGTGATAATAAGAAAGAAAGTGCTGTATATTATAATATACACACACATATATATATATATATATATATATATATATACAGAGACAGAAGGTCTGGTAACCAGGCAGTCAGGGCAGAGACAGAAGGTTTGGTAACCAAGCGGCCAGGAAAGAGACAGAGGGTCTGGTAACCAAGCAGTCAGGACAGAGACAGAGGGTCTGGTAACCAGGTGGTCAGGGCAGAGACAGAGGATCTGGTAACCAGGCAGTCAGGGCAGAGACAGAGGATCTGGTAACCAGGCAGTCAGGGCAGAGACAGAGGATCTGGTAGCCAGGCAGTCAGGACAGAGACAGAGGGTCTGGTAACCAGGCGGTCAGGGCAGAGATAGAGGGTCTGGTAACCAGGCGGTCAGGGCAGAGATAGAGGGTCTGATAACCAGGCGGTCAGGACAGAGATAGAGGGTCTGGTAACCGGGCGGTCAGGACAGAGACAGAGGGTCTGGTGACCGGGCGGTCAGGACAGAGACAGAGGGTCTGGTGACCGGGCGGTCAGGGCAGAGACAGAGGGTCTGGTGACCAGGCGGTCAGGACAGAGACAGAGGGTCTGGTGACCAGGCGGTCAGGACAGAGACAGAGGGTCTGGTAACCAGGCGGTCAGGGCAGAGACAGAGGGTCTGGTAACCAGGCGGTCAGGGCAGAGACAGAGGGTCTGGTAACCAGGCGGTCAGGGCAGAGACTGAGGGTCTGGTAACCAGGTGGTCAGGACAGAGACAGAGGGTCTGGTAAACAGGAGGTCAGGGCAGAGACAGAGGGTCTGGTAACCAGGAGGTCAGGGCAGAGACAGAGGGTCTGATAACCAGGTGGTCAGGACAGAGACAGAGGGTCTGGTAACCAGGCGGTCAGGACAGAGACAGAGGGTCTGGTAACCAGGCGGTCAGGGCAGAGATAGAGGGTCTGGTAAACAGGCGGTCAGGGCAGAGACAGAGGGTCTGATAACCAGGCGGTCAGGACAGAGACAGAGGGTCTGGTAACCAGTCAGTCAGGGCAGAGACAGATGGTCTGGTAACCAGGCGGTCAGGGCAGAGATAGAGGGTCTGGTAACCAGGCAGTCAGGGCAGAGACAGAGGATCTGGTAACCAGGCGGCCAGGGCAGAGACAGAGGGTCTGGTAACCGGGCGGTCAGGACAGAGACAGAGGGTCTGGTGACCAGGCGGTCAGGACAGAGACAGAGGGTCTGGTAACCAGGCGGTCAGGACAGAGACAGAGGGTCTGGTAACCAGGCGGTCAGGGCAGAGACAGAGGGTCTGGTAACCAGGCGGTCAGGGCAGAGACAGAGGGTCTGGTAACCAGGCAGTCAGGGCAGAGACAGAGGGTCTGGTAACCAGGCGGTCAGGACAGAGACAGAGGGTCTGGTAAACAGGAGGTCAGGGCAGAGACAGAGGGTCTGGTAACCAGGAGGTCAGGGCAGAGAGAGAGGGTCTGATAACCAGGTGGTCAGGACCAGGGCTGGTGCTAGGGTGTTCGGCGCCCTCCTGCAAACTATATATTTGCGCCTCATATTTAATTAAGGGATAGCACGCGCTGAATGCACGCACCACAAAAAATTGGTGTAATCTCACAAGGAAAGGGAGTACCCCCAATTCAAATAAGTTACATAGAAGTACCCTTTATTCACATTACACTACACAGTAGTACCCCTATGCACGTTACACTACACAGTAGTACCCCTTAAACACATTACACTACACAGTAGTACCCATTATACACATTATGCTACACAGCAGTACCCCTTATACACGTTATGACACACAGTAGTGCCCCTTATACACAATGTCCACAGTTGTAGTGCTGCATAGACACACATAATGCCCACAGTAGTAGTGCTGCATATAGACATAATGCCCACAGTAGTAATGCTGCTTATACACATAATGCCCTCAGTAGTAGCGCCCCGTATACACATAATGCCCACCATAGTAATGCTGCATATACACATAATGACCATAGTAGTAGTGCCCCTTACACATAAAGGACACAGAAGGGGAGGGTAGATAAGGGTGGGCGGTGCAGTGCTGAAGTACCTGCTGCTGCCTGTCTGTTATACAGGTGCAGTGGGGAGGAGAAGGGGGGAGAGACCTTACTCTGGAGATCAGCACCAGGTGGACTGAAAAGCTGTGATTCACGCAGTCAACTCTCCAGTCAGGCGCAGCGGCAGCCAGCAACAACAGCAAACAGCAGAAGCAGAGTCACATTATCATTTTGTGGAACCGTATGCAAGATGTAGATTGGGGACCCTTCCAGCTTTTATTCATCCCTGGAATGTCAGTATAGCCCAGCCTATATAATTTTACCACCATTAGCCATATTGATACTGGCCTGTTGGTACATCTGGCAGACGCCTGACCCCCCTCCCACCCTCTGAATCCAGGTGCACTTGTTTCTACGACACTTTTCATTTTAAAAATATGTCACTCAAGATCTGTCTACAAGTTTGAAGTCATTTGTATTGTTACCTAAACTAACCAATTAGACATATTCTTCTAACTGTATCCCCTTCTGTCTGTCTCAACCGTCCGTGGTTGTGTCTATGGCCCTCATTCCGAGTTGATCGGTCGCAAGGCGAATTTAGCAGAGTTACACACGCTAAGCCGCCGCCTACTGGGAGTGAATCTTAGCTTCTTAAAATTGCGACCGATGTATTCGCAATATTGCGATTACTAACTACTTAGCAGTTTCTGAGTAGCTTCAGACTTACTCTGCCTGTGCGATCATTTCAGTGCTTGTCGTTCCTGGTTGACGTCACAAACACACCCAGCGTTCGCCCAGGCACTCCCACCGTTTCCCCGGCCACTCCTGCGTTTTTTCCGGAAACGGTAGCGTTTTCAGCCACACGCCCCTGAAACGCCGTGTTTCCGCCCAGTAACACCCATTTCCTGTCAATCACATTACGATCGCCGGAGCGAAGAAAAAGCCGTGAGTAAAAATACTTTCTTCATAGTAAAGTTACTTGGCGCAGTCGCAGTGCGAACATTGCGCATGCGTACTAAGCGGATTTTCACTGCGATGCGATGAAAAATACCGACCGATCAACTCGGAATGAGGGCCTATGTTCCTTTTGTGATCAGGAACGGGAAGTGACAGCACGAGAGGGCAGTAGATAACTTCCGCCCTTACAACACTTAAATGTTTTATCAGAGCCGGCCCTAACCAATATGATGCCATAGGCAAGATTTTGGCTGGTGCCTCCTAGCACCGCCGCTAGTTCTGCAGGAGATGCCTGGCATGAGTCAGTTGGCAGCTCTGCTAACGTTGGGCGCCTTTTGTTTATGAAAATGCATCTTATTTGCATTACTATGTGGCTAGGATGAGCAAGCAGCTTCTGCTGATTAAAATGATATGCAGTATGCCTATATTCTATGTGCGACTGCAGCTGTATCTGCATATGAAATGCTACATTACAGTGATTTCCAGGAATACACTGCAACGTAGCATTTCATATGCAGATACAGCCGTAGTCACACACAGAATATAGACATACCGCATATCATTTTAATCAGCAGAAGCTGCTGGTTCCCCGAAGCATACCAAATGCCCTAGGCATTTGCCTAGTTTGCCTATGCCTAAGGCCGACTCTGTGTTTTATCCATTCTCTGTTCGTTTGAGGTTATTTTGTTTTATTTCTGCACCATTGGACTCTCGCAGGCTCGGTGTCTCACTTTGCTCGCTACAGGTTACTATTCCAGATAGTTTGTAATAGAGATGAGCGGGTTCGGTTTCTCTGAATCCGAACCCGCCAGAACTTCATGTTTTTTTTCACGGGTCCGAGCGACTCGGATCTTCCCGCCTTGCTCGGTTAACCCGAGCGCGCCCGAACGTCATCATGACGCTGTCGGATTCTCGCGAGGCTCGGATTCTATCGCGAGACTCGGATTCTATATAAGGAGCCGCGCGTCGCCGCCATTTTCACACGTGCATTGAGATTGATAGGGAGAGGACGTGGCTGGCGTCCTCTCCGTTTAGAATAGATTAGAGAGACACTTGATTTACTAATTTTGGGGAGCATTAGGAGTACTCAGTACAGTGCAGAGTTTTGCTGATAGTGACCACCAGTTTTATTTATAATCCGTTCTCTGCCTGAAAAAAGCGATACACAGCACACAGTGACTCAGTCACATACCATATCTGTGTGCACTGCTCAGGCTCAGGCCAGTGTGCTGCATCATCTATTATCTATATATAATATTATATATATCTGTCTGACTGCTCAGCTCACACAGCTTATAATTGTGGGGGAGACTGGGGAGCACTACTGCAGTGCCAGTTATAGGTTATAGCAGGAGCCAGGAGTACATAATATATTATATAGTGAGTGACCACCAGACACACAGTGCAGTTTATTTAATATATCCGTTCTCTGCCTGAAAAAAGCGATACACACAGTGACTCAGTCAGTCACATACCATATCTGTGTGCACTGCTCAGGCTCAGGCCAGTGTGCTGCATCATCTATATATATTATATATCTGTCTGACTGCTCAGCTCACACAGCTTATAATTGTGGGGGAGACTGGGGAGCACTACTGCAGTGCCAGTTATAGGTTATAGCAGGAGCCAGGAGTACATAATATTATATTAAAATTAAACAGTGCACACTTTTGCTGCAGGAGTGCCACTGCCAGTGTGACTAGTGACCAGTGACCTGACCACCAGTATATATAATATTAGTAGTATACTATCTCTTTATCAACCAGTCTATATTAGCAGCAGACACAGTACAGTGCGGTAGTTCACGGCTGTGGCTACCTCTGTGTCGGCACTCGGCAGCCCGTCCATAATTGTATATACCACCTAACCGTGGTTTTTTTTTCTTTCTTTATACATACATACTAGTTACGAGTATACTATCTCTTTATCAACCAGTCTATATATTAGCAGCAGACACAGTACAGTGCGGTAGTTCACGGCTGTGGCTACCTCTGTGTCGGCACTCGGCAGCCCGTCCATAATTGTATATACCACCTAACCGTGGTTTTTTTTTCTTTCTTTATACATACATACTAGTTACGAGTATACTATCTCTTTATCAACCAGTCTATATATTAGCAGCAGACACAGTACAGTGCGGTAGTTCACGGCTGTGGCTACCTCTGTGTCGGCACTCGGCAGCCCGTCCATAATTGTATATACCACCTAACCGTGGTTTTTTTTTCTTTCTTTATACATACATACTAGTTACGAGTATACTATCTCTTTATCAACCAGTCTATATTAGCAGCAGACACAGTACAGTGCGGTAGTTCACGGCTGTGGCTACCTCTGTGTCGGCACTCGGCAGCCCGTCCATAATTGTATATACCACCTAACCGTGGTTTTTTTTTCTTTCTTTATACATACATACTAGTTACGAGTATACTATCTCTTTATCAACCAGTCTATATATTAGCAGCAGACACAGTACAGTGCGGTAGTTCACGGCTGTGGCTACCTCTGTGTCGGCACTCGGCAGCCCGTCCATAATTGTATATACCACCTAACCGTGGTTTTTTTTTCTTTCTTTATACATACATACTAGTTACGAGTATACTATCTCTTTATCAACCAGTCTATATTAGCAGCAGACACAGTACAGTGCGGTAGTTCACGGCTGTGGCTACCTCTGTGTCGGCACTCGGCAGCCCGTCCATAATTGTATATACCACCTAACCGTGGTTTTTTTTTCTTTCTTTATACATACATACTAGTTACGAGTATACTATCTCTTTATCAACCAGTCTATATATTAGCAGCAGACACAGTACAGTGCGGTAGTTCACGGCTGTGGCTACCTCTGTGTCGGCACTCGGCAGCCTGTCCATAATTGTATATACCACCTAACCGTGGTTTTTTTTTCTTTCTTTATACATACATACTAGTTACGAGTATACTATCTCTTTATCAACCAGTCTATATATTAGCAGCAGACACAGTACAGTGCGGTAGTTCACGGCTGTGGCTACCTCTGTGTCGGCACTCGGCAGCCCGTCCATAATTGTATATACCACCTAACCGTGGTTTTTTTTTCTTTCTTTATACATACATACTAGTTACGAGTATACTATCTCTTTATCAACCAGTCTATATATTAGCAGCAGACACAGTACAGTGCGGTAGTTCACGGCTGTGGCTACCTCTGTGTCGGCACTCGGCAGCCCGTCCATAATTGTATATACCACCTAACCGTGTTTTTTTTTTCTTTCTTTATACATACATACTAGTTACGAGTATACTATCTCTTTATCAACCAGTCTATATATTAGCAGCAGACACAGTACAGTGCGGTAGTTCACGGCTGTGGCTACCTCTGTGTCGGCACTCGGCAGCCCGTCCATAATTGTATACTAGTATCCAATCCATCCATCTCCATTGTTTACCTGAGGTGCCTTTTAGTTGTGCCTATTAAAATATGGAGAACAAAAATGTTGAGGTTCCAAAATTAGGGAAAGATCAAGATCCACTTCCACCTCGTGCTGAAGCTGCTGCCACTAGTCATGGCCGAGACGATGAAATGCCAGCAACGTCGTCTGCCAAGGCCGATGGCCAATGTCATAGTACAGAGCATGTCAAATCCAAAACACCAAATATCAGTAAAAAAAGGACTCCAAAACCTAAAATAAAATTGTCGGAGGAGAAGCGTAAACTTGCCAATATGCCATTTACCACACGGAGTGGCAAGGAACGGCTGAGGCCCTGGCCTATGTTCATGGCTAGTGGTTCAGCTTCACATGAGGATGGAAGCACTCAGCCTCTCGCTAGAAAAATGAAAAGACTCAAGCTGGCAAAAGCAGCACAGCAAAGAACTGTGCATTCTTCGAAATCCCAAAATCCACAAGGAGAGTCCAATTGTGTCGGTTGCGATGCCTGACCTTCCCAACACTGGACGTGAAGAGCATGCGCCTTCCACCATTTGCACGCCCCCTGCAAGTGCTGGAAGGAGCACCCGCAGTCCAGTTCCTGATAGTCAGATTGAAGATGTCAGTGTTGAAGTACACCAGGATGAGGAGGATATGGGTGTTGCTGGCGCTGGGGAGGAAATTGACCAGGAGGATTCTGATGGTGAGGTGGTTTGTTTAAGTCAGGCACCCGGGGAGACACCTGTTGTCCGTGGGAGGAATATGGCCGTTGACATGCCAGGTGAAAATACCAAAAAAATCAGCTCTTCGGTGTGGAGGTATTTCACCAGAAATGCGGACAACAGGTGTCAAGCCGTGTGTTCCCTTTGTCAAGCTGTAATAAGTAGGGGTAAGGACGTTAACCACCTCGGAACATCCTCCCTTATACGTCACCTGCAGCGCATTCATAATAAGTCAGTGACAAGTTCAAAAACTTTGGGTGACAGCGGAAGCAGTCCACTGACCAGTAAATCCCTTCCTCTTGTAACCAAGCTCACGCAAACCACCCCACCAACTCCCTCAGTGTCAATTTCCTCCTTCCCCAGGAATGCCAATAGTCCTGCAGGCCATGTCACTGGCAATTCTGACGAGTCCTCTCCTGCCTGGGATTCCTCCGATGCATCCTTGCGTGTAACGCCTACTGCTGCTGGCGCTGCTGTTGTTGCCGCTGGGAGTCGATGGTCATCCCAGAGGGGAAGTCGTAAGCCCACTTGTACTACTTCCAGTAAGCAATTGACTGTTCAACAGTCCTTTGCGAGGAAGATGAAATATCACAGCAGTCATCCTACTGCAAAGCGGATAACTGAGTCCTTGACAACTATGTTGGTGTTAGACGTGCATCCGGTATCCGCCGTTAGTTCACAGGGAACTAGACAATTTATTGAGGCAGTGTGCCCCCGTTACCAAATACCATCTAGGTTCCACTTCTCTAGGCAGGCGATACCGAGAATGTACACGGACGTCAGAAAAAGACTCACCAGTGTCCTAAAAAATGCAGTTGTACCCAATGTCCACTTAACCACGGACATGTGGACAAGTGGAGCAGGGCAGGGTCAGGACTATATGACTGTGACAGCCCACTGGGTAGATGTATGGACTCCCGCCGCAAGAACAGCAGCGGCGGCACCAGTAGCAGCATCTCGCAAACGCCAACTCTTTCCTAGGCAGGCTACGCTTTGTATCACCGCTTTCCAGAATACGCACACAGCTGAAAACCTCTTACGGCAACTGAGGAAGATCATCGCGGAATGGCTTACCCCAATTGGACTCTCCTGTGGATTTGTGGCATCGGACAACGCCAGCAATATTGTGTGTGCATTAAATATGGGCAAATTCCAGCACGTCCCATGTTTTGCACATACCTTGAATTTGGTGGTGCAGAATTTTTAAAAAAACGACAGGGGCGTGCAAGAGATGCTGTCGGTGGCCAGAAAAATTGCGGACACTTTCGGCGTACAGGCACCACGTACAGAAGACTGGAGCACCACCAAAAACTACTGAACCTGCCCTGCCATCATCTGAAGCAAGAAGTGGTAACGAGGTGGAATTCAACCCTCTATATGCTTCAGAGGTTGGAGGAGCAGCAAAAGGCCATTCAAGCCTATACAATTGAGCACGATATAGTAGGTGGAATGCACCTGTCTCAAGTGCAGTGGAGAAAGATTTCAACGTTGTGCAAGGTTCTGATGCCCTTTGAACTTGCCACACATGAAGTCAGTTCAGACACTGCCAGCCTGAGTCAGGTCATTCCCCTCATCAGGCTTTTGCAGAAGAGCTGGAGGCATTGAAGAAGGAGCTAAAAGGGAGCGATTCCGCTAGGCATGTGGGACTTGTGGATGCAGCCCTTAATTCGCTTAACAAGGATTCACGGGTGGTCAATCTGTTGAAATCAGAGCACTACATTTTGGCCACCGTGCTCGATCCTAGATTTAAAGCCTACCTTGGATCTCTCTTTCCGGCAGACACAGGTCTGCTGGGGTTGAAAGACCTGCTGGTGACAAAATTGTCAAGTCAAGCGGAACGCGACCTGTCAACATCTCCTCCTTTACATTCTCCCGCAACTGGCGGTGCGAGGAAAAGGCTCAGAATTCCGAGCCCACCCGCTGGCGGTGATGCAGGGCAGTCTGGAGCGACTGCTGATGCTGACATCTGGTCCGGACTGAAGGACCTGACAACGATTACGGACATGTCGTCTACTGTCACTGCATATGATTCTCTCAACATTGATAGAATGGTGGAGGATTATATGAGTGACCGCATCCAAGTAGGCACGTCACACAGTCCGTACTTATACTGGCAGGAAAAAGAGGCAATTTGGAGGCCCTTGCACAAACTGGCTTTATTCTACCTAAGTTGCCCTCCCACAAGTGTGTACTCCGAAAGAGTGTTTAGTGCCGCCGCTCACCTTGTCAGCAATCGGCGTACGAGGTTACATCCAGAAAATGTGGAGAAGATGATGTTCATTAAAATGAATTATAATCAATTCCTCCGCGGAGACATTGACCAGCAGCAATTGCCTCCACAAAGTACACAGGGAGCTGAGATGGTGGATTCCAGTGGGGACGAATTGATAATCTGTGAGGAGGGGGATGTACACGGTGATATATCGGAGGGTGAAGATGAGGTGGACATCTTGCCTCTGTAGAGCCAGTTTGTGCAAGGAGAGATTAATTGCTTCTTTTTTGGGGGGGGGTCCAAACCAACCCGTCATATCAGTCACAGTCGTGTGGCAGACCCTGTCACTGAAATGATGGGTTGGTTAAAGTGTGCATGTCCTGTTTTGTTTATACAACATAAGGGTGGGTGGGAGGGCCCAAGGACAATTCCATCTTGCACCTCTTTTTTCTTTTCTTTTTCTTTGCATCATGTGCTGATTGGGGAGGGTTTTTTGGAAGGGACATCCTGCGTGACACTGCAGTGCCACTCCTAGATGGGCCCGGTGTTTGTGTCGGCCACTAGGGTCGCTAATCTTACTCACACAGTCAGCTACCTCATTGCGCCTCTTTTTTTCTTTGCGTCATGTGCTGTTTGGGGAGGGTTTTTTGGAAGGGACATCCTGCGTGACACTGCAGTGCCACTCCTAGATGGGCCCGGTGTTTGTGTCGGCCACTAGGGTCGCTAATCTTACTCACACAGCTACCTCATTGCGCCTCTTTTTTTCTTTGCGTCATGTGCTGTTTGGGGAGGGTTTTTTGGAAGGGACATCCTGCGTGACACTGCAGTGCCACTCCTAGATGGGCCCGGTGTTTGTGTCGGCCACTAGGGTCGCTTATCTTACTCACACAGCGACCTCGGTGCAAATTTTAGGACTAAAAATAATATTGTGAGGTGTGAGGTATTCAGAATAGACTGAAAATGAGTGTAAATTATGGTTTTTGAGGTTAATAATACTTTGGGATCAAAATGACCCCCAAATTCTATGATTTAAGCTGTTTTTTAGTGTTTTTTGAAAAAAACACCCGAATCCAAAACACACCCGAATCCGACAAAAAAAATTCGGTGAGGTTTTGCCAAAACGCGTTCGAACCCAAAACACGGCCGCGGAACCGAACCCAAAACCAAAACACAAAACCCGAAAAATTTCAGGCGCTCATCTCTAGTTTGTAACATGATCCCAGGGGATTGTGGGAAAGATCCTCTCCACGAAGGGTAACTAGACGCTACTGCCTGTCTGTGCTTCAACCTATGCTCCGTTCTGCGGTAACATCTAATTTTCCTTCGTTGACGGAACCTTTACCATATGCCCCTGGGTCCATGTTACAAACTATTTGGAATAGTAACCTGTGGCAAGTGAAGCGAGACACCGAATCCGAAGTGTGGCGAACAAAGCGAGGGTCCAATGGTGCATATATAAAATGAAATCACCTCAAATGAACGGAGAATGGATAAACATTTAGTTGCTGTAAGGGCGGAAGTTATATACTGCCCTCTTGTTATGTCACTTCCTGGTCCTGATCACGTAGAGAAAATATACACGGCCTAAGGTATCTTTTACGTCAGGGAAAGGAGGCACAACACAAGGGGGAGGAGCTAGGCCAGCGGGATAGTTCCTCTACTAATCACGCCACCAACTATTACCTTTAGTAATCAGGTGACGATCGAAGTGAGGGTACTTTTTGGGTACCCTGTTCGACCGTAGCTCCTCCCCCTGGTGACAAGTCTCCTCCCCTAGTGACGTCAGAAGGTCCCTTCTCCCACTCCGATTTAGAACCATCCCTTCCCATATTATCTCCCAGCCACTGTGTCCTCCCCTTCTCATATTGTCTCCCACCCATTGTGTCACACCCCCCACCCCAATATTCCGCACTCCGATGTTCCCCACCTTAGTGTTCTTTATCACTCTCCCCCACCCCACACTGCCTCAGTGCTGCCTGTTGAAGGGAGCTGCTTACCTGATCCATTAGATGAGGTACATCTACTCCACTTCAGTGTCTGTGGTGGTCCACCCATTGTAGCGACTTCCAGATCTCCTGCATATCAGCGCTCACTCGGCAGTGCAGGTACTGTAGCCTCCAATTCTCCCCCTCCGTGTTGTCCAGCACTGGTCAGCCTGCCACTCAAAGTACGGCAAACAGCAGCAGGCGGCGCCCCTCCCATTCCCACCCCTTCCCTGACGCTATTGGTTCCTGACCCTCCGCCCCGCCCACGCACTGCCCCTCCTGCAAGAGCACGGAAGCAGAGCTCTCTCAGCTCACTGTGAGTGCGGCTGCCGCGGCCTTGCTTCCACTGGCGTGGCGCCGCTCCATAAGAAGTCAGAGTACAGAGCTACTACTCAGCAGGAATGCAAAGCAGGGACAGCGCCTCTCTGGTCCGGCGCCTACCTGCTTTGCATCCCTTTGCTGAGCGGGTAGCGCCGGCTCTGGTCAGGACAGAGACAGAGGGTCTGGTAACCAGGCGGTCAGGACAGAGACAGAGGGTCTGGTAACCAGGCGGTCAGGGCAGAGATAGAGGGTCTGGTAAACAGGCGGTCAGGGCAGAGACAGAGGGTCTGATAACCAGGCGGTCAGGACAGAGACAGAGGGTCTGGTAACCAGGCAGTCAGGGCAGAGACAGAGGGTCTGGTAACCAGGCAGTCAGGGCAGAGACAGAGGGTCTGGTAACCAGGCAGTCAGGGCAGAGACAGAGGGTCTGGTAACCAGGCGGTCAGGGCAGAGATAGAGGGTCTGGTAAACAGGCGGTCAGGACAGAGAGTCTGGTAACCAGGCAGTCAGGACAGAGACAGAGGGTCTGGTAACCAGGTGGTCAGGACAGAGAGTCTGGTAACCAGGCGGTCAGGACAGAGACAGAGGGTCTGGTAACCAGTAAAGCAGGAGTCGGCAATACCATCAGGGAGGCGTCTGATTAGCTCCAATTGTATTCTGCAACAGGACAACGACCCCAAACATACAGCCAATGTTATTAAGAATTATCTTCAACGTAAAAGAGAACTGGAAGTGATGATATGGCCCCACAGAGCCCTGATCTCAACATCATCGAGGCTGTCTGGGATTACATGATGAGACAGAAGGATATGAGCAAGCCTACATCCACAGAAGATCTGTGGTGAGTCTCCTCCCTGGTGTAAGAGCGGCTTGTTGAGGGGATACAGGGCTTTGGGATGGGGTTAGGTTTAGGCTGTGGGGAGGGGTATTAAGGTTATGCACCACCGGGGAGGGTTAGGGATAGGCTGGGTTGGGAGGAGGGTCAGGTTTAAGCTGCAGGGGGGGTTAGGGTTAGGCTGCGGGTAAGGAGGGTTAGGAAGGTTAGGGATTAGGGCTAGTCTACTTAAAACCTTTGTGTTGGGATCATGAGGTTCGGGATGCCACTGTCGGTATTATGACTGTCAGCATATGAAGCGCCGGGATCCTGCTACCCTCCCTTACAGTCATTCTGTACATCAGTACCCGCAGAGGTTCCTGTGCAATATACTGTAAATGGACGTCACCCGCGCTGCAATACTGCTGCTTGTCCCCAGATCCAAGTGAGAGACAGGACCAGTGGCCAAAGCAGTGAGTGGGATGGGATCCACTCAGGACAAGCTGCTGGTTACGTCTGCCGCCTCTCCGGCCTGTTGGTGCAGATGATAATAGCACATTCTGGAACATGTCTGACAGCGATTCTATTTACATTACTGGGATCATTACCAGGCATCGGGTTAGGGTCAGGGCCGCACGTCCTGTGATACAGGGATAATGACCCACGGTATAACACGGCGCATTGCTGTGTAATCATAGTGAGTGGGGCCTATTTCTATTATACTTTGCTGTCTTAATATTATGTGCCACCGAATTATTAGTACATTTTTATTATTATTATTTATTATTGCCTATTGTATTCTGAGTGTGTTTTGTATAATTGATTTGTTCACTGAAATCTGCCCCCACATACAAAGTACACAACACACTGAGGGGTAGATGTATGAAGCAGTGATAAGTGAGCCAGTGGAGAAGTTGCTCATGGCAACCAATCAGCTGCTATGTAAAATTTTATAGAATGCACTTGATAACTGTTACTTCAAAGCTGATTGGTTGCCATGGGTAACTTCTCCCCTGGCTCACCTCTCCACACTTCTCACTGTTTCATACATCTCCCCATGACAGACCAGCATCCATTTTGCAGGGTGGACCCATGATCATGAGACTGTAGTCTGTTAATCCACAAAGACACGGTACGTCGTGCGTAGATGGCCATACAGTACCTCATGGACGTTACTACGTCTCAGGAGATTGCTAGGCTGCCTTCCCTTTTATGGATGAGCTCACAAAATGGCCAAACTTAAGTATGAAAATCACCAACATGGCTGCCAGTAATGGTAAAGCATAAAATAATCGTTACTTATAAAAGAAAGTCAGTGATAAAACATAGGATAATGACCGCCCAACTGAGGCTCCAACAGATTCTGCCCATTAATATTGAGATCATATACCTAAAAATTCTGCATTTCAGCTATTTCGAACCCGTTGCTATAGAAACACAGGGCTGATTCCCTCAGAAACAAACCATATTGTCCTTCCATAACCTTCACCAGCTATTAGCCGCTCGCTGGCTATTATATACATCCCTGGGCCCCTAAGGGCCTGATCCTCCATGTAATGAATAGAAGATGACGATTGGGATAAGTGTGGTTGGGAAGCTGTAGGTTTATTTTATGGCTCTTGAAATGTACTTCAATATTCTTATGGAAAAATGCAGATTAGCAACAAAAGACATTAGACAAGTGCTTGGATGCATCCAGAGGTTAAAGTGAGCTGGAACGAGGCGGAACTGTGTTCCACCAGTACCATTTGTAGACGGAACCCAGTTCCGCCTCCTCTGGCTCACCTAACCTAGGGAAATTCCGTGCACCCGCTGAGACTGTGTTACCAGCGGGCGCCGGCTCTTTCCCCCTCAGTGGCAGCCAGAGCTCACTCCTGATCTCCAGCTTCCGGCTCAGGCAGTGTGCGGTGCTATGGGAGAGACGTCATGACTTCTCTCTCATAATTGCGAGGAGCGTGCGCCAGGCAGAGGCTGTGGTCCAGAAGCAGGAGCGGGGCTGGTGAGTATTGTGTTTTTGTTTTTTCTGTTCACGTGTGAAAGAAGTGCTATTAGAGGGGGGAACTGGGGGCATATCTACTGGGGGGCAAACAAACTGAAGGCATAACTAACTACTGGGGGCAAACCAAATGGGGTCATAACTACTGGGAGCAAGCCAACTGGGGGCATAACTACAGGGGTCATAACTATGGGGGCAAAACAAGAAAAGGTGAAGTAGAGTATACAACGCTGAATACTATGGATTGGATTCTTTATATACAGGGATAGCTGTACGAACTACACGCAGAATGTATATTGTCAAGGATAGATCAAATCAATAGATGCACCGTCCCTGCTGTGTCTTTCTCTAGTGAAATGACACTTACTTTAAATGTATGAATGACGTTCACCAAAAGGTATCTTTTAGGAATGTAATCAAGGTATCTTTTAGGAATGTAATCCCGTCCTGGATCCCTGGCTTGACCCACAACACCGGTAATGGCCGTAAGTAACTCACAGGTAAGACAGAGATAAAAAATACCCATCAGGGAGTTTATTAAACAAGGTCATGAAGAATATATTCACAGAGCAGTGGAAATTGTACACATTCCTAAGTGAGGCTGCGCTCTACTGCTGAGACGCCCGGGATATCTCAGTCCCCTGTACCGGCAACAGCCTCAAGCGTGCGGATAGGTGGCTCTCTTCTCCTTGAACTGTTCACAAATGCTACAGTGTCAACGCGTTTTGGAGGTCCGCCCCCTTTCTCAAGAACTGCTGTAGGAGGTCCAAATCACTATATATATATATATATATATATATATATATACCCATAGGTGTCTTCTGATAGGGTCTCTCCAATTGAAATCACGATGTGCAGGTGATGCTGGTTTGTCACATACATCTTTTCATACTTAGTGGCCATATATGGGATATACTATAAATAGCGAAATAATGCCCGCCAATACATGTATCAAGGGCTGTCATAAACACTATCAATGCTACTAAATACATTTACATCATACGTATGTGTTATTAGAAATACATCAAAGATTCACAATAAATACATTAAAGAAAATTCCATTAAAATGATACACTGAGCTATATACAGTGTACACATATAAAACACATATCCCTATAACAGAGAGTCCTTCCCATTATTTTCCAAACAGAGAACTGACATCACAATCACCATTCATACAAGTCTTCCAGATATGGGCCGAGAACATAAAGAGGAAGAAGGAAAAGGTTAGTTAATGTGTATTATTATTATTATTATTATTATAATAGGAACCACTTAGTTTCAAATTCTTTATTTAAACCATCTGGAGTCAGTGTTTTCATCTCAAATATGGGCCCAGATTTATCAAGCCTTGGAGAGTGATAATTAGCACGGTGATAAAGTATCAGCCAACCAGCTTCTAACTGCCATGTGACAGTTAGGAGCTGATTGGTTGGTGCTTCGCCATGACATAAGGTCGACATGAGATTTTTTATTTTTTTTGGGTGCCGTTTTCTTCGTAGAGTGACCGGGAACCCCAATTAGTGCACCGCGTCCCCTCTGTAGCTCGCTTCGCTCGCCATGCTTCGGGCAAGGTGCCTCGCTTCACTACCGTTACCCTCGGCACAGGTTACCGTTCCCAATTGTAGTCCACGTAGATCGTAAAGTATGGAACAGTTAAATAAATGAAAAAGATTGTGAAAAACTCATGTCGACCTAGAACATGTAGACCTAGGGACCATGTTGACCTAGAAACTCTGTCGACCTAATGCATGTCAAACAATAGCAGTCGACCTAATGACTGTCAACCTAAGTATTGTCGACCTAATGAACATATCCCGATTCATGGGGGGGGGGGGAATTACTGGGTACTTAGAACCCCCATTTCCATGTGTGCAGTGACATGACCAGAGCCGGCCCTAGGCATAGGCTAGGAGCACAAGCAGCTTCTTCTGATTAAAATGAAATGTGGCATGCCTATATTCTGTGTGGAACTGCGGCTGTATCTGCAATCGAAATGCTACATTACAGTGTATTTCTGGAAATCATTGTAATATAGCATTTCGTATGCAGATACAGCCGCTGTCGCACGCAGAATATAGGCATGCTGCATATCATTTTAATCAGCAGAAGCTGCTTGTGTGTCCTATTCACATAGTAATGAAAATAAGTTACATTTTCATCAAAGAAGGCGCCCAAACATTAGCAGAGCTGCCAGCTGACTCACGCCAGGCATCTCCTGCTGCATGGCGTATTAAGGCAAGATATATGAGGACACATCTGTATCCAAGCAGAGGTAGAGGTCACAGTGTTAGCAGCCATGTGAGTGCTGTGTGCAGGTGGGTTGGTTGTTCAGTAGTGTTTGGCATATGTGTAAGGGACATTATGTTTATAAGGACATTAATAATGTGTAAGAGGCATTACTGTGTGGTATTATGTGTATAAATGCATTACTAATGAGTGGCATTATGTGCATAAGGTGCCCTACTGTGTGGTGTAATGTACAGAGAGGGCACTACTGTGTGGTCTCGTGAATAAAGAGTAATATGGTGTGGAGTAATGTGAATAAGGAGCAATTCAGTATGTGATATAATGTGCACTAATGTGAGGAGTAATGTATATAAGGTAAAGTGGTACTACTGTGTGATGTAACTAGAGATGTGCACCGGAAATTTTTCGGGTTTTGGTTTTGGATTCGGTTCCGCGGCCGTGTTTTGGATTCGGAAGCGTTTTGGCAAAACCTCCCTGAAAATTTTTTGTCGGATTCGGGTGTGTTTTGGATTCGGGTGATTTTTTACAAAAAACCCTCAAAAACAGCTTAAATCATAGAATTTGGGGGTCATTTTGATCCCATAGTATTATTAACCTCAATAACCATAATTTACACTCATTTTCAGTCAATTCTGAACACCTCACACCTCACTATATTATTTTTAGTCCTAAAATTTGCACCAAATTCGCTGGATGGCTAAGCTACGCGACACAAGTGGCCAACACAAACACCTGGCCCATCTAGGAGTGGCACTGCAGTGTCAGACAGGATGGCACTTCAAAAAAATAGTCCCCAAACAGCACATGATGCAAAGAAAAAAAGAGGCGCACCAAGGTCGCTGTGTGACTAAGCTAAGCGACACAAGTGGCCGACACAAACACCTGGCCCATCTAGGAGTGGCACTGCAGTGTCAGACAGGATGGCACTTAAAAAAATAGTCCCCAAACAGCACATGATGCAAAGAAAAATGAAAGAAAAAAGAGGTGCAAGATGGAATTGTCCTTGGGCCCTCCCACCCACCCTTATGTTGTATAAACAGGACATGCACACTTTAAAAAACCCATCATTTCAGCGACAGGGTCTGCCACACGACTGTGACTGAAATGACTGGTTGGTTTGGGCCCCCACCAAAAAAGAAGCAATCAATCTCTCCTTGCACAAACTGGCTCTACAGAGGCAAGATGTCCACCTCATCATTATCCTCCGATTCCTCACCCCTTTCAGTGTGTACATCCCCCTCCTCACAGATTATTAATTAGTCCCCCCTGGAATCCACCATCTCAGATCGGTGAATGTCTCCACGGAGGAATTGATTATAATTCATTTTGATGAACATCATCTCCACATTTTCTTGAAGTAACCTCGTACGCCGATTGCTGACAAGGTGAGCGGCTGCACTAAACACTCTTTCGGAGTACACACTGGAGGGAGGGCAACTTAGGTAGAATAAAGCCAGTTTGTGCAAGGGCCTCCAAATTGCCTCTTTTTCCTGCCAGTATACATACGGACTGTCTGACGTGCCTACTTGGATGCGGTCACTCATATAATCCTCCACCATTCTTTCAATGGTGACAGAATCATATGCAGTGACAGTAGATGACATGTCAGTAATCGTTGGCAGGTCCTTCAGTCCGGACCAGATGTCAGCACTCGCTCCAGACTGCTCTGCATCACCGCCAGCGGGTGGACTCGGAATTCTTAGCCTTTTCCTCGCACCCCCAGTTGCGGGAGAATGTGAAGGAGGATGCATCGGAGGAATCCCAGGCAGGAGAGGACTCGTCAGACTTGCCAGTGACATGGCCTGCAGGACTATTGGCTTTCCTGTTTAAGGTGGAAATTGACACTGAGGGAGTTGGTGGTGTGGTTTGCAGGAGCTTGGTTACAAGAGGAAGGGATTTAGTGGTCAGTGGACTGCTTTCGCTGTCTTCCAAAGTTTTTGAACTTGTCACTGACTTCTGATGAATGCGGTCCAGGTGACGTATAAGGGAGGATGTTCCTAGGTGGTTAACGTCCTTACCCCTACTTATTACAGCTTGACAAAGGCAACACACGGCTTGACACCTGTTGTTCGCATTTGTGTTGAAATAATTCCACACCGAAGAGGTGATTTTTTTGTATTTTGACCAGGCATGTCAATGGCCATATTCATCCCACGGACAACAGGTGTCTCCCCGGGTGCCTGACTTAAACAAACCACCTCACCATCAGAATCCTCCTTGTCAATTTCCTCCCCAGCGCCAGCAACACCCATATCCTCATCCTGGTGTACTTCAACAGTGACATCTTCAATTTGACTATCAGGAACTGGACTGCGGGTGCTCCTTCCAGCACTTGCAGGGGGCGTGCAAATGGTGGAAGGCACAAGCTCTTCCCGTCCAGTGTTGGGAAGGTCAGGCATCGCAACCGACACAATTGGACTCTCCTTGGGGATTTGTGATTTAGAAGAACGCACAGTTCTTTGCTGTGCTTTTGCCAGCTTAAGTATTTTCATTTTTCTAGCGAGAGGATGAGTGCTTCCATCCTCATGTGAATCTGAACCACTAGCCATGAACATAGGCCAGGGCCTCAGCCGTTCCTTGCCACTCCGTGTCTTAAATGGCATATTGGCAAGTTTACGCTTCTCATCAGACACTTTCAATTTTGATTTTTGGGTCATTTTACTGAACTTTTGTTTTTTGGATTTTACATGCTCTCTACTATGACATTGGGCATCGGCCTTGGCAGACAACGTTGATGGCATTTCATCGTCTCGGCCATGACTAGTGGCAGCAGCTTCAGCACGAGGTGGAAGTGGATCTTGATCTTTCCCTATTTTAACCTCCACATTTTGGTTCTCCTTTTTTAATGTGTGGAATTATATGCCAGTATCAATAGCAATGTCCTACTACTATATATACTGCGCACAACTGAAATGCACCACAGGTATGGATGGATAGTATACTTGACGACACAGAGGTAGGTAGAGCAGTGGCCTTCCGTACCGTACTGCTATATATACTGGTGGTCACTGTCAGCAAACTGCAAAACTAAAATGCACCACAGGTATAGAATCTAGATGGATAGTATACTTGACGACACAGAGGTAGGTAGAGCAGTGGCCTTCCGTACCGTACTGCCGAAGAATTTTTTTGGCTTTGGGGAGAAAAACTTCTAGTTGCGCCACTGAGTGTGAGCACAGATATATGCAGCACACTAAGCACAGATATGGAGCGTTTTTCAGGCAGAGAACGGATAAAACTGGTGGTCACTGGTCAGCAAAACTCTGCACTGTACTCCTCCTATATAATACTACTGGTCCCCAGTCCCCACAATAAAGCAGTGTGAGCACAGATATATGCAGCACACTGAGCACAGATATGGAGCGTTTTTCAGGCAGAGAACGTATAATACTAGTGGTCACTGATCAGCAAAACTCTGCACTGTACTCCTATATAATACAGCTGCTCCCCAGTCCCCACAATTAAGCAATAAGCACAAATATTTGCAGCAACATTAATAAACGGAGAGGACGCCAGCCACGTCCTCTCTCTAACATTTCCAATGCACGAGTGAAAATGGCAGCGACGCGCGGCTCCTTATATAGAACCTGAATCTTGCGAGAATCCGACAGCGGGAAGATGACGTTCGGGCGCGCTCGGATTAACCAAGCCATACGGGAGAATCCGAGTATGCCTCAGGTCCCCTGTAAAATGGGTGAAGTTCGGGGGAGTTCTGTTTCCGAGGAACTGAACCCGCTCATCACTAGATGTAACATGAAAAAGGGACACTATCGCATGATATAATGTGAGTAAAGTTGCCCAACTGTGTGGTCTCATGTGAATAAAGAGTAATATGGTGTGGTGTAATGTGAATAAGGAGCATTTCAGTGTGATATAATGTGCACTACTGTGAGGAGTAACGTATAAAAGGTAAAGTGGTACTACTGTGGTACTACAGTGTGACGTAACGTGAATAAGGGACACTATTGCATGATATAAAGTGAGTAAAGTTGCACTACTGTGTGGTGTAATTGAATTGGGGCTACTATTCTGTAGGGGTGTAGTACTGGTGACCGGCGGTCTCCTGACCGCCGGTCACCTTACCGACGCCGGGATCCCGGCAGCATACCGACGCCGGGATCCCGGCGGGGAGGGGCGAGTGCAGCAAGCCCCTTGCGGGCTCGCTGCGCTCGCCACGCTGCAGGCTCGGTGGCGACCTGCGGTCGCCACGGGTTCTATTCCCACTCTATGGGTGTCGTGGACACCCACGAGTAGAAATAGTCCCTGTTGGTCGGCATGCCGACCATCGGGATCGTGAGCCGTTGGGCTCACGGAGGAGGTCATGTGACTGTTGGTCAGCTGACCGGCGGTCACATGAATACCACCCATTCTGTTGCCATGCCCGTTCCCAGCAAGAAAACGCCCCTTTTTTGGGCTGTGTACAGCTAATGTGTGCACTGTTACTATTTAAAATATTGGTGGTAGGAGAACCAAAATGAGGACTGCTATGGGTGCAGGGTGATGGTGCTGGGAAAGGGCTGCAGGTTCAGAGGCGTAACAAGCGGCGGTGCAAGGGAGCACCAGCCAAAATCTTGCCTAGGGCATCATATTGGTTAGGGCCGGCTCTGGACATGACCATAGAGTACAGTGCACTGACTGACACCATGATATAGAATTTAATGTCTATTTAACTTTTCTTTACAATTATTCCCTGTAACTTGTATTGCTGCTTTGTTTCCTGTGGGGGTGCGATTAGCCACACATTACCCTACTTATAGTGCTGTAATCACTGCTTTCTCCCACAGCTAAATAGCAACCTGCTGTATAATAACCTGCAGTAGTTACTATTAGAGATGAGCGGGTTCGGTTTCTCTGAATCCGAACCCGCCCGAACTTCATGTTTTTTTACATGGGTCCGAGCGACTCGGATCTTCCCGCCTTGCTCGGTTAACCCGAGCGCGCCCGAACGTCATCATCACGCTGTCGGATTCTCGCGAGGCTCGGATTCTATCGCGAGACTCGGATTCTATATAAGGAGCCGCGCGTCGCGGCCATTTTCACACGTGCATTGAGATTGATAGGGAGAGGACGTGGCTGGCGTCCTCTCCGTTTAGAAATTAAAATAGATAGGAGAGTGAGAGTGAGACACTTCATTTACTTACTGGAGCTTAGGAGGAGTTATACTTAGTGACCTGACCACCAGTGCAGTTTTATAATTTATTATTATTTAATAATCCGTTCTGTTCTTGTTCTCTGCCTGAAAAAAACGATACACAGTGACTCAGTCACACTCACATACCATATCTGTGCTCAGCCCAGTGTGCTGCATCATCTATGTATAATATCTGACTGTGCTCACACAGCTTAATTGTGGGGGAGACTGGGGAGCAGTTATAGGTTATAGCAGGAGCCAGGAGTACATATTAAACAGTGCACACTTTTGCTGCCAGAGTGCCACTGCCAGTGTGACTGACCACTGACCACTGTGACCAGTGACCTGACCACACTGACCACCAGTATAGTATATTGTGATTGTCTGCCTGAAAAAGTACACTCGTCGTGTGACTTGTGTGGTGTTTTTTTATTCTATAAAAATTAAAAAACTCATTCTGCTGACAGACAGTGTCCAGCAGGTCCGTCATTATATAATATATACCTGTCCGGCTGCAGTAGTGATATATATATATTTTTTATATCATTATTTATCATCCAGTCTATACTAGCAGCAGACACAGTACGGTAGTTCACGGCTGTAGCTACCTCTGTGTCGGCACTCGGCAGTCCATCCATAATTGTATACCACCTACCCGTGGTTTTTTTTTCTTTCTTCTTTATACATAGTATACTACATCTCATTATCATCCAGTCTATATTAGCAGCAGACACAGTACAGTACGGTAGTCCACGGCTGTAGATAACTCTGTGTCGGCACTCGGCAGTCCATCCATAATTGTATACCACCTACCCGTGGTTTTTTTTTTCTTTCTTCTTTATACATAGTATACTACATCTCATTATCATCCAGTCTATATTAGCAGCAGACACAGTACAGTACGGTAGTCCACGGCTGTAGATAACTCTGTGTCGGCACTCGGCAGTCCATCCATAATTGTATACCACCTACCCGTGGATTTTTTTTTTCTTTCTTCTTTATACATACTACATCTCATTATCAACCAGTCTATATTAGCAGCAGACACAGTACAGTACGGTAGTCCACGGCTGTAGCTACCTCTGTGTCGGCACTCGGCAGTCCATCCATAATTGTATACCACCTACCCGTGGTTTTTTTTTTCTTTCTTCTTTATACATACTACATCTCATTATCAACCAGTCTATATTAGCAGCAGACACAGTACGGTAGTTCACGGCTGTAGCTACCTCTGTGTCGGCACTCGGCAGTCCATCCATAATTGTATACCACCTACCCGTGGTTTTTTTTTTCTTTCTTCTTTATACATACTACATCTCATTATCATCCAGTCTATATTAGCAGCAGACACAGTACAGTACGGTAGTTCATGGCTGTAGCTACCTCTGTGTCGGCACTCGGCAGTCCATCCATAATTGTATACCACCTACCCGTGGTTTTTTTTTTCTTTCTTCTTTATACATACTACATCTCATTATCATCCAGTCTATATTAGCAGCAGACACAGTACAGTACGGTAGTCCACGGCTGTAGCTACCTCTGTGTCGGCACTCGGCAGTCCATCCATAATTGTATACCACCTACCCGTGGTTTTTTTTTTCTTTCTTCTTTATACATAGTATACTACATCTCATTATCATCCAGTCTATATTAGCAGCAGACACAGTACAGTACGGTAGTCCACGGCTGTAGCTACCTCTGTGTCGGCACTCGGCAGTCCATCCATAATTGTATACCACCTACCCGTGGTTTTTTTTTCTTTCTTCTTTATACATACTACATCTCATTATCAACCAGTCTATATTAGCAGCAGACACAGTACAGTACGGTAGTCCACGGCTGTAGCTACCTCTGTGTCGGCACTCGGCAGTCCATCCATAATTGTATACCACCTACCCGTGGTTTTTTTTTTCTTTCTTCTTTATACATACTACATCTCATTATCATCCAGTCTATATTAGCAGCAGACACAGTACAGTACGGTAGTCCACGGCTGTAGCTACCTCTGTGTCGGCACTCGGCAGTCCATCCATAATTGTATACCACCTACCCGTGGTTTTTTTTTTTCTTTCTTCTTTACATAGTACATCTCATTATCATCCAGTCTATATTAGCAGCAAACACAGTACAGTACGGTAGTCCACGGCTGTAGCTACCTCTGTGTCGGCACTCGGCAGTCCATCCATAATTGTATACCACCTACCCGTGGTTTTTTTTTTCTTTCTTCTTTATACATACTACATCTCATTATCAACCAGTCTATATTAGCAGCAGACAGTACGGTAGTCCACGGCTGTAGCTACCTCTGTGTCGGCACTCGGCAGTCCATCCATAATTGTATACTAGTATCCATCCATCTCCATTGTTTACCTGAGGTGCCTTTTAGTTGTGCCTATTAAAATATGGAGAACAAAAATGTTGAGGTTCCAAAATTAGGGAAAGATCAAGATCCACTTCCACCTCGTGCTGAAGCTGCTGCCACTAGTCATGGCCGAGACGATGAAATGCCAGCAACGTCGTCTGCCAAGGCCGATGCCCAATGTCATAGTACAGAGCATGTCAAATCCAAAACACCAAATATCAGTAAAAAAAGGACTCCAAAACCTAAAATAAAATTGTCGGAGGAGAAGCGTAAACTTGCCAATATGCCATTTACCACACGGAGTGGCAAGGAACGGCTGAGGCCCTGGCCTATGTTCATGGCTAGTGGTTCAGCTTCACATGAGGATGGAAGCACTCAGCCTCTCGCTAGAAAACTGAAAAGACTCAAGCTGGCAAAAGCACCGCAAAGAACTGTGCGTTCTTCGAAATCCCAAATCCACAAGGAGAGTCCAATTGTGTCGGTTGCGATGCCTGACCTTCCCAACACTGGACGTGAAGAGCATGCGCCTTCCACCATTTGCACGCCCCCTGCAAGTGCTGGAAGGAGCACCCGCAGTCCAGTTCCTGATAGTCAGATTGAAGATGTCAGTGTTGAAGTACACCAGGATGAGGAGGATATGGGTGTTGCTGGCGCTGGGGAGGAAATTGACCAGGAGGATTCTGATAGTGAGGTGGTTTGTTTAAGTCAGGCACCCGGGGAGACACCTGTTGTCCGTGGGAGGAATATGGCCACTGACATGCCTGGTGAAAATACCAAAAAAATCAGCTCTTCGGTGTGGAAGTATTTCAACAGAAATGCGTACAACAGGTGTCAAGCCGTGTGTTGCCTTTGTCAAGCTGTAATAAGTAGGGGTAAGGACGTTAACCACCTCGGAACATCCTCCCTTATACGTCACCTGCAGCGCATTCATAATAAGTCAGTGACAAGTTCAAAAACTTTGGGCGACAGCGGAAGCAGTCCACTGACCAGTAAATCCCTTCCTCTTGTAACCAAGCTCACGCAAACCACCCCACCAACTCCCTCAGTGTCAATTTCCTCCTTCCCCAGGAATGCCAATAGTCCTGCAGGCCATGTCACTGGCAATTCTGACGAGTCCTCTCCTGCCTGGGATTCCTCCGATGCATCCTTGCGTGTAACGCCTACTGCTGCTGGCGCTGCTGTTGTTGCTGCTGGGAGTCGATGGTCATCCCAGAGGGGAAGTCGTAAGCCCACTTGTACTACTTCCAGTAAGCAATTGACTGTTCAACAGTCCTTTGCGAGGAAGATGAAATATCACAGCAGTCATCCTGCTGCAAAGCGGATAACTGAGGCCTTGACAACTATGTTGGTGTTAGACGTGCGTCCGGTATCCGCCGTTAGTTCACAGGGAACTAGACAATTTATTGAGGCAGTGTGCCCCCGTTACCAAATACCATCTAGGTTCCACTTCTCTAGGCAGGCGATACCGAGAATGTACACGGACGTCAGAAAAAGACTCACCAGTGTCCTAAAAAATGCAGTTGTACCCAATGTCCACTTAACCACGGACATGTGGACAAGTGGAGCAGGGCAGGGTCAGGACTATATGACTGTGACAGCCCACTGGGTAGATGTATGGACTCCCGCCGCAAGAACAGCAGCGGCGGCACCAGTAGCAGCATCTCGCAAACGCCAACTCTTTCCTAGGCAGGCTACGCTTTGTATCACCGCTTTCCAGAATACGCACACAGCTGAAAACCTCTTACGGCAACTGAGGAAGATCATCGCGGAATGGCTTACCCCAATTGGACTCTCCTGTGGATTTGTGGCATCGGACAACGCCAGCAATATTGTGTGTGCATTAAATATGGGCAAATTCCAGCACGTCCCATGTTTTGCACATACCTTGAATTTGGTGGTGCAGAATTTTTTAAAAAACGACAGGGGCGTGCAAGAGATGCTGTCGGTGGCCAGAAGAATTGCGGGACACTTTCGGCGTACAGGCACCACGTACAGAAGACTGGAGCACCACCAAAAACTACTGAACCTGCCCTGCCATCATCTGAAGCAAGAAGTGGTAACGAGGTGGAATTCAACCCTCTATATGCTTCAGAGGTTGGAGGAGCAGCAAAAGGCCATTCAAGCCTATACAATTGAGCACGATATAGGAGGTGGAATGCACCTGTCTCAAGCGCAGTGGAGAATGATTTCAACGTTGTGCAAGGTTCTGATGCCCTTTGAACTTGCCACACGTGAAGTCAGTTCAGACACTGCCAGCCTGAGTCAGGTCATTCCCCTCATCAGGCTTTTGCAGAAGAAGCTGGAGACATTGAAGGAGGAGCTAACATGGAGCGATTCCGCTAGGCATGTGGGACTTGTGGATGGAGCCCTTAATTCGCTTAACAAGGATTCACGGGTGGTCAATCTGTTGAAATCAGAGCACTACATTTTGGCCACCGTGCTCGATCCTAGATTTAAAGCCTACCTTGGATCTCTCTTTCCGGCAGACACAAGTCTGCTGGGGTTGAAACTAAGACCTGCTGGTGAGAAAATTGTCAAGTCAAGCGGAACGCGACCTGTCAACATCTCCTCCTTCACATTCTCCCGCAACTGGGGGTGCGAGGAAAAGGCTCAGAATTCCGAGCCCACCCGCTGGCGGTGATGCAGGGTAGTCTGGAGCGACTGCTGATGCTGACATCTGGTCCGGACTGAAGGACCTGACAACGATTACGGACATGTCGTCTACTGTCACTGCATATGATTCTCTCAACATTGAAAGAATGGTGGAGGATTATATGAGTGACCGCATCCAAGTAGGCACGTCACACAGTCCGTACTTATACTGGCAGGAAAAAGAGGCAATTTGGAGGCCCTTGCACAAACTGGCTTTATTCTACCTAAGTTGCCCTCCCACAAGTGTGTACTCCGAAAGAGTGTTTAGTGCCGCCGCTCACCTTGTCAGCAATCGGCGTACGAGGTTACATCCAGAAAATGTGGAGAAGATGATGTTCATTAAAATGAATTATAATCAATTCCTCCGCGGAGACATTGACCAGCAGCAATTGCCTCCACAAAGTACACAGGGAGCTGAGATGGTGGATTCCAGTGGGGACGAATTGATAATCTGTGAGGAGGGGGATGTACACGGTGATATATCGGAGGATGATGATGAGGTGGACATCTTGCCTCTGTAGAGCCAGTTTGTGCAAGGAGAGATTAATTGCTTCTTTTTTGGTGGGGGTCCAAACCAACCCGTCATATCAGTCACAGTCGTGTGGCAGACCCTGTCACTGAAATGATGGGTTGGTTAAAGTGTGCATGTCCTGTTTATACAACATAAGGGTGGGTGGGAGGGCCCAAGGACAATTCCATCTTGCACCTCTTTTTTCTTTTATTTTTCTTTGCGTCATGTGCTGTTTGGGGAGGGTTTTTTGGAAGGGCCATCCTGCGTGACACTGCAGTGCCACTCCTAGATGGGCCCGGTGTTTGTGTCGGCCACTAGGGTCGCTTATCTTACTCACACAGCTACCTCATTGCGCCTCTTTTTTTCTTTGCGTCATGTGCTGTTTGGGGAGGGTTTTTTGGAAGGGCCATCCTGCGTGACACTGCAGTGCCACTCCTAGATGGGCCCGGTGTTTGTGTCGGCCACTAGGGTCGCTTATCTTACTCACACAGCTACCTCATTGCGCCTCTTTTTTTCTATGCGTCATGTGCTGTTTGGGGAGGGTTTTTTGGAAGGGACATCCTGCGTGACACTGCAGTGCCACTCCTAGATGGGCCCGGTGTTTGTGTCGGCCACTAGGGTCGCTTATCTTACTCACACAGCTACCTCATTGCGCCTCTTTTTTTCTTTGCGTCATGTGCTGTTTGGGGAGGGTTTTTTGGAAGGGACATCCTGCGTGACACTGCAGTGCCACTCCTAGATGGGCCAGGTGTTTGTGTCGGCCACTAGGGTCGCTTATCTTACTCACACAGCTACCTCATTGCGCCTCTTTTTTTCTTTGCGTCATGTGCTGTTTGTGGAGGGTTTTTTGGAAGGGACATCCTGCGTGACACTGCAGTGCCACTCCTAGATGGGCCCGGTGTTTGTGTCGGCCACTAGGGTCGCTTATCTTACTCACACAGCTACCTCATTGCGCCTCTTTTTTTCTTTGCGTCATGTGCTGTTTGGGGAGGGTTTTTTGGAAGGGACATCCTGCGTGACACTGCAGTGCCGCTCCTAGATGGGCCAGGTGTTTGTGTCGGCCACTAGGGTCGCTTAGCTTAGTCATCCAGCGACCTCGGTGCAAATTTTAGGACTAAAAATAATATTGTGAGGTGTGAGGTATTCAGAATAGACTGAAAATGAGTGGAAATGATGGTTTTTGAGGTTAATAATACTTTGGGATCAAAATGACCCCCAAATTCTATGATTTAAGCTGTTTTTTAGGTATTTTGGAAAAAAACACCCGAATCCAAAACACACCCGAATCCGACAAAAAAAATTCGGTTAGGTTTTGCCAAAACGCGGTCGAACCCAAAACACGGCCGCGGAACCGAACCCAAAACCAAAACACAAAACCCGAAAAATTTCCGGCGCTCATCTCTAGTTACTATACACCTATATATTGCCCAATTCCTAGACTGATCTGGAGACATTATTCCTCTCCCGGCTGACTATTGGTAGAAGGTGCACTTTCACTCTTTTATATTTATTTTTCCATTTATCCTATTACTGGAGAGGAGATAAGCTGGCGATTGAACTTTACCAAACAACTAAATGTATAGACATTATTTTTATTACTACTGAGATTATTATTATTATTATTATTATTATTGATGTGCGGCGGGGTCTTTTTATGTTTTCTGTTTTGGTTTTGGATCTGTATCCCTGCTCGTGTTTTGGATATGGATTGGTTTTGCCAAAACCACTCTCTCGGGTTTTGGTTTTGGATCTGGATGATTTTTGGAAAAAAAACAAAAACAGCTAAAATCACAGAATTTGGGGGTAATTTTGATCCTACAGTATGATTACCCTCAATAACATTCATTTCCACTCATTTCCAGTCTATTCTGAACACCTCATACCTCCCAATATTGTTTTTAGGCCAAAAGGTTGAACCGAGGTCGCTGGATGACTAAGCTAAGCGGCACAAGTGTGCGACACAAACACCTTCATGAATAAATGGGACCATATTCTCATTGAGTGTTCAAAGAAACTGATTCAGTTGCTCATAGAAAACAACACTAGCCAACTTGAGACACTTGAGTCAGAGATTGATACACTTAGAACCATATAAACAAGAGACAGAATTTAAGAATCTTTCAGACCTCACTGCAACAAGGATTTTAAAAGGGGAGAACAGATTGATAGAAATGAAAAAGAACATTCTTAGAGACAAATTCGGACTCAATAGACCACATCAAAAGATTTCAGGAGTTACGAAACCACACTATAAGAATAGAAGGGAACAGACACCGTTCCGACAGATAAGACCAATCAAGAGTACAAACACCCCGCTGTACAAGAAATTATACTTAACATACCAGCAGCAAATGACAAAAATACACCGTACTGATACAAAGAAACAAGACAAGCAAACACATTCTTCAATAGACACCACAACAGACGGAACAGAAACAGAACCATCTTTTTCAATTTATGAGATCGAAGAAAACTCACAGTATGAGAATCTAGCAAGATCATCATTGGAGAAAGACTGGGCTAACGGTAATAAGAATAACATTTACATCACTGAAAGAAACCACACAAATATACAACAACAGAAAAGAGAAGAGACACCTGCACCCAGTGCAGGCAAGGAAGGCACCACAGTAAACACAAATACAGTAAGATTGTACCACAAAAAGGTTCCTCTACAACATGTGCTACACAAATCTCTTTTTTAGGAGTCAGCCAGCTAGGGCTACATGACACTCAGGCCAACAGTACTCCCATGAAGGCAGGGAAAAGGAAATTAGAGGAACGAGTAGAGGCTATGGCGGGGGGGGGGGGGGAACAAAAACCACAAACTAATGACAACAGAGGAACTAGGGAAAGGGATCTTTAACCTAAGTAACACGCAACTTTCAGAGGAACATCTCAAGGTACTTGACAAAGGACTCAAATTTGCCCCTACAAATAACTTAGACAAATTTCACACGTATTTTGACCTACACAAGTTTGCACGGAAATTTGCTCTAAAAAAGTACTTTGCATTCACCACCCCAGCCCCCTTAAGAAATGAAGAGGGATCGGGCAGATTTAGACATACACATCTGAAACTTCCATCCCACTTTTACCCGAGTCATATGAAAGGCCCACAAATTGATGTTTTTGTGAGGATGGTAGAGAAAGATATTGAGAACATGACATTCAAGAAATAACACAACAACCTTACCAACCAGGAAAGTGCTGCGTTAAGGGAATTAAAGGACAATAATTTGATTATAGTGAAACCAGCAGATAAAGGGGGAGGGACCGTTATCTTAAACAAAACAGATTATTTAAAAGAAGCACACTGCATTTTAGATGTTTCACAGACTTACAAAAAAT
Organism: Pseudophryne corroboree; assembly: GCF_028390025.1. Lineage (NCBI taxonomy): Eukaryota > Metazoa > Chordata > Amphibia > Anura > Myobatrachidae > Pseudophryne > Pseudophryne corroboree. The sequence continues at coordinate 832,982,688 of NC_086448.1, forward strand.
TATGACAAGACCCAACAATTACCTTTCAGAAACAATTAGAGGTACATTTACAGAAAGGTCTAGACACAGGGGTTCTCAACAAACAAGAACATCAATTCATGCAGATACAATACCCAATCATTCCAGTCTTCTATTATGTACCGAAGAGTCACAAAAATTCCACCAATCCACCAGGGAGACCGATTATTTCAGGGATAGGTTCACTGACATCCAACTTAGAGTACCTTGACACTTTCTTGCAACCCTATGTACAGAAACAACGGTCATACTTGAGAGACACTACACACATTTTGAACTGCCTACAGGAAGTAGAGTGGGATGAGAACTCATGGTTAGTGACCACAGATATCACATCACTATACTCAGTGATAGACCATGATCAAGGCATCATGAGTATTGACTACCATCTGGAACACGACAAAGATCTCTTACCAACACAATGTAAATTTAACATTGATAGCATCACTTTCATATTAAAACATAACAACGTATGGTTTGAGGGCACCTATTACCTACAAACAACTGGGACAGCAATGTGCACGAGAATCGCCCCAAACTACGCCAATCGCTTCATGAGTTGGTGGGAGGACCACTATATTTGGCAGGGGGCGGAGCTTCGGGTGAATCTTGTGCTTTGGACTAGGTATATTGATGACATTTTCTTTATCTGGCTGGGAGAGGAAGGGACACTTCAAGATTTCCTCAAGCATATGAACACAAATACCAATAATTTTAAATTCACAACCAATTACAGTAAGATTAATGTTGAATTTTTGGACCTCAACAGTTTCAATGACAATGGGGATATACACATATCCGGAAGACTGTAGACGTCAACAGCTTTATTTTGTCCTCCAGTGGACACCATCCTAACTGGCCCAAAACGATTCTCAAGGGACAATTCACCAGGCTAAGGATGAATTGTTCCAAAACATCAGATTACAGAACACAAGGGAGAGAACTTGCGAAACAGTTTAGAGAGAAAGACTACGGGACTGAACTAGTAGAAGAGGCATTCAAACAAGTTGAGGAAATAGACAGGACTCAGTTGCTCAGATACAGGGAAAAGGACGAGGCAGCTGATCCAAAAGATATATTATTCATAACAGACTATTCACAACAGGCAAAAACACTCCAACATATTCTTAGGAAACATTGGCCCCTACTGATGTAGGACGAATCACTAGGAGAACACCTGCAGACCAGACCCAAAGTAGAATTCAGAAAGGCACCAAATTAGAAACAGAGATTAGTACACAGCCATATCCCCCCAAAACGAGCAATACAAAGAACCATTGACAGCATAGAACCAGCAAAAGGCTTTTACCACTGCGGTACTTGCACAGGGTGTAGAAATATAGGAATCGTTAGCACCAAACCAAAGGTGGGGTTCAGATCAAATAACACAGGAAAATCATACAATATTAAAGATAGACTAACATGCAAAGTACAGGGGTAATTTACATTGCAAAACGCGCATGCATGAAACAATATGTGGGTAGGACGACAAGACCACTGAAAGTAAGAATCAGCGAGCACATTCGCAGCATAAAACAAGGCTACGAAGATCATTTCCTATCCAAACACTTCAAAGACCATCATAACAACGACCCCCATTCACGGGGATACAAGACGTACACTCTAACTGGAGGGGGGGGGGGGTGACTACACAGAAAGGATCAACACCATCGAACTACGATGGATGTATGAGCTTAAGACACTTTCCCCTCATGGACTGAATATGGACAATGAGGTGAAATCTATCATATGTAAAAAAAGATGTTAGTCGGATTAATTATTTCATTTACATCTGCACAGTAATAGTGAGGGTATACACAGATATTGGAAGAGCACTACCAAATATCAAGGTCACTTCAGATAAGTGTGTATTATTATTTATTCACAACGTAACATTTCCCCTATCAGATACGTGTATATTTACATTATTATTTTTTCACGACATAACATTTCCCCTACTGGCATCAAGGATGACTATGATATCATGTATGTACATAACGACTGTGCCCAGAGTATATCATCAGGGTGACTATGATATCATGCATGTACATAACGACTGTGCCCAGAGTATGACATCAGGGTGACTATGATATCATGCATGTACATAATGACTGTGCCCAGAGTATATCATCAGGGTGACTATGATATCATGTATGTACATAACGACTGTGCCCAGAGTATATCATCAGGGTGACTATGATATCATGTATGTACATAACGACTGTGCCCAGAGTATATCATCAGGGTGACTATGATATCATGTATGTACTGTACATAACGACTGTGCCCAGAGTATATCATCAGGGTGATTATGATATCATGTATGTACATAACGACTGTGCCCAGAGTATATCATCAGGGTGACTATGATATCATGTATGTACTGTACATAACGACTGTGCCCAGAGTATATCATCAGGGTGACTATGATATCATGTATGTACATAACGACTGTGCCCAGAGTATATCATCAGGGTGACTATGATATCATGTATGTACATAATGAATGTGCCCAGAGTATATCATCAGGGTGACTATGATATCATGTATGTACATAACGACTGTGCCCAGAGTATATCATCAGGGTGACTATGATATCATGTATGTACATAATGACTGTGCCTAGAGTATATCATCAGGGTGACTATGATATCATGTATGTACATAACGACTGTGCCCAGAGTATATCATCAGGGTGACTATGATATCAGGCATGTACATAACGACTGTGCCCAGAGTATATCATCAGGGTGACTATGATATCATGTATGTACATAATGAATGTGCCCAGAGTATATCATCAGGGTGACTATGATATCATGTATGTACATAACGACTGTGCCCAGAGTATATCATCAGGGTGACTATGATATCATGTATGTACATAATGAATGTGCCCAGAGTATATCATCAGGGTGACTATGATATCATGCATGTACATAACGACTGTGCCCAGAGTATATCATCAGGGTGACTATGATATCATGTATGTACATAACGACTGTGCCCAGAGTATATCATCAGGGTGACTATGATATCATGCATGTACATAACGACTGTGCCCAGAGTATATCATCAGGGTGACTATGATATCATGTATGTACATAACGACTGTGCCCAGAGTATATCATCAGGGTGACTATGATATCATGTATGTACATAACGACTGTGCCCAGAGTATATCATCAGGGTGACTATGATATCATGTATGTACATAATGAATGTGCCCAGAGTATATCATCAGGGTGACTATGATATCATGTATGTACATAACGACTGTGCCCAGAGTATATCATCAGGGTGACTATGATATCAGGCATGTACATAACGACTGTGCCCAGAGTATATCATCAGGGTGACTATGATATCATGTATGTACATAATGAATGTGCCCAGAGTATATCATCAGGGTGACTATGATATCATGTATGTACATAACGACTGTGCCCAGAGTATATCATCAGGGTGACTATGATATCATGTATGTACATAATGAATGTGCCCAGAGTATATCATCAGGGTGACTATGATATCATGCATGTACATACCGACTGTGCCCAGAGTATATCATCAGGGTGACTATGATATCATGTATGTACATAATGAATGTGCCCAGAGTATATCATCAGGGTGACTATGATATCATGCATGTACATAACGACTGTGCCCAGAGTATATCATCAGGGTGACTATGATATCATGTATGTACATAACGACTGTGCCCAGAGTATATCATCAGGGTGACTATGATATCATGTATGTACATAATGACTGTGCCCAGAGTATATCATCAGGGTGACTATGATATCATGTATGTAGTGTTAGGCTCGCTACATGGCGCAGGATCCGCATAAACAAGAGAGGTTCCACTATTCTTGGCAGGCACTGTTACTATATGTAACCTTAGCCTGTCATAGTCTAGGATCAACATGTTTTACCAATGTTTATCTTACCAATTAGGACAGTATATGAATACTTGTCCAGTTATACTTTATTATATTTTGTATCAACTTTCTGTTGCAGTATATTATCAATGTAAGCGCTGTAGCACAACAAACATCTTCCAGTTTAAGACCACAAGTCAGAATCAGCAATCAAGTAACAGATAGTGTTCTACCAATAGATTGAATTAACCTTCTTGATTGACAGAGCAATGAACCATTTAGGAATCTATCACATGGACCAATGAGAGAGAGAGGTTGGGATCCACAGGAGGAGGGAAATTAAGACACAACTCTTTATAAGGAAACTCAAAGAGAGGAGTTATTCCTACAATCACTCCCAGAGGAAGGCCCCAAGCGGGCTGAAATGCGTTGGGTGAACACAGAATCTCAAACTCCAATGCAAAGGACGGAGAGTTTACACAACCGTTTTAACCTAGCAGAGACATTGCAGCGTTATCGAGAACACGTGACTGAGGAATCCAGAAGCAAGCACCAGTAGAAAGACATCACAGAGAAAAGGAAGCCGGTGAAGGGAGGACACGAGCGAAGGTACATGGTGAGTAGAGCTAATCTCCGTATGCTGCGGGGGTGTGCAGTGAGCGGTTCTAAGAGCCACTGCTGTTCTACATCCCCCACCTAGGCAGGTCCCACACTCGCGGACGACTGGTGTCCAGGGGAGCATCTGTACACGGACGCACCACTGGGGATTGGGGCTGGGAGAGGGGTGACCAGTCCGGAGTGCACTGCTCACAGGTACTTACCCTGACATTGTCCCCCAGACACCGTGAAGATACCTACCTGCAAGGTACATCTAAGTGCACTTAGCAACGCAGACAAGCGGGACGCCGCTGTCTGATGAACACTCGGATCTATATCCATTGATTCCCACGTGTATTCTCGCTAATAAGACTCTATCAGTTCATATGACCTAGATCCTGGACACTGGTTTTAGCACTAACCGAGAGCTGATTATTACTTATTACAGGACAGTATCTCTTCAATGCAACAAGACATCTTTCACTATTTTAGACCGCAATATCCTTTTAGATTTAATGCAAGAATAATTATGCAATAAGACATTTTGTGTTTTACTTTTATCAAAGTAAAGTTTTGAAGCTTATCAGGTTGTTGTGTGTTACATCTACTACACATACTTACATCACTATTCTGCTTTTTACAGCTGTATATTACTAACTTCATAGGCTTCATACCCCATATTCAGATCAGACAAAGTACACTTCACATACTCACCATCCATAACATTCAGGAATTTAATTAGGGCTGAGCGCAGCACCATAAGTAAAATACATTGTCTGTAGGCTAGTCACTTAGGTGCAGCAGCTTGCCCGCACATACTAGTACTCAGTGTGCAGGTATACAAACGTAGTGGCACAAACACCTGGACCATCTAGGAGTGGCACTGCAGTGTCAGACAGGATGGCACTTTAAAAACCAGGCCAAAAAGAGCACATGATGCAAAGAAGAAAAAAGCTGCAAGATGGAATTGTCCTTTATAAACAGGACATGCAACAAACCAATCATTCCAGCGACAGGGTCTGCTACACGACTGTGACTGAAATGACTGGTTGGTTTGGGCCCCCACCAAAAAAGAAGCAATAAATCTCTCCTTGCAAAACTGGCTCTACAGAGGCAAGATGTCATCCTCATCCTCCAATTCCTCTCCCCTTTCAGTGTGTACATCCTCCTCCTCAGAGTATTAATTTGTCCCCACTGGAATCCACCATCACAGGTCCCAGTGTACTTTCTGGAGGCAATTGCTGGTAAAGGTCTTCCTGGAGGAATTTATAATTAATTTTGATGAACATCTTCTCCACATTTTGTGGAAGTAACCTCCTACAACGATCACTGACGAGGTTACCGGCTGCACTAAACACTCTTTCGGAGTACACACTAGAAGGGGGGGAGGGGCAACTTAGATAAAATAAAGCCAGTTTGTGCAAGAGCCTCCAAATTGCCTCTTTATCCTGCCAGTATACATATGGACTGTCTGACATGCCTACATGGATGCTGTCACCCATATAATCCTCCACCATTCTTTCAATGGTGACAGCATCATATGCAGTGACAGTAGACATGCAGTAATCGTGGGCAGGTCCTTCAGTCCGAACCAGATGTCAACACCTACTCCTGACTGCCCTAACAGTGGGTAGACTAGGACATGTCATCCTTTTCCTCACAGCCCCAGTTTCGGGAGAAAATGAAGGAAGAGCTGTTGACGGGTCACATTCCACTTGAGTTGACAATTTTCTCACCAGCAGGTCTTTGAACCTCTGCAGACTTGTGTCTGCCGGAAAGAGAGATACAACGTAGGCTTTAAACCTAAGATCGAGCACGGTGGCCAAAATGTAGTGCTCTGATTTCAACAGGCCTTTTACTGCTCCTCCATCCTCTGAAGCATATAGAGTGTTGAATTCCACCTCGTTAACAGTTCTTGCTTCAGGTGATGGCAGGGCAGGTTCAGGAATGTTTGCTGGTGCTCCAGTCTTCGGTGTCACAACTGAGGGCCTGAGCTGACGGGAGGCAGCCTCAGTTGTAGGGGCTGAGATGTACTGGAACCTGGGAGGTTGTATCAGACCCCTGGACATGTAAGTAACATGAATAATAACTGCCCGAAGGCGTGACCACGACAACTTAGATAAAAGTCAATGATGTTTATTATGACAACTCAGCATCACAGCAGCAATAAAAGAAAATGTAAAAGTCAGCAAAGAATAAATACAGTTCCTGAGTACTACAGCATGGCAGGAGCCACAGGGCACTGGTAGTGTGAGATAGTTCTTATGATCTTCTAGATGGAAAGTCCTTACCAGGCCCGGCTGTAGCAATGGAGATAACCCAGGATTGTACCAGCTGGTGTTCCAGGAAGAGCTGGGTTGCTGAAGGTAAAACAGCTGCTGTGGATACTGGCTGGAACCAGACTGTTGTTAGCACGGAGTGGATACTGGCTGGAACCAGTTAAATAATAAATGAACTTTGGGAGCGATGAAATGTGAACTGAAATGTAGAACTTGAGAGCGGAGAAATAATAATTCCGGTGGAGAGTGGTAAAGTGTAGAAAGGACACCGGCCCTTTAAGGGAAGCTGTATTCTGCTGGAAGCTGAGGCTGGAAGCAGGTAGTGTTGTAGCTGGAAACAGATGAATCCACAATGGATTGGAGAGTCAGGCTACACCGCAGGTGGAATGCTGGTGCGGGTCTCTATGGTGGAAGTCTTGAGACAGGAGCTGGAACCTGGAAGACAATCATAGAAGAGAGACAAACAGGAACTAGGTTTGACAACCAAAGCACTGACGTCTTCCTTGCTCAGGCACAGCTTACTTATACCTGCAGCAAGGAAGGGGTTGGCTAGGCAATTATGCAAATCAACAATACAAACAGCAGATTGGTGGAAATGATCAGATGACAGAATCCAAGATGGCTGCGCCCATGCAGACACTTGGAGGGAAGTTTGGTTTGTAATCCATGTGGTCTGGGAAACAGTAATGGCGGCGCCGGCCACCGGAGACAGGAGACGCCAGGCTGATAGATGCACATTTAACCACGCGGGCACAGCGGAGGCCGCGGCTGATGAAAACACCACTCTGACACTCTGCATGTGGAAACTCAGGAACAGCGGAATCTGGTCCTGGAACGCTGAGCCCGCCTTAGGAGGCATCTGAAGGGTAAGTAATGGCGTCCAGATACCCGGATCGTGACAGCACCCCCCCCTTTAGGAGTGGCCCCAGGACACTTCTTAGGCTTTAAAGGAAACTTTGCGTGGAAATTTCGGACCAAGGCAGGAGCATGGACGTCAGAGGCATTGGTCCAAGAGCGTTCTTCAGGACCATAGCCCTTCCAGTCAATGAGATACTGAAGTTGACCGTAACGGTGACGTGAGTCCAGGATCTTGGCCACTTCATACTCAACGCCTCGTTGAGTTTGGACTTTCGGAGTTGGTGGAAGTGAGGAATGAAACCGATTCAAGATTAGCGGTTTCAACAGGGAAACATGGAATGTCCTGGGTATTTTTAAGAAGGGAGGTAACTGGAGTCTGTAAGCAACAGGATTGATGACTTGATCAATTTTAAAAGGACCGATGTAGCGAGGTGCAAACTTCATACTGGGAACTCTTAACCTCAAATTCTTCGTGGATAACCATACCCGATCACCCACCTTGAGAGCAGGAACTGCTCGACGCTTCTTATCCGCAAACTTCTTGTACCTGAACGATGCCTTGAGCAGAGCTGATCGTACGCTCTTCCAGATATTGGCAAACTGATGCAAGGTGATATCCACTGCGGGAACAGAAGTTGCTGGAAGCGGTTGGAACTCAGGGACTTTAGGGTGGAATCCAAAGTTGGTGAAGAATGGTGTTGAAGAAGATGAAGAATGATACTGGTTGTTATGACAGAACTCGGCCCAGGGAAGTAATTGAACCCAGTCATCTTGAGAGGAGGACACATAGATGCGGAGGAAGGCCTCCAAGTCCTGATTCACCCTCTCAGTTTGACCATTGGTCTGAGGATGGTAAGCCGTGGAAAACTTTAACTTGACTTGGAGGACTTGACATAAACTTCGCCAGAATTTGGCTGTGAATTGAACTCCTCGATCTGAGATAATTTCTTCTGGAAGACCGTGGAGTCGGAAGATCTCTTGTATGAATACTTGAGCCAACTTGGAAGCTGACGGAAGACCGGTGAGAGGAATGAAGTGTGCCATCTTGGTGAACCGGTCAACTACCACCCAGATGGTATTGAACTTGTTGCACATGGGCAAATCTGTAATAAAATCCATCGACAAATGGGTCCATGGTCGACGGGGAACAGATAGTGGAACCAGTTGCCCCGCAGGCGACTGGCGGGATACTTTATGTTGAGCACACTTTGGGCAAGATGCAATAAACTCCAAAACGTCCTTTTTCAGAGTTGGCCACCAATAGGACCTAGAGATAAACTCCAGGGTTTTTTGGATACCTGTATGTCCGGCAAAACGGGAAGCATGGGCCCAATGCATGAGCTTCTTCCTTAGTGTCGGCTTCACAAAACTTTTCCCTGATGGGGGCGTAGAGTCCATCCCTACCGTGGAGAATGCCAACGGATTTATAATAGGATGCTTGTCTGAAGACTCTGACTCATTTTCTTGCTCCCATGAGCGGGAAAGGGCATCGGCCTTGCGATTCTGAGAGCCCGGACAGAACTGGAGTTTAAAGTCGAACCTGGAAAAGAAAAGTGCCCATCTGGCCTGACGAGGGTTAAGACATTGTGCGCCTTTTAGATATAGAAGGTTCTTGTGGTCTGTAAGGATGGTGATTGAATGAGAAGCTCCCTCCAACAGATATCTCCACTCCTCTAGAGCGAGCTTGATGGCTAGCAACTCCTGGTCGCCAATGGCATAGTTGCGCTCCGCTGGGGAGAACTTCCGTGAGAAGAAACTGCAAGGATGTAAATGACCATCTTTAGCCCTCTGAGATAACACCGCTCCTACTCCAACGGAGGAGGCATCCACCTCTAAGATGAAAGGAGAGTCGACGTCAGGCTGTTTCAGGACAGGTGCAGAGATGAACCTCTGTTTTAAAAGATGAAAAGCTTGCATGGCTTCTTCAGACCACTTGGACGGGTTAGCACCCTTCTTGGTGAAAGCAGTAATAGGCGCCACAATGGTGGAAAAGTCTCGTATAAACTTTCGGTAATAATTGGCGAACCCTAAGAACCTCTGGACCCCTTTGAGGGTTAAGGGTACTGGCCAATTCTGGATTGCTTGTAGTTTCTCAGGATCCATCTCTAGTCCGGAACCGGACACAATGTACCCTAGAAACGGAATGGACTTGACTTCAAAGACGCATTTCTCTAATTTGCAGTAGAGATGATTGACACGGAGACGGGACAGAACCTCCTTTACCCAGAAACGATGTTCCTCTAAATTGTTGGCAAAAATGAGGATATCATCTAGATAGACCACGACATGACGGTATAGAATGTCTCTGAAGATCTCATTGACGAAATGCTGGAAGACAGCTGGAGCATTGCTCAATCCGAAGGGCATGACGAGGTACTCATAATGTCCGTCACGGGTGTTAAATGCGGTCTTCCACTCGTCACCCTCACGGATCCGGATGAGATTGTATGCACCTCTCAGGTCCAGCTTTGTAAAGATGGTAGCTCCGCTAACTCTGTCAAAGAGCTCAGTAATCAGGGGTAAAGGATAGCGGTTCTTGATGGTAATGTCGTTCAAACCTCTGTAGTCGATGCACGGCCGCAGACCACCATCTTTCTTCTTTACAAAAAAGAAGCCTGCGCCGGCTGGAGAAGAAGAAGGTCGAATGAACCCCTTTGCTAGGTTCTCTTTTATGTATTCCTCCATAGAATGCGTCTCGGGGAGAGACAACGGATAAGTTCGGCCTCGAGGTGGAACCTTCCCTGGAACGAGATCAATCGGGCAGTCCCATTCTCTATGAGGGGGAAGGATATCAGCAGAAGCTTTACTGAACATATCCGTGAAATCTTGATATGGAGGAGGTGGAACATCAGACGACCTGGGGGAGGAGGAACAGACAGGCAACACTTTAAACAAACATGTCTTAGTACAGGAGGAACCCCATGCCAGGATTTGCGTAGTCGTCCAATCAATTGTAGGATTGTGAAGACGGAGCCATGGAAGGCCCAGGACCACAGGATGTGTGGCTCTTGGAATCACTAAAAGTGAAATAAGTTCGGAATGAAGAACTCCCACTCTCAGACGAACTGGTAGAGTCCTTAGAGAAATAACTGTATCAAAAATTTTACTGCCATCCACAGCAGTTAAGGAAAAGGACGAAGGAAGTCTCTCGGTGGGTAGGGACCACCGTTTAACATAGGCTTCGGTAATAAAGTTCCCAGCTGCTCCGGAATCCAGGAGGGCAATGACGTTCTGATAACGTTGAGCAACTTGAAGCGAGACTGGGAGGTTACAATCTTGAGGAGATGGAGAGGAGATCATTACTCCTAGCCGGCCCTCTCCTTGGCGAGCTAGGATTTGGAGTTTCCCGGACGTTTGGGACAGGCATTAATGGTGTGAGACGGAGCTGCACAGTACAAACAGAGAAACTCGGAGAGACGTCTTCGGCGCTCAGCAGGAGTTAAACGGGAACGGCCAATTTGCATGGGTTCATCTTTAGTTGGTGACAGTTGGCGAGGAGGAGGAGCAGAAGATTTTGGAGCAGATGATCTTCCACGCTCAGTTGCTCTCTCTCTGAAACGTAAGTCAACTTTCGTACAAAGTGAGATTAACTCATCTAACTTGGAGGGTAAGTCTCTGGTAGCTAACTCATCTTTAATACGCTCGGATAAACCATGCCAGAATGCAGCATACAGGGCCTCGTCGTTCCATGCCAGTTCGGATGCCAGGATCTGGAACTGTATAAGATATTGTCCTACAGTACGTGATCCCTGGCGTAAACGGAGAATCTCAGACGAAGCTGAAGTTACCCGGCCTGGCTCGTCGAAGATGCGCCTGAATGTTGACACGAATGCAGTGTAAGAAGATAGCAGGGTGTCGGACCTCTCCCATAACGGTGATGCCCAATCGAGGGCTGAGCCACTGAGAAGAGAAATAATGTAGGCAATTTTTGTACGGTCACTGGAGAAATTGCCAGGTTGTAGCTCAAACTGAATCTCACACTGGTTGAGAAATCCCCTGCAGAATCTTGGAGATCCGTCAAATTTTGCTGGCGTTGGAAGATGAAGACGTGGAGCAGGAATGGGTAAGGTGGGTGGGGTTATAGCTGGAGTCACTGTGGTTGACGCACCAGACGCGCCTGATCCACGGAGAGTGGTCTGAATCCCATCCAGCCGAGTAGAGAGATCCTGGAGACAGCGGATGATGTGGCCCTGTGCAGCCTCCTGATGTTCTAGTCGGGCTGCCAGTTCTTGCATCGGCCTGGCCGCTTGATCCTGGTCTCCGGCTGGATTCATTAGGTCAGTGCTTACTGTCACAACTGAGGGCCTGAGCTGACGGGAGGCAGCCTCAGTTGTAGGGGCTGAGATGTACCGGAACCTGGGAGGTTGTATCAGACCCCTGGACATGTAAGTAACATGAATAATAACTGCCCGAAGGCGTGACCACGACAACTTAGATAAAAGTCAATGATGTTTATTATGACAACTCCGCATCACAGCAGCAATAAAAGAAAATGTAAAAGTCAGCAAAGAATAAATACAGTTCCTGAGTACTACAGCATGGCAGGAGCCACAGGGCACTGGTAGTGTGAGATAGTTCTTATGATCTTCTAGATGGAAAGTCCTTACCAGGCCCGGCTGTAGCAATGGAGATAACCCAGGATTGTACCAGCTGGTGTTCCAGGAAGAGCTGGGTTGCTGAAGGTAAAACAGCTGCTGTGGATACTGGCTGGAACCAGACTGTTGTTAGCACGGAGTGGATACTGGCTGGAACCAGTTAAATAATAAATGAACTTTGGGAGCGATGAAATGTGAACTGAAATGTAGAACTTGAGAGCGGAGAAATAATAATTCCGGTGGAGAGTGGTAAAGTGTAGAAAGGACACCGGCCCTTTAAGGGAAGCTGTATTCTGCTGGAAGCTGAGGCTGGAAGCAGGTAGTGTTGTAGCTGGAAACAGATGAATCCACAATGGATTGGAGAGTCAGGCTACACCGCAGGTGGAATGCTGGTGCGGGTCTCTATGGTGGAAGTCTTGAGACAGGAGCTGGAACCTGGAAGACAATCATAGAAGAGAGACAAACAGGAACTAGGTTTGACAACCAAAGCACTGATGTCTTCCTTGCTCAGGCACAGCTTACTTATACCTGCAGCAAGGAAGGGGTTGGCTAGGCAATTATGCAAATCAACAATACAAACAGCAGATTGGTGGAAATGATCAGATGACAGAATCCAAGATGGCTGCGCCCATGCAGACACTTGGAGGGAAGTTTGGTTTGTAATCCATGTGGTCTGGGAAACAGTAATGGCGGCGCCGGCCACCGGAGACAGGAGACGCCAGGCTGATAGATGCACATTTAACCACGCGGGCACAGCGGAGGCCGCGGCTGATGAAAACACCACTCTGACACTCTGCATGTGGAAACTCAGGAACAGCGGAATCTGGTCCTGGAACGCTGAGCCCGCCTTAGGAGGCATCTGAAGGGTAAGTAATGGCGTCCAGATACCCGGATCGTGACATTCGGCACGCAGTGGCTGAATGTCGAAAGTGGCCTGCATTTTTTTGGGCCACCGACAGCATCTCTTGCATGCCCCTGTCATTTTTCTAAAAATTCTGCACCACCAAGTTAATTGTATGTGCAAACCATGGGACGTGCTGGAATTTGCCCATATGTAATGCACGCACAATATTGGTGGCGTTGTCCGATGTCACAAATCCCCAGGAGAGTCTAAATGGGGTAAGCCATTGTGTGATGATGTCCCTCAGTTTCCATAAGAGGTTGTCAGTGGTGTGCCTCTTACAGAAACTGGTGATACACAGCGTAGCCTGCCTAGGAATGAGTTGGCATTTGTGAGATGCTGCTACTGGTGCCACTGCTGTTGTTGCTGCGGGAGGCAATACATCTACCCAGTGGGCTGTCACAGTCATGTAGTCCTTAGTTTGCCCTGCTCCACTTGTCCACATGTCCGTGGTTAAGTGGACACTGGGTACAACTGCATTTTATCAGGACACTGAGGACACTTTTCTTAATGTCCCTGTACCATCCGGGAATCGCTTTCCTAGTGAAGTGGAATTTAGATGGGATTTGGTACCGGGGACACACTACCTCCATCAATTGTCTAAATCCCACTGTACTAATGGCAGATACCGGATGCACGTCTAACACCAACATAGCTGTCAAGGCCTCAGTTATCTGCTTTGCAACAGGCTGAGTGCTGTCATATTTCATCTTCCTCACAAGCGACTGTTGGACAGTCAATTCCTTAGTTGAAATAGTACAAGAGGTCTTCTGACTTCCCCTCTGAGATGACGATTGACTCCCAGCAGCAGCAGCAGTAGATATACCACTCAAGGATCCTCTGGAGGAATCCCGGTAAGGAGAGGACTCATCAGTCATGCCAGTGACATGGCCTGCAGGACTACTGACGTTCCTGACTGAGGAGGAAATTGACGTTGAGGGAGTTGGTGATGCGGCTTGCAGGAGCTTGGGTACAAGTGGAAGAAGAGATTTAAGTGTCAGTGGACTGCTTACGCTCTTACCCAAAGTTTCTGAACTTGACAATGACTTCTGATGAATGTGCTGCAGGTGACGTATAAGGGAGGATGTTCCTAGGCAGTTAACGTCCTTGCTCCTACTTATTACGGATTGACAAAGGCAACACACGGCTTCACACCTGTTGTCCGGATTTGTGGAGAAATAATTCCACACCGAAGAGGTGGCTTTTTTGGTATTTTGCCCAGGCATGACAATGGGCTTTCTCATCCCACAGACAACAGGTGTCTCCACTGGTGCCTTATTCAAACAAACCACATCACCATTAGAATCTGCCTCGTCAACTTCCTCCTCAGCGCCAGCAACACCCATGTCCTCATCCTAGTGTATTTCAACAGTGACATCTTCAATTTGAATATGAGAAACTGGACTGTGGGTGCTCCTTCCAGCACTTGCAGAGGGCGTGCAAATGGTGGAAGGAGCCACCTCTTCCTGTCCAGTGTTGGGAAGGTCAGGCATCGCAACCGCCGACACACTTGGAATCTCCCTGGGGATTTGTGATACCATCTTAGAATGCACAGTTCTTTCTTATGCTTTTTCCAGCTTAACCCTTCTCATTTTTCTAGCGGGAGGATGAGGGCTTCCATCGTAATGTGAAGCTGAGCTACTAGTCATGAACACGGGCCAGGGCCTTAGCCGTATCTTGCCACTCCGTGTCGTAAATGGTATATTAGCAAGTTTTCGTTTCTCCTCAGACGATTTAAATTTATTTTTGGGGGTAATTTTACTGAACTTTGGCTTTTTGGATTTTACATGCCCTCTACTATTACATTGGGCATCGGCCTTGGCAGACGACGCTGATGGCATTTCATTGTCTATGTCATGACTAGTGGCAGCAGCTTCAGCACTAGGAGGAAGTGGTTCTTGATCTTTCCCTGTTTTATCCTCCAAATTTTTGTTTGCCATTATTTTTATGGAGTTATATAACACAATATGTGGCACAGGAGAGCGTTCTCCTATACCTCACAGGGAGTACCCTGTAAAAATGATTTGGATTAATATGGAAGCACCACTGGACTGGACTTATACGGCATTACCACTGGACTTTTACGGCAGTACCGTTGGATTTACAAGGCAGTACCCATGGACATATACGGCAGTACCCCTGGATTTATACAGCAGCACCACTGGACTTATGGCAGCACAGGACACTACCACTGGACTGGACTTATGGCAGTACAGGACACCACCACTGGACTGATGCAGCACAAGGAAAGCACCACTGGACTGGACTTATACAGCAGCACTGGACTTACGGCAGCAGAGGACACAGCCACTGTGACTGGACTGATGCAGCACCAGACAGCACCACTGGAATGATACAAAAGAGCAAGTCAGCACCCCACGCGCCATGCCACTTTCCCGCACAGACACTGAAGAGACACGTCCTCTCACTACACTCTACAGGACTGGAGTGAAAATGGTGGCGACGCGCGGCTCATTATATGGGATCCAAACCCCAAGAGAATCCAACAGCGGGATGATGACGTTTTGCATATGTAATTTGGCTCTTTTTTTTTTATTCAAACAAACATCACTATCATTTGCAAGTATTGGGACATAATTCAAGCTCATCAGTGACACATTTCCTGGCCTGCTGTAATGCAATGTTGTGCCACACTGCTAAGCAAACTGCAATGTAGGTGTACAGTATGTTGGTGACAATTTCTGGTTCACACACGCCCTTGCACACAATGATTGAATCTGACACTTTCTATTCAAAGTGTAGTTATAAACCAATGAAGACCAGGGCAGCTTGTAAGTACTTTCCAGAAACAGACGTCCTGGAGGATTTTGGGATACTTTTCTTTGTGCACACCACAACTAGAGATGTGCACTTGAAATTTTTCGGGTTTTGTGTTTTGGTTTTGGGTTCGGTTCCGCGGCCGTGTTTTGGGTTCGACCGCGTTTTGGCAAAACCTCACCGAATTTTTTTTGTCGGATTCGGGTGTGTTTTGGATTCGGGTGTTTTTTTCAAAAAGCACTAAAAAACAGCTTAAATCATAGAATTTGGGGGTCATTTTGACCCCAAAGTATTATTAACCTCAAAAACCATAATTTCCACTCATTTTCAGTCTATTCTGAATACCTCACACCTCACAATATTATTTTTAGTCCTAAAATTTGCACCGAGGTCGCTGGATGACTAAGCTAAGCGACCCTAGTGGCCGACACAAATACCTGGCCCATCTAGGAGTGGCACTGCAGTGTCACGCAGGATGGCCCTTCCAAAAAACACTCCCCAAACAGCACATGACGCAAAGAAAAAAAGAGGCGCAATGAGGTAGCTGTGTGAGTAAGATAAGCGACCCTAGTGGCCGACACAAACACCTGGCCCATCTAGGAGTGGCACTGCAGTGTCACGCAGGATGGCCCTTCCAAAAAACATTCCCCAAACAGCACATGACGCAAAGAAAAAAAGAGGCGCAATGAGGTAGCTGTGTGAGTAAGATAAGCGACCCTAGTGGCCGAAACAAACACCTGGCCCATCTAGGAGTTGCACTGCAGTGTCACGCAGGATGGCCCTTCCAAAAAACACTCCCCAAACAGCACATGACGCAAAGAAAAAAAGAGGCGCAATGAGGTAGCTGTGTGAGTAAGATAAGCGACCCTAGTGGCCGACACAAACACCTGGCCCATCTAGGAGTGGCACTGCAGTGTCACGCAGGATGGCCCTTCCAAAAAACACTCCCCAAACAGCACATGACGCAAAGAAAAAAAGAGGCGCAATGAGGTAGCTGTGTGAGTAAGATAAGCGACCCTAGTGGCCGACACAAACACCTGGCCCATCTAGGAGTGGCACTGCAGTGTCACGCAGGATGGCCCTTCCAAAAAACACTCCCCAAACAGCACATGACGCAAAGAAAAAAAGAGGCGCAATGAGGTAGCTGTGTGAGTAAGCTAAGCGACCCTAGTGGCCGACACAAACACCTGGCCCATCTAGGAGTGGCACTGCAGTGTCACGCAGGATGGCCCTTCCAAAAAACACTCCCCAAACAGCACATGACGCAAAGAAGAAAAAAAGAGGCGCAATGAGGTAGCTGTGTGAGTAAGCTAAGCGACCCTAGTGGCCGACACAAACACCTGGCCCATCTAGGAGTGGCACTGCAGTGTCACGCAGGATGGCCCTTCCAAAAAACACTCCCCAAACAGCACATGACGCAAATAAAATTTAAAGAAAAAAGAGGTGCAAGATGGAATTGTCCTTGGGCCCTCCCACCCACCCTTATGTTGTATAAACAGGACATGCACACTTTAACCAACCCATCATTTCAGTGACAGGGTCTGCCACACGACTGTGACTGAAATGACGGGTTGGTTTGGACCCCCACCGAAAAAGAAGCAATTAATCTCTCCTTGCACAAACTGGCTCTACAGAGGCAAGATGTCCACCTCATCATCATCCTCCGATATATCACCGTGTACATCCCGCTCCTCACAGATTATCAATTCGTCCCCACTGGAATCCACCATCTCAGCTCCCTGTGTACTTTGTGGAGGCAATTGCTGCTGGTCAATGTCTCCACGGAGGAATTGATTATAATTCATTTTAATGAACATCATCTTCTTCACATTTTCTGGAAGTAACCTCGTACGCCGATTGCTGACAAGGTGAGCGGCGGCACTAAACACTCTTTCGGAGTACACACTTGTGGGAGGGCAACTTAGGTAGAATAAAGCCAGTTTGTGCAAGGGCCTCCAAATTGCCTCTTTTTCCTGCCAGTATAAGTACGGACTGTCTGACGTGCCTACTTGGATGCGGTCACTCATATAATCCTCCACCATTCTTTCAATGGTGAGAGAATCATATGCAGTGACAGTAGACGACATGTCCGTAATCGTTGTCAGGTCCTTCAGTCCGGACCAGATGTCAGCATCAGCAGTCGCTCCAGACTGCCCTGCATCACCGCCAGCGGGTGGGCTCGGAATTCTGAGCCTTTTCCTCGCACCCCCAGTTGCGGGAGAATGTGAAGGAGGAGATGTTGACAGGTCGCGTTCCGCTTGACTTGACAATTTTGTCACCAGCAGGTCTTTGAACCCCAGCAGACTTGTGTCTGCCGGAAAGAGAGATCCAAGGTAGGTTTTAAATCTAGGATCGAGCACGGTGGCCAAAATGTAGTGCTCTGATTTCAACAGATTGACCACCCGTGAATCCTTGTTAAGCGAATTAAGGGCTCCATCCACAAGTCCCACATGCCTAGCGGAATCGCTCCCTTTTAGCTCCTCCTTCAATGCCTCCAGCTTCTTCTGCAAAAGCCTGATGAGGGGAATGACCTGACTCAGGCTGGTAGTGTCTGAACTGACTTCACGTGTGGCAAGTTCAAAAGGTTGCAGAACCTTGCACAACGTTGAAATCATTCTCCACTGCGCTTGAGACAGGTACATTCCACCTCCTATATCGTGCTCAATTGTATAGGCTTGAATGGCCTTTTGCTGCTCCTCCAACCTCTGAAGCATATATAGGGTTGAATTCCACCTCGTTACCACTTCTTGCTTCAGATGATGGCAGGGCAGGTTCAGGCGTTTTTGGTGGTGCTCCAGTCTTCTGTACGTGGTGCCTGTACGCCGAAAGTGTCCCGCAATTCTTCTGGCCACCGACAGCATATCTTGCACGCCACTGTCGTTTTTAAAAAAATTCTGCACCACCAAATTCAAGGTATGTGCAAAACATGGGACGTGCTGGAATTTGCCCATATTTAATGCACACACAATATTGCTGGCGTTGTCCGATGCCACAAATCCACAGGAGAGTCCAATTGGGGTAAGCCATTCCGCGATGATCTTCCTCAGTTGCCGTAAGAGGTTTTTAGCTGTGTGCGTATTCTGGAAACCGGTGATACAAAGCGTAGCCTGCCTAGGAAAGAGTTGGCGTTTGCGAGATGCTGCTACTGGTGCCGCCGCTGCTGTTCTTGCGGCAGGAGTCCATACATCTACCCAGTGGGCTGTCACAGTCATATAGTCCTGACCCTGCCCTGCTCCACTTGTCCACATGTCCGTGGTTAAGTGGACATTGGGTACAACTGCATTTTTTAGGACACTGATGAGTCTTTTTCTGACGTCCGTGTACATTCTCGGTATCGCCTGCCTAGAGAAGTGGAACCTAGATGGTATTTGGTAACGGGGGCACACTACCTCAAGAAATTGTCTAGTTCCCTGTGAACTAACGATGGATACCGGACGCACTTCTAACACCAACATAGTTGTCAAGGCCTCAGTTATCCGCTTTGCAACAGGATGACTGCTGTGATATTTCATCTTCCTCGCAAAGGACTGTTGGACAGTCAATTGCTTGGTGGAAGTAGTAAAAGTGGGCTTACGACTTCCCCTCTGGGATGACCATCGACTCCCAGCATCAACAACAGCAGCGCCAGCAGCAGTAGGCGTTACACGCAAGGATGCATCGGAGGAATCCCAGGCAGGAGAGGACTCGTCAGAATTGCCAGTGACATGGCCTGCAGGACTATTGGCATTCCTGGGGAAGGAGGAAATTGACACTGAGGGAGTTGGTGGGGTGGTTTGCGTGAGCTTGGTTACAAGAGGAAGGGATTTACTGGTCAGTGGACTGCTTCCGCTGTCGCCCAAAGTTTTTGAACTTGTCACTGACTTATTATGAATGCGCTGCAGGTGACGTATAAGGGAGGATGTTCCGAGGTGGTTAACGTCCTTACCCCTACTTATTACAGCTTGACAAAGGCAACACACGGCTTGACAAATGTTGTCCGCATTTCTGTTGAAATACTTCCACACCGAAGAGCTGATTTTTTTTGTATTTTCACCAGGCATGTCAACGGCCATATTCCTCCCACGGACAACAGGTGTCTCCCCGGGTGCCTGACTTAAACAAACCACCTCACCATCAGAATCCTCCTTGTCAATTTCCTCCCCAGCGCCAGCAACACCCATATCCTCCTCATCCTGGTGTACTTCAACACTGACATCTTCAATCTGACTATCAGGAACTGGACTGCGGGTGCTCCTTCCAGCACTTGCAGGGGGCGTGCAAATGGTGGAAGGCGCATGCTCTTCACGTCCAGTGTTGGGAAGGTCAGGCATCGCAACCGACACAATTGGACTCTCCTTGTGGATTTGGGATTTCGAAGAACGCACAGTTCTTTGCGGTGCTTTTGCCAGCTTGAGTCTTTTCATTTTTCTAGCGAGAGGCTGAGTGCTTCCATCCTCATGTGAAGCTGAACCACTAGCCATGAACATAGGCCAGGGCCTCAGCCGTTCCTTGCCACTCCGTGTGGTAAATGGCATATTGGCAAGTTTACGCTTCTCCTCCGACAATTTTATTTTAGATTTTGGAGTCCTTTTTTTACTGATATTTGGTGTTTTGGATTTTACATGCTCTGTACTATGACATTGGGCATCGGCCTTGGCAGACGACGTTGCTGGCATTTCATCGTCTCGGCCATGACTAGTGGCAGCAGCTTCAGCACGAGGTGGAAGTGGATCTTGATCTTTCCCTAATTTTGGAACCTCAACATTTTTGTTCTCCATATTTTAATAGGCACAACTAAAAGGCACCTCAGGTAAACAATGGAAATGGATGGATACTAGTATACTTATGGATGGACGAGCGACTGCCGACACAGAGGTAGCTACAGCCGTGGACTACCGTACTGTTTCTGCTGCTAATATAGACTGGATGATAATGAGATGAAATTAATATATATATATATATATAATATCACTAGTACTGCAGCCGGACAGGTATATATATTTATTATGTAATGACTGATGATGGACCTGCTGGACACTGTCAGCTCAGCAGCACCGCAGACTGCTACAGTAAGCTACTATAGTAGTATGTATCAAGAAGAAAGAAAAAAAAAACCACGGGTAGGTGGTATACAATTATGGATATACGAGCGACTGCCGACACAGAGGTAGCTACAGCCGTGGACTACCGTACTGTGTCTGCTGCTAATATAGACTGGATGATAATGAGATGAAATTAATATATATATATATATATATATAATATCACTAGTACTGCAGCCGGACAGGTATATATATTTATTATGTAATGACTGATGACGGACCTTCTGGACACTGTCAGCTCAGCAGCACCGCAGACTGCTACAGTAAGCTACTATAGTAGTATGTATCAAGAAGAAAGAAAAAAAAAAACCACGGGTAGGTGGTATACAATTATGGATGGACGAGCGACTGCCGACACAGAGGTAGCTACAGCCGTGGACTACCGTACTGTGTCTGCTGCTAATATAGACTGGATGATAATGAGATGAAATTAATATATATATATATATATATATATATAATATCACTAGTACTGCAGCCGGACAGGTATATATATTTATTATGTAATGACTGATGACGGACCTGCTGGACACTGTCAGCTCAGCAGCACCGCAGACTGCTAAAGTAAGCTACTATAGTAGTATGTATCAAGAAGAAAGGGAAAAAAAAAACCACGGGTAGGTGGTATACAATTATGGATGGACGAGCGACTGCCGACACAGAGGTAGCTACAGCCGTGGACTACCGTACTGTGTCTGCTGCTAATATAGACTGGATGATAATGAAATGAAATTAATATATATATATATATATATATATAATATCACTAGTACTGCAGCCGGACAGGTATATATATTTATTATGTAATGACTGATGACGGACCTGCTGGACACTGTCAGCTCAGCAGCACCGCAGACTGCTACAGTAAGCTACTATAGTAGTATGTATCAAGAAGAAAGAAAAAAAAAAAAAAACCACGGGTAGGTGGTATACATATACAATTATATATATATTATATACAATTATATATATATATATATATATATTAAACTGGTGGTGATTAATTAAACTGGTGGTCAGGTCACTGGTCACACTATCAGCAACTTGCAAGTAGTACTCCTAAGCAGACAATCACAATATATATTATACTGGTGGTCAGTGTGGTCACAATGGCAGTGTGGCACTGACTCTGGCAGCAAAAGTGTGCACTGTACGTTATATGTACTCCTGAGTCCTGCTCTCAGACTCTAACTGCTCCCCACTGTCAGTGTCTCCCCCACAAGTCAGATATACATTATACAGTCACACTATCTATCTATCACTTCAGCAAGTAGTAGTACTCCTCCTAATGCTCCCCAAAATTACTACTGTGTCTCTCTCTACTCTAGTCTCACTCTCTTCTCTATAAACGGAGAGGACGCCAGCCACGTCCTCTCCCAATGAATCTCAATGCACGTGTGAAAATGGCGGCGACGCGCGGCTCCTTATATAGAATCCGAGTCTCGCGATAGAATCCGAGCCTCGCGAGAATCCGACAGCGGGATGATGACGTTCGGGCGCGCTCGGGTTAACCGAGCAAGGCGGGAAGATCCGAGTCGCTCGGACCCGTGTAAAAAAAACTGAAGTTCGGGCGGGTTCGGATTCCGAGGAACCGAACCCGCTCATCTCTACCTCTTTTATTAGCTCCTGCTCTTCCCTCTTACTGTATGATTACCATCACCTGTGCTGTACCCTAATACTGACCAAGTGCTCATACCTATGTCATACCTCCCAACATGACCTCTCCAGGAGGACACAATGCTCTGCTCCTGCTCTTCTCTCTTACTGTATGATTACCATCACCTGTGCTGTACCCTAATACTGACCCAGTGCTCATACCTATGTCATACCTCCTAACATGACCTCTCCAGGAGGGCACAATGCTCTGCTCCTGCTCTTCTCTCTTACTGTATGATTACCATCACCTGTGCTGTACCCTAATACTGACCCAGTGCTCATACCTATGTCATACCTCCCAACATGACCTCTCCAGGAGGGACACAATGCTCTGCTCCTGCTCTTCTCTCTTACTGTATGATTACCATCACCTGTGCTGTACCCTAATACTGACCCAGTGCTCATACCTATGTCATACCTCCCAACATGACCCTCTCCAGGAGGACACAATGCTCTGCTCCTGCTCTTCCCTCTTACTGTATGATTACCATCACCTGTGCTGTACCCTAATACTGACCCAGTGCTCATACCTATGTCATACCTCCCAACATGACCCTCTCCAGGAGGACACAATGCTCTGCTCCTGCTCTTTCCTCTTACTGTATGATCACCATCACCTGTGCTGTACCCTAATACTGACCCAGTGCTCATACCTATGTCATACCTCCCAACATGACCTCTCCAGGAGGACAGAATGCTCTGCTCCTGCACTTCCCTCTTACTGTATGATTACCATCACCTGTGCTGTACCCTAATACTGACCCAGTGCTCATACCTATGTCATACCTCCCAACATGACCCTCCACAGATGGGACACAATGCTCTGCTCCTGCTCTTCCCTCTTACTGTATGATTGCCGGCACCTGTGGTGAAACACCTGTCTCATCCATTACCTGATCAGCACAGGTGCCTGCAATCATACAGTAAGAGGGAAGTCCAGGAGCAGAGCATTGTGTCCCTCATAGAGAGGGTCATGTAGGGAGGTATGAAATAGGTATGAGCGGGGCGTGGCCTGGCTGGCAATGGGAGAGGAGGCACTTCCTATGAGCTCCTGCTAACTGGCCTATATAAACTTTAAATAATTCCTTTTTTGGTGCCCTGGTGTCCCCTGCACTTACCCCACTGCCTCTGCTCACATCGGCCCGGCCAGGGGAAGAGTGCTGCGGAGTCGGAGGGCGGCCTTGGCTGCCCTTGCGGATTGTGGCCTTCCCCCTCCTGTGAAGCCGGGGCCTCGATTTCGGCACGTCGCGGGGCTGGGCTCCGGAGCTGTCCGCGGGAACCGGGACTCTCATCTCCCCCCTTCCGGACCACTGGTAACTGCCTATGGTGGCCTCATCCCCTCTTCGGGTCCTTCCGGTGGAGCTGTGCAGCTGTTGAAACGGGCCTGCGGCCCCCCTGCTACCTCCGGCCGCCGCGGCCTACCACGTGCCCTGCAGCCGGGACCTCGAGTTTGGGGACGACCCGGCCGTGAGCTCCGGGATCGGAGCGCGGCCGCGACGGGCTGCCCGGGACTCCGGATCTTCCCCCTATGTGTGGCTGGACGCCCCATAGCACTTACAGGGAGCCTCTGTGTCACAGGCAGCCCCACAGGGGGTAAAAGAGGAGAGAGAAGCAGCTCTGTAGGTGCTGCGGCGGCCATCTTGGATCCCTGGGGCTCTAGCTGGAGAAGGCTGTGCACACCTGTATGCAGCCCTAGAAGTCTCTACAGCACATCAAAAAAGGCTGCATTGCCTTCAGTACCCAGCCATCCTGGAATACTGTGAGTACCTGCTGCTGCCACAGCACCCATCTCTTATTTGCACCCCTGCTCCATAGAAGCCCACGACAGGAGCCCAGAGTCGCCATTTTACTTTCTGGCACTTAGCCAGGGTAAAGATAGGCCGCACTATACCACACACTCCTCACCCCTGCAGGAGTACAGATTCTGTTTACACTACCGCCCACATTGGCGAAGGCTATGGAAGTGCTTTAATACCAACCATGTGTGCCCGGGCCACTGAATAGGGGATTGGGCTGCGATCTCCCGTCGGCGGAGTTGGCGCCTAGAAGAGTCACGGCCTCAGCGTTATGAAATTCGGATCCACACATCCCAGACTTATTCTTAGGATGATTCTCAAGACGATTTAACGCAAAATAATAAAATACTACATGTGCCATAGCTAAATGGTTGGACTCCATATATAACACTCTACCCGCTCATTAAACGGACTCTGGCCTGTGTCCCCCCATCAATAATTTTTCTTTCCTATTTCTTTTTTACCCCCACCCCTACCCTCCCTTTTTTTTGATATATGCCACTATGTCCAAAAACAAAAAAGCAACGCAAGCTCCGACTAACTTCTTTGGCTCAAGGTCTAAGGGCCCACAGAACCCCACCATGGCCGCAAGCTCCCCCCCCTCTCCGTGTTCGTCGGAAGCGGGTATCGATCCTCAGATTCAGGCGGTCATGTCGAGCCTACTGGAGGGAGTGCAGTCCGCGTTCAAGCAGGAACTCTCGAACGCTATAGCCGAATTTAAATCGGACCTTACAGATCTCGGTAACCGGGCGGACGCATTGGAAACAAAGACGGACGATCTCTGCCGCTCCCAACACCGCATTGACAGTGAACTCGCTAGATTGCACGAGGAAATGGAGACCCTCAAAGAGCGACAAGAGGACCAAGAAAATCGCTCGCGTAGAAATAATCTGCGCATACGCGGTGTTCCAGAATCGGTCCACGGCCCATCGCTACCAACATTCTTGAGAGAATTCTTCACACATTTGGTACCGGACCTTACGGTTGAAGAATGCCTCTGCGATAGGGCACATAGAGCACTCCGGGCAAAACCATCTCCCGCCCAACCGCCCAGGGATGTTATTGTCCGTTTCCATTATTTCCGCTCGAAGGAGAAAATTTTGTCCTCCGTTCGAGATTCATCGGAGATCCTGTTTAAAGGCACGCAGCTGCAGATCTTTCAGGACCTGGCACCCTCCACTATCCAAAAACGGCGAGACCTCCAGCCGGTCACCCGGGTCCTGCGACATCACCAGATCAGATACAGATGGGGATTTCCCTTCCACTTACACGTTTCGGTCAATAACTCTGTTCACTCGGTCAAGACCTTGACCCAAGGACAGGAATTGCTGGCAAAGCTAGATCTCCTCCCAACATCAGCTGTAGTTGACATGGCGGCCTCATCATCTAAACCGCCACACCCTCAGTCCCCTCTTCCCGACTGGACACGGGTGACCCGACAGCGCAATGTGGACAAAGATCCTCCCTGACCTGGGGAAACCTCCCGATGTGGATAGTGCACGAACTGTTGGTGTGGCGCCTCCACGACTCGAAACGAGTGAGAGCAGTGGAAGATTCGACCTCAGTTCAAAAACCAGTATCGTAACTATACTCGGTTAATGCTGTTACAATCAAGTTATAATTGTTTGCACCCCTGTGGTATTCCCCCTCCTCCCCCTCCCTCCCTCTCCTTCAACCCCCCCCTTTTTTTCTTTTTCTTTTTTCTTTTCCTTCTCTCTTGCCAAATCCCCCCCCCCTCCTCCCCTCCCCTCCCCCTCCCCATTCTTGTTTTTATGTTTGCATTTTTGTTGTCTGGACACAGTTCTCAATGTCCTATATTATATTATGTTTGCTAGAGATGAAAAATGGTCATAGCCATTCTCAGCCCTTGTGGCCCGGGTGACTCACACCCTCTCACATGGTAGCTCAATTACCCCCCTATAATCCCTTACTGTTGTTTACAATGTTACTTATTCAATGCTTTTTCCTAGCGGCCCCTGAATGGGACCCACAACCTCAGGGATGTTTCCCCGTTTGGGGTATTTCTTCTTCTTCTCTATGTTCTTCCTTTTCTCTCTTTTCTTGTGGCCTCTGCTTGACCTTCCCGCTCCTTCTCTTGCTTGGCCCAGAGGGGTGGCCTTCGCCTGGCACAAATTGTAGCTTGCTGGACTATACTTGGCAACATGCCATATTCCCTCACGTAAATAACCATGTCCCTTAAAATATTCTCGGTCAATGTAAATGGCCTGAACTCCCCTAGGAAGCGTACCGTGTTCCTGAGTGCTTGCAGACGTGAGAAAGTTGACATAGCATTCCTGCAGGAAACACACCTCACCGGTCCCCACACCCGGCTTAAGGGCAAATGGTTCTCCCAGTCCTATTTTGCCTCGGCAGACTGTAAAAAACGGGGTGTGGCCATCTTAGTTCATCGTAATATCCCGTTTATCCACTCTAGGACAGTGACAGACCCAGATGGACGGTTCCTTATGATAATGGGTACCCTCCGCTCTAAGGCTCTCACTTTGGTCTCCACCTACGCCCCCAACCAAGACCAATCTTTGTTTTTTGATTCTCGCTCTAAACGCCTATCCCGAGAAGCACAGGGAAGCATTATCATGGGTGGTGACTTTAATACCATAATCCACCCCTTGCTAGATAGATCCGGTCCTCCGCCTCACGCTTCCATGACGACCCTTCCTCGGGCCTCCCGCACACTTACCGTCACCATGAAACTCCACGGCCTCTGTGACACTTGGCGTTCCCAACACCCCCACACCAAAGATTTTACGCACTTCTCAGCTCCACATCAACACTTATTTATTTATTTATTTATTAACAGTTTCTTATATAGCGCAGCATATTCCGTTGCGCTTTACAATTAGAACAACAGTAATAGAACAAAACTGGGTAAAAACAGACAGACAGAGGTAGGAAGGCCCTGCTCGCAAGCTTACAATCTATAAAACAATCTACTACTCCAGGATTGACATGATCCACATCTCC
Source organism: Pseudophryne corroboree (assembly GCF_028390025.1). NCBI lineage: Eukaryota > Metazoa > Chordata > Amphibia > Anura > Myobatrachidae > Pseudophryne > Pseudophryne corroboree. The sequence continues at coordinate 833,010,113 of NC_086448.1, forward strand.
TCTGCCTTAGTGCCACTGATCTCGGATACGGGCATTACACCACTGACTTGGACGGACCACGCTGGGGTCTACCTCCTTATAGATATATACCGCGCGCCTCGTAGGAATTACAAATGGCGTCTTGACGACTCGCTTCTACAACACCCCTCTGCACTAGAGGAAACTAGACTAGCGATCACACACTACTTCACTGAAAATATGTCTCCCGACATCCCACTTAATATCCTTTGGGAAGCCCTCAAAGCCACGATTCGCGGCGCCTTATTAGCAAAATCGTCGGCAATTAAGAAAAAAGCTGCGCAGGAGATAGCCTCCCTCGAATCAGAAATAGCCACCTTACTATCCAAACATAAAGCATCCCCCGACCCCTCTTTGCTCACTCAGATAGATTCCCTCCGGGGACAACTCAACACCCTTCTATCAAACCGCGCGGCACTAATTCTTCGGAAACTGCAACAACGCTTTTACGACAAAATGGATAAAATAGATACCCTACTAGCCAACAAACTACGTCGTAAGCAGGCGCTGGGTGCAATAGATAAATTGTACTCGTCACAAAGGGGAACCTATACATATGACCCTGAATTGATGGTTGAAGATTTTCGCCTGTTTTATAGCTCCCTCTATAACCTACCTGACCCGCCCCTGCTGTCTCCTGACGGATCTGGGGGAGTGCGCTCGTATTTATCTGATACCCCCCTCCCAACCCTATCTGACAATCAATTGGAAGCCCTTAATAGTCGAATCTCGGAGGAGGAGACAATAGCCGCCATACGATCTATGCGCTCATCGGCCGCTCCAGGTCCGGACGGTTTCACAGCCCAATATTATAAACTCTTCGCGAAGGAACTGGCCCCACACCTAGCCTCCCTATTTAACGGTATCCTCGAGGGAGCCTCCTTCCTACCGGAGACGACCCGGGCCGACATAGTGGTAATCCCAAAGCCTGACAAAGACCTGACTAGCTGCTTAAATTACAGACCAATCTCACTACTGAATGTCGACCTGAAGATATACGCGAAAATACTAGCTAACCGTCTGGGCCCCTTGATGCCCGGCCTGGTCCACCCGGACCAGGTCGGCTTCATCCCTGGACGCCAGGCGTCTGACAACACTAGAAGGGCAATAGATCTAATATACTCAATCCAAAAACGGAAACCTCCCTCTCTCATTTTGGCTCTCGACGCGGAGAAGGCCTTCGACCGCATATCGTGGTCTTTTGCCTTTGCAGTCCTTGACAAAATGGGATTCTCCGGAAACTTTCTAGAGGGAATCAAAGCACTCTACCGCTCCCCGTCGGCCCAGGTTATGGTTAACGGTGTCTCCTCCTCCAGCTTCGGGATCACCAATGGCACCAGGCAGGGATGCCCCCTCTCCCCTTTAATCTTTGCACTAGTCATGGAGCCCCTAGCAGCAAGGATCCGTAATAACAGTGCTATCCATGGAATATCCACAGGCCTATCCGAACACAAGATAGCGTTATATGCTGACGACGTCCTGATTTCCCTCACTGACCCAGCCCAATCTCTCCCCGCTCTTTTATCTGAGATCAGTTCATACTCACAGCTCTCTGGCTATAAAATAAATGTGAACAAAACAGAGGTCCTCAACTTTTATATCCCGGCAGCTCTCAAACAAGACCTTCAAACTATTCTCCCCTGTAACTGGCATACAAAGAAAATCAAATAGCTCGGTGTGTACTTGACCCACCATCACCACCAACTTTTCCAAGCAAATTATCCCCGTTTATTACAGACAATCAAGGAGGATCTGGTGGAATGGTCCAGTTATTTTATATCATGGTGATAAAGCTAAATATTTATCGTATATAAAACACTTTAAGAGGTCTAAGAACGCTATACGCTATCTACGTAAGAAGTACCGTAAGGGTACGCAAGTTGTGTAGCGTTCGCTCAACCGTAGTCGAGACGCTCAAGCGTCACGTTCGCTTACGGCCCAGTGATCACAGGCAGGCACGCTATTGGCTGCCGACTAACGTAATGATTCGCTATAGCGTAGCGTACGCTCGGGACCACGAGGAGATCACTAGTGGTGCAGACGCTTACAACGTTTAAACCTTTATATCTATACTTTTAACGATGAGATACACAGTATACCTTAGTGTGGAGACAGAGTGTAAGTGCAACCTGGTGTAACCTGATTAACTACAAAGCTGCTTGAGAGTCATCGACGCTCAGAGAATTCTTAACCCTTATAAAGAATACACAGATACCTGGGCTTAGGGTCCAAAACCTATTATATGTATTATAACTATTATACTTGCAAAAGGAATCACAGTACAAATGATACACTACAATATAACATAAACCAACTAACCAGATAAACTACACAGGAAATACAATACAATATAATTAAAGGAAAATACGAGAGAAAGAGTAGAGAGAGAGAGAGAGAGATGGCTCACAGTAAGACAATATGATTACGGAGAAAACTTACGCACAAAGGGAAACGATCGCATGCGCCTCGATATCCAGCTCCCGATTATCAGCAATGAGAACCGTTGAAGAGAGTGAAGTTGGATATGGTCGGCTTGCCTATTTATGCCCCACACACAATACAATTCAATGGTCCCTACAATCTCATTGTTCATTGGACATAGGAATTCGGCTTCGCATTATAACAAAAGGTCATAGGTTGATTCATACAGGTGGGCTGTGACTATTTCCAACTGCTCAGGTGGGAGGGAAACTGGGTTTCCCGCCGCATGGGTAATAAAGTGCAAATAAAGTAAATGTTCATAAACTTCTTATGTTCATAACTATTCGCACGAGCGATTGATCTGCTTCAAACCAACACCGGAATATTTCTAATTAAATATTCTTCCGATGGATACTAAACACCACTGTATTACTCCTGTCTGACCCTTCGTATCAAACAAAGAGGGATTCCTCTGTTCATAAACATTCTATATTAACCAAACTTTCAGAATCTATCAAAGGGACCATGATCTACAAAATACATTATTACTGAAAATATGTTACGATTGAGTCGCACGCTACAACCACATAAACTCTACCGTAAATACGCATACCGTGCGCCTGCGGGTGCCCGCGACTGTGAGTATGCGCACGTACGGGAGAGCGTACGCATGCGCAGCACGGACCTGTGTGAGGTGCAAATATGGTAGTGTGCATAGAGATATTTTTCTGACTTTGACAGTCCACCCTTTGGCAGTCAATAATAACTGCCACCTTCTAAAACATTTCAAAAGGAGAAAAATATATGTCAGGGGTTAATTCATTTCCATGGTTGGGTAAGGGAGGAGAGAGGAGTAGGTGGGAAGAGGGTATGACCTAGTGAGATAGCAGAAGCATGTGTGTATGAGTCCATGTTTGGGGGTCATGTATCATCGTGCCGTACGTGTTGTAAATCAAGCTTCGAGGTATTGCGAAGTATACATTTGAATTCCTTCTTATCCCGTGGTACGGGTCTGTGGATGGGCTGTCAAACTTTACCGAGCTCTTTTCGGATTTTGAACAAAATGGGGAGCACATTTTAGTTGATGATACATGAATGGGGGAATATGTGATTGCTGATATCTGTGCCTGTATTCCCTATACTATGTGTGTCATTACCTGAGGGTTGTAGAAATGAAGAAAAGACATAATTACGGTAAATGCGGTGGTATTCTATGTCAGGTTAATGTACATCTGTCGGTTGAAGTTTTGTTCGGTATCGGTTGAAAGTCGTCTTCTTTGCGCTGTGTTGCCCATTAGGTGTGAGAAAAAAGCTTTGTCAATGCCATTAGATTTACAAAAAATGTTGGGCTAGCGTAAGTTTAAGAATTCTAGGGAAACTGGGGATCCATGGCAAAGTTCATCAAATGTCCATATCTCAAGTGGTCAAAACTTCTTCTTTGGTCTATCCGTTGTCTGTATAGCGTCTCGTCAACTTCCTCGTCCAAGTGGGTCTTTTTTTTATCTTGGAGAAAAACCAGAAAAACAGGTGAAAGAAACGGACCGTAGAAATCGCATTTTCATCACATCATTGTTTCTATCATTGGGTCATAAATCAAATCCAGGTTAATTACAGTTTCCTCACTCCTCAAACTCATTACCCTGGTACGATGTTTGCACTTCATTAAAGCCTGACCGCATCTAAATATCAAGCCAATCGTTATGATAACACCTAAGATACATAGGAGAAACTTCCCAACATCCATTATGACTCCTTGAGCCCAGTCTCCTAAACCAGAGAACCAATTTCGCGGGTTCAACCATGACACCCAACCAGTCAGCTCATTACCTACAGCAGCAAGAGTGAGATTGTGTTTTCGGCGAAATTCCCACTTCAATTGGAGAATATCGTCCATCTTTTGATCTATGACCTCGACCGGATCCTCGGTGCTATTCGTGATATACGTGCAACACTTCACGCCGTACTGTGTTGCCAATGTAACACAATATCCGCCTGTCACTGCTGTGAGGTAATTAAGAACCATTCTATGCTGCACCAGTTCTGTTTTATAAGCTTGAAGTTCCCTTCCAGTATATCTAAACGTGTCATCATACATTTCAGTGATATTATCTAACAAATTTGCGAGCGCCGATATGTATTTATAATTTAGCACTCCTCTAGCGGTGCGGGTGAAATCTAACGCGATTAAGAATTGAATCCCGGTGGATTCACTTATCAGATCAGAGGCCGGATGCTCTGTCTTCTCTATCAGGTGCCTTTTAACAACGTGCTCGTAATGGGTGTGAGTATAAGGAGCTTGGGCACCACGATGTATGTCCTTCATTTTATCATGTGTTACAGTCATCACTTCAGGCAATACTTTTCCAATATAACACAATCCTTCAGAGTTTGGGGCAAGCCACTTGTACGCCTTTCTCCCGCATATGAAATATGCATCATCGGGGAGAACATATGGGACGGAGAAGGACATAACCATATTACACACCTTCCAGGTGAAATCTCCTAACCCTAATTCTTCCATCTGCTTAATACACGTATCAGGTTGTACGATATGTGCACAGTATCCTGGTGATACTTCTCCAACTCTCGTAATCCTATTTCCTAAGGTGTACCTATACCGGAAAGATTTTCCTCTACTGGCTATGTGGCGTACAAGCTCTGTATCTGTGGGCATTCTATCTGCTCTCTGCGAAAAGGTCATGGTGTGGTTACTCCATGACACTTCCCAATTTCCCGGCTTTCTGGGATTGGAGATGTTGAAACATAATAGGGACCTATCCACATGGTATTGGTGGAGCTTCAAACTAGGAGGGCTGGAGATATTAAACCTCCTGTCCACCGGTCTCCCACCATTTAACTCAAGTACCTCCTCTATCGTTAAAGGAAATGGCACTAGCCCTGATTTGCTATGACCTTGAGGTACTTGAGAGCATACCCAACAATCTGTTTTGTTTAACACATTACCCACTAAGGAGTGATAGTCACTCAATGGATGTCGGTCCATATGGATATTAAAACTGGATTGGCATTTCTTAATGCACCCATCTTCAATGACATTGTTACAGAGCCTACAGATACAGTTTTCCTCAGCTAACAATCCGTCACAATTCCTTCTATGGTCAATGCTATCGGATCGTTTTCTGATACTCGCCTTTGCTTGTTGGTTAGGTTGATCTTGGAAAACTACGCCTCCATCTTTATCATCAGAACCCATTCCAGAACCTCTATCGACCTCCATGGTACTCTCGCCGGAACAGACTGCTCTGGTCAACAGGAAAATCCGGATCACAGTCTCTTGGGGCAAGTCCATCTTATAGGAGGAAACGGAGAAGAATGAGAAGGAGGAAAAAGAAATTTGAGGGAGAGGGGATGGGAAGTGGAGAAAAACAATAAAAGGGAGTGGGGAGTCGACAACAGCTCTCGGTCTTCAAGGCTCAGGTGCCGCCTCAGTCCTCCTGGAACAGACACTCCAGTGATACAACCTCTACCGTCTGTTCCTTATCACGGGACTTCTCTGGATCAGCAACCTTCTTGCAGTGGGATGAATGGACCCAAGTCTCTCTCTCAGCAACCTTCAATGCTGTAGTGCTAGTCAATAAGACCTGGTATGGTCCTTCCCATCTGTCAATAAGGCAACCTGAGCGTAGAAAATTCCGTATCATTACATAATCCCCAGGTTCAATGTCATGACAATTACTATCAGGTAGATCAGGAATCACCAACTTCAGATTATCATTTTGATTCCTTAACTGTTTACTCATGTTAATCAAGTACTTTACAGTTACTTCATTGTTACATTTCAAATCATCCTGAGGGTTAATCATAACATGCGGTTGTCGACCAAACAAGATTTCAAAGGGAGACAGATTAAGAGGGGACCTGGGAGTGGTTCTGATACTGTACAATACAATGGGTAAAGCTTCTGGCCATGTCAATCCTGTCTCTGCCATCACTTTACTCAATTTATTTTTAATAGTGCTGTTCACTCTTTCGACCTTCGCACTCGCCTGTGGACGGTACGGAGTGTGCAGCTTGCTATCAATTCCCATCAACTTACACATTCCTTGAAAGACATCACCTGTAAAATGGGTACCCCTATCACTTTCGATTATTCTAGGGATACCATATCTACATACAAATTCCTGCACAATTTTCTTAGCAGTAAACATAGCGGTATTTGTAGCCGCAGGAAATGCTTCGACCCAATTTGAGAAAACATCTATACAAACAAGTACATATTTCAAATTCCGACAAGGAGGTAATTGTATAAAGTCAATTTGTATTACCTGGAAAGGGCCGCCGGCAGGTGGGATATGGGATGGTTCTGTAGGTATTGCCTTTCCAATATTCTTTCTCAAACAGGTAAGGCATGACATTGCTCTTTTACTCGCATGAGAGGAGAATCCTGGGGCGCACCAATATGCTCTCACCAATTTGCACATCCCTTCCTTGCCTAGATGAGTCAGCCCGTGAGCTGCTTCAGCCAGACATGGAAGATATGCTCTGGGGGCCACTGGTTTAGCAGAAGCTGCTTGTGTGTCCTATTCACATAGTAATGAAAATAAGTTACATTTTCATCAAAGAAGGCGCCCAAACATTAGCAGAGCTGCCAGCTGACTCACACCAGGCATCTCCTGCTGCATGGCGTATTAAGGCAAGATGTATGAGGACACATCTGTATCCAAGCAGAGGTAGAGGTCACAGTGTTAGCGGCCGTGTGAGTGCTGTGTGCAGGTGGGTTGGTTGTTCAGTAGTGTTTGGCATATGTGTAAGGGACATTATGTTTATAAGGACATTAATAATGTGTAAGAGGCATTACTGTGTGGTATTATGTGTATAAATGCATTACTAATGAGTGGCATTATGTGCATAAGGTGCTCTACTGTGTGGTGTAATGTACAGAGAGGGCACTACTGTGTGGTCTAATGTGAATAAAGAGTAATATAGTGTGGAGTAATGTGAATAAGGAGCAATTCAGTATGTGATATAATGTGCACTAATGTGAGGAGTAATGTATATAAGGTAAAGTGGTACTACTGTGTGATGTAACTAGAGATGTGCACCGGAAATTTTTCGGGTTTTGGTTTTGGATTCGGTTCCGCGGCCGTGTTTTGGATTCGGAAGCGTTTTGGCAAAACCTCCCTGAAAATTTTTTGTCGGATTCGGGTGTGTTTTGGATTCGGGTGATTTTTTACAAAAAACCCTCAAAAACAGCTTAAATCATAGAATTTGGGGGTCATTTTGATCCCATAGTATTATTAACCTCAATAACCATAATTTACACTCATTTTCAGTCAATTCTGAACACCTCACACCTCACTATATTATTTTTAGTCCTAAAATTTGCACCAAATTCGCTGGATGGCTAAGCTACGCGACACAAGTGGCCAACACAAACACCTGGCCCATCTAGGAGTGGCACTGCAGTGTCAGACAGGATGGCACTTCAAAAAAATAGTCCCCAAACAGCACATGATGCAAAGAAAAAAAGAGGCGCACCAAGGTCGCTGTGTGACTAAGCTAAGCGACACAAGTGGCCGACACAAACACCTGGCCCATCTAGGAGTGGCACTGCAGTGTCAGACAGGATGGCACTTAAAAAAATAGTCCCCAAACAGCACATGATGCAAAGAAAAATGAAAGAAAAAAGAGGTGCAAGATGGAATTGTCCTTGGGCCCTCCCACCCACCCTTATGTTGTATAAACAGGACATGCACACTTTAAAAAACCCATCATTTCAGCGACAGGGTCTGCCACACGACTGTGACTGAAATGACTGGTTGGTTTGGGCCCCCACCAAAAAAGAAGCAATCAATCTCTCCTTGCACAAACTGGCTCTACAGAGGCAAGATGTCCACCTCATCATTATCCTCCGATTCCTCACCCCTTTCAGTGTGTACATCCCCCTCCTCACAGATTATTAATTAGTCCCCCCTGGAATCCACCATCTCAGATCGGTGAATGTCTCCACGGAGGAATTGATTATAATTCATTTTGATGAACATCATCTCCACATTTTCTTGAAGTAACCTCGTACGCCGATTGCTGACAAGGTGAGCGGCTGCACTAAACACTCTTTCGGAGTACACACTGGAGGGAGGGCAACTTAGGTAGAATAAAGCCAGTTTGTGCAAGGGCCTCCAAATTGCCTCTTTTTCCTGCCAGTATACATACGGACTGTCTGACGTGCCTACTTGGATGCGGTCACTCATATAATCCTCCACCATTCTTTCAATGGTGACAGAATCATATGCAGTGACAGTAGATGACATGTCAGTAATCGTTGGCAGGTCCTTCAGTCCGGACCAGATGTCAGCACTCGCTCCAGACTGCTCTGCATCACCGCCAGCGGGTGGACTCGGAATTCTTAGCCTTTTCCTCGCACCCCCAGTTGCGGGAGAATGTGAAGGAGGATGCATCGGAGGAATCCCAGGCAGGAGAGGACTCGTCAGACTTGCCAGTGACATGGCCTGCAGGACTATTGGCTTTCCTGTTTAAGGTGGAAATTGACACTGAGGGAGTTGGTGGTGTGGTTTGCAGGAGCTTGGTTACAAGAGGAAGGGATTTAGTGGTCAGTGGACTGCTTTCGCTGTCTTCCAAAGTTTTTGAACTTGTCACTGACTTCTGATGAATGCGGTCCAGGTGACGTATAAGGGAGGATGTTCCTAGGTGGTTAACGTCCTTACCCCTACTTATTACAGCTTGACAAAGGCAACACACGGCTTGACACCTGTTGTTCGCATTTGTGTTGAAATAATTCCACACCGAAGAGGTGATTTTTTTGTATTTTGACCAGGCATGTCAATGGCCATATTCATCCCACGGACAACAGGTGTCTCCCCGGGTGCCTGACTTAAACAAACCACCTCACCATCAGAATCCTCCTTGTCAATTTCCTCCCCAGCGCCAGCAACACCCATATCCTCATCCTGGTGTACTTCAACAGTGACATCTTCAATTTGACTATCAGGAACTGGACTGCGGGTGCTCCTTCCAGCACTTGCAGGGGGCGTGCAAATGGTGGAAGGCACAAGCTCTTCCCGTCCAGTGTTGGGAAGGTCAGGCATCGCAACCGACACAATTGGACTCTCCTTGGGGATTTGTGATTTAGAAGAACGCACAGTTCTTTGCTGTGCTTTTGCCAGCTTAAGTATTTTCATTTTTCTAGCGAGAGGATGAGTGCTTCCATCCTCATGTGAATCTGAACCACTAGCCATGAACATAGGCCAGGGCCTCAGCCGTTCCTTGCCACTCCGTGTCTTAAATGGCATATTGGCAAGTTTACGCTTCTCATCAGACACTTTCAATTTTGATTTTTGGGTCATTTTACTGAACTTTTGTTTTTTGGATTTTACATGCTCTCTACTATGACATTGGGCATCGGCCTTGGCAGACAACGTTGATGGCATTTCATCGTCTCGGCCATGACTAGTGGCAGCAGCTTCAGCACGAGGTGGAAGTGGATCTTGATCTTTCCCTATTTTAACCTCCACATTTTGGTTCTCCTTTTTTAATGTGTGGAATTATATGCCAGTATCAATAGCAATGGCCTACTACTATATATACTGCGCACAACTGAAATGCACCACAGGTATGGATGGATAGTATACTTGACGACACAGAGGTAGGTAGAGCAGTGGCCTTCCGTACCGTACTGCTATATATACTGGTGGTCACTGTCAGCAAACTGCAAAACTAAAATGCACCACAGGTATAGAATCTAGATGGATAGTATACTTGACGACACAGAGGTAGGTAGAGCAGTGGCCTTCCGTACCGTACTGCCGAAGAATTTTTTTGGCTTTGGGGAGAAAAACTTTTAGTTGCGCCACTGAGTGTGAGCACAGATATATGCAGCACACTAAGCACAGATATGGAGCGTTTTTCAGGCAGAGAACGGATAAAACTGGTGGTCACTGGTCAGCAAAACTCTGCACTGTACTCCTCCTATATAATACTACTGGTCCCCAGTCCCCACAATAAAGCAGTGTGAGCACAGATATATGCAGCACACTGAGCACAGATATGGAGCGTTTTTCAGGCAGAGAACGTATAATACTAGTGGTCACTGATCAGCAAAACTCTGCACTGTACTCCTATATAATACAGCTGCTCCCCAGTCCCCACAATTAAGCAATAAGCACAAATATTTGCAGCAACATTAATAAACGGAGAGGACGCCAGCCACGTCCTCTCTCTAACATTTCCAATGCACGAGTGAAAATGGCAGCGACGCGCGGCTCCTTATATAGAACCTGAATCTTGCGAGAATCCGACAGCGGGAAGATGACGTTCGGGCGCGCTCGGATTAACCAAGCCATACGGGAGAATCCGAGTATGCCTCAGGTCCCCTGTAAAATGGGTGAAGTTCGGGGGAGTTCTGTTTCCGAGGAACTGAACCCGCTCATCACTAGATGTAACATGAAAAAGGGACACTATCGCATGATATAATGTGAGTAAAGTTGCCCAACTGTGTGGTCTCATGTGAATAAAGAGTAATATGGTGTGGTGTAATGTGAATAAGGAGCATTTCAGTGTGATATAATGTGCACTACTGTGAGGAGTAACGTATAAAAGGTAAAGTGGTACTACTGTGGTACTACAGTGTGACGTAACGTGAATAAGGGACACTATTGCATGATATAAAGTGAGTAAAGTTGCACTACTGTGTGGTGTAATTGAATTGGGGCTACTATTCTGTAGGGGTGTAGTACTGGTGACCGGCGGTCTCCTGACCGCCGGTCACCTTACCGACGCCGGGATCCCGGCAGCATACCGACGCCGGGATCCCGGCGGGGAGGGGCGAGTGCAGCAAGCCCCTTGCGGGCTCGCTGCGCTCGCCACGCTGCAGGTCGCCACGGGTTCTATTCCCACTCTATGGGTGTCGTGGACACCCACGAGTAGAAATAGTCCCTGTTGGTCGGCATGCCGACCATCGGGATCGTGAGCCGTTGGGCTCACGGAGGAGGTCATGTGACTGTTGGTCAGCTGACCGGCGGTCACATGAATACCACCCATTCTGTTGCCATGCCCGTTCCCAGCAAGAAAACGCCCCTTTTTTGGGCTGTGTACAGCTAATGTGTGCACTGTTACTATTTAAAATATTGGTGGTAGGAGAACCAAAATGAGGACTGCTATGGGTGCAGGGTGATGGTGCTGGGAAAGGGCTGCAGGTTCAGAGGCGTAACAAGCGGCGGTGCAAGGGAGCACCAGCCAAAATCTTGCCTAGGGCATCATATTGGTTAGGGCCGGCTCTGGACATGACCATAGAGTACAGTGCACTGACTGACACCATGATATAGAATTTAATGTCTATTTAACTTTTCTTTACAATTATTCCCTGTAACTTGTATTGCTGCTTTGTTTCCTGTGGGGGTGCGAGTAGCCACACATTACCCTACTTATAGTGCTGTAATCACTGCTTTCTCCCACAGCTAAATAGCAACCTGCTGTATAATAACCTGCAGTAGTTACTATTAGAGATGAGCGGGTTCGGTTTCTCTGAATCCGAACCCGCCCGAACTTCATGTTTTTTTACATGGGTCCGAGCGACTCGGATCTTCCCGCCTTGCTCGGTTAACCCGAGCGCGCCCGAACGTCATCATCACGCTGTCGGATTCTCGCGAGGCTCGGATTCTATCGCGAGACTCGGATTCTATATAAGGAGCCGCGCGTCGCGGCCATTTTCACACGTGCATTGAGATTGATAGGGAGAGGACGTGGCTGGCGTCCTCTCCGTTTAGAAATTAAAATAGATAGGAGAGTGAGAGTGAGACACTTCATTTACTTACTGGAGCTTAGGAGGAGTTATACTTAGTGACCTGACCACCAGTGCAGTTTTATAATTTATTATTATTTAATAATCCGTTCTGTTCTTGTTCTCTGCCTGAAAAAAACGATACACAGTGACTCAGTCACACTCACATACCATATCTGTGCTCAGCCCAGTGTGCTGCATCATCTATGTATAATATCTGACTGTGCTCACACAGCTTAATTGTGGGGGAGACTGGGGAGCAGTTATAGGTTATAGCAGGAGCCAGGAGTACATATTAAACAGTGCACACTTTTGCTGCCAGAGTGCCACTGCCAGTGTGACTGACCACTGACCACTGTGACCAGTGACCTGACCACACTGACCACCAGTATAGTATATTGTGATTGTCTGCCTGAAAAAGTACACTCGTCGTGTGACTTGTGTGGTGTTTTTTTATTCTATAAAAATTAAAAAACTCATTCTGCTGACAGACAGTGTCCAGCAGGTCCGTCATTATATAATATATACCTGTCCGGCTGCAGTAGTGATATATATATATTTTTTATATCATTATTTATCATCCAGTCTATACTAGCAGCAGACACAGTACGGTAGTTCACGGCTGTAGCTACCTCTGTGTCGGCACTCGGCAGTCCATCCATAATTGTATACCACCTACCCGTGGTTTTTTTTTCTTTCTTCTTTATACATAGTATACTACATCTCATTATCATCCAGTCTATATTAGCAGCAGACACAGTACAGTACGGTAGTCCACGGCTGTAGATAACTCTGTGTCGGCACTCGGCAGTCCATCCATAATTGTATACCACCTACCCGTGGTTTTTTTCTTCTTTCTTCTTTATACATAGTATACTACATCTCATTATCATCCAGTCTATATTAGCAGCAGACACAGTACAGTACGGTAGTCCACGGCTGTAGATAACTCTGTGTCGGCACTCGGCAGTCCATCCATAATTGTATACCACCTACCCGTGGATTTTTTTTTTCTTTCTTCTTTATACATACTACATCTCATTATCAACCAGTCTATATTAGCAGCAGACACAGTACAGTACGGTAGTCCACGGCTGTAGCTACCTCTGTGTCGGCACTCGGCAGTCCATCCATAATTGTATACCACCTACCCGTGGTTTTTTTTTTCTTTCTTCTTTATACATACTACATCTCATTATCAACCAGTCTATATTAGCAGCAGACACAGTACGGTAGTTCACGGCTGTAGCTACCTCTGTGTCGGCACTCGGCAGTCCATCCATAATTGTATACCACCTACCCGTGGTTTTTTTTTTCTTTCTTCTTTATACATACTACATCTCATTATCATCCAGTCTATATTAGCAGCAGACACAGTACAGTACGGTAGTTCACGGCTGTAGCTACCTCTGTGTCGGCACTCGGCAGTCCATCCATAATTGTATACCACCTACCCGTGGTTTTTTTTTTCTTTCTTCTTTATACATACTACATCTCATTATCATCCAGTCTATATTAGCAGCAGACACAGTACAGTACGGTAGTCCACGGCTGTAGCTACCTCTGTGTCGGCACTCGGCAGTCCATCCATAATTGTATACCACCTACCCGTGGTTTTTTTTTTCTTTCTTCTTTATACATAGTATACTACATCTCATTATCATCCAGTCTATATTAGCAGCAGACACAGTACAGTACGGTAGTCCACGGCTGTAGCTACCTCTGTGTCGGCACTCGGCAGTCCATCCATAATTGTATACCACCTACCCGTGGTTTTTTTTTTCTTTCTTCTTTATACATACTACATCTCATTATCAACCAGTCTATATTAGCAGCAGACACAGTACAGTACGGTAGTCCACGGCTGTAGCTACCTCTGTGTCAGCACTCGGCAGTCCATCCATAATTGTATACCACCTACCCGTGGTTTTTTTTTTCTTTCTTCTTTATACATACTACATCTCATTATCATCCAGTCTATATTAGCAGCAGACACAGTACAGTACGGTAGTCCACGGCTGTAGCTACCTCTGTGTCGGCACTCGGCAGTCCATCCATAATTGTATACCACCTACCCGTGGTTTTTTTTTTTCTTTCTTCTTTACATAGTACATCTCATTATCATCCAGTCTATATTAGCAGCAGACACAGTACAGTACGGTAGTCCACGGCTGTAGCTACCTCTGTGTCGGCACTCGGCAGTCCATCCATAATTGTATACCACCTACCCGTGGTTTTTTTTTTCTTTCTTCTTTATACATACTACATCTCATTATCAACCAGTCTATATTAGCAGCAGACAGTACGGTAGTCCACGGCTGTAGCTACCTCTGTGTCGGCACTCGGCAGTCCATCCATAATTGTATACTAGTATCCATCCATCTCCATTGTTTACCTGAGGTGCCTTTTAGTTGTGCCTATTAAAATATGGAGAACAAAAATGTTGAGGTTCCAAAATTAGGGAAAGATCAAGATCCACTTCCACCTCATGCTGAAGCTGCTGCCACTAGTCATGGCCGAGACGATGAAATGCCAGCAACGTCGTCTGCCAAGGCCGATGCCCAATGTCATAGTACAGAGCATGTCAAATCCAAAACACCAAATATCAGTAAAAAAAGGACTCCAAAACCTAAAATAAAATTGTCGGAGGAGAAGCGTAAACTTGCCAATATGCCATTTACCACACGGAGTGGCAAGGAACGGCTGAGGCCCTGGCCTATGTTCATGGCTAGTGGTTCAGCTTCACATGAGGATGGAAGCACTCAGCCTCTCGCTAGAAAACTGAAAAGACTCAAGCTGGCAAAAGCACCGCAAAGAACTGTGCGTTCTTCGAAATCCCAAATCCACAAGGAGAGTCCAATTGTGTCGGTTGCGATGCCTGACCTTCCCAACACTGGACGTGAAGAGCATGCGCCTTCCACCATTTGCACGCCCCCTGCAAGTGCTGGAAGGAGCACCCGCAGTCCAGTTCCTGATAGTCAGATTGAAGATGTCAGTGTTGAAGTACACCAGGATGAGGAGGATATGGGTGTTGCTGGCGCTGGGGAGGAAATTGACCAGGAGGATTCTGATAGTGAGGTGGTTTGTTTAAGTCAGGCACCCGGGGAGACACCTGTTGTCCGTGGGAGGAATATGGCCACTGACATGCCTGGTGAAAATACCAAAAAAATCAGCTCTTCGGTGTGGAAGTATTTCAACAGAAATGCGTACAACAGGTGTCAAGCCGTGTGTTGCCTTTGTCAAGCTGTAATAAGTAGGGGTAAGGACGTTAACCACCTCGGAACATCCTCCCTTATACGTCACCTGCAGCGCATTCATAATAAGTCAGTGACAAGTTCAAAAACTTTGGGCGACAGCGGAAGCAGTCCACTGACCAGTAAATCCCTTCCTCTTGTAACCAAGCTCACGCAAACCACCCCACCAACTCCCTCAGTGTCAATTTCCTCCTTCCCCAGGAATGCCAATAGTCCTGCAGGCCATGTCACTGGCAATTCTGACGAGTCCTCTCCTGCCTGGGATTCCTCCGATGCATCCTTGCGTGTAACGCCTACTGCTGCTGGCGCTGCTGTTGTTGCTGCTGGGAGTCGATGGTCATCCCAGAGGGGAAGTCGTAAGCCCACTTGTACTACTTCCAGTAAGCAATTGACTGTTCAACAGTCCTTTGCGAGGAAGATGAAATATCACAGCAGTCATCCTGCTGCAAAGCGGATAACTGAGGCCTTGACAACTATGTTGGTGTTAGACGTGCGTCCGGTATCCGCCGTTAGTTCACAGGGAACTAGACAATTTATTGAGGCAGTGTGCCCCCGTTACCAAATACCATCTAGGTTCCACTTCTCTAGGCAGGCGATACCGAGAATGTACACGGACGTCAGAAAAAGACTCACCAGTGTCCTAAAAAATGCAGTTGTACCCAATGTCCACTTAACCACGGACATGTGGACAAGTGGAGCAGGGCAGGGTCAGGACTATATGACTGTGACAGCCCACTGGGTAGATGTATGGACTCCCGCCGCAAGAACAGCAGCGGCGGCACCAGTAGCAGCATCTCGCAAACGCCAACTCTTTCCTAGGCAGGCTACGCTTTGTATCACCGCTTTCCAGAATACGCACACAGCTGAAAACCTCTTACGGCAACTGAGGAAGATCATCGCGGAATGGCTTACCCCAATTGGACTCTCCTGTGGATTTGTGGCATCGGACAACGCCAGCAATATTGTGTGTGCATTAAATATGGGCAAATTCCAGCACGTCCCATGTTTTGCACATACCTTGAATTTGGTGGTGCAGAATTTTTTAAAAAACGACAGGGGCGTGCAAGAGATGCTGTCGGTGGCCAGAAGAATTGCGGGACACTTTCGGCGTACAGGCACCACGTACAGAAGACTGGAGCACCACCAAAAACTACTGAACCTGCCCTGCCATCATCTGAAGCAAGAAGTGGTAACGAGGTGGAATTCAACCCTCTATATGCTTCAGAGGTTGGAGGAGCAGCAAAAGGCCATTCAAGCCTATACAATTGAGCACGATATAGGAGGTGGAATGCACCTGTCTCAAGCGCAGTGGAGAATGATTTCAACGTTGTGCAAGGTTCTGATGCCCTTTGAACTTGCCACACGTGAAGTCAGTTCAGACACTGCCAGCCTGAGTCAGGTCATTCCCCTCATCAGGCTTTTGCAGAAGAAGCTGGAGACATTGAAGGAGGAGCTAACATGGAGCGATTCCGCTAGGCATGTGGGACTTGTGGATGGAGCCCTTAATTCGCTTAACAAGGATTCACGGGTGGTCAATCTGTTGAAATCAGAGCACTACATTTTGGCCACCGTGCTCGATCCTAGATTTAAAGCCTACCTTGGATCTCTCTTTCCGGCAGACACAAGTCTGCTGGGGTTGAAACTAAGACCTGCTGGTGAGAAAATTGTCAAGTCAAGCGGAACGCGACCTGTCAACATCTCCTCCTTCACATTCTCCCGCAACTGGGGGTGCGAGGAAAAGGCTCAGAATTCCGAGCCCACCCGCTGGCGGTGATGCAGGGTAGTCTGGAGCGACTGCTGATGCTGACATCTGGTCCGGACTGAAGGACCTGACAACGATTACGGACATGTCGTCTACTGTCACTGCATATGATTCTCTCAACATTGAAAGAATGGTGGAGGATTATATGAGTGACCGCATCCAAGTAGGCACGTCACACAGTCCGTACTTATACTGGCAGGAAAAAGAGGCAATTTGGAGGCCCTTGCACAAACTGGCTTTATTCTACCTAAGTTGCCCTCCCACAAGTGTGTACTCCGAAAGAGTGTTTAGAGCCGCCGCTCACCTTGTCAGCAATCGGCGTACGAGGTTACATCCAGAAAATGTGGAGAAGATGATGTTCATTAAAATGAATTATAATCAATTCCTCCGCGGAGACATTGACCAGCAGCAATTGCCTCCACAAAGTACACAGGGAGCTGAGATGGTGGATTCCAGTGGGGACGAATTGATAATCTGTGAGGAGGGGGATGTACACGGTGATATATCGGAGGATGATGATGAGGTGGACATCTTGCCTCTGTAGAGCCAGTTTGTGCAAGGAGAGATTAATTGCTTCTTTTTTGGTGGGGGTCCAAACCAACCCGTCATATCAGTCACAGTCGTGTGGCAGACCCTGTCACTGAAATGATGGGTTGGTTAAAGTGTGCATGTCCTGTTTATACAACATAAGGGTGGGTGGGAGGGCCCAAGGACAATTCCATCTTGCACCTCTTTTTTCTTTTATTTTTCTTTGCGTCATGTGCTGTCTGGAGGGTTTTTTGGAAGGGCCATCCTGCGTGACACTGCAGTGCCACTCCTAGATGGGCCCGGTGTTTGTGTCGGCCACTAGGGTCGCTTATCTTACTCACACAGCTACCTCATTGCGCCTCTTTTTTTCTTTGCGTCATGTGCTGTTTGGGGAGGGTTTTTTGGAAGGGCCATCCTGCGTGACACTGCAGTGCCACTCCTAGATGGGCCCGGTGTTTGTGTCGGCCACTAGGGTCGCTTATCTTACTCACACAGCTACCTCATTGCGCCTCTTTTTTTCTTTGCGTCATGTGCTGTTTGGGTAGGGTTTTTTGGAAGGGACATCCTGCGTGACACTGCAGTGCCACTCCTAGATGGGCCCGGTGTTTGTGTCGGCCACTAGGGTCGCTTATCTTACTCACACAGCTACCTCATTGCGCCTCTTTTTTTCTTTGCGTCATGTGCTGTTTGGGGAGGGTTTTTTGGAAGGGACATCCTGCGTGACACTGCAGTGCCACTCCTAGATGGGCCAGGTGTTTGTGTCGGCCACTAGGGTCGCTTATCTTACTCACACAGCTACCTCATTGCGCCTCTTTTTTTCTTTGCGTCATGTGCTGTTTGTGGAGGGTTTTTTGGAAGGGCCATCCTGCGTGACACTGCAGTGCCACTCCTAGATGGGCCCGGTGTTTGTGTCGGCCACTAGGGTCGCTTATCTTACTCACACAGCTACCTCATTGCGCCTCTTTTTTTCTTTGCGTCATGTGCTGTTTGGGGAGGGTTTTTTGGAAGGGACATCCTGCGTGACACTGCAGTGCCACTCCTAGATGGGCCAGGTGTTTGTGTCGGCCACTAGGGTCGCTTAGCTTAGTCATCCAGCGACCTCGGTGCAAATTTTAGGACTAAAAATAATATTGTGAGGTGTGAGGTATTCAGAATAGACTGAAAATGAGTGGAAATGATGGTTTTTGAGGTTAATAATACTTTGGGATCAAAATGACCCCCAAATTCTATGATTTAAGCTGTTTTTTAGGTATTTTGGAAAAAAACACCCGAATCCAAAACACACCCGAATCCGACAAAAAAAATTCGGTTAGGTTTTGCCAAAACGCGGTCGAACCCAAAACACGGCCGCGGAACCGAACCCAAAACCAAAACACAAAACCCGAAAAATTTCCGGCGCTCATCTCTAGTTACTATACACCTATATATTGCCCAATTCCTAGACTGATCTGGAGACATTATTCCTCTCCCGGCTGACTATTGGTAGAAGGTGCACTTTCACTCTTTTATATTTATTTTTCCATTTATCCTATTACTGGAGAGGAGATAAGCTGGCGATTGAACTTTACCAAACAACTAAATGTATAGACATTATTTTTATTACTACTGAGATTATTATTATTATTATTATTATTATTGATGTGCGGCGGGGTCTTTTTATGTTTTCTGTTTTGGTTTTGGATCTGTATCCCTGCTCGTGTTTTGGATATGGATTGGTTTTGCCAAAACCACTCTCTCGGGTTTTGGTTTTGGATCTGGATGATTTTTGGAAAAAAAACAAAAACAGCTAAAATCACAGAATTTGGGGGTAATTTTGATCCTACAGTATGATTGATTACCCTCAATAACATTCATTTCCACTCATTTCCAGTCTATTCTGAACACCTCATACCTCCCAATATTGTTTTTAGGCCAAAAGGTTGAACCGAGGTCGCTGGATGACTAAGCTAAGCGGCACAAGTGTGCGACACAAACACCTTCATGAATAAATGGGACCATATTCTCATTGAGTGTTCAAAGAAACTGATTCAGTTGCTCATAGAAAACAACACTAGCCAACTTGAGACACTTGAGTCAGAGATTGATACACTTAGAACCATATAAACAAGAGACAGAATTTAAGAATCTTTCAGACCTCACTGCAACAAGGATTTTAAAAGGGGAGAACAGATTGATAGAAATGAAAAAGAACATTCTTAGAGACAAATTCGGACTCAATAGACCACATCAAAAGATTTCAGGAGTTACGAAACCACACTATAAGAATAGAAGGGAACAGAAACCGTTCCGACAGATAAGACCAATCAAGAGTACAAACACCCCGCTGTACAAGAAATTATACTTAACATACCAGCAGTATATGACAAAAATACACCGTACTGATACAAAGAAACAAGACGAGCAAACACATTCTTCAATAGACACCACAACAGACGGAACAGAAACAGAACCATCTTTTTCAATTTATGAGATCGAAGACAACTCACAGTACGAGAATCTAGCAAGATCATCATTGGAGAAAGGCTGGGCTAACGGTAATAAGAATAACATTTACATCACTGAAAGAAGCCACACAAATATACAACAACAGAAAAGAGAAGAGACACCTGCACCCAGTGCAGGCAAGGAAGGCACCACAGTAAACACAAATACAGTAAGATTGTACCACAAAAAGGTTCCTCTACAACATGTGCTACACAAATCTCTTTTTTAGGAGTCAGCCAGCTAGGGCTACATGACACTCAGGCCAACAGTACTCCCATGAAGGCAGGGAAAAGGAAATTAGAAGAACGAGGAGAGGCTGTAGGGGGGAGAAAAGAACAAAAACCACAAACTAATGACAACAGAGGAACTAGGGAAAGGGATCTTTAACCTAAGTAACACTCAACTTTCAGAGGAACATCTCAAGGTACTTGACAAAGGACTCAAATTTGCCCCTACAAATAACTTAGACAAATTTCACACGTATTTTGACCTACACAAGTTTGCACGGAAATTTGCTCTAAAAAAGTACTTTGCATTCACCACCCCAGCCCCCTTAAGAAATGAAGAGGGATCGGACAGATTTAGACATACACATCTGAAACTTCCATCCCACTTTTACCCGAGTCATATGAAAGGCCCACAAATTGATGTTTTTGTGAGGATGGTAGAGAAAGATATTGAGAACATGACATTCAAGAAAAACCACAACAACCTTACCAACCAGGAAAGTGCTACGTTAAGGGAATTACAGGACAATAATTTGATTATAGTGAAACCAGCAGATAAAGGGGGAGGGACCGTTATCTTAAACAAAACAGATTATTTAAAAGAAGCACACTGCATTTTAGATGTTTCACAGACTTACAAAAAATTATGACAAGACCCAACAATTACCTTTCAGAAACAATTAGAGGTACATTTACAGAAAGGTCTAGACACAGGGGTTCTCAACAAACAAGAACATCAATTCATGCAGGTACAATACCCAATCATTCCAGTCTTCTATTATGTACCGAAGATTCACAAAAATTCCACCAATCCACCAGGGAGACCGATTATTTCAGGGATAGGTTCACTGACATCCAACTTAGAGTACCTTGACACTTTCTTGCAACCCTATGTACAGAAACAACGGTCATACTTGAGAGACACTACACACATTTTGAACTGCCTACAGGAAGTAGAGTGGGATGAGAACTCATGGTTAGTGACCACAGATATCACATCACTATACTCAGTGATAGACCATGATCAAGGCATCATGAGTATTGACTACCATCTGGAACACGACAAAGATCTCTTACCAACACAATGTAAATTTAGCATTGATAGCATCACTTTCATATTAAAACATAACAACGTATGGTTTGAGGGCACCTATTACCTACAAACAACTGGGACAGCAATGTGCACGAGAATTGCCCCAAACTACGCCAATCGCTTCATGAGTTGGTGGGAGGACCACTATATTTGGCAGGGGGCGGAGCTTCGGGAGAATCTTGTGCTTTGGACTAGGTATATTGATGACATTTTCTTTATCTGGCTGGGAGAGGAAGGGACACTTCAAGATTTCCTCAGGCATATGAACACAAATACCAATAATTTTAAATTCACAACCAATTACAGTAAGATTAATGTTGAATTTTTGGACCTCAACAGTTTCATTGACAATGGGGATATACACATATCCGGAAGACTGTCGACGTCAACAGCTTTATTTTGTCCTCCAGTGAACACCATCCTAACTGGCCCAAAACGATTCCCAAGGGACAATTCACCAGGCTAAGGAAGAATTGTTCCAAAACATCAGATTACAGAACACAAGGGAGAGAACTTGAGAAACAGTTTAGAGAGAAAGACTACAGGACTGAACTAGTAGAAGAGGCATTCAAACAAGTTGAGGAAATAGACAGGACTCAGTTACTCAGATACAGGGAAAAGGACGAGGCAGCTGATCCAAAAGATATATTATTCATAACAGACTATTCACAACAGGCAAAAACACTCCAACATATTCTTAGGAAACATTGGCCCCTACTGATGGAGGACGAATCACTAGGAGAACACCTGCAGACCAGACCCAAAGTAGAATTCAGAAAGGCACCGAAAGAGAGATTAGTACACAGCCATATCCCCCCAAAACGAGCAATACAAAGAACCATTGACAGCATAGAACCAGCAAAAGGCTTTTACCACTGTGATACTTGAACATGGTGGAGAAATATTGGAATCGTTAGCACCAAACCAAAGGTGGGGTTCAGATCAAATAACACAGGAAAATCATACAATATTAAAGATAGACTAACATGCAAAGTACAGGGGTAATTTACATTGCAAAACGCGCATGCATGAAACAATATGTGGGTAGGACGACAAGACCACTGAAAGTAAGAATCAGCGAGCACATTCGCAGCATAAAACAAGGCTACGAAGATCATTTCCTATCCAAACACTTCAAAGACCATCATAACAACGACCCCCGTTCACTAAAGTTCACGGGGATACAAGAAGTACACTCTAACTGGAGGGGGGGGGGGGGGGGGGGTGACTACACAGAAAGTATCAACATCATCGAACTGCGATGGATGGATGAACTTAAGACACTTTCCCCTCATGGACTGAATATGGACAATGAGGTGAAATCTATCATATGTAAAAAAAGATGTTAGTCGGATTAATTATTTTATTTACATCTGCACAGTAATAGTGAGGGTATACACAGATATTGTAAGAGCACTACCAAATATCAAGGTCACTTCAGATAAGTGTGTATTATTATTTATTCACAACGTAACATTTCCCCTATCAGATACGTGTATATTTACATTATTATTTTTTCACGACATAACATTTCCCCTACTGGCATCTAGGGTGAGTATGATATCATGTATGTACATAACGACTGTGCCTAGAGTATATCATCAGGGTGACTATGATATCATGTATGTACATAACGACTGTGCCCAGAGTATATCATCAGGGTGACTATGATATCATGTATGTACATAACGACTGTGCCCAGAGTATATCATCAGGGTGACTATGATATCATGTATGTACATAACGACTGTGCCCAGAGTATATCATCAGGGTGACTATGATATCATGTATGTACATAATGAATGTGCCCAGAGTATATCATCAGGGTGACTATGATATCATGTATGTACATAACGACTGTGCCCAGAGTATATCATCAGGGTGACTATGATATCATGCATGTACATAATGACTGTGCCCAGAGTATATCATCAGGGTGACTATGATATCATGCATGTACATAACGACTGTGCCCAGAGTATATCATCAGGGTGACTATGATATCATGCATGTACATAACGACTGTGCCCAGAGTATGACATCAGGGTGACTATGATATCATGCATGTACATAACGACTGTGCCCAGAGTATATCATCAGGGTGACTATGATATCATGTATGTACATAACGACTGTGCCCAGAGTATATCATCAGGGTGACTATGATATCATGTATGTACATAACGACTGTGCCCAGAGTATATCATCAGGGTGACTATGATATCATGTATGTACATAATGAATGTGCCCAGAGTATATCATCAGGGTGACTATGATATCATGTATGTACATAACGACTGTGCCCAGAGTATATCATCAGGGTGACTATGATATCAGGCATGTACATAACGACTGTGCCCAGAGTATATCATCAGGGTGACTATGATATCATGTATGTACATAATGAATGTGCCCAGAGTATATCATCAGGGTGACTATGATATCATGTATGTACATAACGACTGTGCCCAGAGTATATCATCAGGGTGACTATGATATCATGTATGTACATAATGAATGTGCCCAGAGTATATCATCAGGGTGACTATGATATCATGCATGTACATAACGACTGTGCCCAGAGTATATCATCAGGGTGACTATGATATCATGTATGTACATAATGAATGTGCCCAGAGTATATCATCAGGGTGACTATGATATCATGCATGTACATAACGACTGTGCCCAGAGTATATCATCAGGGTGACTATGATATCATGTATGTACATAACGACTGTGCCCAGAGTATATCATCAGGGTGACTATGATATCATGTATGTACATAATGACTGTGCCCAGAGTATATCATCAGGGTGACTATGATATCATGTATGTAGTGTTAGGCTCGCTACATGGCGCAGGATCCGCATAAACAAGAGAGGTTCCACTATTCTTGGCAGGCACTGTTACTATATGTAACCTTAGCCTGTCATAGTCTAGGATCAACATGTTTTACCAATGTTTATCTTACCAATTAGGACAGTATATGAATACTTGTCCAGTTATACTTTATTATATTTTGTATCAACTTTCTGTTGCAGTATATTATCAATGTAAGCGCTGTAGCACAACAAACATCTTCCAGTTTAAGACCACAAGTCAGAATCAGCAATCAAGTAACAGATAGTGTTCTACCAATAGATTGAATTAACCTTCTTGATTGACAGAGCAATGAACCATTTAGGAATCTATCACATGGACCAATGAGAGAGAGAGGTTGGGATCCACAGGAGGAGGGAAATTAAGACACAACTCTTTATAAGGAAACTCAAAGAGAGGAGTTATTCCTACAATCACTCCCAGAGGAAGGCCCCAAGCGGGCTGAAATGCGTTGGGTGAACACAGAATCTCAAACTCCAATGCAAAGGACGGAGAGTTTACACAACCGTTTTAACCTAGCAGAGACATTGCAGCGTTATCGAGAACACGTGACTGAGGAATCCAGAAGCAAGCACCAGTAGAAAGACATCACAGAGAAAAGGAAGCCGGTGAAGGGAGGACACGAGCGAAGGTACATGGTGAGTAGAGCTAATCTCCGTATGCTGCGGGGGTGTGCAGTGAGCGGTTCTAAGAGCCACTGCTGTTCTACATCCCCCACCTAGGCAGGTCCCACACTCGCGGACGACTGGTGTCCAGGGGAGCATCTGTACACGGACGCACCACTGGGGATTGGGGCTGGGAGAGGGGTGACCAGTCCGGAGTGCACTGCTCACAGGTACTTACCCTGACATTGTCCCCCAGACACCGTGAAGATACCTACCTGCAAGGTACATCTAAGTGCACTTAGCAACGCAGACAAGCGGGACGCCGCTGTCTGATGAACACTCGGATCTATATCCATTGATTCCCACGTGTATTCTCGCTAATAAGACTCTATCAGTTCATATGACCTAGATCCTGGACACTGGTTTTAGCACTAACCGAGAGCTGATTATTACTTATTACAGGACAGTATCTCTTCAATGCAACAAGACATCTTTCACTATTTTAGACCGCAATATCCTTTTAGATTTAATGCAAGAATAATTATGCAATAAGACATTTTGTGTTTTACTTTTATCAAAGTAAAGTTTTGAAGCTTATCAGGTTGTTGTGTGTTACATCTACTACACATACTTACATCACTATTCTGCTTTTTACAGCTGTATATTACTAACTTCATAGGCTTCATACCCCATATTCAGATCAGACAAAGTACACTTCACATACTCACCATCCATAACATTCAGGAATTTAATTAGGGCTGAGCGCAGCACCATAAGTAAAATACATTGTCTGTAGGCTAGTCACTTAGGTGCAGCAGCTTGCCCGCACATACTAGTACTCAGTGTGCAGGTATACAAACGTAGTGGCACAAACACCTGGACCATCTAGGAGTGGCACTGCAGTGTCAGACAGGATGGCACTTTAAAAACCAGGCCAAAAAGAGCACATGATGCAAAGAAGAAAAAAGCTGCAAGATGGAATTGTCCTTTATAAACAGGACATGCAACAAACCAATCATTCCAGCGACAGGGTCTGCTACACGACTGTGACTGAAATGACTGGTTGGTTTGGGCCCCCACCAAAAAAGAAGCAATAAATCTCTCCTTGCAAAACTGGCTCTACAGAGGCAAGATGTCATCCTCATCCTCCAATTCCTCTCCCCTTTCAGTGTGTACATCCTCCTCCTCAGAGTATTAATTTGTCCCCACTGGAATCCACCATCACAGGTCCCAGTGTACTTTCTGGAGGCAATTGCTGGTAAAGGTCTTCCTGGAGGAATTTATAATTAATTTTGATGAACATCTTCTCCACATTTTGTGGAAGTAACCTCCTACAACGATCACTGACGAGGTTACCGGCTGCACTAAACACTCTTTCGGAGTACACACTAGAAGGGGGGGAGGGGCAACTTAGATAAAATAAAGCCAGTTTGTGCAAGAGCCTCCAAATTGCCTCTTTATCCTGCCAGTATACATATGGACTGTCTGACATGCCTACATGGATGCTGTCACCCATATAATCCTCCACCATTCTTTCAATGGTGACAGCATCATATGCAGTGACAGTAGACATGCAGTAATCGTGGGCAGGTCCTTCAGTCCGAACCAGATGTCAACACCTACTCCTGACTGCCCTAACAGTGGGTAGACTAGGACATGTCATCCTTTTCCTCACAGCCCCAGTTTCGGGAGAAAATGAAGGAAGAGCTGTTGACGGGTCACATTCCACTTGAGTTGACAATTTTCTCACCAGCAGGTCTTTGAACCTCTGCAGACTTGTGTCTGCCGGAAAGAGAGATACAACGTAGGCTTTAAACCTAAGATCGAGCACGGTGGCCAAAATGTAGTGCTCTGATTTCAACAGGCCTTTTACTGCTCCTCCATCCTCTGAAGCATATAGAGTGTTGAATTCCACCTCGTTAACAGTTCTTGCTTCAGGTGATGGCAGGGCAGGTTCAGGAATGTTTGCTGGTGCTCCAGTCTTCGGCACGCAGTGGCTGAATGTCGAAAGTGGCCTGCATTTTTTTGGGCCACCGACAGCATCTCTTGCATGCCCCTGTCATTTTTCTAAAAATTCTGCACCACCAAGTTAATTGTATGTGCAAACCATGGGACGTGCTGGAATTTGCCCATATGTAATGCACGCACAATATTGGTGGCGTTGTCCGATGTCACAAATCCCCAGGAGAGTCTAAATGGGGTAAGCCATTGTGTGATGATGTCCCTCAGTTTCCATAAGAGGTTGTCAGTGGTGTGCCTCTTACAGAAACTGGTGATACACAGCGTAGCCTGCCTAGGAATGAGTTGGCATTTGTGAGATGCTGCTACTGGTGCCACTGCTGTTGTTGCTGCGGGAGGCAATACATCTACCCAGTGGGCTGTCACAGTCATGTAGTCCTTAGTTTGCCCTGCTCCACTTGTCCACATGTCCGTGGTTAAGTGGACACTGGGTACAACTGCATTTTATCAGGACACTGAGGACACTTTTCTTAATGTCCCTGTACCATCCGGGAATCGCTTTCCTAGTGAAGTGGAATTTAGATGGGATTTGGTACCGGGGACACACTACCTCCATCAATTGTCTAAATCCCACTGTACTAATGGCAGATACCGGATGCACGTCTAACACCAACATAGCTGTCAAGGCCTCAGTTATCTGCTTTGCAACAGGCTGAGTGCTGTCATATTTCATCTTCCTCACAAGCGACTGTTGGACAGTCAATTCCTTAGTTGAAATAGTACAAGAGGTCTTCTGACTTCCCCTCTGAGATGACGATTGACTCCCAGCAGCAGCAGCAGTAGATATACCACTCAAGGATCCTCTGGAGGAATCCCGGTAAGGAGAGGACTCATCAGTCATGCCAGTGACATGGCCTGCAGGACTACTGACGTTCCTGACTGAGGAGGAAATTGACGTTGAGGGAGTTGGTGATGCGGCTTGCAGGAGCTTGGGTACAAGTGGAAGAAGAGATTTAAGTGTCAGTGGACTGCTTACGCTCTTACCCAAAGTTTCTGAACTTGACAATGACTTCTGATGAATGTGCTGCAGGTGACGTATAAGGGAGGATGTTCCTAGGCAGTTAACGTCCTTGCTCCTACTTATTACGGATTGACAAAGGCAACACACGGCTTCACACCTGTTGTCCGGATTTGTGGAGAAATAATTCCACACCGAAGAGGTGGCTTTTTTGGTATTTTGCCCAGGCATGACAATGGGCTTTCTCATCCCACAGACAACAGGTGTCTCCACTGGTGCCTTATTCAAACAAACCACATCACCATTAGAATCTGCCTCGTCAACTTCCTCCTCAGCGCCAGCAACACCCATGTCCTCATCCTAGTGTATTTCAACAGTGACATCTTCAATTTGAATATGAGAAACTGGACTGTGGGTGCTCCTTCCAGCACTTGCAGAGGGCGTGCAAATGGTGGAAGGAGCCACCTCTTCCTGTCCAGTGTTGGGAAGGTCAGGCATCGCAACCGCCGACACACTTGGAATCTCCCTGGGGATTTGTGATACCATCTTAGAATGCACAGTTCTTTCTTATGCTTTTTCCAGCTTAACCCTTCTCATTTTTCTAGCGGGAGGATGAGGGCTTCCATCGTCATGTGAAGCTGAGCTACTAGTCATGAACACGGGCCAGGGCCTTAGCCGTATCTTGCCACTCCGTGTCGTAAATGGTATTTTAGCAAGTTTTCGTTTCTCCTCAGACGATTTAAATTTATTTTTGGGGGTAATTTTACTGAACTTTGGCTTTTTGGATTTTACATGCCCTCTACTATTACATTGGGCATCGGCCTTGGCAGACGACGCTGATGGCATTTCATTGTCTATGTCATGACTAGTGGCAGCAGCTTCAGCACTAGGAGGAAGTGGTTCTTGATCTTTCCCTGTTTTATCCTCCAAATTTTTGTTTGCCATTATTTTTATGGAGTTATATAACACAATATGTGGCACAGGAGAGCGTTCTCCTATACCTCACAGGGAGTACCCTGTAAAAATGATTTGGATTAATATGGAAGCACCACTGGACTGGACTTATACGGCATTACCACTGGACTTTTACGGCAGTACCGTTGGATTTACAAGGCAGTACCCATGGACATATACGGCAGTACCCCTGGATTTATACAGCAGCACCACTGGACTTATGGCAGCACAGGACACTACCACTGGACTGGACTTATGGCAGTACAGGACACCACCACTGGACTGATGCAGCACAAGGAAAGCACCACTGGACTGGACTTATACAGCAGCACTGGACTTACGGCAGCAGAGGACACAGCCACTGTGACTGGACTGATGCAGCACCAGACAGCACCACTGGAATGATACAAAAGAGCAAGTCAGCACCCCACGCGCCATGCCACTTTCCCGCACAGACACTGAAGAGACACGTCCTCTCACTACACTCTACAGGACTGGAGTGAAAATGGTGGCGACGCGCGGCTCATTATATGGGATCCAAACCCCAAGAGAATCCAACAGCGGGATGATGACGTTTTGCATATGTAATTTGGCTCTTTTTTTTTTATTCAAACAAATATCACTATCATTTGCAAGTATTGGGACATAATTCAAGCTCATCAGTGACACATTTCCTGGCCTGCTGTAATGCAATGTTGTGCCACACTGCTAAGCAAACTGCAATGTAGGTGTACAGTATGTTGGTGACAATTTCTGGTTCACACACGCCCTTGCACACAATGATTGAATCTGACACTTTCTATTCAAAGTGTAGTTATAAACCAATGAAGACCAGGGCAGCTTGTAAGTACTTTCCAGAAACAGACGTCCTGGAGGATTTTGGGATACTTTTCTTTGTGCACACCACAACTAGAGATGTGCACTTGAAATTTTTCGGGTTTTGTGTTTTGGTTTTGGGTTCGGTTCCGCGGCCGTGTTTTGGGTTCGACCGCGTTTTGGCAAAACCTCACCGAATTTTTTTTGTCGGATTCGGGTGTGTTTTGGATTCGGGTGTTTTTTTCAAAAAGCACTAAAAAACAGCTTAAATCATAGAATTTGGGGGTCATTTTGACCCCAAAGTATTATTAACCTCAAAAACCATAATTTCCACTCATTTTCAGTCTATTCTGAATACCTCACACCTCACAATATTATTTTTAGTCCTAAAATTTGCACCGAGGTCGCTGGATGACTAAGCTAAGCGACCCTAGTGGCCGACACAAATACCTGGCCCATCTAGGAGTGGCACTGCAGTGTCACGCAGGATGGCCCTTCCAAAAAACACTCCCCAAACAGCACATGACGCAAAGAAAAAAAGAGGCGCAATGAGGTAGCTGTGTGAGTAAGATAAGCGACCCTAGTGGCCGACACAAACACCTGGCCCATCTAGGAGTGGCACTGCAGTGTCACGCAGGATGGCCCTTCCAAAAAACATTCCCCAAACAGCACATGACGCAAAGAAAAAAAGAGGCGCAATGAGGTAGCTGTGTGAGTAAGATAAGCGACCCTAGTGGCCGAAACAAACACCTGGCCCATCTAGGAGTTGCACTGCAGTGTCACGCAGGATGGCCCTTCCAAAAAACACTCCCCAAACAGCACATGACGCAAAGAAAAAAAGAGGCGCAATGAGGTAGCTGTGTGAGTAAGATAAGCGACCCTAGTGGCCGACACAAACACCTGGCCCATCTAGGAGTGGCACTGCAGTGTCACGCAGGATGGCCCTTCCAAAAAACACTCCCCAAACAGCACATGACGCAAAGAAAAAAAGAGGCGCAATGAGGTAGCTGTGTGAGTAAGATAAGCGACCCTAGTGGCCGACACAAACACCTGGCCCATCTAGGAGTGGCACTGCAGTGTCACGCAGGATGGCCCTTCCAAAAAACACTCCCCAAACAGCACATGACGCAAAGAAAAAAAGAGGCGCAATGAGGTAGCTGTGTGAGTAAGCTAAGCGACCCTAGTGGCCGACACAAACACCTGGCCCATCTAGGAGTGGCACTGCAGTGTCACGCAGGATGGCCCTTCCAAAAAACACTCCCCAAACAGCACATGACGCAAAGAAGAAAAAAAGAGGCGCAATGAGGTAGCTGTGTGAGTAAGCTAAGCGACCCTAGTGGCCGACACAAACACCTGGCCCATCTAGGAGTGGCACTGCAGTGTCACGCAGGATGGCCCTTCCAAAAAACACTCCCCAAACAGCACATGACGCAAATAAAAATTAAAGAAAAAAGAGGTGCAAGATGGAATTGTCCTTGGGCCCTCCCACCCACCCTTATGTTGTATAAACAGGACATGCACACTTTAACCAACCCATCATTTCAGTGACAGGGTCTGCCACACGACTGTGACTGAAATGACGGGTTGGTTTGGACCCCCACCGAAAAAGAAGCAATTAATCTCTCCTTGCACAAACTGGCTCTACAGAGGCAAGATGTCCACCTCATCATCATCCTCCGATATATCACCGTGTACATCCCGCTCCTCACAGATTATCAATTCGTCCCCACAGGAATCCACCATCTCAGCTCCCTGTGTACTTTGTGGAGGCAATTGCTGCTGGTCAATGTCTCCACGGAGGAATTGATTATAATTCATTTTAATGAACATCATCTTCTTCACATTTTCTGGAAGTAACCTCGTACGCCGATTGCTGACAAGGTGAGCGGCGGCACTAAACACTCTTTCGGAGTACACACTTGTGGGAGGGCAACTTAGGTAGAATAAAGCCAGTTTGTGCAAGGGCCTCCAAATTGCCTCTTTTTCCTGCCAGTATAAGTACGGACTGTCTGACGTGCCTACTTGGATGCGGTCACTCATATAATCCTCCACCATTCTTTCAATGGTGAGAGAATCATATGCAGTGACAGTAGACGACATGTCCGTAATCGTTGTCAGGTCCTTCAGTCCGGACCAGATGTCAGCATCAGCAGTCGCTCCAGACTGCCCTGCATCACCGCCAGCGGGTGGGCTCGGAATTCTGAGCCTTTTCCTCGCACCCCCAGTTGCGGGAGAATGTGAAGGAGGAGATGTTGACAGGTCGCGTTCCGCTTGACTTGACAATTTTGTCACCAGCAGGTCTTTGAACCCCAGCAGACTTGTGTCTGCCGGAAAGAGAGATCCAAGGTAGGTTTTAAATCTAGGATCGAGCACGGTGGCCAAAATGTAGTGCTCTGATTTCAACAGATTGACCACCCGTGAATCCTTGTTAAGCGAATTAAGGGCTCCATCCACAAGTCCCACATGCCTAGCGGAATCGCTCTGTGTTAGCTCCTCCTTCAATGTCTCCAGCTTCTTCTGCAAAAGCCTGATGAGGGGAATGACCTGACTCAGGCTGGCAGTGTCTGAACTGACTTCACGTGTGGCAAGTTCAAAGGGCATCAGAACCTTGCACAACGTTGAAATCATTCTCCACTGCGCTTGAGACAGGTACATTCCACCTCCTATATCGTGCTCAATTGTATAGGCTTGAATGGCCTTTTGCTGCTCCTCCAACCTCTGAAGCATATATAGGGTTGAATTCCACCTCGTTACCACTTCTTGCTTCAGATGATGGCAGGGCAGGTTCAGGCGTTTTTGGTGGTGCTCCAGTCTTCTGTACGTGGTGCCTGTACGCCGAAAGTGTCCCGCAATTCTTCTGGCCACCGACAGCATATCTTGCACGCCACTGTCGTTTTTAAAAAAATTCTGCACCACCAAATTCAAGGTATGTGCAAAACATGGGACGTGCTGGAATTTGCCCATATTTAATGCACACACAATATTGCTGGCGTTGTCCGATGCCACAAATCCACAGGAGAGTCCAATTGGGGTAAGCCATTCCGCGATGATCTTCCTCAGTTGCCGTAAGAGGATTTTAGCTGTGTGCGTATTCTGGAAACCGGTGATACAAAGCGTAGCCTGCCTAGGAAAGAGTTGGCGTTTGCGAGATGCTGCTACTGGTGCCGCCGCTGCTGTTCTTGCGGCAGGAGTCCATACATCTACCCAGTGGGCTGTCACAGTCATATAGTCCTGACCCTGCCCTGCTCCACTTGTCCACTTGTCCACATGTCCGTGGTTAAGTGGACATTGGGTACAACTGCATTTTTTAGGACACTGGTGAGTCTTTTTCTGACGTCCGTGTACATTCTCGGTATCGCCTGCCTAGAGAAGTGGAACCTAGATGGTATTTGGTAACGGGGGCACACTACCTCAAGAAATTGTCTAGTTCCCTGTGAACTAACGATGGATACCGGACGCACTTCTAACACCAACATAGTTGTCAAGGCCTCAGTTATCCGCTTTGCAACAGGATGACTGCTGTGATATTTCATCTTCCTCGCAAAGGACTGTTGGACAGTCAATTGCTTGGTGGAAGTAGTAAAAGTGGGCTTACGACTTCCCCTCTGGGATGACCATCGACTCCCAGCATCAACAACAGCAGCGCCAGCAGCAGTAGGCGTTACACGCAAGGATGCATCGGAGGAATCCCAGGCAGGAGAGGACTCGTCAGAATTGCCAGTGACATGGCCTGCAGGACTATTGGCATTCCTGGGGAAGGAGGAAATTGACACTGAGGGAGTTGGTGGGGTGGTTTGCGTGAGCTTGGTTACAAGAGGAAGGGATTTACTGGTCAGTGGACTGCTTCCGCTGTCGCCCAAAGTTTTTGAACTTGTCACTGACTTATTATGAATGCGCTGCAGGTGACGTATAAGGGAGGATGTTCCGAGGTGGTTAACGTCCTTACCCCTACTTATTACAGCTTGACAAAGGCAACACACGGCTTGACAAATGTTGTCCGCATTTCTGTTGAAATACTTCCACACCGAAGAGCTGATTTTTTTTGTATTTTCACCAGGCATGTCAACGGCCATATTCCTCCCACGGACAACAGGTGTCTCCCCG
Organism: Pseudophryne corroboree; assembly: GCF_028390025.1. NCBI lineage: Eukaryota > Metazoa > Chordata > Amphibia > Anura > Myobatrachidae > Pseudophryne > Pseudophryne corroboree. The sequence continues at coordinate 833,043,996 of NC_086448.1, forward strand.
GGTGCCTGACTTAAACAAACCACCTCACCATCAGAATCCTCCTTGTCAATTTCCTCCCCAGCGCCAGCAACACCCATATCCTCCTCATCCTGGTGTACTTCAACACTGACATCTTCAATCTGACTATCAGGAACTGGACTGCGGGTGCTCCTTCCAGCACTTGCAGGGGGCGTGCAAATGGTGGAAGGCGCATGCTCTTCACGTCCAGTGTTGGGAAGGTCAGGCATCGCAACCGACACAATTGGACTCTCCTTGTGGATTTGGGATTTCGAAGAACGCACAGTTCTTTGCGGTGCTTTTGCCAGCTTGAGTCTTTTCATTTTTCTAGCGAGAGGCTGAGTGCTTCCATCCTCATGTGAAGCTGAACCACTAGCCATGAACATAGGCCAGGGCCTCAGCCGTTCCTTGCCACTCCGTGTGGTAAATGGCATATTGGCAAGTTTACGCTTCTCCTCCGACAATTTTATTTTAGATTTTGGAGTCCTTTTTTTACTGATATTTGGTGTTTTGGATTTTACATGCTCTGTACTATGACATTGGGCATCGGCCTTGGCAGACGACGTTGCTGGCATTTCATCGTCTCGGCCATGACTAGTGGCAGCAGCTTCAGCACGAGGTGGAAGTGGATCTTGATCTTTCCCTAATTTTGGAACCTCAACATTTTTGTTCTCCATATTTTAATAGGCACAACTAAAAGGCACCTCAGGTAAACAATGGAAATGGATGGATACTAGTATACTTATGGATGGACGAGCGACTGCCGACACAGAGGTAGCTACAGCCGTGGACTACCGTACTGTTTCTGCTGCTAATATAGACTGGATGATAATGAGATGAAATTAATATATATATATATAATATCACTAGTACTGCAGCCGGACAGGTATATATATTTATTATGTAATGACTGATGATGGACCTGCTGGACACTGTCAGCTCAGCAGCACCGCAGACTGCTACAGTAAGCTACTATAGTAGTATGTATCAAGAAGAAAGAAAAAAAAAACCACGGGTAGGTGGTATACAATTATGGATATACGAGCGACTGCCGACACAGAGGTAGCTACAGCCGTGGACTACCGTACTGTGTCTGCTGCTAATATAGACTGGATGATAATGAGATGAAATTAATATATATATATATATATATATATATATAATATCACTAGTACTGCAGCCGGACAGGTATATATATTTATTATGTAATGACTGATGACGGACCTTCTGGACACTGTCAGCTCAGCAGCACCGCAGACTGCTACAGTAAGCTACTATAGTAGTATGTATCAAGAAGAAAGAAAAAAAAAAAACCACGGGTAGGTGGTATACAATTATGGATGGACGAGCGACTGCCGACACAGAGGTAGCTACAGCCGTGGACTACCGTACTGTGTCTGCTGCTAATATAGACTGGATGATAATGAGATGAAATTAATATATATATATATAATATCACTAGTACTGCAGCCGGACAGGTATATATATTTATTATGTAATGACTGATGACGGACCTGCTGGACACTGTCAGCTCAGCAGCACCGCAGACTGCTAAAGTAAGCTACTATAGTAGTATGTATCAAGAAGAAAGGGAAAAAAAAAACCACGGGTAGGTGGTATACAATTATGGATGGACGAGCGACTGCCGACACAGAGGTAGCTACAGCCGTGGACTACCGTACTGTGTCTGCTGCTAATATAGACTGGATGATAATGAAATGAAATTAATATATATATATATATATATATATATATATATATATATAATATCACTAGTACTGCAGCCGGACAGGTATATATATTTATTATGTAATGACTGATGACGGACCTGCTGGACACTGTCAGCTCAGCAGCACCGCAGACTGCTACAGTAAGCTACTATAGTAGTATGTATCAAGAAGAAAGAAAAAAAAAAAAAAACCACGGGTAGGTGGTATACATATACAATTATATATATATTATATACAATTATATATATATATATATATATATTAAACTGGTGGTGATTAATTAAACTGGTGGTCAGGTCACTGGTCACACTATCAGCAACTTGCAAGTAGTACTCCTAAGCAGACAATCACAATATATATTATACTGGTGGTCAGTGTGGTCACAATGGCAGTGTGGCACTGACTCTGGCAGCAAAAGTGTGCACTGTACGTTATATGTACTCCTGAGTCCTGCTCTCAGACTCTAACTGCTCCCCACTGTCAGTGTCTCCCCCACAAGTCAGATATACATTATACAGTCACACTATCTATCTATCACTTCAGCAAGTAGTAGTACTCCTCCTAATGCTCCCCAAAATTACTACTGTGTCTCTCTCTACTCTAGTCTCACTCTCTTCTCTATAAACGGAGAGGACGCCAGCCACGTCCTCTCCCAATGAATCTCAATGCACGTGTGAAAATGGCGGCGACGCGCGGCTCCTTATATAGAATCCGAGTCTCGCGATAGAATCCGAGCCTCGCGAGAATCCGACAGCGGGATGATGACGTTCGGGCGCGCTCGGGTTAACCGAGCAAGGCGGGAAGATCCGAGTCGCTCGGACCCGTGTAAAAAAAACTGAAGTTCGGGCGGGTTCGGATTCCGAGGAACCGAACCCGCTCATCTCTACCTCTTTTATTAGCTCCTGCTCTTCCCTCTTACTGTATGATTACCATCACCTGTGCTGTACCCTAATACTGACCAAGTGCTCATACCTATGTCATACCTCCCAACATGACCTCTCCAGGAGGACACAATGCTCTGCTCCTGCTCTTCTCTCTTACTGTATGATTACCATCACCTGTGCTGTACCCTAATACTGACCCAGTGCTCATACCTATGTCATACCTCCTAACATGACCTCTCCAGGAGGGCACAATGCTCTGCTCTTCTCTCTTACTGTATGATTACCATCACCTGTGCTGTACCCTAATACTGACCCAGTGCTCATACCTATGTCATACCTCCCAACATGACCTCTCCAGGAGGGACACAATGCTCTGCTCCTGCTCTTCTCTCTTACTGTATGATTACCATCACCTGTGCTGTACCCTAATACTGACCCAGTGCTCATACCTATGTCATACCTCCCAACATGACCCTCTCCAGGAGGACACAATGCTCTGCTCCTGCTCTTCCCTCTTACTGTATGATTACCATCACCTGTGCTGTACCCTAATACTGACCCAGTGCTCATACCTATGTCATACCTCCCAACATGACCCTCTCCAGGAGGACACAATGCTCTGCTCCTGCTCTTTCCTCTTACTGTATGATCACCATCACCTGTGCTGTACCCTAATACTGACCCAGTGCTCATACCTATGTCATACCTCCCAACATGACCTCTCCAGGAGGACAGAATGCTCTGCTCCTGCACTTCCCTCTTACTGTATGATTACCATCACCTGTGCTGTACCCTAATACTGACCCAGTGCTCATACCTATGTCATACCTCCCAACATGACCCTCCACAGATGGGACACAATGCTCTGCTCCTGCTCTTCCCTCTTACTGTATGATTGCCGGCACCTGTGGTGAAACACCTGTCTCATCCATTACCTGATCAGCACAGGTGCCTGCAATCATACAGTAAGAGGGAAGTCCAGGAGCAGAGCATTGTGTCCCTCATAGAGAGGGTCATGTAGGGAGGTATGAAATAGGTATGAGCGGGGCGTGGCCTGGCTGGCAATGGGAGAGGAGGCACTTCCTATGAGCTCCTGCTAACTGGCCTATATAAACTTTAAATAATTCCTTTTTTGGTGCCCTGGTGTCCCCTGCACTTACCCCACTGCCTCTGCTCACATCGGCCCGGCCAGGGGAAGAGTGCTGCGGAGTCGGAGGGCGGCCTTGGCTGCCCTTGCGGATTGTGGCCTTCCCCCTCCTGTGAAGCCGGGGCCTCGATTTCGGCACGTCGCGGGGCTGGGCTCCGGAGCTGTCCGCGGGAACCGGGACTCTCATCTCCCCCCTTCCGGACCACTGGTAACTGCCTATGGTGGCCTCATCCCCTCTTCGGGTCCTTCCGGTGGAGCTGTGCAGCTGTTGAAACGGGCCTGCGGCCCCCCTGCTACCTCCGGCCGCCGCGGCCTACCACGCGCCCTGCAGCCGGGACCTCGAGTTTGGGGACGACCCGGCCGTGAGCTCCGGGATCGGAGCGCGGCCGCGACGGGCTGCCCGGGACTCCGGATCTTCCCCCTATGTGTGGCTGGACGCCCCATAGCACTTACAGGGAGCCTCTGTGTCACAGGCAGCCCCACAGGGGGTAAAAGAGGAGAGAGAAGCAGCTCTGTAGGTGCTGCGGCGGCCATCTTGGATCCCTGGGGCTCTAGCTGGAGAAGGCTGTGCACACCTGTATGCAGCCCTAGAAGTCTCTACAGCACATCAAAAAAGGCTGCATTGCCTTCAGTACCCAGCCATCCTGGAATACTGTGAGTACCTGCTGCTGCCACAGCACCCATCTCTTATTTGCACCCCTGCTCCATAGAAGCCCACGACAGGAGCCCAGAGTCGCCATTTTACTTTCTGGCACTTAGCCAGGGTAAAGATAGGCCGCACTATACCACACACTCCTCACCCCTGCAGGAGTACAGATTCTGTTTACACTACCGCCCACATTGGCGAAGGCTATGGAAGTGCTTTAATACCAACCATGTGTGCCCGGGCCACTGAATAGGGGATTGGGCTGCGATCTCCCGTCGGCGGAGTTGGCGCCTAGAAGAGTCACGGCCTCAGCGTTATGAAATTCGGATCCACACATCCCAGACTTATTCTTAGGATGATTCTCAAGATGATTTAACGCAAAATAATAAAATACTACATGTGCCATAGCTAAATGGTTGGACCCCATATATAACACTCTACCCGCTCATTAAACGGACTCTGGCCTGTGTCCCCCCATCAATAATTTTTCTTTCCTATTTCTTTTTTACCCCCACCCCTACCCTCCCTTTTTTTTGATATATGCCACTATGTCCAAAAACAAAAAAGCAACGCAAGCTCCGACTAACTTCTTTGGCTCAAGGTCTAAGGGCCCACAGAACCCCACCATGGCCGCAAGCTCCCCCCCCTCTCCGTGTTCGTCGGAAGCGGGTATCGATCCTCAGATTCAGGCGGTCATGTCGAGCCTACTGGAGGGAGTGCAGTCCGCGTTCAAGCAGGAACTCTCGAACGCTATAGCCGAATTTAAATCGGACCTTACAGATCTCGGTAACCGGGCGGACGCATTGGAAACAAAGACGGACGATCTCTGCCGCTCCCAACACCGCATTGACAGTGAACTCGCTAGATTGCACGAGGAAATGGAGACCCTCAAAGAGCGACAAGAGGACCAAGAAAATCGCTCGCGTAGAAATAATCTGCGCATACGCGGTGTTCCAGAATCGGTCCACGGCCCATCGCTACTGACAATGCTAAATTCCTTTGTCGTATAACCAACCCTTTATGAAGTCTAAGAACACTGTACGCTGTTTACTTAAGAAGTATCGTATGGGTACGCTAGTTACGTAACGATCGCTCAGCCGTAGGCGAGACGCTCAAGCGTCACGTTCGCTCACGGCCCAGAGATCACAGGACAGAATGATTCGCTATGGCGTAGCGGTTCGCTCGAGACCACGAGGAGATCACCAGCGGCGCAGACGCTCACAACGCTATACTTTTATGTCTAAACCTTATACCAATGAAATACACAGAATACCTTAATGTGAATACAGGGTGTAAGTGCAACCTTGTGTAACCTGACTAACTACAAAGCTGCTTGAGCGTCACCGACGCTCAAGTGAACACATTACACTATAGGAAATACACAGATACTGGTTTAGGGTCCAAAGCCTATTAACTGTATTATATCTAATATACTTGTAAAAGAGAATCACAGTACAAATGATACACTACAATATAACAGAGACTACCTAACCAGATAACTACACAAGAAATACAATACAATACAATTACTATTTATGGGAAAATGGAAGGGGAAGAGAAGAAGAGAGAGATAGAGAGAAATGGCTCATGATAACATTAAATAAGAGACAACATGGTTGCAGATAAAACTACACATGTGAGAGACAATCGCTGCGCAGTTAGTCAATGCTGAATACAGCATGGGATGGAAGCTAGACTCCATTTTGAGAAAACTCCCATAATTCTAAAGACTGCACCACATGCCTGAAAGGGGGAGGGGAAGACATCCAGCAGCAGCCATTTTAGATTTGCAGGTCCAAACACATGGCACTCTATACTAAACCACAATCACATAGCAGAAAACACAAGACTCCATTTTCTTCCAAAATGTCCAAGCCTCAAAACAATGCATATGTTCTGATTTTACAATTCCAAACCATCTAAAACACCTTTCACAATGTAATCCAACTTCCTAGAACCATCTCATAATTTCACATCCCAAACAACTTCAGTATCTCAATAACCAGAGCATATTCATCACAAGACCAGATCACAATGTAATTAACACAAACGTAACTGCATGGTGGTATTTATGATTAACAGGATATATATATTATAACTAACCAGCACAATCTATTTTAAATCTCCATAGGCAAGCAAATACCACAAATACTATGCTACAGATTGTATACTGTTCCAATTCATCACGGACTTCACAGAGTATCCACAAACACCCAACAATCACACAACCTAGTTACAATATCCTATTTAAACCAGAAAGCAATCTATCTGTTTCCTTATCTAGCCATGTGAGGTTCAATACTTAGCCTTTAGTTTGGAGGATGTCCTGGGGATTCAGCCGCCATGCTGCTGGGTGCTAGGTAGCTGTGTGTGTGTGTGAGTGTAGCTACATTACATCTGTTCTCTGAGGCCACACCTGACCACTACCTTCCTGTTTGACCAGTACCTGGGGGAGGGGTCTTTCTTTCTCCTTTGTATTGAGTCACCATTCTCTTTGTATGTGCTAATCAGGTTCAGCCCTGAAAACTTAGTAAAAGGTTGTCTTGAGCATCCATTGTTCTAACAATATGATCTTAGCTTTTATACATATAATCATATCTATCCGCTGCAATGTCCCACAACAACACAACAGGCCTCAAACTAACCCACACCTCATTCTGCTTGCTTCAATACCAAACATGATGTGTTTATCTGGTTCGGTTCGAATGATACACATCCATGACATTAATTCATCAGCCAATTCTAAATCTCCATTATGTCTGGTGTTTGCTGTGCTCGCTGCGCATATTTGCAAGTATAGCGGCTTATATGTGTGCAGTTTATATGGTCTCTCTATGTAATATTTTTGACTTTGACAGTCCACCCTTTGGCAGTCACCAATAACTGCCACTTCCTAAAACATTTCAAAAAGAGAAAAATATATGTCAGGGGTTAATACATTTCCATGGTTGGGTAAGGGAGGAGAGAGGAGAAGGTGTGAAGAGGGTATGACCTAGTGAGAAAGCAGAAGCATGTGTGTATGAATCCATGTTTGGGGGGTCATGTATCATCGTGCCGTACGTGTTGTACATCAAGCTTCGAGGTATTGCGAAGTATACATTTGAATTCCTTCTTATCCCGTACTAAGGGTCTGTGGATGGGCTGTCAAACTTTACCGAGCTCATTTCGGCTGTGGTTGTAACAAAATGGGGGAGCACATTTTAGTTGATGATACATGAATGGGGGAGGTATGTGGTTGCTGATATCTGTGCCTGTATTCCCTATCGCCTATGTGTGTCATTACCTGAGGGTTGTAGAGATGAAGATAAAGAACACTTATGGAAAATGCAATGATATTCTATGTCAGGGAAATGTACATCTGTTGTTGAAGTTTTGTTCGGTATCTGTTGAGAGTCGTCTTCTTTGCGCTGTATTGCTCCTTGGGCATGAGCAAATAGCTTTGTCAGTGCCATCAGATTTACAAAAATGTTGGGCTAGCGTGAGTTTAAAAATACTAGGGAAACTGGGGATCCATGGCAAAGTTCATCAAGTGTCCATATCATAGGTTGTCAAAACTTCATCTTTGGTTCTTGTCTGTTGTCTGTATAGCGTCTCGTTAACTTCCTCGTCCAAGGGGTCTTTGTATCTTGGAGAAAAGCAGAAAAACAGGTGAAAGAAACGGACCGTATAATCGCATTTTCATCACATCATGGTTTCTATCATTGGGTCATATACCAAATCCAGGTTAATTACAGTTTCCTCACTCCTTAGACTCATTACCTCAGGTAGTACTTTTCCAATACAACACAATCCTTCAGAGTTTGGGGCAAGCCGCTCATACGCCTTTCTCCCGCATATGAAATATGCGTCATCGGGGAGAACATAAGGGACGGAGAAGGACATGACCATGTTACAAACCTTCCAGGTGAAATCTCCTGACCCTAATTCTTCCATCTGCTTAATACACGTATCAGTTTGTACGATATGTGCACAGTATCCTGGTGATACCTCTCCAACTCTAGTAATCCTATTTCCTAAGGTATATCGATACCGGAAAGATTTTCCTCTACTGGCTATGTGGCGTACAAGCTCTGTATCTGTAGGCATTCTATCTGCTCTGTGTGAAAAGGTCATGGTAAGGTTGCTCCATGACACTTCCCAATTTCCCGGCTTACGGGGATTGGAGATATTAAAACATAAGAGGGACCTATCCACATGGTATTGGTGGAGCTTCAAACTAGGAGGGCTGGAGATGTTAAACCTCCGGTCCACCGGTCTCCCACCCCTTAGCTCAAGTACCTCCCCTAACGTTAAAGGAAATGGTACTAGCCCTGATTTGCTATGACCCTGAGGTACTTGAGAGCATACCCAACAATCTGTTTTATTTAACACGTTACCCACTAAGGAGTGATGGTCACTCAATGGATGCTGGTCCATATGGATATTAAGACTGGATTGGCATTTCTTTATGCATCCATCTTCAACCATTGTCACAGAGCCTACAGATACAGTTTTTCTTTTTTTGAACTAACAATCCTTCAAAGAAAATGTTTACAGATAACATGGTTGTTAGATCGTGCCCGGTACTCGCCTTTGCTTGGTGATTGGGTTGCTATTGGAATTTTACACCTCCGTCTCAGTCATCAGGACCTTTCTGGATCCTTTCTCGACCTCACTGGTACTCTCACCGAAACAGACTGCTCTGGTCAACATCATGGTTAACGGGAAAATCCATATCACAGTCTCTTGGGGCAAGTCCATCTTACAGGAGGAGAAAAGAAGAAATTTGTAATGGGGGTATAAGAAAACAGTTTGAGGGGGAGAGAACTTGTTACGATAATAAGTTCTCTCGTCTTGTTGTTCTTCTTGTTCTGCTGTCCTCTCAAAGGTGCTGTCTCTCAGTCTTCCAAACGAACATTCTGGTGATGCAATATTCCTTCCTAACCGGCGATCTTTCTGTAAGGAGAAAAAAAATCTGGCATTACCATTGGTCCAACTGAGGGGTGACATACCATCTTTAAACCATGGAAACATGAGTGGGAAGAGAGAGACAACAAAAAAAAAAACAAAAGAGATAGAGAACAATTCATGTGCATATATACATTACATAACTCGACAATAACCATCAATAAGAAAAGAGAAACAAAGCATTTTTAAACATTGTCAACATTAAGAAAACATTGTTAGCATTAGAAAAACATTGTCAGACTTATTAGGCTGTCATATCTATGTGTCTAATGGTCTCCTTGAGCAGTCCCTCCCCACCAGCACCTGCATTACTCCACTGTCTGTATCTGGCCAGAAATACATTGTGGCGGAGGTCATGCTGGGGTTTGGTAGACTTCTGCAAGGACCAAGTGGGTATGCAATGTGTGAATTCTTACCAATACTCGTCAGAGATGGGGATAGAGAGAGAGAGAGAAAAAAAAAACATTTCACTGATACATTTACAACGTTTCACCTGGTCATTCCTGTGTCTTTCAGTGAATGACCTCCCAATTTATTAACCGTTACCTCAGGCTTACCATCAGTCGTATGATCACCTTTCTTGACTACCTATCATGGGTGTGGCTCAAAATTCTTCCTATGTGATCCCTGCTTGTAATTTGGTGTGTCATAACTTTTGCTCATTTTCATGTCTAGGGGGTCTGATTTTATGTGGGCTGTTGCAGTTACTGGCATAATGCCCTTCTCTTTTGCACAGATCACAAATCCTTAAGTTCCTCCATGTGCCAATGGCCTGGGGTTTTGGTTGATTTGATGCCTCCTCAAACGCTTGGATGCTCATCACCATCAACCGCTTTCCCTGTACCTCCCTGCTTCCTTGGATACCATGATTATGTCGTTGTCTAGGGAGTTGATATACCTTCTGTGAATCTTTGATCATACAGTTAGATCTTTCCTAGGATCTGGGTAATCAGACATGATTGATCTCAATTCTGTCCGGGACCAGGGATGGCGCATTGCACTGTCCTTGACGGGAATGGTTCCCTGATCGTCAGTCTTCCCATTGGGGACTGTGATCACCCTGACAGGACTAAACTCAATTACATCACCTTGTTTTGGTCTTATAATATGGGGTACATTTGTTTGTGCGTGATATAAAACATTGTACGTACCTGTGGACACGACCTCACCTGACCCTCCGTTAGGGGGTTTGATTATTGCCTTTACCAATTTGGTCGCGTCCACCAGGATGTCTTGTAGGATGGCTTCTTTAAGAGGTGCCGACATCGTTCTGGGCTCACTTTCTTGTTGGTAATCCTGAGGGAAGTTTAACATGGGGTGCGACTTGCACAGGTTAACATTTGTAATTTTTACACTTTCATTTTCATAAACATTATTACATTTAACACTTTCATTCTTAATACAGTTACTAAGTGCATTTTTATCGTACAACATTGTGCCATTTCTCTGCAACCATAATCCTCTTCAATGCCATGTCTCTCCTCTCAAGATGAAAGTTAGATATGTAAGTTACATTTCTTTGCATTTCACTTTCCTGTTGCCATAACTGCAAACAATCATCATGTTTAACTCGTTGTTTCCAGGATTTTATGAGACTGATCCTTTGCCTTAAATTATGCAACACCTCTAAGTCAAAACTACCTATCCCGGGAAATGGTGCCTTATCCCCCGCAGTCATTCGTGTCCATTCATCACAAAAGGTCTCAGTGTGGGGACCATATTTCCCCCACATTACTAACCGAGCAGACCCTCGGGGTCTGCAAGCCTCTGGAGTCTGAATCCTGACCTCCGACCGTCTCTGTGTTGTGCACTTGGCTGCCATTGTGGACCTTTTTAATACAGAAAAACTTCCTAAAATGCACCAAACACAGAACTTCGTTGGAAATCCTTAAAGCTCTTCCACTGAACTTCTTCTGCTCCGGGTATCTCCGGTCCGCCTTCTAGCAGACACGTGTAGCCGTTGCAGGCCCTATCTCTAGAGATTTTCCTGAGAAAATTCCCTTCCTTTTTCTTTTACACAAATCACGCTTGCATGTGCTCCCTACAACACGTATGAGGGCAAGATTTACGCATGGATATACGACCTCATATCACGTTGCGTTATTGGTCACACATACAACCGTGCGGTCCAATCGTACCACTTATAGACACTTGTTGCCCATAAATGGTAGGATCATTGGAGTCTCCCTACTGTGCTCCAAAACAGCCAGAGCGTAATACAACGAAAACTTTATCACACTCTGTTGCACGTTTTCACTCAGATCGTGCTCATCACGTTCCACATAGATCACACAGATCACAAAGTCCACAAAGCGGAATTCAATACCGTTTTATCACATAGATCACAAAGTCCACAAAGCGGGATTCAATACACTCATACCGTTTTCAACCCACTATCATTCTTATAGTTTTCTGATCAGAAAAATCATTTCCCGTAGTCTGATAGCTCTCCCCAGAGGCGTTACAGTAAAGTAAGGTATTTAAACTAAATTTTGGAAACTGAACAAATGTGTGCTATTGTCTTGTGGCTTCTGTATCGCCTTACTATAAGCGATATTTCACTATATAAACGCTTACCAAACACCACACAGTATCTTCTATGCTGTGTGCTTGTTTTTTTCTCAGCACGTTATCAATGCAAATGGCAAACAGGAAGGTGAGATGTGAAACTTACACAGATGAAAATGCAATTCTAAATTTAATCTAATAACATACATTGATGTAAGCACACGCATATGAAATTACATATAAGTACCAATCACTATTACTTATGATTGACTATGATATAGATTAAATAAATGCATAAAAAAAAACTCATTAAATGATGATTTCTTTTTGACAGTGGATGGCTGATTGTTTCCTGAGTCAACTGAAAACCAGCCGCTCAGAAAAAAAAAAAAAATTGACCTTCCCAAAATGGCCGCTGCTCCTCCCCCTTCCACCTCCATGAGGGTCACACAAAATGGTGGACAGACCATGCGGCCTCTTGTCACAAAGAAAGTCATCATTCAAAACTCCTAAAGTTATTCTAGGCCTGAGTGTGTAGTTGGCACCAAATTGAAATAAAAACCAGATTTTCAAAGACAATAGCGTACTGTTCTTACCTCCGGTCCCGGATTCCCTCAGCACCCTTTACTAAGCGAAACAGACGCTTATCCAATCAGCACTGCAAGGAATATGATCCCGCCCTTTGCTGATGGATAATGTCTGCTGATATTACCTAGCAGAGATATGTGAAGGATAGGACGAGTCCCCCAATTGACAATGCTAAATACTTTTGTCGTATAAACAACCCTTTATGAAGTCTAAGAACACTGTACGCTGTTTACTTAAGAAGTACCGTACGGGTACGCTGGTTGCGTAACGATCGCTCAGCCGTAGGCGAGACGCTCAAGCGTCACGTTCGCTCACGGCCCAGTGATCACAGGACACGTTATTGGCTGTTGACTAACGTAATGATTCGCTATGGCGTAGCAGACGCTCGAGACCACGAGGAGATCACCAGCAGCGCAGACGCTCACAACGCTATACCTTTATGTCTAAACCTTTTAACAATGAAATACACAGAATACCTTAATGTGAATACAGGGTGTAAGTGCAACCTTGTGTAACCTGACTAACTACAAAGCTGCTTGAGCGTCACCGACGCTCAAGTGAACACTTAACACTATAGGAAATACACAGATACTGGTTTAGGGTCCAAAGCCTATTATCTGTATTATATCTAATATACTGGTAAAAAGGGGATAACAGTACAAATGATACACTACAATATAACAAAGACTTCCTAACCAAAATAGCTACACTAGAAATACAATACAATACAATTACTATTTATGGGAAAATGGAAGGGGAAGAGAAGAAGAGAGAGATAGAGAGAAATGGCTCATGATAACATTAAATAAGAGACAACATGGTTGCAGATAAAACTACACATGTGAGAGACAATCGCTGCGCAGTTAGTCAATGCTGAATACAGCATGGGATGGAAGCTAGACTCCATTTTGAGAAACCTCCACTTGATTCCAAAGACCACACCACATGGCTGAAAGGGGGAGGGGAAGACATCCAGCAGCAGCCATTTTAGATTTGCAGGTCCAAACACATGGCACTTTATTCCAAAATGTCCAAGCCTCAAAACAATGCATATGTTCTGATTTTACAATTCCAAACCATCTAAATCACCTTTCACAATGTAATCCAACTTCCTAGAACCATCTCATAATTTCACATCCCAAACAACTTCAGTATCTCAATAACCAGAGCATATTCATCACAAGACCCGATCACAATGTAATTAACACAAACGTAACTGCATGGTGGTATTTATGATTAACAGGATATATATTATAACTAACCAGCACAATCTATTTTAAATCTCCATAGGCAAACAAATACCACAAATACTATGCTACAGATTGTATACTGTTCCAATTTATCACAGACTTCACAGAGTATCCACAAACACCCAACAATCACACAACCAAGTTACAATATCCTATTTAAACCAGAAAGCAATCTGTCTGTTTCCTTATCTAGCCATGTGAAGTTCAATACTTAGCCTTTAGTTTGGAAGATGTCCTGGGGATTTAGCTGCCATGCTGCTTGGTGCCAGGTAGCTGTGTGTGTGTCTGTGAGTGTAGCTACATTACATCTGTTCTCTGAGGCCACACCTGACCACTACCTTCCTGTTTGACCAGTACCTGGGGGAGGGGTCTTTCTTTCTCCTTTGTATATGCTAATCAGGTTCAGCCCTGAAAACTTAGTAAAAGGTTGTCTTGAGCATCCATTGTTCTAACAATATGATCTTAGCTTTTATACATATAATCATATCTATCCGCTGCAATGTCCCACAACAACACAACAGGCCTCAAACTAACCCACACCTCATTCTGCTTGCTTCAATACCAAACATGATGTGTTTATCTGGTTCGGTTCGAATGATACACATCCATGTCATTAATTCATTAGCCAATTCTAAATCTCCATGATGTCTGGTGCTGTTCATTATTATAACCATGTACTGTATGAAACAAGTGCCGAATCCATCTCTGTGCCATGTCCGAGCAAATGCGTGTGTTTCCATATATTGCTGTGCTCGCTGCGCATATTTGCAAGTATAGCGACTTATATGTGTGCAGTTTATATGGTCTCTCTATGTAATATTTTTGACTTTGACAGTCCAGTCCCGGATCATTGTTCCAGTACCAATACTGCAACAAGGACAGGGTTACTTACTACTCCAGTCTGTTTGTAGTACCGAAACCAGACGGGTCTGTGAGACCCATTCTGAATCTGAAGTCCTTGAATCCTTACCTAAAGATTTTCAAATTCAATATGGAATCTTTGAAGGCGGTGATCGCAGGCCTGGAACCACAGGAATTCCTAGTGTCCATGGATATCAAGGACGCTTACCTACGTATCCCAATTTGGCCTCCTCATTAGGCCTACCTGAGGTTTGCCCTGCTGAACGATCACTACCAATTTCAGGCATTACCCTTCGGTCTGTCCACAGCTCAAAGGGTGTTCACGAAGGTGAAGGCGGAAATGATGTTTAAATTCAGGGTCCAGGGGGTCAATGTGATTCCATACCTGGATGATCTCCTGATAAAAGGGAGCTCCAGGGAGCTTCTATTCCTCCATATCGATCGCACTATCCAACTTCTGTCTCACCGCGGGTGGATCCTCAATCTACAGAAGTTCCACCTGGTACCATCTCAGCGGCTCCTGTTTCTGGGCATGCTACTAGATACTGTAGCACAGAAAGTGTTACTCCCCGAGGACAAAGCGAGAACACTCCAAGAAATGGTGTGCATGGTACTCAGACCTGCTTGAGTCTCCATTCATCTTTGCATACAATTATTGGGAAAGATGGTGGCCTCCTAGGAGGCAATACAATACAGAAGGTTCCACGCAAGACCCTTCCAATTGGACATCCTGAACAAATGGTCTGGTTCCCATCTTCAGATGCACCAGATGATTCAGCTGTCACCCCGGGCTAGGATTTCCCTCCTGTGGCCCTGAAGACCGTGGTACGCGGCTCTTCTGGACATGTCCATACAGGACCCTTGGTCTCTACCACTACAAAGGGATCTTCTTCAACAAGGACAGTTTGTCTACCCGGACTTACGGCGGCTTCGTTTGGTGACATGGAGGTTGAGTGGAACATCCTAGCTCACAAGGGGCTTTCCAAAAAGGTCATTGCCACTATAGTACAAATCAGAAAACCTGTGACATCAAAACACTATCAACATATTTGGCGGAGATATGTCTCTTGGTGCGAGGAACGCACATATCCCTCTGCTGAATTCCACTTGGGAAGGTTCCTGCGTTTTCTGCAGGTGGGAGTGAATAGGGGCTTACGTCTGGGATCTATTAAGGTCCAGATTTCAGCTCTTTCTCAAGAGAGAAGTTGTCTCTCTTGCCGGAAGTTCAGACCTTCTTGCAAGGGGTGCTTCATATACAACCTCCCTTTGTGCCGCCTACGGCATATTGGGATCTGGATATTTGTTACACTTTCTACAGTCCTCCTGGTTTGAACCTCTGCCGACGGTAGAAGATAACTTCCTCACCTGGAAAACGGCGATGTTACTGGCCCTGGCTTCTGCTAGGCATGTCTCAGAAGTGGGGGCCTTGTCGTGCAAAAGTTCATACTTAGTCATTTACGAGAACAGAGCAGAACTCAGAACTCGACAGCAGTTCCACTCTAATCAACCTATTGTGATTCCGTCCAGTTCTGACACTGCTTCTATTCCAGAGGCATTGGATGCTGTACGAGCCTTGCAGGTCTATGTCAAGAGGACGGCTCGCATCAGGAAGACTGATTCCTTGTCCGTGCTGTATGATGCACCTAAAAAGGGTTGCCCTGCTTTGAAGCAGTCCATTGGATTAAGCTTACTATCCAACAAGCCTATGCGTCGGCAGCCATACCGGTTCCACAGTCTCTGAAAGCCCACTCTACTAGATCGATGGGTTCTTCCTGGGTAGCTGCCCGTGGAGTCTCAGCCCTGCAACTATGCCGAGCTGCTACCTGGTCGGGGACGAACACTAGAGATGAGCGGGTTCGGTTTCTTTGAATCCGAACCCGCACGAACTTCACTTTTTTTTTCACGGGTCCGAGCGACTCGGATCTTCCCGCCTTGCTCGGTTAACCCGAGCGCGCCCGAACGTCATCATGACGCTGTCGGATTCTCGCGAGACTCGGATTCTATATAAGGAGCCGCGCGTCGCCGCCATTTTCACACGTGCATTGAGATTGATAGGGAGAGGACGTGGCTGGCGTCCTCTCCATTAGAATAGATTAGAAGAGAGAGAGAGAGAGAGAGATTGTGCAGACAGAGTTTACCACAGTGACCAGTGCAGTTGTTGTTAAGTTAACTTTTATTTAATATATCCGTTCTCTGCTATATCCGTTCTCTGCCTGAAAAAAACGATACACAGCAGTCACACAGTGTGACTCAGTCTGTGTGCACTCAGCTCAGCCCAGTGTGCTGCACATCAATGTATAAAAGCTTATAATAATTGTGGGGGAGACTGGGGAGCACTGCAGGTTGTTATAGCAGGAGCCAGGAGTACATAATATTATATTAATTTAAAATTAAACAGTGCACACTTTTGCTGCAGGAGTGCCACTGCCAGTGTGACTAGTGGTGACCAGTGCCTGACCACCAGTATAGTAGTATATTGTTGTATACTATCTCTTTATCAACCAGTCTATATTAGCAGCAGACACAGTACAGTGCGGTAGTTCACGGCTGTGGCTACCTCTGTGTCGGCAGTCGGCACTCGGCAGGCAGTCCGTCCATCCATAATTGTATAATTATATACCACCTAACCGTGGTATTTTTTTTTCTTTCTTTATACCGTCGTCATAGTCATACTAGTTGTTACGAGTATACTACTATCTCTTTATCAACCAGTGTACAGTGCGGTAGTTCACGGCTGTGGCTACCTCTGTGTCGGCAGTCGGCAGGCAGTCCGTCCATCCATAATTGTATTATTATAATATATACCACCTAACCGTGGTTTTTTTTTCATTCTTTATACCGTCATAGTGTCATACTAGTTGTTACGAGTATACTACTATCTCTTTATCAACCAGTGTACAGTGCGGTAGTTCACGGCTGTGGCTACCTCTGTGTCGGCAGTCGGCAGGCAGTCCGTCCATCCATAATTGTATTATAATATATACCACCTAACCGTGGTTTTTTTTTCATTCTTTATACCGTCATAGTGTCATACTAGTTGTTACGAGTATACTACTATCTCTTTATCAACCAGTGTACAGTGCGGTAGTTCACGGCTGTGGCTACCTCTGTGTCGGCAGTCGGCAGGCAGTCCGTCCATCCATAATTGTATTATAATATATACCACCTAACCGTGGTTTTTTTTTCATTCTTTATACCGTCATAGTCAGTCATACTAGTTGTTACGAGTATACTACTATCTCTTTATCAACCAGTGTACAGTGCGGTAGTTCACGGCTGTGGCTACCTCTGTGTCGGCACTCGGCAGGCAGTCCGTCCATCCATAATTGTATTATAATATATACCACCTAACCGTGGTTTTTTTTTCATTCTTTATACCGTCATAGTGTCATACTAGTTGTTACGAGTATACTACTATCTCTTTATCAACCAGTGTACAGTGCGGTAGTTCACGGCTGTGGCTACCTCTGTGTCGGCAGTCGGCAGGCAGTCCGTCCATCCATAATTGTATTATAATATATACCACCTAACCGTGGTTTTTTTTTCATTCTTTATACCGTCATAGTGTCATACTAGTTGTTACGAGTATACTACTATCTCTTTATCAACCAGTGTACAGTGCGGTAGTTCACGGCTGTGGCTACCTCTGTGTCGGCAGTCGGCAGGCAGTCCGTCCATCCATAATTGTATTATAATATATACCACCTAACCGTGGTTTTTTTTTCATTCTTTATACCGTCATAGTCAGTCATACTAGTTGTTACGAGTATACTACTATCTCTTTATCAACCAGTGTACAGTGCGGTAGTTCACGGCTGTGGCTACCTCTGTGTCGGCACTCGGCAGGCAGTCCGTCCATCCATAATTGTATTATAATATATACCACCTAACCGTGGTTTTTTTTTCATTCTTTATACCGTCATAGTGTCATACTAGTTGTTACGAGTATACTACTATCTCTTTATCAACCAGTGTACAGTGCGGTAGTTCACGGCTGTGGCTACCTCTGTGTCGGCAGTCGGCAGGCAGTCCGTCCATCCATAATTGTATTATAATATATACCACCTAACCGTGGTTTTTTTTTCATTCTTTATACCGTCATAGTCAGTCATACTAGTTGTTACGAGTATACTACTATCTCTTTATCAACCAGTGTACAGTGCGGTAGTTCACGGCTGTGGCTACCTCTGTGTCGGCACTCGGCAGGCAGTCCGTCCATCCATAATTGTATTATAATATATACCACCTAACCGTGGTTTTTTTTTCATTCTTTATACCGTCATAGTGTCATACTAGTTGTTACGAGTATACTACTATCTCTTTATCAACCAGTGTACAGTGCGGTAGTTCACGGCTGTGGCTACCTCTGTGTCGGCAGTCGGCAGGCAGTCCGTCCATCCATAATTGTATTATAATATATACCACCTAACCGTGGTTTTTTTTTCATTCTTTATACCGTCATAGTGTCATACTAGTTGTTACGAGTATACTACTATCTCTTTATCAACCAGTGTACAGTGCGGTAGTTCACGGCTGTGGCTACCTCTGTGTCGGCAGTCGGCAGGCAGTCCGTCCATCCATAATTGTATTATAATATATACCACCTAACCGTGGTTTTTTTTTCATTCTTTATACCGTCATAGTCAGTCATACTAGTTGTTACGAGTATACTACTATCTCTTTATCAACCAGTGTACAGTGCGGTAGTTCACGGCTGTGGCTACCTCTGTGTCGGAACTCGGCAGGCAGTCCGTCCATCCATAATTGTATTACAATATATACCACCTAACCGTGGTTTTTTTTTCATTCTTTATACCGTCATAGTCAGTCATACTAGTTGTTACGAGTATACTACTATCTCTTTATCAACCAGTGTACAGTGCGGTAGTTCACGGCTGTGGCTACCTCTGTGTCGGCACTCGGCAGGCAGTCCGTCCATCCATAATTGTATTACAATATATACCACCTAACCGTGGTTTTTTTATACCACCTAACCGTGGCAGTCCGTCCATAATTGTATACTAGTATCCAATCCATCCATCTCCATTGTTTACCTGAGGTGCCTTTTAGTTCTGCCTATAAAATATGGAGAACAAAAAAGTTGAGGTTCCAAAATTAGGGAAAGATCAAGATCCACTTCCACCTCGTGCTGAAGCTGCTGCCACTAGTCATGGCCGAGACGATGAAATGCCAGCAACGTCGTCTGCCAAGGCCGATGCCCAATGTCATAGTACAGAGCATGTCAAATCCAAAACACCAAATATCAGAAAAAAAAGGACTCCAAAACCTAAAATAAAATTGTCGGAGGAGAAGCGTAAACTTGCCAATATGCCATTTACCACACGGAGTGGCAAGGAACGGCTGAGGCCCTGGCCTATGTTCATGGCTAGTGGTTCAGCTTCACATGAGGATGGAAGCACTCAGCCTCTCGCTAGAAAACTGAAAAGACTCAAGCTGGCAAAAGCACCGCAAAGAACTGTGCGTTCTTTGAAATCCCAAATCCACAAGGAGAGTCCAATTGTGTCGTTTGCGATGCCTGACCTTCCCAACACTGGACGTGAAGAGCATGCGCCTTCCACTATTTGCATGCCCCCTGCAAGTGCTGGAAGGAGCACCCGCAGTCCAGTTCCTGATAGTCAGATTGAAGATGTCAGTGTTGAAGTACACCAGGATGAGGAGGATATGGGTGTTGCTGGCGCTGGGGAGGAAATTGACCAGAAGGATTCTGATGGTGAGGTGGTTTGTTTAAGTCAGGCACCCGGGGAGACACCTGTTGTCCGTGGGAGGAATATGGCCGTTGACATGCCAGGTGAAAATACCAAAAAAATCAGCTCTTCGGTGTGGAGGTATTTCACCAGAAATGCGGACAACAGGTGTCAAGCCGTGTGTTCCCTTTGTCAAGCTGTAATAAGTAGGGGTAAGGACGTTAACCACCTCGGAACATCCTCCCTTATACGTCACCTGCAGCGCATTCATAATAAGTCAGTGACAAGTTCAAAAACTTTGGGTGACAGCGGAAGCAGTCCACTGACCAGTAAATCCCTTCCTCTTGTAACCAAGCTCACGCAAACCACCCCACCAACTCCCTCAGTGTCAATTTCCTCCTTCCCCAGGAATGCCAATAGTCCTGCAGGCCATGTCACTGGCAAGTCTGACGAGTCCTCTCCTGCCTGGGATTCCTCCGATGCATCCTTGCATGTAACGCCTACTGCTGCTGGCGCTGCTGTTGTTGCCGCTGGGAGTCGATGGTCATCCCAGAGGGGAAGTCGTAAGCCCACTTGTACTACTTCCAGTAAGCAATTGACTGTTCAACAGTCCTTTGCGAGGAAGATGAAATATCACAGCAGTCATCCTACTGCAAAGCGGATAACTGAGTCCTTGACAACTATGTTGGTGTTAGACGTGCGTCCGGTATCCGCCGTTAGTTCACAGGGAACTAGACAATTTATTGAGGCAGTGTGCCCCCGTTACCAAATACCATCTAGGTTCCACTTCTCTAGGCAGGCGATACCGAGAATGTACACGGACGTCAGAAAAAGACTCACCAGTGTCCTAAAAAATGCAGTTGTACCCAATGTCCACTTAACCACGGACATGTGGACAAGTGGAGCAGGGCAGGGTCAGGACTATATGACTGTGACAGCCCACTGGGTAGATGTATGGACTCCCGCCGCAAGAACAGCAGCGGCGGCACCAGTAGCAGCATCTCGCAAACGCCAACTCTTTCCTAGGCAGGCTACGCTTTGTATCACCGCTTTCCAGAATACGCACACAGCTGAAAACCTCTTACGGCAACTGAGGAAGATCATCGCGGAATGGCTTACCCCAATTGGACTCTCCTGTGGATTTGTGGCATCGGACAACGCCAGCAATATTGTGTGTGCATTAAATATGGGCAAATTCCAGCACGTCCCATGTTTTGCACATACCTTGAATTTGGTGGTGCAGAATTTTTTAAAAAACGACAGGGGTGTGCAAGAGATGCTGTCGGTGGCCAGAAGAATTGCGGGACACTTTCGGCGTACAGGCACCACGTACAGAAGACTGGAGCACCACCAAAAACTACTGAACCTGCCCTGCCATCATCTGAAGCAAGAAGTGGTAACGAGGTGGAATTCAACCCTCTATATGCTTCAGAGGTTGGAGGAGCAGCAAAAGGCCATTCAAGCCTATACAATTGAGCACGATATAGGAGATGGAATGCACCTGTCTCAAGTGCAGTGGAGAATGATTTCAACGTTGTGCAAGGTTCTGATGCCCTTTGAACTTGCCACACGTGAAGTCAGTTCAGACACTGCCAGCCTGAGTCAGGTCATTCCCCTCATCAGGCTTTTGCAGAAGAAGCTGGAGGCATTGAAGAAGGAGCTAACACGGAGCGATTCCGCTAGGCATGTGGGACTTGTGGATGCAGCCCTTAATTCGCTTAACAAGGATTCACGGGTGGTCAATCTGTTGAAATCAGAGCACTACATTTTGGCCACCGTGCTCGATCCTAGATTTAAAGCCTACCTTGGATCTCTCTTTCCGGCAGACACAGGTCTGCTGGGGTTGAAAGACCTGCTGGTGACAAAATTGTCAAGTCAAGCGGAACGCGACCTGTCAACATCTCCTCCTTCACATTCTCCCGCAACTGGGGGTGCGAGGAAAAGGCTCAGAATTCCGAGCCCACCCGCTGGCGGTGATGCAGGGCAGTCTGGAGCGACTGCTGATGCTGACATCTGGTCCGGACTGAAGGACCTGACAACGATTACGGACATGTCGTCTACTGTCACTGCATATGATTCTCTCAACATTGATAGAATGGTGGAGGATTATATGAGTGACCGCATCCAAGTAGGCACGTCACACAGTCCGTACTTATACTGGCAGGAAAAAGAGGCAATTTGGAGGCCCTTGCACAAACTGGCTTTATTCTACCTAAGTTGCCCTCCCACAAGTGTGTACTCCGAAAGAGTGTTTAGTGCCGCCGCTCACCTTGTCAGCAATCGGCGTACGAGGTTACATCCAGAAAATGTGGAGAAGATGATGTTCATTAAAATGAATTATAATCAATTCCTCCGCGGAGACATTGACCAGCAGCAATTGCCTCCACAAAGTACACAGGGAGCTGAGATGGTGGATTCCAGTGGGGACGAATTGATAATCTGTGAGGAGGGGGATGTACACGGTGATATATCGGAGGGTGAAGATGAGGTGGACATCTTGCCTCTGTAGAGCCAGTTTGTGCAAGGAGAGATTAATTGCTTCTTTTTTGGGGGGGGTCCAAACCAACCCGTCATATCAGTCACAGTCGTGTGGCAGACCCTGTCACTGAAATGATGGGTTGGTTAAAGTGTGCATGTCCTGTTTTGTTTATACAACATAAGGGTGGGTGGGAGGGCCCAAGGATAATTCCATCTTGCACCTCTTTTTTCTTTTCTTTTTCTTTGCATCATGTGCTGATTGGGGAGGGTTTTTTGGAAGGGACATCCTGCGTGACACTGCAGTGCCACTCCTAGATGGGCCAGGTGTTTGTGTCGGCCACTAGGGTCGCTAATCTTACTCACACAGCTACCTCATTGCGCCTCTTTTTTTCTTTGCGTCATGTGCTGTTTGGGGAGGGTTTTTTGGAAGGGACATCCTGCGTGACACTGCAGTGCCACTCCTAGATGTGCCCGGTGTTTGTGTCGGCCACTAGGGTCGCTAATCTTACTCACACAGTCAGCTACCTCATTGCGCCTCTTTTTTTCTTTGCGTCATGTGCTGTTTGGGGAGGGTTTTTTGGAAGGGCCATCCTGCGTGACACTGCAGTGCCACTCCTAGATGGGCCCGGTGTTTGTGTCGGCCACTAGGGTCGCTAATCTTACTCACACAGCTACCTCATTGCGCCTCTTTTTTTCTTTGCGTCATGTGCTGTTTGGGGAGGGTTTTTTGGAAGGGACATCCTGCGTGACACTGCAGTGCCACTCCTAGATGGGCCCGGTGTTTGTGTCGGCCACTAGGGTCGCTTATCTTACTCACACAGCGACCTCGGTGCAAATTTTAGGACTAAAAATAATATTGTGAGGTGTGAGGTATTCAGAATAGACTGAAAATGAGTGTAAATTATGGTTTTTGAGGTTAATAATACTTTGGGATCAAAATGACCCCCAAATTCTATGATTTAAGCTGTTTTTTAGTGTTTTTGGAAAAAAACACCCGAATCCAAAACACACCCGAATCCGACAAAAATAATTCGGTGAGGTTTTGCCAAAACGCGTTCGAACCCAAAACACGGCCGCGGAACCGAACCCAAAACCAAAACACAAAACCCGAAAAATTTCAGGCGCTCATCTCTAACGAACACCTTTGTGAAGTTCTACAAATTTGATACCCTGACCAAAGAGGATGCCCAGTTTGGGCAAGCGGTGCTGCAGTTGTCTCCGCACGTTCCCGCCCATTCTGGAAGCTTTAGGACATCGTCATTGTACTAATTCTGTCCCCAATATCCCTTATGGATGCTAGGGAAAATAGGATTTTAATACCTACCGGTAAATCCTTTTCTCGTAGTCTATAAGGGATATTGGGCGTCTGCCTCTGTGTGGTGACTTTCTGCTGGCTCTCTATTTGGTGTTCATGTTCAGCTGTTGCTGTTAATGTTGCCAGACTTTGCTGGCTAAGCTTATGTTAATGTTGCCAGCCCTTGCTGGCTAAG
This sequence comes from Pseudophryne corroboree, assembly GCF_028390025.1. Taxonomy (NCBI): domain Eukaryota; kingdom Metazoa; phylum Chordata; class Amphibia; order Anura; family Myobatrachidae; genus Pseudophryne; species Pseudophryne corroboree. The sequence goes on from NC_086448.1 coordinate 833,068,227, forward strand.
TTTGTATTGGTGTGCTGGTGTTTAAATCTCATCACACCTGTTATTGTTAATTTCCTTCTCTCAAGTATGTCATTCTCCTTCATGCACTGTTTTACCTATAACTGAGCTGTAGAAGGAGGCATAGAGGGGAGGAGCCAGCACACCCAGGGAAGAATTTTAAAGTGCACTTGCTCCTTTGGACCCGTCTATACCCATCGTACTAATTCTGTCCCCAATATCCCTTATGGACTATGAGAAAAGGATTTACTGGTAGGTATATTAAAATCCTATTATATATTTGTAAATGTTAATCATGTCCCCTCTTAATCTCCTTTTTTCCAGTGTAAACATGCCCAGCCTAACAAGCCTTTCCTCGTATTCTAGCGTCTCCATCCCCTTTTTCAATTTGGTTGCCCGTCTTTGAACATTTTCTAGTTCCAGGATATCCTTTTTGTAGTATGGTGCCCATAATTGTACACAGTATTCAAGATGTGGACCCTCATTCCGAGTTGATCGCTCGCTAGCTGCTTTTAGCAGCAGTGCACACGCTAGACCGCCGCCCTCTGGGAGTGTATCTTAGCTTAGCAGAAGTGCAACTGAAAGCTTAGCAGAACTGCTCAAAAATCTTTTCATGCAGTTTCAGAGCAGCTCCAAACCTACTCCTACCTTGTGATCACCTCAGTCAGTTTAGTTCCTGCTTTGACGTCACAAACACACCCTTCGTTCGGCCAGCCACTCCCCCGTTTCCCCAGGCACTTCTGCGTTTTTACCTGACATGCCTGCGGTTTTTAGCACACTCCCGGAAAACGGGCAGTTACCACCCTGTCAAAGTCAAAAAAATATTACATAGAGAGAGCATACAAACCACACACATTTAAGTCGCTAAACTTGCAAATATGCGCAGCGAGGACAGCAATATATGGAAACACACGCATTTGCTCGGACATGGCACGGAGATGGATTCGACACTTATTTCATACAGTACATAATTATAATAATATCAAGCACCAGACATCATGTTTGGTATTAAAACAACCAGCTCAATGCGTAGATTAATTTGATACTTGTTATTAAGTTGTGGGACATTGTAGCGGATAGATATGATTGAATGTATAAAAGCTAAAATCACTTTGTTGGGAACAATGGATGATCAAGCAAATCCTTTACTAAGATTTTCAGGGCTGAACCTGATTAGCATATACAAAGGAGAGAGAGACCCCTCCCCTAGGAACAGACACACAGGAGGATAGTTCCTGTCTGGGGGGGGGTTGGGGTCAGTGTTGCTGGTTGCCACAGAGAGCAGATGTGATGTGGGTGCACTCAGAACAGAGGTCTCAGAAGCATGGCTGGATCATCGCCAGGCATAAAAGGCTAAGTATCATAATCTCAATATCTCATGGCTTATTGGCATAGAGTAGTTTTAAATGTGTGTTTTGTGGTGGGGTAGTTGTGGAATGATGGGTAAGCATAGAGTGGTTGGTTTGGAGAAACAAATGGCTTGGGGATGGTGAGGCTTGCGCAGCTGTGTGAATGTAACTTGTTTGTGCCCTGTGAAGTATTTAGATTGTTTGGAATTGTAAAATCAGAACATATGCGTTGTTTTGAGGCTTGGACATTTTGGAATAAATGGAGTCTTGTGTTTTCTGCTATGTGATTGTGGTGTAGTAGAGAGTGCCATGTGTTTGGGCCTGCAAATCTAAAATGGCTGCTGCCGGGTATTTTCCCCTCCCCCTTTCAGCCATGTGGTGTAGTCTTTGGAATCAAGTGGAGTTTTCCCAAAATGGAGTCTAGCTTCTGCCCCATGCGGCATTGTAGGGACAATTGTGTTGCTGGGTGTTGTGTATATAGGGACAGGCAGCATGGGTAAGCTCAAGTACTTTCTAAACAAAGATTCTCAGCATTGACTGACTGTGCAGCGATTGTTCCTCACATGTGTAAGCTTTCTCTGCAATCATATTGATCTTCTTGTTATTGTAAGCCATTTCTTTCTCTCTCTCTCTTCTCCTTTTCCTCTCTTATTTTCCCTTAAACGTAATTGTATTGTATTGTATTTCCCGTGTAGTTATCTGGTTAGGTAGTCTATGTTATATTGTAGTGTATCATTTGTACTGTGATTCCTTTTGCAAGTATAATAGTTATAATACATATAATAGGTTTTGGACCCTAAGCCCAGGTATCTGTGTATTCCTTATAGTGTTAAGTAATCTCAGAGCGTCGGTGACGCTCAAACAGCTTGTGAGTTAATCAGGTTACACCAGGTTGCATTTACACGTTATCACCACACTAAGGTTTACTGTATATTTCGTTGTTAAAGGTATAGATATAAAGGTTTAACGTTGTAAGCGTCTGCACCGCTGGTGATCTCCTCGTGGTCCCGAGCGTCCGCTACGCTATAGCGAATCATTACGTTAGTCGGCAGCCAATAGCGTGCCTGCCTGTGATCTCTGGGCCGTAAGCGAACGTGACGCTTGAGCGTCTCGACTACGGTTGAGCGATCGTTACGCAACTTGCGTACCCTTACGGTACTTCTTACGTAGATAGCGTACAGTGTTCTTAGACCTCTTAAAGTGTTTTATATATGATAAATATTTAGCTTTATCAATTGGGGGCCGTCCAGTCCTTCACATATCTGCACTAGGTAATATCAGCAGACATTATCCATCAGCAAAGGGCGGGAGGTTGTATCCCTCGTAGTGCTGACGGGATAAGCGTCTGCTTCGCTTAGGTAAAGGGTGCTGAAGGAATCCGGGAACCGGAGGTAAGAGCAAAACGCTAGTGTCTTTTAAAACTGTTTATTTTTCTGTCTTGCACGCACACATATATATCTGCATTTCCTTTTCATTTGTGTATTTTCGTATCTCACCTTCCTGTTTGCCATTTGCATTGATAACGTGCTAAAAGAGATTTGCCGCTATTTCAGAGTTTAAGAACAGAGGTAATAAAGTTAAAATATAGACAAACACACAGTTTTGCCTGGGAGATAAGGCGAAGTCAGTGTGGTGTGTGGTAGATGATCAAGGATCAATCTACATTGATAAAAGTATAAATTGTGTTACGGTGGATCTTTGCTTTGCGTACACGTGTCTCTAACAAAGACTTGCGTACACAATCCAAAGGCCGACGCACGCAGCGTATATTACGCAACGGAGCGTCTGTGTACGCCCACGTAACTCAAACCACAAGTTGATTTTAACAGGCGATAAATAGCGCAAAGCGATAAATAGCGCAACGCGGTAAATAGCGCAAGGCGATAAATAGCACAAATTGATTTCAGTTTTCCAAAACTTAGTGCTTTGTGGACTTTGTGATCTGTGTGATCTATGAGCACGGCCTGAAGTGAAAACGTGCAACAGAGTGTGATAAAGTTTTCGTTGTATTACGCTCTGGCCAATGATCCTACCATTTATGGGCAACAAGTGTCTATAAGTGGTACGATTGGACCGCACGGTTGTATGTGTGACCAATAACGCAACGTGATATGAGGTCGTATATCCATGCGTAAATCTTGCCCTCATACGTGTTGTAGGGAGCACATGCAAGCGTGATTTGTGTAAAGAAAAAGGAAGGGAATTTTCTCAGGAAAATCTCTAAAGATAGGGCCTGCAACGGCTACACGTGTCTGCTAGAAGGCGGACCGGAGATACCCGGAGCAGAAGAAGTTCAGTGGAAGAGCTTTAAGGATTTCCAACGAAGTTCTGTGTTTGGTGCATTTTAGGAAGTTTTTCTGTGTTAGAAAGGTCCACAATGGCAGCCAAGTGCACAACACAGAGACGGTCGGCAGTCAGGATTCAGACTCCAGAGGCTTGCAGACCCCGAGGGTCTGCTCGGTTAGTAATGTGGGGGAAATATGGTCCCCACACTGAGACCTTTTGTGATGAATGGACACGAATGACTGCGGGGGATAAGGCACCATTTCCCGGGATAGGTAGTTTTGACTCAGAGGTGTTGCATAATTTAAGGAGGAGGATCTGTCTCATAAAATTCTGGAAACAACGAGTTAAACATTATGATTGTTTGCAGTTATGGCAACAGGAAAGTGACATGCAGAGAAATGTAACTTACTTACCTAACTTTCATCTTGAGAGGAGAGACATGGCAATGGAGGGGATTATGGTTGCGGAGAAAAGCACAAGGGTGAACAATAAAAACGCTCTTAGCAACTGTAGTATAGATGATAAGAATAAGTGTAATAAATGTAACAAAGATAATTGTAATACTGTTGAATGTACAACTATTAACCCATGCAAGTCGCACCCCATGTTAAACTTTCCTCAGGAACACCAACAAGAAAGTGAACCCAGAACGATGTCGGCACCTCTTCCAGAAGCCATCACACAAGACATCCAGGTGGACGCGACCCAATCGGTAAAGACTGTAAACAAACCCCCTAATGGAGGGTCAGGTGAGGTCGTGTCCACAGGTACGTATGGTATTATACATTACGCACAAACAAATGTACCTCATATTGTAGAATCAATTCAGAATGACGTTACTGGACTTAATCCTGTCAGGGTAATTGCAGTACCAAATGGGAAAACTGACTCTTCAGGAGTCACCCCCGTCAGGAACATCGCCATGTACTGCCCCTTTTCCCGAACAGAATTAAGAACAATTCTGTCTGAATTTCCTGATCCCAGGAAAGACTTAGTTGCTTGTCAAAGATACATTAGAGTGCTAGGACATACTGCAGAGCCAAATAACAAAGATTGGAGGACAGTTTTGAGGGCATGTTTACCCCCCGATGTTGATTCATTGAAATTTATCGCTGATTGTAAGCTAGATGAGGAAGTGCCACTAACAAACGAGTATAACCAAGATAATGTAAAAAGAATCAATCTACAGTTGAAAGAATATTTTCCCACAGTAGTAAAATGGAATAAAATCTTTACAATAAAACAAAAAGAAGGTGAATCCGCATCAGAGTATTTTCACCGGGCTCTGCAGGATATGGCTAGGTACACGGGTATAGATGACATTGACACTAACGTACACCACAGAGAGGTAGCTGTGTCTGTATTAATGGACAGCTTAAAAGACACACTAAAAATCAGGGTACAAACCTCCATACCTCACTGGAGAGGCATCTCGGTGGCTGCATTAAGAGAGTCCGCTATCGAGCATGACCGCAATATCCAAAGAACCAGGGAAGCGCAGGGAGAACGGTTGATGGCGATGAGCATCCGAGCGTTTGAGGAGGCATCAAATCAACCAAGACCTCAGGTCATTGACACTTGGAGGAAACCAAGGATTTGTTATAATTGTGGAAGAGAAGGGCATTATGCCAGCAACTGTAATAACCCACATAAAGTCAGACCCCCTAGACCAAGAAATGAGCAAAGTTATAACACACAAAATTATAATCAGGGATCATATAGGAAAAATTTTGGCCCACACCTATAATGTGCAGTCAGGAAAGGTGATCATTAGGACTGATGGTAAGCCTGAGGTTATAGTTAATAAATTGGGAGGTCATTCCCTGAAGACACAGGAATGACCGGGTGAAACGTTGTAAATGTATCTGTGAAATGTTTCGTTTTCTCTCTCCCCATCTCTGACGATTATTGGTAGGATTCAAACATTGCATACATACTTGGTCTTTGCAGAAGTCTACCCAACCCCAGCATGACCTATCCGCACCAATGTATTCTGGCCAGATACAGACAATGGAATATGGAAGTGCTGGGGGGAGGGACTGCGCAAGGAAACCATTGGACATGTAGATATGACAGCCTGATGATCTGACAGTGTTTTGAAATGTTTGAAAAAAAATGTTTTTTTTTCTCTTTTTCTATTGATGGCTATTGTTGATTTAAGTAATATACACATGCACATAAATTGTTCTCTCTCTTTGTTTTTTTTTGCTGTTGTTGTTTTCTCTCTCTTCTCACTCATGCTTTCATGTTTTAAAGATGGTATGTCACCCATCAGTTAGACAAATGGTAATGCAAGATTTTTGCTCCTTACAGAAAGATCGCTGGTTTGGAGGGAATATTGCATCACCAGAATGTTCGTTTGGAAGACTGAGAGACAGCACCTTTGAGAAGACAGCAGAACAAGAAGAACAACAAGACGAGAGAACTAATCATCGTAACAAGTTTCTCTCCCCCTCAAACTGATTTTCTGTACCCCATTACAAATTTCTTCTTTTCTCCTCCTGTAAGATGGACTTGCCCCAAGAGACTGTGATATGGATTTTCCTGTTGACCATGATGTTGACCAGAGCAGTCTGTTTCGGTGAGAGTATCAGTGAGGTCGAGATCCAGAAAGGTCCTGATGATAAAGATGGAGGTGTAAATTTCCAATAACAACCCAATCACCAAGCAAAGGCGAGTACCGGAAACGATCTAGCAGCCATGTTATCTGGAAACATTTTCCTTTAAGGATTGTTAGCTGAAGAAAACTGTATCTGTAGACTCTGTGATAATGTCATTGAGGATGGGTGTATTAAGAAATGCCAATCCAGTTTTAATATCCATATGGACCGGCATCCATTGAGTGACTATCATTCCTTAGTGGGTAGTGTGTTAAACAAAACAGATTGTTGGGTATGCTCTCAAGTACCTCAGGGTCATAGCAAATCAGGGCTAGTACCATTTCCTTTAACGATAGGGGAGGTACTTGAGTTAAATGGTGGGAGACCGGTGGACCGGAGGTTTAATATCTCCAGCCCTCCTAGTTTGAAGCTCCACCAATACCATGTGGATAGGTCCCTATTATGTTTCAACATCTCCAATCCCCGAAAGCCGGGAAATTGGGAAGTGTCATGGAGTAACCAAACCATGACCTTTTCGCATAGAGCAGATAGAATGCCTACAGATACAGAGCTTGTACGCCACATAGCCGGTAGAGGAAAATCTTTCCGGTATAGGTATACCTTAGGAAATAGGATTACTAGAGTTGGAGAGGTATCACCAGGATACTGTGCACATATCGTACAACCTGATACGTGTACTAAGCAGATGGAAGAATTAGGGTTAGGAGATTTCACATGGAAGGTGTGTAATATGGTTATGTCCTACTCCGTCCCATATGTTCTCCCCGATGATGCATATTTCATATGCGGGAGAAAGGCGTACAAGTGGCTTGCCCCAAACTCTGAAGGATTGTGTTATATTGGAAAAGTACTGCCTGAAGTAATGACTGTATCACATGACAAAATGAAAGACATACACCGTGGTGCCCAAGCTCCTTATACTCACACCCATTACGAGCACGTTGTTAAAAGGCACCTGATAGAGAAGACAGAGCATCCGGCCTCTGATCTGATAAGTGAATCCACCGGGATTCAATTCTTAATCGCGTTAGATTTCACCCGCACCGCTAGAGGAGTGCTGAATGATAAATACATATCGGCGCTCGCAAATTTGTTAGATAATATCACTGAAATGTATGATGATACGTTTAGGTATACTGGAAGAGAACTTCAGGCTTACAAAACAGAACTGGTACAGCATAGAATGGTTCTCAATTACCTCACAGCAGTGACAGGCGGATATTGTGTCACACTGGCAACACAATACGGCGTGAAATGTTGCACATATATTACGAATAGCACCGAGGATCCGGTCGAGGTCATAGACCAAAAGATGGACGATATTCTCCAATTGAAGTGGGAATTTCGCAGGAGACACAATCTCACTCTTGCTGCTGTAGGTAATGAGCTGACTGGTTGGGTGTCATGGTTGAACCCGCGAAATTGGTTTTCTGGCTTAGGAGACTGGGCTCAAGGAGTCATAATGGATGTTGGGAAGTTTCTCCTATGTATCTTAGGTGTTGTCATATCAATTGGCTTGATATTTAGATGCGGTCAGGCTTTAATGAAGTGCAAACAAAGTACAAGAGTGATGAGTTTGAGGAGTGAGGAAACTGTAATTAACCTGGATTTGATCTATGACCCAACGATAGAAACAATGATGTAATGAAAATGCGATTATACGGTCCGTTTCTTTCACCTGTTTCTCCGTTTTTCTCCAAGATAAAAAGACCCACTTGGACGAGGAAGTTGACGAGACGCTATGCAGACAACGGATTGACCAAAGAAGAAGTTTTGACCACTTTAGATACGGACATTTGATGAACTTTGCCATGGATCCCCAGTTTCCCTAGAATTCTTAAACTTACGCTAGCCCAACATTTTTTTGTAAATCTAATGGCATTGACAAAGCTTTTTGCTCGCACCTAATGGGCAAAACAGCGCAAAGAAGACGACTTTCAACTGATACCGAACAAAACTTCAACCGACAGATGTACATTAACCTGACATAGAATACCACTGCATTTTCCATAAGTGTTCTTTATCTTCATCTCTACAACCCTCAGGTAATGACACACATAGTCGATAGGGAACACAGGCACGGATATCAGCAACCACATACCTCCCCCATTCATGTATCATCAACTAAAATGTGCTCCCCCATTTTGTTGCAACCAAAAGCCGAAACGAGCTCGGTAGAGTTTGACAGCCCATCCACAGACCCTTAATACGGGATAAGAAGGAATTCAAATGTATACTTCGCAATACCTCGAAGCTTGATTTAAAACACGTACGGCACGATGATACATGACCCCCCAAACATGGATTCATACATACATACTTCTGCTATCTCACTAGGTCATACCTTTTTCCCACCTTCTTCTCTCCTCCCTTACCCAATCATAGAAATGTATTTACATATGACATATATTTTTCTCTTTTTGAAATGTTTTAGGAAGTGGCAGTTATTGGTGACTGCCAAAGGGTGGACTGTCAAAGTCAAAAAAATATTACATAGAGAGAGCATACAAACCACACACATTTAAGTCGCTATACTTGCAAATATGCGCAGCGAGGACAGCAATATATGGAAACACACGCATTTGCTCGGACATGGCACGGAGATGGATTCGACACTTATTTCATACAGTACATAATTATAATAATATCAAGCACCAGACATCATGTTTGGTATTAAAACAACCAGCTCAATGCGTAGATTAATTTGATACTTGTTATTAAGTTGTGGGACATTGTAGCGGATAGATATGATTGAATGTATAAAAGCTAAAATCACTTTGTTGGGAACAATGGATGATCAAGCAAATCCTTTACTAAGATTTTCAGGGCTGAACCAGATTAGCATATACAAAGGAGAGAGAGACCCCTCCCCTAGGAACAGACACACAGGAGGATAGTTCCTGTCTGGGGGGGGGTTGGGGTCAGTGTTGCTGGTTGCCACAGAGAGCAGATGTGATGTGGGTGCACTCAGAACAGAGGTCTCAGAAGCATGGCTGGATCATCGCCAGGCATAAAAGGCTAAGTATCATAATCTCAATATCTCATGGCTTATTGGCATAGAGTAGTTTTAAATGTGTGTTTTGTGGTGGGGTAGTTGTGGAATGATGGGTAAGCATAGAGTGGTTGGTTTGGAGAAACAAATGGCTTGGGGATGGTGAGGCTTGCGCAGCTGTGTGAATGTAACTTGTTTGTGCCCTGTGAAGTATTTAGATTGTTTGGAATTGTAAAATCAGAACATATGCGTTGTTTTGAGGCTTGGACATTTTGGAATAAATGGAGTCTTGTGTTTTCTGCTATGTGATTGTGGTGTAGTAGAGAGTGCCATGTGTTTGGGCCTGCAAATCTAAAATGGCTGCTGCCGGGTATTTTCCCCTCCCCCTTTCAGCCATGTGGTGTAGTCTTTGGAATCAAGTGGAGTTTTCCCAAAATGGAGTCTAGCTTCTGCCCCATGCGGCATTGTAGGGACAATTGTGTTGCTGGGTGTTGTGTATATAGGGACAGGCAGCATGGGTAAGCTCAAGTACTTTCTAAACAAAGATTCTCAGCATTGACTGACTGTGCAGCGATTGTTCCTCACATGTGTAAGCTTTCTCTGCAATCATATTGATCTTCTTGTTATTGTAAGCCATTTCTTTCTCTCTCTCTCTTCTCCTTTTCCTCTCTTATTTTCCCTTAAACGTAATTGTATTGTATTGTATTTCCCGTGTAGTTATCTGGTTAGGTAGTCTATGTTATATTGTAGTGTATCATTTGTACTGTGATTCCTTTTGCAAGTATAATAGTTATAATACATATAATAGGTTTTGGACCCTAAGCCCAGGTATCTGTGTATTCCTTATAGTGTTAAGTAATCTCAGAGCGTCGGTGACGCTCAAACAGCTTGTGAGTTAATCAGGTTACACCAGGTTGCATTTACACGTTATCACCACACTAAGGTTTACTGTATATTTCGTTGTTAAAGGTATAGATATAAAGGTTTAACGTTGTAAGCGTCTGCACCGCTGGTGATCTCCTCGTGGTCCCGAGCGTCCGCTACGCTATAGCGAATCATTACGTTAGTCGGCAGCCAATAGCGTGCCTGCCTGTGATCTCTGGGCCGTAAGCGAACGTGACGCTTGAGCGTCTCGACTACGGTTGAGCGATCGTTACGCAACTTGCGTACCCTTACGGTACTTCTTACGTAGATAGCGTACAGTGTTCTTAGACCTCTTAAAGTGTTTTATATACGATAAATATTTAGCTTTATCAACCCAGAAACACCCAGTTCCTGTCAATCACTCACTGATCAACAGAGCAACTGAAAAGTGTCTCTCGACCTTGTGTAAAACTGCATAGTTTTGTGTGAAAATACTTTGCGCGTGTGTACTGCGGCCCGTACGCATGCGCAGAAATGCAGCTTTTTTACCTAATCGCCGCGCTGCGACCGAAAGCAGCTAGCGATCAACTCGGAATGAGGGCCGTGGCCTCATTACTTTACACCTGTCTATATTGAACCACATTCTCCATTTTGCTGCCCATGCTTCCAGTTTAATTAAGTCATTCTGAAGAGACTCAGCATCTCCCTCCATATTTATAACCTTACACAATTTGGTATCGTCTGCAAAAATTGACACCATGCTCTCTAGACCTACTGCTAGATCGTTAATGAAAATGTTGAACAACAGTGATCCAAGTACAGACCCGTGCGACACACCACTTAGTACTTCAGTCCAATATGAAAAAGTTCCATTTACCACAACTCGCTGCTCCCTGTTATCCAACCAGTTTATACCCAAGTCATATTGTGCTCCCTAGCCCAAGCCATATTGTGCTACATATGCCAGTGGCTTGTTGCAGGGTGGTGTATTCGGTCACAGTGTGGCGTATTGTGTCACAGCTTAGTGTACTGAGAGGTCAGAGACTGCAATACTTCGTCCACCAGATGTCACTTTGAAAAACAGTCATTGCACGTGTGAAGTTTCTAATATATAGGGTAATTTACCCCTGATCGCTAGGCTGTGTTTTCATACAGCCTGCGATCAGGTCCGAACTATGCATCACAATATGCAGGCGCATTGGTCCGCAGTGACAGGGAGCGCCGGTCAGCGACGGGATGGTGCAAAAAAAAAAACGATCGCATGGACGATTGCAAGGTGACTGACAGGAAGAAGGTGTTTGTGGGTGGCAACTGACCATTTTCTGGGAGTGGTTGAAAAAATGCAGGCGTGTCCAAGCGTTTGCAGGGCGGGTGTCTGACGTCAATTCCGGCCCTGGACAGGCTGAAGTGATCGCAGCGGTTGAGTAAGTCCTGGGCTGCGCAGAGACTGCATGAAATCAGTTTGTGCAGCTCGGCTGCACATGCGATCGCACACTTGCAAAGCGAAAATACACCCCTCTATGGGCGGCGACTATCTGATCGCAGCAGTGCAAAAATCACCTGCTAGCGACCAGGTCTGAATTACCCCCATAGTCATAGTCATTCTGAGGGTGGAGGAGGGGACCCAGAGCCACTGCAGGTGGGTCAGGTGCGGGGGTGCCGCGGGTGGGGGAGGGAGTCCTGAGGCACCGCGGGTGGGGGAGGGAGTCCAGAGCCACTGCGGGTGGGGGAGGGGCAGGTGCGGGGGTGCCACGAATGGGAGAGGGGGCTCGGAGGTGCTGCAAGTGGGGGAGGAGTGGGTAATGCTTCTCCTGCTTCTCCTCCTGGAAGCAGCTAAGCTGCTGACCTATGTTGGTGCTCCCTGCAGCAGACGGTGAAGGCTCCTGTGCCCGAGCCAGGCACCGCAGCTTCCCCCCAACGGCGAGTCCCTCTGGAGCAGAGTGGAGTCCAGGGAACACACAGCAGCCAAAGGGCAGAGCCTCCCATTGGATGTAACCTGTGTGGGAGGGCGTTTCTCGCCCAATCAGCTGTGGGCTGGGTGTGATAGACCTGCCACTAACCCAATGAGAGCTCCTAGCCACGCCCAGCGTTAGGAAATGAGTCACAGATCTGGGCTAATATATAGGAGATTCTGTTCTAAAGTAATATATTATGGTGGATATAATTTACTGTATAATAACACAATAACACCTCATTTTATTAAATTCACTGCAGGTCCCTGGCACTCATACTGTGTCTGTGCGTCTTCTGCAGTAACGCTAAAAAGTAAATGGTAGGTTTCGGCTGTGGTTGAGGAGGGCGATTAGGGTTCGGCTGCGGGGGAGGGAGGGTTAGGAAGGTTAGGGATTAGGGCTAGTCTATTTACCACCTTGGTGTTGGGATCATGAGGTTCGGGATGCCGCTGTCGGTATTATGACTGTCAGCATATGAAGCGTCGGGATCCTGCTACCCTCCCTTCCAGTCATTCTGTACATCAGTACCCGCAGAGGTTCCTGTGCAATATACTGTAAATGGACGTCACCCGCGCTGCAATACTGACGCTTGTCCCCAGATCCAAGTGAGAGACAGGACCAGAGGCCAAAGCAGTGAGTGGGATGGGATCCACTCAGGACAAGCTGCTGGTTACGTCTGCCGCCTCTCCGGCCTGTTGGTGCAGATGATAATAGCACATTCTGGAACATGTCTGACAGCGATTCTATTTACTTTACTGGGATCATTACCAGGCATCGGGTTAGGTTCAGGGCCGCACGTCCTGTGATACAGGGATAATGACCCACGGTATAACACGGCGCATTGCTGTGTAATCATAGTGAGTGGGGCCTATTTCTAATATACTTTGCTGTATTAATTTTATGTGCCACCAAATTATTAGTACATTTTTATTATTATTATTATTATTATTATTATTATTATTGCCTTTTCTATTCTGATATGTGCGTTTTGCGTAATTGCTATTTATTGAAATCTGCCCCCACACACACAGTGCACAACTCACTGAGGGGTCTATGTATGAAGCAGTGATACAAGTGGAGAAGTTGCCCATGGCAACCAATCAGCAGCTACGTATCATTTTATAGAATGGATTTAATGTTACTTCAAATCTGATTGGTTGCCATGAGCAACTTCTCCACTGTCTCACTTCTCCACTCTCATACATCTTCCCCTGACAGAACGGCATCCATGTTACAGGGTGGACCAGCGTTGCCAACTTTCTGGCTGCCTCAGGGAAAAGGCAGTCAGCTCGGTGCAGCAGGGGGTGGGGAGGGAGGATGTGATGTCCCATGGGGGCGTGGCAGGAATGTGCCAATGTAGCTGAGGCTGCACAGGGGGCTTGCAGCTTGCGGTCGCGTCACTGTAGCCACGCCCCCGCTATACAGTGCTGATATTACAGGCACTGAACGGGGCTAAGATGACGCAATTCAGCTGGAATCGCATCGTTGGTTCCCCTTGGACCGCCCACATGTGCTCTGCAAGTGGGCGACTGAGGGGTGTGTGTGGGGGATCTGCAGCACTTTCCGTGGGGCCGGGAGGAGCACCTGATTTTCGGGAGCCTCCCGCCCATTCCGGGAGGGTAGACTAGTATGGGGTGGACTCCATCATGATCCTTGAGAATGTAGGGCCTAATTCAGAGTTGATCGCAGCAGCAAATTTGTTAGCAGTTGGGCAAAACCATGTGCACTGCAGGGGGGGCAGATATAACATGTGCAGAGAGAGTTAGATTTGGGTGGGGTGTATTCAAACTGAAATCTAAAGTGCAGTGTAAAAATAAAGCAGCCAGTATTTACCCTGCACAGAAACAAAATAATCCACCCAAATCTAACTCTCTCTGCACATGTTATATCTGCCCCTCATGCCGTGCACATGGTTTTACACAACTGCTAACAAATTTGCTGCTGCGATCAGGTCTGAATTACTCCCGTAGTCTGTTAATCCACATGCACACATGCATAGATGGCCATAAAGGGGGTCATTCCGACCTGATCGCTCGCTGCAGTTTCCCGCAGCTCAGCGATCGGGTCAGAATTGTGCATGCGCCAGCGCCATAGTGCGCCGCCTCATGTCAGCCGTTGTTGCCTAGCGATCGCCTCTGAGGCAGAGGCGGTCGCTGGACGGGAGGGGGCTGGACGGCACATTAAGCCGCCGTTTAGGGGGCGCAGTCCGGCAAAAGCAGGCATGGCCGGATCATTGGGGGGGGCGGGCCGCGACGGTTGCGTGATGTCACACACAGCCCCTGCGGGCCGGGAAGCGACGAGTAGATCCTGGCCAGCACGCTAAAGCTGCGCTAGTCGGGAGCTATTTTTGAAGTGCAAAGGCATCGCCGCTGTGCGATGCCTTTGCACTTCTGCGGGTGGGGGGGGGGGGGGCGGCGGCACTGACATGCGGGGCGGACTAGTCCTGTGCTGGGCGTCCCCCGGTATGTCAGTGTGAATGATCGTAGCTGTGCTAAATTTAGCACAGCTACGATCAACTCGGAATGACCCCCAAAGTACCTCATGGATGTTACTACATCTCAGGAACTCGTTAGGCTGTTTTCCCTTTCATACTGGATGAGCTCACAAAATGGCCGAACTTAAGTAAAAAAATCACCAACATGGCTGCCAGTAATGGTAAAGTATAAAATAATCGTTACTTATAAAAGAAGTCAGTGATAAAATATAGGCTAATGACCGCCCAATCGAAGCACCAAGAGATTCTGGCCATGTATACTGAGATATACCTAAAAACGCTGCATTTCAGGGGCCAAATTTAGTGACATTTCAGCTATTCCGAATCGTTGCTATAGAAACACAGGGCTGATTCCCTCAGAAACAATCCATATTGTCCCTCCATAACCTTCACCAGCTATTAGCCGCTCGCTGGCAATTACACATCCCTGGGCCCCTAAGGGCCTGATCCTCCATGTAATGAATAGAAGATGATGATTGGGATCAGTGGGGTTGGGAAGCTGTAGGTTTATTTTATCGCTCTTGAAACGTACTTCAATATTCTTATGGAAAAATGCAGATTAGCAACAAAAGACATTAAACAAGTGCTTTGATGTATAGTATTGCGTAATCGAGGGCTCAGTAAGTGCACTCGGCTCATTTCTTCATTTGTTCAATCGCCGGAGAGCACAATTTTATTTTTTTAATAATCTGAGAACACGCGTGAAGTGGGAACCTGACAGAACAAAGGTTTCCAGGACTGGGTCATTATCTTCCTCAGAACATTGGCCCTCATTCCGAGTTGTTCGCTCGGAATTTTTCATCGCATCGCAGTGAAAATCCGCTTTGTACGCATGCGCAATGTTCGCACTGCGACTGCGCCAAGTAACTTTACTATGAAGAAAGTATTTTTACTCACGGCTTTTTCTTCGCTCCGGCGATCGTAATGTGATTGACAGGAAATGGGTGTTACTGGGCGGAAACACGGCGTTTCAGGGGCGTGTGGCTGAAAACGCTACCGTTTCCGGAAAAAACGCAGGAGTGGCCGGGGAAACGGTGGGAGTGCCTGGGCGAACGCTGGGTGTGTTTGTGACGTCAACCAGGAACGACAAGCACTGAAATGATCGCACAGGCAGAGTAAGTCTGGAGCTACTCTGAAACTGCTAAGTAGTTAGTAATCGCAATATTGCGAATACATCGGTCGCAATTTTAAGAGGCTAAGATTCACTCCCAGTAGGCGGCGGCTTAGCGTGTGTAACTCTGCTAAATTCGCCTTGCGACCGATCAACTCGGAATGAGGGCCATGGTGTATAAGCACTTTGCAATTAGCAATAATGGCACTTACACTGAAGAACGGCCAAAGAAAGCAAATGTAAATTAAGTTTCAATTGTCTGTGTCCCCAACACTGGGGAATAATATTTTCACTTTAATAAAAATATCTCCACTGACTTTCCTCATTTTGGGCGGGATGTACTAAAGTAAAAATGCGGTAAAACCCCCGAAAACGGGGGTTTTACCGCATTTTCATATTTACTAAGACCCTACCGCAGCGTTTTCGGCGTCCAGGGTTTCGCCATCTCTGGATGGCGAAACCCTATAGAAGCCTATGGGCTTCTTTTCGCCGACCGCCGCAACCCGCCGACACCGTCGACCCCCGCCGCAGACGCCGACCCCCCTTCCCCCTGGCTTACCTTCCTCCAGGCTGCCCTGGACCCGGAAGGTAATCTCCTCCTCCCCCTAGCAACGCAGCCGGAAGTCCTTCCGGCTGCAGGGGGGAGGAGGAGGTGCCGGCGGCAGCCTGCTGCTGCTTCCCGACATCTAGCCAGTGTGGGGACCCCGGGGAGGTGACGGAGACCCCCCGCAGACCACCTAACAGGTATCGCGGGGGGCCTCCGTCACCGCATCGCGATGTTGATCGCATATGTTAGTACATATGCGATCAACATCGCTGCGGTAACCGGCGAGGGGCGGCGATGTATGTTAATACATCCCGCCCTTTGTGAGCTGACCTGTTAGTGATGAGACTCCATCATTAATGTGAAGCAGCAGCCATTAGGTGTGGTACCCCCTTTCTGTACGCTGTGCGAACCCACCAACCCCACACAGAATCCATGGCTTATGGATTATATACTGTATATATGGGTTTAGTTAGTATAGGATGCAGGAGGTCACATGACCAACATGGCATCCCGACATTGAGAATGCCGACAGAGGGCGGGGTAATTATTTACCTACAGTCTCAGCCCCTGATTGGGGCTGAGACTGTAGGATGTACTAGTAGCGCGTGGAGGAGACTGAATGCTCTGCAATGGCATGGGAGGAGCTACTGGAACTGGACATGCGCCAATCAGTCATTTTCCTGTACAGAGAACAGAACAGAGAAGATTAGAGCTCTGCAGGAGTTGTTGCTAGAGATGAGTATGGGACTTCACGATCCGAGCTGGGAACCGAGTCCGGCTCGAGACGTCCCGTCAGATTCTCACGGGTTTTGGATTCCATATAAAGATCCGCGTGTCGCTGCCATTTTCACTCCAGACTTGGAGAGTGAGGGAAATAGACCTCTGTCTCTCTGTGGGTGGTGGCGTTGGGTGGAATCAGCGTGTGCTGTCCTGTGTGCTGTTAGGGGTGCTGTCCTGTCACTGTGGTGTCCTGTGCTGCTAGGGGTGCTGCAGCTGTACATAGGTGTTGCTGTCCTGTCACTATGGTGTCCTGTGCTGCTAGGGGTGCTGCAGCTGTACATGGGTGTTGCTGTCCTGTCACTGTGGTGTCCTGTGCTGCTAGGGGTGCTGCAGCTGTACACGGGTGTTGCTGTCCTGTCACTGTGGTGTCCTGTGCTGCTAGGGGTGCTGCAGCTGTACATGGGTGTTGCTGTCCTGTCACTGTGGTGTCCTGTGCTGCTAGGGGTGCTGCAGCTGTACACGGGTGTTGCTGTCCTGTCACTGTGGTGTCCTGTGCTGCTAGGGGTGCTGCAGCTGTACATGGGTGTTGCTGTCCTGTCACTGTGGTGTCCTGTGCTGCTAGGGGTGCTGCAGCTGTACACGGGTGTTGCTGTCCTGTCACTGTGCTGTAGGGGGCCCTGTCCTGTATGCTGTTAAAATACAGGGGTGCTGGTTCTGTCCTGTATGCTGTAAAAATACAGGGGTGCTGTGAAAATAAATGTACACTGTCCCTGTCCTGTATGCTGTAAAAATACAGGGGTGCTGTGAAAATAAATGTACACTGGCCCTGTCCTGTATGCTGTAAAAATACAGGGGTGATGTGAAAATAAATGTACACGCTGTATGCTGTAAAAATACAGGAGTGCTGTTGTTAAAATAAAGGTACACTGGCCCTGTCCTGTATGCTGTAAACTTAAAGGGTGCTGTGAAAATAAATGTACACTGGCCCTGCCCTGTATGTTGTAAAAATACAGGGGTGCTGTTGTTAAAATAAAGGTACTATGGCCCTGTCCTGTATGCTGTAAAATACAGGGGTGCTGTGAAAAATAAATGTACACTGGCCCTGTCATGTATGCTGTAAAAATACAGGGGTGCTGTTAAAATAAAGGTACACTGGCCCTGTCCTGTATGCTGTAAAAATACAGGGATGTTGTTAAAATACAGGGGTGCTGGTCCTGTTCTGTATGCTGTAAAAATACTGGGGTGCTGGGAAAATAAAGGCACTGTTCTGTGTGCTGTAATAATAAAGGGGTGCTGTCCTGTGAAATGGAGAACAAAAATTTGTAGTAAAAAAATAGTGAAAGATCAGGAACCACTTCCTAGTACTAGTGCTGAAGCTGCTGCTGCCACCATTCATGACATTGATGATGCAATTCCATCAACATTGTCTGCTAAGGCCGATGTCCAATGTCATAGAGGGCATGTAAAATCCAAGAAGCAAAAATTTATAACAAAAAAAATAAATTATCTGATGAGAAACGTAAAATTGGCAATATGACATTCACGACACGAAGTGGCAAGGCAAGGCTAAGTCCTTGGCCTATGTTCATGACTGGTGGTTCAGAGGAAGCCCTCCTCCCTCTCGAAAAATAAAAAAAATAAAGCCTGTTAAAGCACAGAAATAACAACAACTGTGCATATAGCGATATCGCAAATCCCTGAGGAGAGTCCAAGTGTGTCCGCGATTGCGGTCTAGGCCTGACCTTCCCAAGACTGTATGGGAAGAGGAGGCTCCTACCACCATTTGCACACCCTCTGCAAGTGCTGGGAGGAGCACCGCCAGTACAGTTGCTGATATTGAGATTGAGGATGTCACTGTAGAAGTACACCAGGATGAGGATATGTGTGCTGCTGGCTCTGAGGAGGAAGTTGATGATGAGATTTCTGATAGTGATGTGGATTGTTTGAATAAGGCACCAGTGGAGACAGTTGTTGGCCATGGTATGAAAAAGGTCATTGTCATGCCTGGGCAAAATACCAAAAAAGCCATCTCTTCAGTGTGGAATGATTTCTCCACAAATCCGGACAACAGGTGTCAAGCCATGTATTGCCTTTGTCAATCTATAATAAGTAGGGGGTAAGGATGTTAACAACCTAGGAACATTCTCCCTTATACGTCACCTGCAGCGCATTCATCATAAGTTCAGAAAGTTTGGGTAATAGCATGAGCAGTCCATTGACACATAAATCAGAGCTGGATTTCCCACTAGGAATGTGCCTAGGGGCGGCACCTGCTGATGGTGGCATGCTAATTCCACGCCTCTCTCCATTAGTCTAGTTGATGTCCCACCGGGCTGATGGCTGCTCCTGGCAGCGCAGCCTTGGTTAGTAACGCAGCAGCCGAGCCCTGTTACCAGTGATTAGTGATAATGTCCACCTGGCTGTGAGCGGAGGCAACGGCGTGGGCGCTCGCTGCTCTCTCCTCCTCTCTGCTGTTAATTGACAGGCTCAGCCTCAGGGGGACATTAATAGCAGAGGAGGAGAGAGAGGGTCCAGTGGGAATCGAATTGACAATGATATCAGAGAAGAGGAGGAGAGAGCAGCGAGTGCCTGCCCTGCGCCAACGGCGCCGCTCACAGCCACAGCCTCATCTAATCGATAATGAAAATGTTAAAATAGGAGGAGGGGCGGCAATAATATTGTGCCTAGGGGCGGCCTAACCCTTAAATTTGGCCTTGACCTAAATCCCTTTTTTCTGTTGTATCCAAGCTCCGGCAAGCCACACCATCAATTCCCTCAACGTCAATTTCCTCCTCAGTCAGGAACGTCAGTAGTCTTGCAGGCCATGTCACTGGCATGACTCTTCTAACCGGGATTCCTCCGGAGGATCCTTGAGTGTAACGCCTATTGCTGCTGCTGCTGTTGTTGCTGCTGGCGCTGCTGTTGTTGCTGCTGGGAGTCGATCGTCATCCCAGAGGGGAAGTCGGAAGACCCCTTGTACTACTTCCATTAAGCAATTGACTGTCCAACAGTCCCTTGTGAGGAAGATGAAATATGACAGCAGTCATCCTGTTGCAAAGTGGATAACTGAGGCCTTGACACTTATGTTGGTGTTAGACATGCGTCCGGTATCCGCAGTTAGTGCAGTGGGATTTAGACAATTGATGGAGGTAGTGCGTCCCCGGTAACAACTCCCATCTAGATTCCACTTCACTAGGAAAGCGATTCCCGGACTGTACAGGGACATTAAGAAAAGTGTCCTCAGTATCCTCAAAAATGCAGTTGTACCCAGTGTCCACTTAACCACGGACATGTGGACAAGTGGAGCAGGGCAGACTCATGGACTATATGACTGTGACAGCCCACTGGGTAGATGTATAGCCTCCCGCAGCGACAACAGCAGCGGCGGCACCAGTAGCAGCATCTCACAAACACCAACTCGTTCCTAGGCAGGCTACGCTGTGCATCACCGGTTTCTGTAAGAGGCACACCACTAACAACCTCTTACAGAAACTGAGGAACATCATCGCACAACGGCTTACCCCAATTAGACTCTCCTGGGGATTTGTGATATCTGACAACGCCACCAATATTGTGCATGCATTACATCTGGGCAAATTCCAGCACATCTCATGTTTTGCACATACAGTTAGTTTTGTGGTGGAGAATTTTTTGAAAAATGACTGGGGCGTGCAGGAGATGCTGTCGGTGGCATGAAAAATTGCATACCACTTTAGACATTCAGCGACTGCGTGCTGAAGACTGGAGCGCCAACAAAGAATCTTGAACCTGCCCTGCCATCACCTGAAGCAAGAGGTGGTAACGAGGTGGAATTCAACACTCTATATGCTTCAGAGTATGGAGGAGCAGCAAAAGGCCATTCAAGCCTATACATCCACCTACGATATAGGCAAAGGAGGGGGAATGCACCTGACTCAAGCGCAGTGGAGAATGATTTTCGTCTTGTGCAAGATTCTCCAACCCTTCTAACTTGCCACACGTGAAGTCAGTTCAGACACTGCCAGCCTGAGTCAGGTCATTCCCCGCATCAGGCTTTTGCAGGAAAAGCTGGAGAAATTAAAGGAGGAGCTAAGACGGAGCGATTCCGCTAAGTATGTGGGACTTGTGGATGGAGCCCTTCATTCGCTTAACCAGGATTCAAGGGTGGTCAATCTGTTGAAATCAGAGCACTACATTTTGGCCACCGTGCTCGATCCTAGGTTTAAAGCCTACGTTGTATCTCTCTTTCCGGCAGACACAAGTCTGCAGAGATGCAAAGACCTGTTGGTGAGAAAATTGTCAGCTCAAGCGGAACATGACCCATCAACAGCTCCTTAATTTTCTCCAGCAACTGGCGCTGCGAGTAAAAGAATAAAATTTCCTATCCAACCCGCTGGCGGTGATGCAGGGCAGTCAGGAGCGAAAGCTGACATCTGGTCCGGACTGAAGGACCTGCCAACGATTACTGACATGTCATCTAATATCACTGCATATGATGCTGTCCCCATTGAAAGAATGGTGGAGGATTATATTGGTGACTGCATCCAAGTAGGCATGACAGATAGTCCGTACATATACTGGCAGGAAAAAGAGGCAATTTGGAGGCCCTTGCACAAACTGGCTTTATTTTACCTAAGATGCCCCCCCTCCAGTGTGTACTCCGAAAGACTGTTTAGTGCAGCCGGTAACCTTGTCAGCGATCGGCGTACGAGGTTACTTCCACAAATTGTGGAGAAGATGATGTTCATCGAAATGAATGATGAATTCCTCCAGGAAGACATTAACCAGCAACTGCCTCAAGAAAGTACACAGGGACCTGAGATGGTGGATTCCAGTGGGGACGAATTAATAATCTGTGAGGAGGGGGATGTACACAGTGAAAGGGGTGAGAAATCGGACGATGAGGAGGAGGTGGACATCTTGCCTCTGTAGAGCCAGTTTGTGCAAGGAGAGATTAATTGCTTCTTTTTTTGGTGGGGGCCCAAACAAACCAATCATTTCAGCCACAGTCGTATGATAGACCCTGTCGCTGAAATGATGGGTTCGTTAAAGTGTGCATGTCCTGTTTATACTACATAAGGGTGGGTGGGAGGGCCCAAGGACAATTCCATCTTGCACCTCTTTTTTCTTTCTTTGCATTATGTGCTGTTTGGGGCCTAGTTTTTAAAAGTGCCATTGTGTCTGACACTGCAGTGCCACTCCTAGATGGGCCAGGTGTTTGTGCTGCACACTTGTGTTGCTTAGCTTAGTCATCCAGCGACCTCTGTGCAACTTTTTGGCCTAAAAACAATGGCCCTTATTCCAAGTTGATCGCTCGCTAGCTACTTTTAGCAGCCGTGCAAACGCATAGTCGGCGCCCACGGGGGAGTGTATTTTTGCTTTGCAAGTGTGCGAACGCCTTTGCGGCCGAGCGCTGCAAAAACATTTTGTGCAGTTTCTGAGTAGCTCTGGACTTACTCTGCCCTTGCGATCACTTCAGTCTTTTTGGTGCACGAATTGACGTCAGACACCCACCCTGAAAATGCCCGGACACGCCTGCGTTTTGCCGTTTTTTTACCTGATCGCTGCGCTGCTAAAATCTGCAGCGAGCAATCAACTCGGAATGACACCCACTATTGTGAGGTGTGAGGTGTACAGAATAGACTGGAAATGAGTGGAAATGAATGTTACTGAGGTTAATTATACTGTAGGAACAAAAATACCCCCAAATTCTGTGATTTTAGCTGTTTTTATGTTTTGTTTTAAAAAAAAATCCAGATCCAAAACCAAAACCCGAAAGGGTGGTTTTGTCAAAACCAATCCAGATCCAAAACACGAACGCAAACGGAGATCCAGTTTCAAAACCAAAACACAAAACCCGAAAATTGTCCGGCGCATAGTTGTTGCACATGTGCGATACCTCCAGTTTGTGGAGGAAACTTGTTTCTGCTTAAAAAAAAATGAAGTTTTTGATCCACCGGAGGGTGTTACTGGCTACTTAGAACACCCCCTCTGTGTGCAATAACATGACCATAGAGTACAGTGCACTGACACCTAGAGATGAGCGGGTTCGGTTCCTCGGAATCCGAACCCGCCCGAACTTCAGGTTTTTTTACACGGGTCCGAGCGACTCGGATCTTCCCGCCTTGCTCGGTTAACCCGAGTGCGCCCGAACGTCATCATCCCGCTGTCGGATTCTCGCGAGGCTCGGATTCTATCACGAGACTCGGATTCTATATAAGGAGCCGCGCGTCGCCGCCATTTTCACACGTGCATTGAGATTGATAGGGAGAGGACGTGGCTGGCGTCCTCTCCGTTTAGAGTGACTAGAGTACTAGAGAGAGACACAAATTTTGGGGAGCATATAGGAGGAGTACTACTTGCTGCTGATAGTGTGACCAGTGACCAGTGCCACCAGTTTAATTAATCCGTTCTCTGCCTGAAAAAAAACGATACACAGTGTGACACAGTCACACATACCATATCTGTGCTCAGCCCAGTGTGCTGCATCATATACTGTATATCATTATCTGACTGCTGATTGCTCAGTGCTCACTGCTCACACAGCTTAATTGTGGGGGAGACTGGGGAGCAGTTATAGCAGGAGTACATTTAAGTACAGTGCACACTTTTGCTGCCAGAGTGCCACTGCCAGTGTGACTGACCAGTGACCACTGACCACCAGTATTGTGATTGTCTGCTGACCACCAGTATATTGTGATTGTCTGCCTGAAAAAGTTAAACACTCGTCGTGTGGTGTTTTTATAAACGCATTCTGCAGACAGTGTCCAGCAGGTCCGTCATTACATAATATATATATACCTGTCCGGCTGCAGTACTAGTGTGATATATATATATATATTTTATTTTTATCTCATTATCATCCAGTCTATATTAGCAGCAGACACAGTACGGTAGTCCACGGCTGTAGCTACCCCTGTGTCGGCAGTCGCTGGTCCATCCATAATTGTATACCACCTACCTGTGGTTTTTTTTTCTATCTTCTTGATACTAGTAGCTTTCTTTCTCTGACGTCCTAGTGGATGCTGGGGACTCCGAAAGGACCATGGGGAATAGCGGCTCCGCAGGAGACTGGGCACAAAAGTAAAAGCTTTAGGACTAGCTGGTGTGCACTGGCTCCTCCCCCTATGACCCTCCTCCAAGCCTCAGTTAGATTTTTGTGCCCGAACGAGAAGGGTGCATACTAAGGGGCTCTCCTGAGCTGCTTAGAGTAAAAGTTTAAAGTAGGTTTTTTATTTTCAGTGAGACCTGCTGGCAACAGGCTCACTGCACCGAGGGACTAAGGGGAGAAGAAGCGAACTCACCTGCGTGCAGAGTGGATTGGGCTTCTTAGGCTACTGGACATTAGCTCCAGAGGGACGATCACAGGCCCAGCAATGGATGGGTCCCGGAGCCGCGCCGCCGGCCCCCTTACAGAGCCAGAAGACTGAAGAGGTCCGGAAAATCGGCGGCAGAAGACGTCCTGTCTTCAATAAGGTAGCGCACAGCACCACAGCTGTGCGCCATTGCTCTCAGCACACTTCACACTCCGGTCACTGAGGGTGCAGGGCGCTGGGGGGGGCGCCCTGAGACGCAATAGAAACACCTTATTTGGCAAAATATACATCACATATAGCTCCTGGGCTATATGGATGCATTTAACCCCTGCCAATTTTTCCTTAAAAAAGCGGGAGAAAGGCCGCCGAGAAGGGGGCGGAGCCTATCTCCTCAGCACACTGGCGCCATTTTTTCCTCACAGCTCCGTTGGAGGAAGGCTCCCTGACTCTCCCCTGCAGTCCTGCACTACAGAAACAGGGTAAAACAAGAGAGGGGGGGCACTAATTTGGCAGATAAATATATACAGCAGCTATATCAGGGAAAAACACTTATATAAGGTTATCCCTATATATATATATAGCGCTCTGGTGTGTGCTGGCAAACTCTCCCTCTGTCTCCCCAAAGGGCTAGTGGGGTCCTGTCCTCTATCAGAGCATTCCCTGTGTGTGTGCTGTGTGTCGGTACGTTGTGTCGACATGTATGAGGAGGAAAATGGTGTGGAGGCGGAGCAATTGCCTGTGTTAGTGATGTCACCCCCTAGGGAGTCGACACCTGACTGGATGGTCTTATGGAAAGAATTACGTGATAGTGTCAGCACTTTACAAAAGACTGTTGACGACATGAGACAGCCGGCAAATCAGTTAATACCTGTACAGGCGTCTCAAACACCGTCAGGGGCTCTAAAGCGCCCGTTACCTCTGGTCGACACAGACACAGACATGGACACTGACTCCAGTGTAGACGGTGAGGAAACAAACGTATTTTCCAGTAGGGCCACACGTTACATGATCACGGCAATGAAGGAGGTTTTGAACATTTCTGATACTACAAGTACCACAAAAAAGGGTATTATGTGGGGTGTGAAAAAACTACCCGTAGTTTTTCCTGAATCAGATGAATTAAATGAGGTGTGTGATGAAGCGTGGGTTTCCCCCGATAAAAAACTGCTAATTTCTAAAAAATTATTGGCATTATACCCTTTCCCGCCAGAGGTTAGGGCGCGTTGGGAAACACTCCCTAGGGTAGATAAGGCGCTCACACGCTTATCAAAACAAGTGGCGTTACCGTCTCCTGATACGGCCGCCCTCAAGGAACCAGCTGATAGGAAGCTGGAAAATATCCTAAAAAGTATATACACACATACTGGTATTATACTGCGACCAGCAATCGCCTCAGCCTGGATGTGCAGTGCTGGGGTGGCTTGGTCGGATTCCCTGACTGAAAATATTGATACCCTGGACAGGGACAATATATTATTGACTATAGAGCATTTAAAGGATGCATTTCTATATATGCGAGATGCACAGAGGGATATTTGCACTCTGGCATCAAGAGTAAGTGCGATGTCCATTTCTGCCAGAAGAGGGTTATGGACGCGACAGTGGTCAGGTGATGCGGATTCCAAACGGCATATGGAAGTATTGCCGTATAAAGGGGAGGAGTTATTTGGGTTCGGTCTATCGGACCTGGTGGCCACGGCAACGGCTGGGAAATCCACCTTTTTACCCCAGGTCACCTCTCAGCAGAAAAAGATACCGTCTTTTCAGGCTCAGTCCTTTCGTCCCCATAAGGGCAAGCGGGCAAAAGGCCACTCATATCTGCCCCGGGGCAGAGGAAGGGGAAAAAGACTGCAGCAGACAGCCTCTTCCCACGAACAGAAGCCCTCCCCCGCTTCTGCCAAGTCCTCAGCATGACGCTGGGGCCTTACAAGCGGACTCAGGCACGGTGGGGGCCCGTCTCAAGAATTTCAGCGCGCAGTGGGCTCACTCGCAAGTGGACCCCTGGATCCTGCAGGTAGTATCTCAGGGGTACAAATTGGAATTCGAGACGTCTCCCCCTCGCCGGTTCCTGAAGTCTGCTTTACCAACGTCTCCCCCCGACAGGGAGGCGGTATTGGAAGCCATTCACAAGCTGTATTCCCAGCAGGTGATAATCAAGGTACCCCTCCTACAACAGGGAAAGGGGTATTATTCCATGCTGTTTGTGGTACCGAAGCCGGACGGCTCGGTGAGACCTATTTTAAATCTGAAATCCTTGAACACTTACATAAAAAGGTTCAAGTTCAAGATGGAGTCACTCAGAGCAGTGATAGCGAACCTGGAAGAAGGGGACTATATGGTGTCTCTGGACATCAAGGATGCTTACCTCCATGTCCCAATTTGCCCTTCTCACCAAGGGTACCTCAGGTTTGTGGTACAGAACTGTCACTATCAGTTTCAGACGCTGCCGTTTGGATTGTCCACGGCACCTCGGGTCTTTACCAAGGTAATGGCCGAAATGATGATTCTTCTTCGAAGAAAAGGCGTCTTAATTATCCCTTACTTGGACGATCTCCTGATAAGGGCAAGGTCCAGAGAACAGTTAGAGGTCGGAGTAGCACTATCTCAATTAGTACTACGACAGCACGGATGGATTCTAAATATTCCAAAATCGCAGCTGATTCCGACGACACGTCTGCTGTTCCTAGGGATGATTCTGGACACAGTACAGAAAAAGGTGTTTCTCCCGGAGGAGAAAGCCAGGGAGTTATCCGACCTAGTCAGGAACCTCCTGAGACCAGGCCAAGTGTCAGTGCATCAATGCACAAGGGTCCTGGGAAAGATGGTGGCTTCTTACGAAGCGATTCCATTCGGCAGATTCCACGCAAGAACTTTTCAGTGGGATCTGCTGGACAAATGGTCCGGATCGCATCTTCAAATGCATCAACGGATAACCCTGTCTCCAAGGACAAGGGTGTCTCTCCTGTGGTGGTTACAGAGTGCTCATCTCCTAGAGGGCCGCAGATTCGGCATTCAGGATTTGGTCCTGGTGACCACGGATGCCAGCCTGAGAGGCTGGGGAGCAGTCACACAGGGAAAAAATTTCCAGGGCTTGTAGTCAAGCATGGAAACGTCACTTCACATAAATATCCTGGAACTAATGGCCATTTACAATGCCCTAAGTCAGGCAAGGCCTCTGCTTCAGGGTCAGCCGGTGTTGATCCAGTCGGACAACATCACGGCAGTCGCCCACGTAAACAGACAGGGCGGCACAAGAAGCAGGAGGGCAATGACGGAAGTTGCAAGGATTCTTCGCTGGGCGGAAAATCATGTGATAGCACTGTCAGCAGTGTTCATTCCGGGAGTGGACAACTGGGAAGCAGACTTCCTCAGCAGACACGATCTCCACCCGGGGGAGTGGGGACTTCACCCAGAAGTCTTCCACATGATTGTGAACCGTTGGGAAAAACCAAAGGTGGACATGATGGCGTCCCGCCTCAACAAAATACTGGACAGATATTGCGCCAGGTCAAGGGACCCTCAGGCAATAGCTGTGGACGCTCTGGTAACACCGTGGGTGTACCAGTCAGTGTATGTGTTCCCTCCTCTGCCTCTCATACCCAAGGTACTGAGAATCATAAGAAGGAGAGGAGTAAAGACTATACTCGTGGCTCCGGATTGGCCAAGAAGGACTTGGTACCCGGAACTTCAAGAGATGCTCACGGAAGACCCGTGGCCTCTACCTCTAAGAAAGGACCTGCTCCAGCAGGGACCATGTCTGTTCCAAGACTTACCGCGGCTGCGTTTGACGGCATGGCGGTTGAACGCCGGATCCTGAAGGAAAAAGGCATTCCGGATGAAGTCATCCCTACCCTGATCAAAGCCAGGAAGGATGTAACTGTGCAACATTATCACCGTATTTGGCGTAAATATGTTGCGTGGTGTGAGGCCAGGAAGGTCCCTACAGAGGAATTTCAACTGGGTCGTTTCCTGCATTTCCTGCAAACAGGACTGTCTATGGGCCTAAAATTAGGGTCCATTAAGGTTCAAATTTCGGCCCTGTCAATATTCTTCCAAAAAGAACTAGCTTCAGTTCCTGAAGTTCAGACGTTTGTCAAGGGAGTACTGCATATACAGACTCCTTTTGTGCCTCCAGTGGCACCTTGGGATCTCAATGTAGTTTTGGGGTTCCTAAAATCACATTGGTTTGAACCACTCACCACTGTGGACTTAAAATATCTCACATGGAAAGTGGTAATGCTGTTAGCCCTGGCTTCAGCCAGGCGTGTATCAGAATTGGCGGCTTTATCCTATCAAAGCCCTTACCTAATTTTTCATACGGATAGGGCAGAATTGAGGACTCGTCCTCAATTTCTCCCTAAGGTGGTTTCAGCATTTCACTTAAACCAGCCTATTGTGGTGCCTGCGGCTACTAGGGACTTGGAGGATTCCAAGTTGCTGGACGTAGTCAGGGCCCTGAAAATATATGCTTCCACGACGGCTGGAGTCAGAAAATCTGACTCGCTGTTTATCCTGTATGCACCCAACAAGGTGGGTGCTCCTGCTTCTAAGCAGACGATTGCTCGTTGGATTTGTAGTACAATTCAGCTTGCACATTCTGTGGCAGGCCTGCCACAGCCAAAATCTGTAAAAGCCCATTCCACACGGAAAGTGGGCTCATCTTGGGCGGCTGCCCGAGGGGTCTCGGCTTTACAACTTTGCCGAGCAGCTACTTGGTCAGGGGCAAACACGTTTGCTAAATTCTACAAATTTGATTCCCTGGCTGAGGAGGACCTGGAGTTCTCTCATTCGGTGCTGCAGAGTCATCCGCACTCTCCCGCCCATTTGGGAGCTTCGGTATAATCCCCATGGTCCTTTCGGAGTCCCCAGCATCCACTAGGACGTCAGAGAAAATAAGAATTTACTTACCGATAATTCTATTTCTCATAGTCCGTAGTGGATGCTGGGCGCCCATCCCAAGTGCGGATTGTCTGCAATACTTGTACATAGTTATTGTTACAAAAATCGGGTTATTATTGTTGTGAGCCATCTTTTCAGAGGCTCCTCTGTTATCATGCTGTTAACTGGGTTCAAATCACAAGTTGTACGGTGTGATTGGTGTGGCTGGTATGAGTCTTACCCGGGATTCAAAATCCTTCCTTATTGTGTACACTCGTCCGGGCACAGTATCCTAACTGAGGCTTGGAGGAGGGTCATAGGGGGAGGAGCCAGTGCACACCAGCTAGTCCTAAAGCTTTTACTTTTGTGCCCAGTCTCCTGCGGAGCCGCTATTCCCCATGGTCCTTTCGGAGTCCCCAGCATCCACTACGGACTATGAGAAATAGAATTATCGGTAAGTAAATTCTTATTTTAGGAGTCTGCAGTGCTGACAGACAGTGTCCAGCAGGTCCGTCATTACATAATATATATATACCTGTCCGGCTGCAGTACTAGTGTGATATATATATATATATATATATATATTTTTTTTTTTATCTCATTATCATCCAGTCTATATTAGCAGCAGACACAGTACGGTAGTCCACGGCTGTAGCTACCTCTGTGTCGGCAGTCGCTGGTCCATCCATAATTGTATACCACCTACCCGTGGTTTTTTTTTCCTATCTTCTTGATACTAGTAGCTTACTTTAGGAGTCTGCAGTGCTGACAGACAGTGTCCAGCAGGTCCGTCATTACATAATATATACCTGTCCGGCTGCAGTACTAGTGTGATATATATATATATATATATATTTTATTTTTATCTCATTATCATCCAGTCTATATTAGCAGCAGACACAGTACGGTAGTCCACGGCTGTAGCTACCTCTGTGTCGGCAGTCGCTGGTCCATCCATAATTGTATACCACCTACCCGTGGTTTTTTTTTCTATCTTCTTGATACTAGTAGCTTACTTTAGGAGTCTGCAGTGCTGACAGACAGTGTCCAGCAGGTCCGTCATTACATAATATATATATATATATATACCTGTCCGGCTGCAGTACTAGTGTGATATATATATATATATATATTTTAATTTTATCTCATTATCATCCAGTCTATATTAGCAGCAGACACAGTACGGTAGTCCATGGCTGTAGCTACCTCTGTGTCGGCAGTCGCTGGTCCATCCATAATTGTATACCACCTACCCGTGGTTTTTTTTTCTATATTCTTGATACTAGTAGCTTACTTTAGGAGTCTGCAGTGCTGACAGACAGTGTCCAGCAGGTCCGTCATTACATAATATATACCTGTCCGGCTGCAGTACTAGTGTGATATATATATATATATATATTTTAATTTTATCTCATTATCATCCAGTCTATATTAGCAGCAGACACAGTACGGTAGTCCACGGCTGTAGCTACCTCTGTGTCGGCAGTCGCTCGTCATCCATAAGTATACTAGTATCCATCCATCTCCATTGTTTACCTGAGGTGCCTTTTAGTTGTGCCTATTAAAATATGGAGAACAAAAATGTTGAGGTTCCAAAAATAGGGAAAGATCAAGATCCACTTCCACCTCGTGCTGAAGCTGCTGCCACTAGTCATGGTCGAGACGATGAAATGCCAGCAACGTCGTCTGCCAAGGCCGATGCCCAATGTCATAGTACAGAGCATGTAAAATCCAAAACACCAAATATCAGTAAAAAAAGGACTCAAAAATCTAAAATAAAATCGTCGGAGGAGAAGCGTAAACTTGCCAATATGCCATTTACCACACGGAGTGGCAAGGAACGGCTGAGGCCCTGGCCTATGTTCATGGCTAGTGGTTCAGCTTCACATGAGGATGGAAGCACTCAGCCTCTCGCTAGAAAAATGAAAAGACTCAAGCTGGCAAAAGCACAGCAAAGAACTGTGCGTTCTTCGAAATCCCAAATCCACAAGGAGAGTCCAATTGTGTCGGTTGCGATGCCTGACCTTCCCAACACTGGACGTGAAGAGCATGCGCCTTCCACCATTTGCACGCCCCCTGCAAGTGCTGGAAGGAGCACCCGCAGTCCAGTTCCTGATAGTCAGATTGAAGATGTCAGTGTTGAAGTACACCAGGACGAGGAGGATATGGGTGTTGCTGGCGCTGGGGAGGAAATTGACAAGGAGGATTCTGATGGTGAGGTGGTTTGTTTAAGTCAGGCACCCAGGGAGACACCTGTTGTCCGTGGGAGGAATATGGCCGTTGACATGCCTGGTCAAAATACCAAAAAAATCAGCTCTTCGGTGTGGAAGTATTTCAACAGAAATGCGTGTGCTGCCTTTGTCAAGCTGTAATAAGTAGGGGTAAGGACGTTAACCACCTCGGAACATCCTCCCTTATACGTCACCTGCAGCGCATTCATAATAAGTCAGTGACAAGTTCAAAAACTTTGGGCGACAGCGGAAGCAGTCCACTGACCAGTAAATCCCTTCCTCTTGTAACCAAGCTCACGCAAACCACCCCACCAACTCCCTCAGTGTCAATTTCCTCCTTCCCCAGGAATGCCAATAGTCCTGCAGGCCATGTCACTGGCAATTCTGACGAGTCCTCTCCTGCCTGGGATTCCTCCGATGCATCCTTGCGTGTAACGCCTACTGCTGCTGGCGCTGCTGTTGTTGCTGCTGGGAGTCGATGGTCATCCCAGAAGGGAAGTTGGAAGACTACTTGTACTACTTCCAGTAAGCAATTGACTGTCCAACAGTCCTTTGCGAGGAAGATGAAATATCACAGCAGTCATCCTGTTGCAAAGCGGATAACTGAGGCCTTGACAACTATGTTGGTGTTAAACGTGCGTCCGGAATCCCCCGTTAGTTCACAGGGAACTAGACAATTTCTTGAGGTAGTGTGCCCCCGTTACCAAATACCATCTAGGTTCCACTTCTCTAGGCAGGCGATACCGAGAATGTACACGGACGTCAGAAAAAGACTCACCAGTGTCCTAAAAAATGCAGTTGTACCCAATGTCCACTTAACCACGGACATGTGGACAAGTGGAGCAGGGCAGGGTCAGGACTATATGACTGTGACAGCCCACTGGGTAGATGTATGGACTCCCGCCGCAAGAACAGCAGCGGCGGCACCAGTAGCAGCATCTCGCAAATGCCAACTCTTTCCTAGGCAGGCTACGCTTTGTATCACCGGTTTCCAGAATACGCACACAGCTGAAAACCTCTTACGGCAACTGAGGAAGATCATTGCGGAATGGCTTACCCCAATTGGACTCTCCTGTGGATTTGTGGCATCGGACAACGCCAGCAATATTGTGTGTGCATTAAATATGGGCAAATTCCAGCACGTCCCATGTTTTGCACATACCTTGAATTTGGTGGTGCAGAATTTTTTAAAAAACGAGAGGGGCGTGCAAGAGATGCTGTCGGTGGCCAGAAGAATTGCGGGACACTTTCGGCGTACAGGCACCACGTACAGAAGACTGGAGCACCACCAAAAACGCCTGAACCTGCCCTGCCATCATCTGAAGCAAGAAGTGGTAACGAGGTGGAATTCAACCCTATATATGCTTCAGAGGTTGGAGGAGCAGCAAAAGGCCATTCAAGCC
Organism: Pseudophryne corroboree; assembly: GCF_028390025.1. NCBI lineage: Eukaryota > Metazoa > Chordata > Amphibia > Anura > Myobatrachidae > Pseudophryne > Pseudophryne corroboree. The sequence continues at coordinate 833,100,967 of NC_086448.1, forward strand.
TATACAATTGAGCACGATATAGGAGGTGGAATGCACCTGTCTCAAGCGCAGTGGAGAATGATTTCAACGTTGTGCAAGGTTCTGCTGCCCTTTGAACTTGCCACACGTGAAGTCAGTTCAGACACTGCCAGCCTGAGTCAGGTCATTCCCCTCATCAGGCTTTTGCAGAAGAAGCTGGAGACATTGAAGGAGGAGCTAACACGGAGCGATTCCGCTAGGCATGTGGGACTTGTGGATGGAGCCCTTAATTCGCTTAACAAGGATTCACGGGTGGTCAATCTGTTGAAATCAGATCACTACATTTTGGCCACCGTGCTCGATCCTAGATTTAAAACCTACCTTGGATCTCTCTTTCCGGCAGACACAAGTCTGCAGGGGTTCAAAGACCTGCTGGTGACAAAATTGTCAAGTCAAGCGGAACGCGACCTGTCAACATCTCCTCCTTCACATTCTCCCGCAACTGGGGGTGCGAGGAAAAGGCTCAGAATTCCGAGCCCACCCTCTGGCGGTGATGCAGGGCAGTCTGGAGTTACTGCTGATGCTGACATCTGGTCCGGACTGAAGGACCTGCCAACGATTACGGACATGTCGTCTATTGTCACTGCATATGATTCTCTCCCCATTGAAAGAATGGTGGAGGATTATATGAGTGACCGCATCCAAGTAGGCACGTCAGACAGTCCGTACTTATACTGGCAGGAAAAAGAGGCAATTTGGAGGCCCTTGCACAAACTGGCTTTATTCTACCTAAGTTGCCCTCCCACAAGTGTGTACTCCGAAAGAGTGTTTAGTGCCGCCGCTCACCTTGTCAGCAATCGGCGTACGAGGTTACTTCCAGAAAATGTGGAGAAGATGATGTTCATTAAAATGAATTATAATCAATTCCTCCATGGAGACATTGACCAGCAGCAATTGCCTCCACAAAGTACACAGGGAGCTGAGATGGTGGATTCCAGTGGGGACGAATTGATAATCTGTGAGGAGGGGGATGTACACGGTGATATATCGGAGGATGATGATGAGGTGGACATCTTGCCTCTGTAGAGCCAGTTTGTGCAAGGAGAGATTAATTGCTTCTTTTTTGGTGGGGGTCCAAACCAACCCGTCATTTCAGTCACAGTCGTGTGGCAGACCCTGTCACTGAAATGATGGGTTGGTTAAAGTGTGCATGTCCTGTTTATACAACATAAGGGTGGGTGGGAGGGCCCAAGGACAATTCCATCTTGCACCTCTTTTTTCTTTAATTTTTCTTTGCGTCATGTGCTGTTTGGGGAGTATTGTTTTGAAGGGCCATCCTGCGTGACACTGCAGTGCCACTCCTAGATGGGCCAGGTGTTTGTGTCGGCCACTAGGGTCGCTTAGCTTACTCACACAGCTACCTCATTGCGCCTCTTTTTTTCTTTGCGTCATGTGCTGTTTGGGGAGTGTTTTTTGGAAGGGCCATCCTGCGTGACACTGCAGTGCCACTCCTAGATGGGCCAGGTGTTTGTGTCGGCCACTAGGGTCGCTTAGCTTACTCACACAGCTACCTCATTGCGCCTCTTTTTTTCTTTGCGTCATGTGCTGTTTGGGGAGTGTTTTTTGGAAGGGCCATCCTGCGTGACACTGCAGTGCCACTCCTAGATGGGCCAGGTGTTTGTGTCGGCCACTTGGGTCGTTGAGCTTAGTCACACAGCTACCTCATTGCGCCTCTTTTTTTCTTTGCGTCATGTGCTGTTTGGGGAGTGTTTTTTGGAAGGGCCATCCTGTGTGACACTGCAGTGCCACTCCTAGATGGGCCAGGTGTTTGTGTCGGCCACTTGGGTCGCTTAGCTTAGTCATCCAGCGACCTCTGTGCAAATTTTAGGACTAAAAATGATATTGTGAGGTGTGAGGTGTTCAGAATAGACTGAAAATGAGTGGAAGTTATGGTTTTTGAGGTTAATAATACTTTGGGATCAAAATGACCCCCAAATTCTATGATTTAAGCTGTTTTTTAGTGTTTTTTGAAAAAAACACCCGAATCCAAAACACACCCGAATCCGAAAAAAAAAATTCGGTGAGGTTTTGCCAAAATGCGGTCGAACCCAAAACACGGCCGCGGAACCGAACCCAAAACCAAAACCCGAAAAATTTCAAGTGCACATCTCTACTGACACCATGATATAGAATTTAATGTCTACAGTTATACACATTAACCTGTATTGCTGCTTTGTTTCCTGTGAGGGTGTGAGTAGACACGTTACCCTATGTTCATATAAGAGACACTAATATTTTCCTGTGAGGGTGTGAGTAGACACGTTTCCCTATGTTCATATAAGAGACACTAATATTTTCCTGTGAGGGTGCGAATAGACATGTTACCCTATGTTCATATAAGAGACACTAATATTTTCCTGTGAGGGTGTGAGTAGACACGTTTCCCTATGTTCATATAAGAGACACTAATATTTTCCTGTGAGGGTGCGAATAGACATGTTACCCTATGTTCATATAAGAGACACTAATATTTTCCTGTGAGGGTGTGAGTAGACATGTTACCCTATGTTCATATAAGAGACACTAATATTTTCCTGTGAGGGTGCGAATAGACATGTTACCCTATGTTCATATAAGAGACACTAATATTTTCCTGTGAGGGTGTGAGTAGACATGTTACCCTATGTTCATATAAGAGACACTAATATTTTCCTGTGAGGGTGTGAGTAGACACACGTTACCCTATGTTCATATAAGAGACACTAATATTTTCCTGTGAGGGTGTGAGTAGACATGTTACCCTATGTTCATATAAGAGACACTAATATTTTCCTGTGAGGGTGTGAGTAGACACACGTTACCCTATGTTCATATAATCGACACTAATATTTTCCTGTGAGGGTGCGAATAGACATGTTACCCTATGTTCATATAAGAGACACTAATATTTTCCTGTGAGGGTGTGAGTAGACATGTTACCCTATGTTCATATAAGAGACACTAATATTTTCCTGTGAGGGTGTGAGTAGACATGTTACCCTATGTTCATATAAGAGACACTAATATTTTCCTGTGAGGGTGTGAGTAGACATGTTACCCTATGTTCATATAAGAGACACTAATATTTTCCTGTGAGGGTGTGAGTAGACACACGTTACCCTATGTTCATATAAGAGACACTAATATTTTCCTGTGAGGGTGCGAATAGACATGTTACCCTATGTTCATATAAGAGACACTAATATTTTCCTGTGAGGGTGCGAATAGACATGTTACCCTATGTTCATATAAGAGACACTAATATTTTCCTGTGAGGGTGTGAGTAGACATGTTACCCTATGTTCATATAAGAGACACTAATATTTTCCTGCATTACAGGAGCGGTCGCAGAGCAGGCACTTCCAAGATTCTGCTCACACTTTGAGATTTTCCCTATTTCTGGCATCCAGTGACAGTCATGGGGGTTTAACCTAGTTACTATGCACCAGGCATTCCCAACCACGGTCCTCAAGGCACACCAACAGTGCAGGTTTTAGTGATATCCAGGCTGCAGCACAGATGGTTAAATCAAAATAACTGAGCTACTAATTAAGTCACCTGTGCTGAAGGCTGGATATCACTAAGACCAGGACTGTTAGTGTGCCTTGAGGACCGTGGTTGGGAATGCCTGTGATAAAGCTAAATATTTATCTTATATAAAACCCTTTGTGAGGTCTAAGAACACTGTACGCTATTTACGTATGGAGTACCGTAAGGGTACGCTCGTTGCGTAACGATCGCTTAGCCGTGGTCGAGACGCTCAAGCGTCACGTTCGCTCACGGCCAAGAGATCACAGGCAGGCACGCTATTGGCTGCCGACTAACGTAATGATTCGCTATAGCGTAGCGGACGCTCGGGACCACGAGGAGATCACCAGCGGCGCTGACGCTCACAATGTTAAACCTTTATATCTAAACCATAGACAATGAAATATGCTGTAAAACCTTTGTGTAGAGATAGGGTGTAGATGCAACACAGTGTAACCTTATTAACTTAAAAGCTGTTTGAGCGTCACCGACGCTCTGAGAATACTTAACACTATAAGAAATACACAGATACCGTGCTTAGGGTCCAACGCCTAATATATATATTATGAATGTTATACTTGCAAAAGAATTAATACAATACAAGTCATACACTACAATATAACATAGACTACCTAACCAGATAACTGCACATGAAATACAATACAATACTATTACGTTTAAGAGAATACGAGAGAAAGAGAAGAGAGAGAGAAATGGCCCATAACCACAAGAAAGACAATATGATTGCGGAGAAAACTTACGCACAAAGGAAACGATCGCATGCGCCTCTGGACATCCAGCTCCCGATTTTCAGCAATGATAACCATTGAAGAGTGAGAGCTGGATGTGATCGGCTTGTCTATTTATGCCCCACACACAATACAATTCAATGGTCCCTACAATCTCATTGTTCATTGGACACAGGAATTCCTCCTCGCATTATAACAAAAGGTCATAGGTTGATTCATACAGGTGGGCTGTGACTATTTCCAACAGCTCAGGTGGGAGGGAAACTGGGTTTCCCACCGCATGGATAAGTAAGTGCAAATACAGTAAATGTTCATAAACTTCTTATGTCCATAACTATTCGCACGAGCGATTAATCCGCTTCAAACCAACACCGGAATATTGCTAATTAAAAACTCTTCCGATGGATACTAAACACCACTGTATTACTCCTGTCTGACCCTTCGTATCAAACAAAGGGGGATTTCTCTGTTCATGAACATTCTACATTAACCAAACTTTCAGAATCTATCAAAGGGACCATGATCTACAAAATACATTATATGGTGAAAATATGTAACGATTGAGTCGCACGCTACGAACACATGAACTCTACCGTAAATGCACATACTGCGCGCCCGCGGGTGCCCGCAACAGCGAGTATGCGCACGCACGGGAGAGCGCACGCATGCGCAGCGCAGACCTGTGTGAGGTGCAAATATGGCAGTGTGCATAGAGATATTTTTCTGACTTTGACAGTCCACCCTTTGGCAGTCAACAATAACTGCCATCTTCTAAAACAGAGAAAAATATATGTCAGGGGTTAATACATTTACATGGTTGGGTAGGGGAGGAGAGGAGAAGGTAGGAAAAGGGTATGACCTAGTGAGATAGCAGAAGCATGTGTGTATGAATTCGTGTTTGGGGGTCATGTATCATCGTGCCGTACGTGTTTTAAATCAAGCTTCGAGGTATTGCGAAGTATACATTTGAATTCCTTCTTATCCCGTGGTACGGGTCTGTGGATGGGCTGTCAAACTTTACCGAGCTCTTTTCGGATTTTGGTTGCAACAAAATGGGGAGCACATTTTAGTTGATGATACATGAATGGGGGAATATGTGATTGCTGATATTTGTGCCTGTATTCCCTATACTATGTGTGTACTATGTGCATAAAATTTGGTAGATCACATATGAAGACTCACAAGTAAGATGATAATTGATGGTATAATTCTTGCCAGAGTGAGGGTGAGAAAAAGAATCACCCACTAGCATGAAATTGCATGTGGTGCAACCACAGCGGAAACATCCATGTTTTTTATTTGATAGAAAATGTGTGCCTGATGTTTTATCGTATTCAGTAATATCTGTACACACTAGGAGGTCCCGAAGGTTACGTCCCCTAGTGAAACATGGCATAACATCCATGTTGTTAAATGGATGTTATTCTTACTTGTGAGTTTTCATATGTGATCTACCAAATTTTATGCCCTTGCGGATTGCCTTACATTGGGAAGACACAATATACATTCAAGGAACGTATGACCATGCATCGTTCCACGATTCGAGCAGCTTTGGCAGGGAAAGGTAAATTGGATCACCCAGTAGCTCACCACTTTGCAGAACAGAAACATAGTTTAGCATCGCTCCGGTACAGAATGATCGATTTTGTACCTAAACCACGTAGGGGAGGTGATAGGAACCGTCTGCTTCTGCAGAGAGAAGCACAATGGATCTACCGCTTATCAGTTTTGAGTCCTCGTGGTCTCAATGAAAACTTCAGCCTTGCATGCTTTTAGTATGTGTTTTTATGCTCTATGATATGTTTCTATCAGTAATATGATATTGTTACTAATGTTGTCTCTTTAATTGGATTATCTGATTAGCTGCTGCTATACATGTCATTTTTTGTTTAGATGTTGCTATGGTGATGGTGCACGGCATCGCCCCCTTGGGGGTGACGTCATTTTGAGTGGACGCGAGTCGGGGCTTCCGGCGGGACGCCTGACCACGGCCTCTTCACATGGGTGCAAGTGTACATAAGGTAAGATTGTATCTTTGTTTGTTTAATGTATCCTGAAGATAGTGCTGAATAAAGAGCACTGAAACGTTGTTACCACATGGTTGTTCGCTTCCGTTTTCTGATTGCTGAGTGCCGCACTGGTATGTGAATTATATATATATATATATATATGTGTGCGTGTACAGGCTGATCACAGACACCAGCTCAGACATCAGATGACAGGTCAAAAAGAGCAGGAGCCGGCATGGGCATCTCTAGAGAGGAGGGGACCCGTGTGCAGACTCCGTGTGTGGGCCCTACCTCTCCCGCAGCCGGCGCGCCGCTGCTAGCGCTCTGAGCGCTGTAGACTCTTGCACTGTACCAGAGTCTCTAGTGGTCAGTGCGCTAGCAGCTAGCAGCGGCGTAACAGCTATGGGAGAGGAGGGGCCCACACACAGTCAGCGATGGACTCCGGAAAGTAAGTATAGGAGAAATGGGTGCGGTGTGGGCCCCCCCCGGGACTCAGGGGCCCGTGTGCACCACACACACTGCACCCATTATAGAAACGCCAATGGGAGCCGGGAACCTGAGGGGACCTGTGGATAACGCTATCTGAAGATAGTGTTATTATCAGTAGGGCTTCCTCCAGTATTATTTTACAATTATTTTTTTTGTACATGATGCCAGATCACATTTCCTATTACATGTATGGGAAATGTGATCTGCTTACTAAAAAATGTGATCAGTAGTGTACAGTAGTACAGCCCTTCAGTATACTTCAGTCAATCTAACACAGTGTGAAAAAGGTGTGAATTCAGAAAACTCCCCTTTTCACATTATTTTTGTAAAAAATAAAGTTAATACATATACCCCTAAGTAGATTGTTCTGCATGATGTCCCTTTATATTGTGGGTGCGTCCCTTAGTATAACTGATCCTGCACCTATAATCTGAGTGACAGCTCCCCCTCCCCCTGTGTGCAGAATGTGACTGTACGGGTATCTGAGTGTCAGAGACTTTCACTTTCATTTCTCTCTCCTGCTGCAGCGATGGCGTCTGCTGATCTGAGACAGGAGCTGGACTGTTCTATCTGCCTGAGCATTTATACTGACCCTGTAACCCTGAGATGTGGCCACAACTTCTGCCGGGTCTGTATTGATCGTGTGCTGGATACACAGGAGGGGGCTGGAGTATATACCTGTCCTGACTGCAGAGCAGAGAGTCAGGAGCGTCCTGCACTGCAGAGGAACATAACGCTGTGTAACATAGTGGGGAGTTTCCTGTCTACTCGGCCTGATCAGGAGGAGACTGGGATCCTCTGCACTTACTGTATTCACTCTCCTGTACCTGCTGCTAAATCCTGTCTGCATTGTGAGGCTTCTCTGTGTGATAATCACCTGAGAGTACACAGCAAGTCACCAGAGCACGTCTTATGTGACCCCACCACTGCCCTGGGGAACAGGAAATGCTCCGTCCATAAGAAGATCCTGGAGTATTACTGCACTGAGGACTCTGTCTGTATCTGTGGGTCCTGCAGGCTGGATGGAGAACACCGGGGACACCTGGTGGAGATGCTGGATGAGGCCTCTGAGAAGAAGAAGGAGAAGCTGAGGAATGTTCTGCAGAAACTGACCACAAAGAGAGCGGAGACTGAGAAAAGAGTGCAGAGTCTGCAGGAGTGCAGGAAAGAAGATCAGAGAAAAGCAGATGGTGTAATAGAGACAGTGACTGCCCTGTTTAGAGACATCAGGAGACAGCTGGAAGACCTGGAGAAGAGAGTCCTGAGTGAGATCTCCAGGCAGGAACAGCGCGTTTCACTCTCAGTCTCTGATCTGATCCAGCAGCTGGAAATAAAGAAGGACGAGCTGTCCGGGAAGATGCGTCACATTGAGGAGCTGTGTAACATGGGTGACCCAGTGACTGTCTTACAGGAACCAGACACAGGGGACTTGTGTGATACTGAGGACACAGAGAGACATGATACCCAGGTCCGTGGTGCAGGAGATCTGGATGTGGGTCTCATCTCAGGGACATTACACACATTATCTGATATAATAACAGGTATAAATACAGGGATCTATGTGCAGGGACCTGCAGACATATTACTGGATGTAACCACAGCTGGTGATTATATACAGATATCAGGTGACAGGAAAACTGCATCCTGGACACCAAGTCAGAATCACCCAGTAACACCAGAGAGATTTCAGTGGTATCAGGTAATAAGCACCAGGAGATTCTCCTCAGGGCGACATTACTGGGAGGTGGATGTCAGTAAGTCAGTGGTGTGGATGGTGGGGATGTGTTATCCCAGTATAGACAGGAGAGGGAGTCAGTCATACATTGGATATAATAACAAGTCCTGGTGTTTGGAAAGGTGTAATAATCAGTACTTAGTGTTACATGACAGTAAGTGGATCTCAATACCTGACAATACCCCCTGTGACAGAGTGAGGGTGTATCTGGATTATGGGGCAGGACAGATGTCCTTTTATTCTCTGTGTGACCCCATCAGACACTTACACACCTACACTGCCGCCCTCACTGAGCCCCTCCATGCTGCTTTCCTTGTATGGGATGGATGTATAACTATATGTGGGGGAGTCAGGAGCCGGGAGAAATTACCATAAGAAATCTACCCAGATACTGGTGACATCACAGGGAGAGAAATCTGACAGGTGAAAGATTCTGAGTGGGTGGATCTACAGGTACATCTGAGCCCCTGTGTAACAAGATGACCAGTGTGTCTTCGGGATGGCCATCGTGTGTTCACCATCGATGGTTGCCATTGATGGTGAAACTCTGAGTGGCCATTGATGGCCATCAACTATGCTATGGGAGACCATCGATGGTTTCACTCATCGATGGTCATTCCTGTTATTTCAGTGAATGATCCACGGGCTAATCACAGCCTAGGGCAGGGCTTCACGGGTGTTGGGGGCGGAGCTATGCTCCGAGTCCTGGCATTTGTTTACGCTATGACATTGATGGAGGGAAACTATCTGGTTCTCTCCCATCGATTGGCAAAAGAATTCGACATCGGCCATAAACTATCGATGATTAGGAATCATTGATGGTCGATGGCCATACCTAGTGTGTCTGAAATGTGTTCCCATGTTGGTAGGGATGGCATCAGTGGGTTTCCTATTGTACGCTCCCAGGTGCAGTACAGCTACATGTCTATTGTACACTACCAGGTGCAGTACAGCTTGTACACATGTCTATTGTATACTACCAGGTGCAGTACAGCTTGTACACATGTCTATTGTACACTCCCAGGTGCAGTACAGCTTGTACACATGTCTATTGTACACTCCCAGGTGCAGTACAGCTTGTACACATGTCTATTGTACACTACCAGGTGCTGTACAGCTTGTACACATGTCTATTGTACACTACCAGGTGCAGTACAGCTTGTAGACACATCTATTGTACACTCCGGGTGCAGTACAGCTTGTACACATGTCTATTGTACTCTACCAGGTGCAGTACAGCTTGTACACATGTCTATTGTACACTCCCAGGTGCAGTACAGCTACATGTCTATTGTATACTCCCAGGTGCAGTACAGCTTGTACACATGTCTATTGTACACTCCCAGGTGCAGTACAGCTTGTACACATGTCTATTGTACACTACCAGGTGCAGTACAGCTTGTACACACATCTATTGTATACTCCCAGGTGCAGTACAGCTTGTACACACATCTATTGTATACTCCCAGGTGCAGTACAGCTTGTACACATGTCTATTGTATACTCCCAGGTGCAGTACAGCTGTACTCACGTCTATTGTACACTCCCAGGTGCAGTACAGCTTGTACACATGTCTATTATATACTCCCAGGTGCAGTACAGCTTGTACACATGTCTATTGTACACTCCCAGGTGCAGTACAGCTTGTACACATGTCTATTGTATACTCCCAGGTGCAGTACAGCTTGTACACACATCTATTGTATACTCCCAGGTGCAGTACAGCTTGTACACACATCTATTGTATACTCCCAGGTGCAGTACAGCTTGTACACATGTCTATTGTATACTCCCAGGTGCAGTACAGCTGTACTCACGTCTATTGTACACTCCCAGGTGCAGTACAGCTTGTACACATGTCTATTGTATACTCCCAGGTGCAGTACAGCTTGTACACATGTCTATTGTATACTCCCAGGTGCAGTACAGCTTGTACACACATCTATTGTATACTCCCAGGTGCAGTACAGCTTGTACACACATCTATTGTATACTCCCAGGTGCAGTACAGCTTGTACACATGTCTATTGTATACTCCCAGGTGCAGTACAGCTGTACTCACGTCTATTGTACACTCCCAGGTGCAGTACAGCTTGTACACATGTCTATTGTATACTCCCAGGTGCAGTACAGCTTGTACACATGTCTATTGTATACTCCCAGGTGCAGTACAGCTACATGTCTATTGTACACTCCCAGGTGCAGTACAGCTGTACACATGTCTATTGTATACTCCCAGGTGCAGTACAGCTGTACTCACGTCTATTGTATACTCCCAGGTGCAGTACAGCTTGTACACACATCTATTGTATACTCCCAGGTGCAGTACAGCTTGTACACATGTCTATTGTATACTCCCAGGTGCAGTACAGCTGTACTCACGTCTATTGTACACTCCCAGGTGCAGTACAGCTTGTACACATGTCTATTGTATACTCCCAGGTGCAGTACAGCTTGTACACATGTCTATTGTATACTCCCAGGTGCAGTACAGCTACATGTCTATTGTACACTCCCAGGTGCAGTACAGCTGTACACATGTCTATTGTACACTCCCAGGTGCAGTACAGCTGTACACATGTCTATTGTACACTCCTAGGTGCAGTACAGCTGTACACATGTCTATTGTACACTCCTAGGTGCAGTACAGCTTGTACACACGTCTATTGTATACTCCCAGGTTCAGTACAGCTTGTACACACGTCTATTGTATACTACCAGGTGCAGTACAGCTACATGTCTATTGTATACTCCCAGGTGCAGTACAGCTTGTACACATGTCTATTGTACACTCCCAGGTGCAGTGCAGCTTGTACACATGTCTATTGTATACTCCCAGGTGCAGTACAGCTTGTGCACACGTCTATTGTACACTCCCAGGTGCAGTACAGCTTGTACACATGTCTATTGTATACTCCGAGGTGCAGTACAGCTTGTACACATGTCTATTGTACACTCCCAGGTGCAGTACAGCTTGTACACATGTCTATTGTATGCTCCCAGGTGCAGTACAGCTTGTACACATGTCTATTGTATGCTCCCAGGTGCAGTACAGCTTGTACACATGTCTATTGTATACTCCGAGGTGCAGTACAGCTTGTACACATGTCTATTGTACACTCCCAGGTGCAGTACAGCTTGTACACATGTCTATTGTATGCTCCCAGGTGCAGTACAGCTTGTACACATGTCTATTGTATGCTCCCAGGTGCAGTACAGCTTGTACACATGTCTATTGTACACTCCCAGGTGCAGTACAGCTTGTACACATGTCTATTGTATGCTCCCAGGTGCAGTACAGCTTGTACACATGTCTATTGTACACTCCCAGGTGCAGTACAGCTTGTACACATGTCTATTGTATACTCCCAGGTGCAGTACAGCTTGTACACATGTCTATTGTACACTCCCAGGTGCAGTACAGCTTGTACACATGTCTATTGTATACTCCCAGGTGCAGGACAGCTGTACACATGTCTATTGTATACTCCCAGGTGCAGTACAGCTGTACACATGTCTATTGTACACTCCCAGGTGCAGTACAGCTTGTACACATGTCTATTGTATACTCCCAGGTGCAGCTGTACACATGTCAGAATGAAGATATGTATACACAATATTGTCTATTTTTCATTTACAAGCTTATTCCTATATAAAGATATCAGTAATAAATCAGTGATGGATCCGTTGTACAATAAATGATCTAGAAGTCACTATTATTTATCCTGTAATTGTGTGTCACTCTCTCAGGCCGGTCTGGGTGCTTGGTGTTTGTGTATCACTGTTGGGTGTCAGATACATATAAGTCACACAATAAAGGTGCTGTTTAGTATTGGCAGTATACCATAGAGCTGGTACTTATACCATCCTGTACCCTCACCTCTCTGCCCCACAGTCACCCACACATGGTTTCCCATTGCAGGAGTCACAGTAACCTGTGTACAGGGTACCATCTGCTTTATATGGGCCCAATGTGCCCCAGTTCCCCACATCTGGGGGCATAGCCTGACTAGGGTAATACAGAATCTCATATAGCTCAGTTATTACTACCACTAAGAATGAGGATGGCGGGGGATGTACAATTGTGCAGAATGTCCTGTTATACAAAAGTAACAATGACTGCCACACAGACCTGAGGTTATGAGTTCCCTTCCTGACCTGATCACTCTCTGTGTGGAGTTTGTATTTTCTTTGTGTGTTTCCTCCCACACTCCATACACATACTGGTAGGGTAATTGGGATGTGACACAGTGTGTATGTGTGGACATGTAATAGGGAATATAGACTGTAATCTCCACCGGGCGGGAACTGACATAAGTGACTGAAATATGCTGTGTACAGCGCTGCGTAATATGTGTGCGCTATATAAATAATGTAATAAATAAGTAATATTGGGATGATGTATTTCCCCAGTAGACATGTTTTCCAGATTTATATAAAGTAAAATATCAGGCACAAACAGATTTACAAAAAATGGTCAAGTATATAATCTGATCACTCTTAAAGGCATATATACAAATATAAGTGTATATATGTCTCTATATATGCCAATAAATAATCTGGAATACTTATACACTAAACAAAAATATTGGTGGTGATTCAGACCTGATCGTAGATGTGATAGAAATATCACATCTGCGATCAGTTTCTCTGACATGCGGGGGGACGCCCAGAACAGCGCTAGTCCGCCCGCATGTCAGGCCCCGCCCCCCTCGCACCTGCCAAGTAACTCCCTACCTGCGCAGCATAGCTGGGTGTGTGGGCGCAATAGTCATCACTGGGTATGTGGGCGCAATAGTCACTCACTGGGTGTGCGGGCGCAATAGTCACTCACTGGGTGTGCGGGCGCAATAGTCATCACTGGGTGTGCGGGCGCAATAGTCACTCACTGGGTGTGCGGGCGCAATAGTCATCACTGGGTGTGCGGGCGCAATAGTCACTCACTGGGTGTGCGGGCGGAATAGTCACTCACTGGGTGTGCGGGCACAATAGTCACTCACTGGGTGTGCGGGTGCAATAGTCACTGACTGGGTGTGCGGGCGCAATAGTCATCACTGGGTGTGCGGGCGCAATAGTCACTCACTGGGTGTGCGGGCGCAATAGTCACTCACTGGGTGTGCGGGTGCAATAGTCACTGACTGGGTGTGCGGGCGCAATAGTCATCACTGGGTGTGCGGGCGCAATAGTCACTCACTGGGTGTGCGGGCGCAATAGTCACTCACTGGGTGTGCGGGCGCAATAGTCATCACTGGGTGTGCGGGTGCAATAGTCACTGACTGGGTGTGCGGGCGCAATAGTCATCACTGGGTGTGCGGGCGCAATAGTCACTCACTGGGTGTGCGGGCGCAATAGTCACTCACTGGGTGTGCGGGCGCAATAGTCATCACTGGGTGTGCGGGCGCAATAGTCACTCACTGGGTGTGCGGGCGCAATAGTCACTCACTGGGTGTGCGGGCACAATAGTCACTCACTGGGTGTGCGGGTGCAATAGTCACTCACTGGGTGTGCGGGCACAATAGTCACTCACTGGGTGTGCGGGTGCAATAGTCACTGACTGGGTGTGTGGGCGCAATAGTCATCACTGGGTGTGCGGGCGCAATAGTCACTCACTGGGTGTGCGGACGCAATAGTCACTCACTGGGTGTGCGGATGCAATAGTCACTGACTGGGTGTGTGGGCGCAATAGTCACTCACTGGGTGTGCGGACGCAATAGTCACTCACTGGGTGTGCGGATGCAATAGTCACTGACTGGGTGTGCGGGCGCAATAGTCAAAGGGCTTCAGAAGGCGATTGCTGCCGTTGCAGCAATCGGGTCTGAATTAGGCCCATTATACAGATGAAAGCGCAAATTACCAGTATAAAATATATATTTTTATTATATTAAATTATAGTTTAGATGAAGCTTGGTCTATCACTGAATGGACAATGAAGACACAAGCAGTAGATTGTGGTATAATTCCTCACAAGGCACCCAGCCAGCGCTATGCTCCATCCTCCTCTATAATTACCTGTGTGCAGTAGCTCACCAATTATAATAAGGGACAATTTTCCATACTTACCGGTAAGAGATTGCATTCACCACCGACATCTTGCACTATAGTATGGTGTGTGATATATTGCTCACGGCGAGGAACCGGCTCTCTTATCAGTAATGCAGGAGCTCACAGCAGCACGGGGAGGGAGAGCGCGGCCGATGCAAGGTGTGGTCCCAGGCATGAAGCAGTTGCAGACCTCTGGTGTCAGTGAGAGCGGTAACCACAGCACTTGACGCGTTTCTTTGTTCTGTAATAACGGTTTCCTCAGGGGGTGTATGCGGGTGTCACTTTGATCAGGTGTTTAACTGTTCAGTCCACCAATTTTATATTCCAGTCCTTGCTAATAATCACTATCTATTATTACACCTAGGATAGATAGTAAACATACTCCAGGGAAGTCCTAGTAGAACGCGCTATATTGGTTCCAGATCACTGGTCCGGATAGGTGCTGACTACTCACAACTGGATTCATTATCCCTCTTCCCTATTCTTTTCTGTATAATCTCCTATATAATAGCCCTGTGATTCTGTGCCTGGGTTTCTAACGCTGTGCGTGGCTAGGAGCTCTCATTGGGTTAGTGGCAGGTCTATCACACCCAGCCCACAGCTGATTGGACGAGAAACGCCCTCCCACACAGGTTACATCCAATGAGAGGCTCTGCGCTTTGCCTGCTGTGTTGTCACAGAGCAGTATTAGCAATGGGACTGATGGAGCTGCAGCTCCAGCCCCTCGCCCCAAAATAGTCCCCCTGCATCTGCAGCAACACACCCTCCAACACTTTACACATAAACATTGATACACATTCAAAAAGGGGGCGTGGTTATGGGTACAGCCGTGTGGCCACGCCCCTTTTTCTATACTTTCAATGGAGGCTTGGCAGTGGCGCACCCAGGGGGGGTTTCCGAGTACCCAGAAACCCCCCTCCACTAAAAAAAAAATTTTTTTTTTTTTTTTTTTTTTAGCTGCATGAGTATTATTAATGACTGTCTAGCATCCTCTGCAGCCTGCTGTCTTCCTGGTGGCACTTGCAAGTGCAATAAAAGTTTACTTTATTTTAATTATAGTACATATATATCCATGTGCCTACATATATACACATGTATATACATACATACATATAAACACACACACACACACATATGATACATATATATATATATATATATACATGTGTATATATATGTGTACTGTATGTGTGTGTATATATATATATATATATATATATATGTATGCATGTTTAATATGCTATGTATATGTGTATATGGGTTCACTACGATCTCCCGGCGGCTGGCCTCCCGGCGACCAGCATACCGGCGCCGGGAGGCCGGCCGCCGGCTTACCAACAGTGTGGCGAGTGCAAATGAGCCCCTTGCGGGCTCGCTGCGCTCGCCACGCTACGCGCGCCACACTATTCTATTCTCCCTCCAGGGGGGTCGTGGACCCCCACGAGGGAGAATAAGTGTCGGTATGCCGGCGGTCAGGCTCCCGGCGCCGGTATGCTGGTTGCCGGGAGCCCGACCGCCGGCATACTGTAGACCACCCGTGTATATGTATGTGTGTGTGTATGTATATATATGTGTGTGTGTAGATATTATGTATATATATATACACACACACACACAGACACACTAGTTTTACGGACCCAGCATATACTGGGTCACCTCAGTCCCCACCCCCGTGATTGGCTCCGCCCAGTTCTGGAAACCCCCCCATGCAAATCCTGCGTTTGCCACTGCTTGGAGAGTCAATAATCAGTACAGACCATAAAACAAAGGTCCTGTACCTGCCAAAAAGGTGCAGCTGGAGGGTATGCCACTGCATCTGCAGCAAGTCTCTGCGCTGTACATAGGGGAAAACCTTTTACTGCAGCTTCCTATGGGGGTCATTCCAAGTTGATCGCTAGCTGCATTCGTTCGCTGTGCAGCGATCAGGCAAAAACTCGCCACTTCTGCGCATGCAGCGCAATGCGCACGTGCGGCTTACTATTACAACGAACGATGTAGTTTTACACAGGGTCTAGCGATGATGCTTTTCAGTCGCATAGGCAGCCGCAGAGTGATTGACAGGAAGAGGGCGTTTCTGGGTGTCAACTGACCATTTTCAGGGAGTGTTCGGAAAAACGCAGGCGTGGCTGGGCGAACGCAGGGCGCGTTCATGACGTCAAATCAGGAACTGAATGGTCTGAAGTGATCGCAATTGCCGAGTAGGTCTGAAGCTACTCAAACTGCACAAACATTTTTTATACCCGCTCTTCAATCCCTTCGTTCCCACTTCTGCTAAGCTAAAATACACTCCCACTGGGCGACGGCATAGTGTTTGCACGGCTGCTAAAAACTGCTAGCGAGCGATCAACTCGGAATGACCACCAATGTCTTGCTGCCAGTCCACTTGCCCCCTCCGACATCAACAATCCCCACTCCCTAGCCGCACCGCAGGTGGAGCAAAAGCTGCTGCGGCCACCGGCATAGATGTGTATGAAAGCGGTGCAGCAGAAGGCTTTCATAGCCCTCCCTGCGCCGCATACTCTCTGAGCCCCAGAGCCTCCTCTGCGCGTGATGTCACAGAAGTGCCTCCCCGCCACAGCCGCACCCAGGTCCCCAGAGGCCCTGACTCCGCAACACAGCACCTGAGCTACCTGCCTGGAAGCCCCGAGATGGTTAATGTAACGGATAGAGTGGGTGATATCACGGAGGGTAATGTCTGGACACTGAATCAATGTAAAAGGTGACAGTGCTGTGTAGTGCAGTGGGTGTGCAGTCTGGGCCGGTGCTAGGGTGTTTGGTGCCCCCCAGCAAACTATAAATTTGCACCCTTGCATACTTTACAAACGCACAGCGCACATAATGACCCCTGTAGTAGAGACGCTTACACAAGTAACACCCCCTGTACCAGAGACGCTTACACATGTAACACCCCCTATACCAGTGACGCTTACACATGTAACGCCCCCTGTACCAGTGACGCTTACACATGTAACGCCCCCTGTACCAGTGACGCTTACACACGTAACGCCCCCTGTACCAGAGACGCTTACACACGTAACGCCCCCTGTACCAGTGACGCTTACACACGTAACACCCCCTGTACCAGTGATGCTTACACACGTAACACCCCCTGTAGCAGTGACGCTTACACACGTAATGCCCCCTATACCAGTGACGCTTACACACGTAACGCCCCCTGTACCAGTGCCGCTTACACACGTAACGCCCCCTGTACCAGTGACCCTTACACACGTAACGCCCCCTGTACCAGTGACGCTTACACACGTAATGCCCCCTATACCAGTGACGCTTACACACGTAACGCCCCCTGTACCAGTGCCACTTACACACGTAATGCCCCCTATACCAGTGACGCAACCACATGTAATGCCCCCTGTACCAGTGCTGCTTACACACGTAACGCCCCCCTGTACCAGTGCCGCTTACACACGCTTACACACGTAATGCCCCCTGTACCAGTGACGCTTACACACGTAACGTCCCCTGTACCAGTGACGCTTACACACGTAATGCCCCCTCTCCCAGTACCATTTACACACATAGCACCCTCTGTACCAGTGCCGCTTACACACGTAACGCCCCCTGTAGCAGTGCTGCTTACACACGTAACGCCCCCTGTAGCAGTGCTGCTTACACACGTAATGCCCCCTGTACCGGTGACGCTTACACACATTATGCAGCAGTCACACATACACACACACACACACACACATATATATACAAACACACACATACATACTGTACATACATTACACACATACACAGTCACACATATATACAGTATACACAGACACTGTATATACACACACACACTCACTCTTTTTCCAGACACTTATCTAATGAAGTCTGGCTGGCTGAAGCTGTAGCGGCTCATCCTCCTGCTGCAGCATGGTCCAGTGTAGCTCCGCCCCTTACTCTTATCTAGCTCCGCCTACTTGGGCTCCATCCCGGCCACTGAATGTCACACAGGGGAGCGGGGGGAGGCTTTGTGCTGCCGACACTGAGGGGGAGAGGAGGTTTTGTACTGCTGGTGCCGCTGCATGTGTGACAGCAGGCGGCAGCAGCAGCAGCAGGTATAGCAGCAGAAGCTCAGCACAGGGATGCAGAGCAGGGAGAACGCCTCTCCTTCCTGGTGCCTCCCTGCACTGCATCCCTTTGCTGAGCGGCTAGCGCCGGCCCTGTGTGCAGAGTCACTGACACTGCACAGCACTCTCACCTTTTACATTGATTCAGCCAGTCAGTCAGTTCTGCCAGCCAGTCACTATTGTTATCACCAGTGTCCCAATGCGCTGCATTACAGGGAAGTAGACGCACTAAATAAACTACAGCTCCCAGCAGCCCTTAGCGCCAAAGCATTCCGGCCCGTAGGGCTGCTGGGAGCTGTAGTTTATTGCGTACATCTTCTTCCCTGTAATGCGGTGCGTTGGGACACCGGCGCAAACAATAGTGACTGGCTGCTGTGCGAGTCTCCGGGAGAGCCACTGCCAAAGGGAGGACAGCAGCTTAGCTGCTTCCAGGAGGAGAAGCAGGAGAAGCATTACCCGCCCCTCCCCCACTCACAGTACCTCCGGGCCCCATCCGCGGCACCCCCGCACAACCCCTCCAGCGCCCGCGATAGCTCCGGACCCCCCTCCCCCACCGGCAGCAACCCCGTACCTCCCACCGCATCCTCCCCCACCCGGGGTGACCCCGCAACTGCTCCTCCCCTACCCGCAGCCGCTCCAGACCACCATCTGCGGCACCCACGCACCCTCCCCCACCTGCGGCACCACCGCAACCGCCCCTCCCGTGGCACCCCAGGATCCCATCCGCCTTTTCCCCGCACCCCCTATTCCCCCGACCAAAGCACCTACTAGGTGATTCATCAGGCCCTGCGTGCACTGTTCACGCCGTTGCAAGGGGCTTCAACCCCTTAACCATTGCACACCCTTTGCACGTGCAATATTTAACCACTCACACAATTATGATTGGATGTAATACTCCATATAATAAAAATATTGCACGCCACAAGGGTGTGCAAGGGTTAAGGGGGATTAGCCCCTCACGACGGTGTGAAGAGCGCCTGTAGGGCGCGATGAATCACCTAGTATGTATATAGATAAGCAACCTCTGGTTTATATGCATTATATATTTACACTCCTGTGTATGGATATTAATTCTGTCAGCACTGACTGCAGAAAACTTATACAGTACTTTCTTGTATGTTGGCATCAGTGATAGTAAGAAAGAAAGTGCTGTATATCCTAATATATCTATATATACAATACATACATGAGGACAGAGACAGAGGGTCTGGTAACCAGGAAGTCAAAACAAAGACAGAGGGTCTGGTAAACAGGCGGTCAGGACAGAGACAGAGGGTCTGATAACCAGGCGGTCAGGACAGAGACAGAGGGTCTGGTAACCAGGCAGTCAGGACAGAGACAGAGAGTCTGGTAACCAGGCAGTCAGGACAGAGACAGAGGGTCTGGTAACCAGGCAGTCAGGTGTTAGGGTCTCCTGCTCTGTGCTGCCACGTCGTCATGGCAACCGGGAGACAAGTGCTAGCGGAGTAACCTGAGAGTAGCTGATACTCCGGTTCGGGTCTTTTGCTGTGCAGTGGTTACAGGCTCTGTGCACGGCAGGGGATCCGGTGCTGGTTTTTGTGCTCACAGTCTGTGAGGTCTGAGTGGGGCGTGGACAGCACCTGCTATATAAACCCTCTTCTCAGGTTAGGCAGATGCTGCTGAATCTTTGTTGGTTAGTCAGTTCCTGAAAGCTAGCTAGTACTGTGTAAACTTTGTATTTGTTTGTTGCTTACTGCAAATAGGCCTTGGGATTTGGTATTACACTCTGCCAATCCAGACCTAGCAGTAAGACTGGAGTCAGTCATTTAACCTGCTGGGGTTCTTTTGCTACTCTGTGAACCTAGCAAGTTTGCGGCTGTATTCTCAGACTTGCCTGCCAAAATCCTTTCTCACTGTGCAAGGTGTTCAGGTGTCAGTTTAGTGGCAGTAAGCTGAACCAGTGCACTGCAAGTGAGGACTAGGATTGTGGAGACTCTCCATGTGTCTATTATTCCATCTCTGACCAAGGAGTTTACTGACACACCCATTGGTAACCCTTTAGGGTTTTGCTGTTGCCCTTAGCAACAGCATTTCGGGTTCTCTACGTATTAAATCACAACATCTCGCTTCTTTCCATCTGAGCATTCCTAATACTAGGGAGATACCCAGTTTCTTAGCCTTTGGGCTTCTCTGTTCACTTTGTGTTTATTTTGTTACCCTATCACCTTCTGTGTATGTAATGTCATATTCCCCAGTCTGTCTGTGAGTTCATTTGTTTTGCATCCCTCTCCGTTTAAGACACCAATACATTCCTGCTGGCACTGGTGTGCATAACATCAGGACAGAGACAGAGGGTCTGGTAACCAGGCAGTCAGGGCAGAGACAGAAGGTCTGGTAATCAGGCGGTCAGGACAGAGACAGAGGGTCTGGTAACCAGGCGGTCAGGACAGAGACAGAGGTTCTAGTAACCAGGCAGTCAGGACAGAGACAGAGGGTCTGATAACCAGACAGTCAGGGCAGAGACAGAGGGTCTGGTAACCAGGCAGTCAGGACAGAGACAGAGGGTCTGGTAACCAGAAGGTCAGGACAGAGACAGAGGGTCTGGTAACCAGGCGGTCAGGACAGAGACAGAGGGTCTGGTAACCAGGCGGTCAGGACAGAGGGTCTGGTAACCAGGCAGTCAGGACAGAGACAGAGAGTCTGGTAAGCAGGCGGTCAGGACAGAGACAGAGGGTCTTATAACCAGGTGGTCAGGGCAGAGACAGAGGGTCTGATAATCAGGTGGTCAGGACAGAGACAGAGGGGTCTGGTAAACAGGCGGTCAGGACAGAGACGGAGAGTCTGGTAACCAGTCGGTCAGGGCAGAGACAGAGGGTCTTATAACCAGGCGGTCAGGGCAGAGACAGAGGGTCTGATAACCAGGTGGTCAGGACAGAGACAGATGGTCTGGTAAACAGGCGGTCAGGGCAGAGACAGAGGGTCTGATAACCAGGCAGTCAGGACAGAGAGTCTGGTAACCAGGCGGTCAGGGCAGAGACAGAGGGTCTGGTAACCAGGCAGTCAGGGCAGAGACAGAGGGTCTGATAACCAGGAGGTCAGGGCAGAGACAGAGGGTCTGATAACCAGGCGGTCAGGACAGAGAGTCTGGTAACCAGGCGGTCAGGGCAGAGACAGAGGGTCTGGTAACTAGGCAGTCAGGGCAGAGACAGAGGGTCTGGTAACCAGGCAGTCAGGGCAGAGACAGAGGGTCTGATAACCAGGAGGTCAGGGCAGAGACAGAGGGTCTGATAACCAGGCGGTCAGGGCAGAGACAGAGGGTCTGATAACCAGGCGGTCAGGACAGAGAGTCTGGTAAGCAGGCGGTCAGGGCAGAGACAGAGGGTCTGGTAACCAGGCAGTCAGGGCAGATACAGAGGGTCTGGTAACCAGGTGGTCAGGACAGAGAACAGAGGGTCTGGTAACGAGGCAGTCAGGGCAGATACAGAGGGTCTGTTAACCAGGCAGTCAGGACAGAGACAGAGGGTCTGGTAACCAGGCGGTCAGGACAGAGACAGAGGGTCTGGTAACCAGGCGGTCAGGACAGAGGGTCTGGTAACCAGGCAGTCAGGACAGAGACAGAGAGTCTGGTAAGCAGGCGGTCAGGACAGAGACAGAGGGTCTTGTAACCAGGCGTCAGGGCAGAGACAGAGGGTCTGATAACCAGTCGGTCAGGACAGAGACAGAGGGTCTTGTAAACAGGCGGTCAGGGCAGAGACAGGGGGTCTGGTAAACAGGCAGTCAGGACAGAGACAGAGGGTCTTGTAACCAGGCGGTCAGGACAAAGACAGAGAGTCTGGTAACCAGGCGGTCAGGGCAGAGACAGAGGGTCTTATAACCAGGTGGTCAGGGTAGAGACAGAGGGTCTGATAATCAGGTGGTCAGGACAGAGACAGAGGGTCTGGTAAACAGGCGGTCAGGACAGAGACGGAGAGTCTGGTAACCAGGCGGTCAGGGCAGAGACAGAGGGTCTTGTAACCAGGCGGTCAGGGCAGAGACAGAGGGTCTGATAACCAGGTGGTCAGGACTGAGACAGATGGTCTGGTAAACAGGCGGTCAGGGCAGAGACAGAGGGTCTGATAACCAGGCAGTCAGGACAGAGAGTCTGGTAACCAGGCGGTCAGGGCAGAGACAGAGGGTCTGGTAACCAGGCAGTCAGGGCAGAGACAGAGGGTCTGATAACCAGGAGGTCAGGGCAGAGACAGAGGGTCTGATAACCAGGCGGTCAGGACAGAGAGTCTGGTAACCAGGCGGTCAGGGCAGAGACAGAGGGTCTGGTAACCAGGCGGTCAGGGCAGAGACAGAGGGTCTGATAACCAGGCAGTCAGGGCAGAGACAGAGGGTCTGATAACCAGGAGGTCCGGGCAGAGACAGAGGGTCTGATAACCAGGCGGTCAGGGCAGAGACAGAGGGTCTGATAACCAGGCGGTCAGGACAGAGAGTCTGGTAAGCAGGCGGTCAGGGCAGAGACAGAGGGTCTGGTAACCAGGCAGTCAGGGCAGATACAGAGGGTCTGGTAATCAGGTGGTCAGGACAGAGACAGAGGGTCTGGTAACGAGGCAGTCAGGGCAGATACAGAGGGTCTGTTAACCAGGCAGTCAGGACAGAGACAGAGGGTCTGGTAACCAGGCGGTCAGGGCAGAGACAGAGGGTCTGGTAACCAGGCGGTCAGGACAGGGAGTCTGGTACCCAGGCAGTCAGGACAGAGACAGAGGGTCTGGTAACCAGGCAGTCAGGGCAGAGACAGAGGGTCTGGTAACCAGGCGGTCAGGACAAAGACAAGGGGTCTGTTAACCAGTCAGTCAGGAGTCGGCAATACCATCAGGGAGGCGTCTGATTAGCTCCAATTGTATTCTGCAGCAGGACAACGACCCCAAACATACAGCCATGTTTTTAAGAATTATCTTCAGCGTAAAGAAGAACAAGGAGTCCTGGAAGTGATGATATGGCCACACACGGCCCTGATCTCAACGTCATTGAGGCTGTCTGGGATTACATGATAAGACAGAAGGATATGAGCAAGCCTACATCCACAGAAGATCTGTGGTTAGTTCTCCAAGATGTTTGGAACAACATCCCTCTGAGTTCCATCAAAAACTGTGTGCAAGTGTACCTAGAAGAACTGATGCTGTTTTGCAGGCAAAGGGCGGTCACACCAAATATTGATTTGATTTAGATTTCTCTTCTGTTCAATCACTTTACATTTTGTTTATTGATAAAAATAAACTATTAACACGTTTTTAAAAGCGTTCTTAGGGGGTAATTCAGTAAGGATCGCAGATGCTGCTAATCAGCAGAATTTACTCTCCTTTTCCTAGCAGCTTGGGGCCGCACCAATGCTGAGCAAGACCGCCCAGCATACTGACCAGCGCCTCCCCCCTTCAACAAGCAGATATTGCAATCGCATCTCAATTTGTGCTTGTTAGCAGACATTAGGGACGGCTCCTGCCAGCGCAGCTTAGCTGCGCCCGCAGTAGTCCCGGCGCCATCTTACATGTTGCGGCGGCTGTGTGTGACATCACGCAGCCGCAATGAACACGCCCTGACATGCCCCCGTCCGGCCGATTCTGCCCCCGTTCATGCCGCAATGATCCTTCTCCTCCCTGGAAATGGAGCGTTGCCGCCCCCCGCCCCGCGACCACCTCTGCCTGATTGATCCAGGCAGAGGCGATCGCATTTTCTGCAGGCACTGCGCATGCATCTTTTTAGCAAAAATTCCAGTTGGATCGCACGCTGCGATTCTCACACACAGTGACGGTGCGGCGTGAGTGTGCGCTCACTCTTCCGGGTCCAGCTCTGGTGCAGGCAGTTACAGGACATGGCAGCGGCTCCGGTGACCAGGATTCCCGTGCCCTGCACCGCCCTCTTCTGATGGGGTGTGAGGGCCGCAAGGTACCTGCTGTGCGGTGTTCAGTCTGGATACTGGGGAGTGCAGCGCAGGTGAGTCTCTCCCTGGTGTAAGAGCGGCTTGTTGAGGGGATACAGGGCTTTGGGATGGGGTTAGGTTTAGGCTGTGGGGAGGGGGGATTAGGGTTATGCACCACCGGCAGGGGCAAACGCAGGATTTACTGGGGGGGGTTTCCATATTGCTCACACATGCACATTGCAGACACATACATTGCACATGCATACATAGCACAACATATCTACACACTTTCTAGCTGTCCCCACACTCACACATACATATTGCACCATACACACTGCTCACACACACACACACACACACACATACATAGTACACCATACACACTGCTCACACACACACACACACACACACACACATACACACACACACACACACACACACACATATACATAGTACACCATACACACTGCTCACACACACACACACACACACACACATATACATAGTACACCATACACACTGCTCACACACACACACACACACACACACATATACATAGTACACCATACACACTGCTCACACACACACACACACACACATATACATAGTACACCATACACACTGCTCACACACACATATACATAGTACACCATACACACTGCTCACACACACACACACACATATACACACACACACACATATACATAGTACACCATACACACTGCTCACACACACACACACACACACACACACACACACACATATATATATATATATATATATAGCACACTATACACTCACAATACATAGTATGGGATGCGGTCAAGATCCCGCCAGACGGAATCTCGGCGGTCGAAATACCGACACCGGGATCCCCACCGGCACAATCCCAACATATTCTCCCTCTGTGGGCGTCCACGACACCCATAGAGGGAGAATAAATTAGTGTGCCGAGCACAGCGAGCCCACAAGGGGCTGCGTTGCCCTCGCCCCCATGTTGGGATTGTGTCAGTCGGTATCCCGGTGTCGGTATTCCAATTGTCATACTGATCCCCATAGAACACCATACACACTGCCCACACACATATACATAACGCACTATACACATACATAGTACACCATACACACTGCCCACACACATATACATAACGCACTATACACATACATAGTACACCACACACATACATAGCACACCATACACATATACACATTGCACACACAGCACGCCAAACATATAAATAGCACACCATACACATTGCACACACGCAAATATACATAGCACACTATACACATACATAGTACACATATACATAGCACACCATACACATATACACATTGCACACACAGCACGCCAAACATATAAATAGCACACCATACACATTGCACACACAGCACGCCAAACATATAAATAGCACACCATACACATTGCACACACGCAAATATACATAGCACACTATACACATACATAGTACACCACACACATACATAGCACACCATACACACATACACATTGCACACACAGCACGCCAAACATATAAATAGCACACCATACACATTGCACACACGCAAATATACATAGCACACTATACACATACATAGTACACTACACACACAGCACACCACACACACACACACACACACACACAAAGTACACTACACATTGTATACAGCATACAACACACACATACTGTACACATTGGGCACACTCATATACACAGCACACCACACACACATTACACACACACACACATCTTGCACACACAGCACAGTACACATACATTGCATACAAATGCATTGCACACCACACAATCATTCACAATGCACACACATATAAATAGAACAGCATAGACACATATGCTCATCATGCACATTGCACACACATACAGTACACCACACATACACATTGCACATCTAGTATGCATAATTTATTAAAGATCACAATCCCCCCCTCCCGCCGCCCGCCACGAGACACACACCTCTCTCTCTCTTAAAGTGCCTCCGGGAAACACCAGCGACTCCAGTCCCGGCAGCAGGTCTCATGCAGTGCCCCATGGGAACTTCCTTAGAGGGGCTGCGCGCTGACGCTGCAGCTCCCTCTACAGTCACCCAGCCTCTCTGTCAGTGTGGAGAGCAGACAGCTGCCGCGTTACTAACACAGCTGCCTGCACTCCGCACCATCTCTCCCCACACCTGAAATGGAAGATAAAAAGAAATAGGTGAGCTGCGCAATGGATCGGCGGGCTGGGGGGGTTTCCAGGTACTCAGAAGCCCCCCCCCCCCCCCCCCCCCCCCCCCCCTGCGTGCACGTATGACCGGGGAGGGTTAGGGATAGGCTGAGTTGGGAGGAGGGTTAGGTTTAGGCTGTGGGGACGGGGGTTAGGGTTAGGCACCACCGGGGAGGGTTAGTGTTAGGCTGCGGGTAAGGAGGGGTAGGAAGGTTAGGGATTAGGGCTAGTCTACATAAAACCTTGGTGTTGGGATCATGAGGTTCGGGATGCCGCTGTCGGTATTATGACTGTCATCATATGAAGCGTCGGGATCCTGCTTCCCTCCCTTCCAGTCATTCTGTACATCGGTACCCGCAGAGGTTCCTGTGGAATATACTGTAAATGGACGTCACCTGCGCTGCAATACTGCTGCTTGTCCCCAGATCCAAGTGAGAGACAGGACCAGAGGCCACAGCAGTGAGTGGGATGGGATCCACTCAGGACAAGCTGCTGGTTACGTCTGCCGCCTCTCCGGCCTGTTGGTGCAGATGATAATAGCACATTTTGGAACATGTCTGACAGTGATTCTATTTACTTTACTGGGATCATTACCAGGCATCGGGTTAGGGTCAGGGCCGCACGTCCTGTGATACAGGGATAATGACCCACGGTATAACACGGCGCATTGCTGTGTAATCATAGTGAGTGGGGCCTATATCTAATATACTTTGCTGTATCGCCTATATAATAGCCCAGATCTGTGACTTTGTGCCTCATTTGCTAACGCTGGGCGGAGTCACAACACTGGGCGGAGTTAGTCAAATGAGTCACAGATCTGGTCAAATCTATAGGAGACTAGGAGCAGAAGCAGATGGTATGGGCATGGCACAGGCAGGGTGTCAGGAATCGACTCACCACGATCACATCTGTCCGCCGGTGCGGACTCCGTCCTGGGTCCCTGCGTTCCACTGTCATCCGCACCTCTGCCATCAGACGTCATCCTGGGCCTGGGAGCGCTCCTGTGACAGCGGGCGTGTAGCACGCCGCATTCCCGCTAGGCCGCGGCATGGGCGCCGCCATGACAGTCTCCATCAGTCAGAGTACGGCGGCCAATCCGGTGCTTGGCCGCACCCACTTTCCTCACTCCCACCAATGACTGTACAACAGGGGGTATATTAAGAGCTGCAGGATCAGTCTCCAGGCATCCTGAACTTTGTGTCACTCCTGCGACCCATGTGTCTGGATCTGGTTCCTGTTCCTCCGTGTTCCTGGATACCTACCTGTTGTTCCGTGTCCCTGGTTATCTACCTGTGACTCTGTGCTCCTGTTTACCTCTCACAGCTCCGTGGAACTACAAGCCTCAGCAACACCTGCTTTTGTCTACAGGCTTCACACTAATCACCAACTCAGTGTGCTTCAGCCTAGCAGTAGAGACTGACTCCAGGTGTGTTCTATCTCCCCACCTGTGATACAGCTTGCTTGCTGCCAGTGCCTCATCACCTGCACTGTGGACATTGTCAGTCTCCTGCCTCTGCTACCAGGTTTGCCATTCATTACCATCTCTGCTGGCTCCACGTTTTAAACTGCTCTGGTTCCCATACCAGTTTATCTCCTGCCAAGTTATTATTCATCAACATACTTTCATCTGTTATTATTATTGCCAGTTATCATTTCATCAGTTACCATTCATCCATTTGCCATGTTTCCGTTGCCATAGACTTTCAGCTTCCACACTGCACTATTGACATTTGCATTTATTACTGTTTATTTTCTACTGCCGTTGTGAACTTGCTGTATAATAAATATCATTGCGCCCATGCGCAGAAACTTAATCCAGCCTCCTCGCTTTCTCCCTTCCACCTCCACTGACCCACTAGCGCCCCCTCCGGGGACACAGACAAACCCGAGTCTGACAGTAAGTTCAGGATCGATGGACTCGGACGGTGGTCGGAGTGTGGGGTCAGAGGCCTTACAAAATCTGGTCTCCCGTTTGGATGGTCAAGAGGCTGCGCAGCAGCAGATGTTTCAGTTCCTGCAAGGGATGTCCTCCCGGATTGATACACTACAGCAAACCCTGCCTAGTGTACTCTCTTCTACAGTTCCTGTTACTCCAGCACCCGCAAGTACTGTGAGTTCCTCTATGCCGGCTGCATCAGCTCCAGCGTCACGCTTGCACTTGCCCGTGCCTAGCAAGTATGATGGCAGCCCAAAGTTATGTCGCGGGTTTCTTAACCAATGTGAAATCCAGTTCGAATTATTGTCACACAATTTCCCCACGCCAAGATCCAAGGTTGCTTACATTATCTCTCTACTCTCTGGTTCTGCCTTGAGTTGGGTCTCCTCTGTGGGAACGTGCTGACCCTCTGATGAACAACTACGCAGAATTCGTGTCAACTTTCAGACGGATCTTTGACGAGCCGGGTCGTGCAACATCAGCTTCTGCAGACCTAATCCAACTTCGTCAAGGTACCCGTAGTATGGGACAATATGTCATCCAGTTCCAGACGTTGGCCGCAGAGATTCAGTGGAACAATCAAGCCCTGGTAGCAGCTTTCTGGCATGGACTCTCTGATCGGATCAAAGACGAACTGGCAACCCGCGACCTTCCTGAACAATTGTCCGATTTAATTTCCTTGTGCATCAAGTTGGACTCTCGCATCCGCGAACGCAACAATGAACGTGCTCGTAGTGAGCCACGCAGGTCAAGGATGGTACCTTCCGTACAGTTTCAGTCTCCACCTTCTGAATAGCCTATGCAAATAAATAGGTCCCGCCTAACTCCTGAGGAGCGGTCAAGAAGACTTTGTGAGAGACTGTGTCTTTATTGTGCGGCTGCAGGTCACCAGATTAACTCTTGTACAGTGCGTTCGGGAAACGCCAGATCCTGGCTTGTAAAGGAGGAGTCAAGTTGGGATCTTCTAGTCAAGCTCCTTCAAATCAAGACCTTATCCTTCCCGTGACATTAGAGACTTCAGTTGGGCTTCAATCTGCATCTGCATTAGTGGACTGTGGAGCCGCAGGAAACTTCATCACTCAAGCTGCGGTAGATAAGTTTTGTTTGCCCGTATGTGAACTGTCCTACCCAGTCTATATTACCGCTGTGGATGGTAGCTGAATCTCCAAGGGGAATATCTCTCACCAAACCGCACCAGTGGTTTTGGGAGTTGGGTTCCTGCACTCAGAATTAATAAAGTTCTTAGTCATTCCCCAGGCCACCCAGGAGATCGTTCTGGGAATGCCCTGGCTCCAGTTACATAATCCACAGATTGATTGGTCAACGCTACAACTTACTTCTTGGGGTTCACATTGCCACCAGTCCTGTTTAGCCCAAGTTTGTCCTATCAAGTCTACTGAAGCCAAAACCCAGTCAAGTCTTCCTGCGGCTTACCAAGATTTCTCTGACGTCTTCAGTGAAAAAGCCGCTGATGTTGATGTCCTGCCGCCCCATAGAGAGTGGGATTGCCCCATCGATCTCCTTCCTGGCAAGAAACCACCTAGGGGGCGTACCTATCCGTTATCTGTTCCTGAAACTGAGGCGATGAGCGACTACATCAGGGAGAATTTACAGAAGG
Source organism: Pseudophryne corroboree (assembly GCF_028390025.1). NCBI lineage: Eukaryota > Metazoa > Chordata > Amphibia > Anura > Myobatrachidae > Pseudophryne > Pseudophryne corroboree. Next base: position 833,131,243 of record NC_086448.1, read on the forward strand.
GATTCATCCGTCCCTCGTCATCACCCGCTGGTGCAGGCTTCTTCTTTGTTAAGAAAAAGGATGGAGGACTGCGTCCATGCATTGACTACCGGGGTCTCAATGACATTACCATCAAAAATAGTTATCCATTACCACTCATCACCGAATTATTTGACCGAGTTAAGGGAGCCCGCATCTTCACCAAGTTAGACCTCCGCGGTGCTTACAACCTCATTAGAATCCGAAGTGGTGATGAATGGAAGACAGCTTTTAATACTCGAGATGGTCATTACGAGTACCTGGTAATGCCATTCGGGTTGAGTAATGCCCTGGCAGTGTTCCAGCACTTTGTGAACGAAATCTTCCGGGATGTTCTGTACAAATACCTTGTAGTTTATCTGGATGATATCCTTATCTTCTCCCAAGATCTTCCCTCTGATCGTCTACAAGTCCGTGAAGTCCTCCGACGTCTTCGTGAGAACCGGCTCTACGGTAAACTATCCAAGTGTACCTTTGAAGTTTCCTCTATACCCTTCCTGGGGTATATAATTTCCGGATCGGATCTCCAGATGGACCCGACAAAGTTGGATGCCATTGCCAATTGGTCCATTCCAAATTCTCTCAAGTCTATTCAGCGATTCCTGGGATTCGCCAATTACTATAGGAAATTTATTCGGGGATTCTCCACTCTCATCGCTCCTATTACCAACTTAACTCGGAAAGGGGCAGATCATTCCAACTGGTCAGAAGAGGCTTTAGCGGCCTTCCAGAAGATCAAGCTGGCCTTTATGTCTGCTCCAGTTCTGTCTCAACCAGATGTAAACAAGCCGTTCGAGTTGGAGGTGGATGCCTCTACAGTTGGAGTTGGAGCTGTTCTCTCCCAGAAGGGAATTGATGGGAAGATCCACCCCTGTGGATTTTATTCTCGTAAATTCCTCCCTGCAGAAGCTAACTATTCCGTTGGAGATCAAGAACTACTGGCGATTAAACTGGCCCTCGAGGAATGGAGGTATCTCCTGGAAGGGGCCAAACATCCGTTTAACATCTATACGGATCATAAAAATCTGCTATATTTAAAGGCAGCCCAGTGCCTTAACCCTCGCCAGTCCCGGTGGGCTATGTTTTTCTCTCGTTTTAACTTTAAGCTTCATTTCCGCCCAGGTTCGCAGAATGTTAAAGCTGACGCCTTATCCCGATCTATGGAGTCCGAAGAGGAAACGTCTAACTCAGTTCCGCATTCCATCCTGAGTCCAGTGGTATTTGCTGCATCTCAAGTCTCCCCAGCTCCTCCTCCTGGTAAGACTTTTGTTTCCTCAGAACTCCGTCCCAAGTTGCTGTCTTGGGCCCATCAATCCAAGTTCACTGGACATCCCGGTGTCCTGAAAACCTTCAAGTTCCTCTCTGAGACATACTGGTGGCCAAAGATGAAAGCTGACATCAAAGATTTCGTGGCATCCTGTCCTAAGTGTGCGCAGCACAAGATTCCTCGTCAGTCTCCAGCAGGTCAGTTACAACCCTTGTCTGTTCCTAGCCGCCCCTGGTCACACCTGTCCATGGACTTTATCTCCGACCTCCCTCCTTCTCAAGGATACAATACCATCTGGGTCGTGGTGGACAGATTTACCAAGATGGCCCATTTTGTTCCTCTCCAGGGTCTCCCTTCTGCCCCAAAACTCGCCCAAATCTTCCTACGGGAGATTTTCCGTCTACATGGTCTACCCTCAGAAATAATATCCGACCGAGGTGTACAGTTTGTAGCGAGGTTTTCGAGGGCTCTCTGTTCTGCCATGCAAGTTAAACTGAAGTTCTCGTCATCTTACCACCCTCAGACGAATGGGCAGACAGAGAGGGTAAATCAGGAATTAGAGACATTTTTAAGATTTTCTGTTTCATCTTCTCAGGATGACTGGTTGGATCTGCTCCCGTGGGCTGAATTTGCCCACAACTTCCGCTATCACACTGCTACTGAGACAACTCCATTCTTTGCAGTATATGGGCAACATCCTCGTGTTCCAGACTTCCAAGAACTCCCTCACATGGATGTTCCTGCTGCCACTACTGCCCTGAGTCAGTTCTCTTCAACCTGGAGGAAGATTTTCACTTCTCTCAAGAAGGCCTCCAGCCGGTATAAATACTTTGCTGATTGCAAAAGACGCGCAGTTCCTAGCCTGAAACCTGGGGACAAGGTTTGGCTTTCTACCCGGAACCTCCGTCTTAGGGTCCCGTCGATGAAATTTGCACCACGTTTCATCGGTCCTTTTCCTGTTGAAAGAGTCATCAGCCCTGTGGCCTACAAGCTGAAGTTACCACCTTCTCTGCGAATACCTAATGCCTTTCATGTTTCTCTCCTCAGACCATTAGTCCTGAATCGCTTCCAAAGAGCTCTTCCAGTCGGCCCCAAAGTTCGAACTCAGCGGGGCGTGGAGTTCGAAATAGAGAAGATTCTGGATTCCCGTTGCCGGTATGGTCGTCTACAATATCTTATCGATTGGTCCGGTTATGGGGAGGAGAGAAGTTGGGTGAATTCGTCAGATGTCCATGCTCCAAGGTTGGTCCGTGTCTTCCATAACACTCATCCTTCCAAGCCACGTGGGTGTTCAGTGCCCACCCTTAAAGGGGGGGGTACTGTCAGGAATCGACTCACCACGGTCACATCTGTCCGCCGGTGCGGACTCCGTCCTGGGTCCCTGCGTTCCACTGTCATCCGCACCTCTGCCATCAGACGTCATCCTGGGCCTGGGAGCGCTCCTGTGACAGCGGGCGTGTAGCACGCCGCATTCCCGCTAGGCCGCGGCATGGGCGCCGCCATGACAGTCTCCATCAGTCAGAGTACGGCGGCCAATCCGGTGCTTGGCCGCACCCACTTTCCTCACTCCCACCAATGACTGCACATCAGGGGGTATATCAGGAGCTGCAGGATCAGTCTGCAGGCATCCTGAACTTTGTGTCACTCCTGCGACCCATGTGTCTGGATCTGGTTCCTGTTCCTCCGTGTTCCTGGATACCTACCTGTTGTTCCGTGTTACTGGTTATCTACCTGTGACTCTGTGCTCCTGTTTACCTCTCACAGCTCCGTGGAACTACAAGCCTCAGCAACACCTGCTTTTGTCTACAGGCTTCACGCTAATCACCAACTCAGTGTGCTTCAGCCTAGCAGTAGAGACTGACTCCAGGTGTGTTCTATCTCCCCACCTGTGATACAGCTTGCTTGCTGCCAGTGCCTCATCACCTGCACTGTGGACATTGTCAGTCTCCTGCCTCTGCTACCAGGTTTGCCATTCATTACCATCTCTGCTGGCTCCACGTTTTAAACTGCTCTGGTTCCCATACCAGTTTATCTCCTGCCAAGTTATTATTCATCAACATACTTTCATCTGTTATTATTATTGCCAGTTATCATTTCATCAGTTACCATTCATCCATTTGCCATGTTTCCGTTGCCATAGACTTTCAGCTTCCACACTGCACTATTGACATTTGCATTTATTACTGTTTATTTTCTACTGCCGTTGTGAACTTGCTGTATAATAAATATCATTGCGCCCATGCGCAGAAACTTAATCCAGCCTCCTCGCTTTCTCCCTTCCACCTCCACTGACCCACTAGCGCCCCCTCCGGGGACACAGACAAACCCGAGTCTGACACAGGGGTGCATACCTCCCAACTTTCTTCAGGCAGACAGGGGTGCATACCTCCCAGCTTTCTTAAGACAGACAGGGGTGCATACCTCCCAGCTTTCTTAAAACAGACAGGGGTGCATACCTCCCAGCTTTCTTCAGGCAGACAGGGGTGCATACCTCCCAGCTTTCTTAAGACAGACAGGGGTGCATACCTCCCAGCTTTCTTCAGGCAGACAGGGGTGCATACCTCCAGGCCCAGCGCTACCCGCTCAGCGAAGGGATGCAGTGCATGGAGGCGCTGGGACGGATAGGCGCTTCCTTTGCTCTGCATCCCTTCCCTGCTGAGCCGTCCTGTCCCCCCTGCTGCTGCTGCTGCTGCTGCTGCCACTGCTGTGTCTGTCACTGTATGACAGGCACTGGCAGCGGGCACCTGCAGCATGATACGCCTCCTCCCTCCCCTCACCTCATCTGTGTGACTGTGAGAGCGCCGAGTACGGGACAGAAGGGGGTGGAGCTACATGGGACGGTAGGGGGCGTAGCTAAACGGCCCATAAGGGGCGGAGCTACACGGACCTGGCTGCTGTACAGAGGGAGACTGGATTAGGTAAGTGGAGGGTGAGAGAGAAGTGTGTGTGTGTGTGTGTGTGGTGGGTGTGTATGTGTGTATATTAGAGAGGAGCGCCGGAAATTTTTCGGGTTTTGTGTTTTGGTTTTGGGTTCGGTTCCGCGGCCGTGTTTTGGGTTCGACCGCGTTTTGGCAAAACCTAACCAAATTTTTTTTGTCGGATTCGGGTGTGTTTTGGATTCGGGTGTTTTTTTCCAAAAAAACAAAAAAACTGCTTAAATCATAGAATTTGGGGGTCATTTTGATCCCAAAGTATTATTAACCTCAAAAACCATCATTTCCACTCATTTTCAGTCTATTCTGAATACCTCACACCTCACAATATTATTTTTAATCCTAAAATTTGCACCGAGGTCGCTGGATGACTAAGCTAAGCGACCCTAGTGGCCGACACAAACACCTGGCCCATCTAGGAGTGTCACTGCAGTGTCACGCAGGATGTCCCTTCCAAAAAACCCTCCCCAAACAGCACATGACGCAAAGAAAAAAAGAGGCGCAACGAGGTAGCTGTGTGAGTAAGATAAGCGACCCTAGTGGCCGACACAAACACCGGGCCCATCTAGGAGTGGCACTGCAGTGTCACGCAGGATGTCCCTTCCAAAAAACCCTCCCCAAACAGCACATGACGCAAAGAAAAAAAGAGGCGCAATGAGGTAGCTGTGTGAGTAAGATAAGCGACCCTAGTGGCCGACACAAACACCGGGCCCATCTAGGAGTGGCACTGCAGTGTCACGCAGGATGTCCCTTCCAAAAAACCCTCCCCAAACAGCACATGACGCAAAGAAAAAAAGAGGCGCAATGAGGTAGCTGTGTGAGTAAGATAAGCGACCCTAGTGGCCGACACAAACACCTGGCCCATCTAGGAGTGTCACTGCAGTGTCACGCAGGATGTCCCTTCCAAAAAACCCTCCCCAAACAGCACATGACGCAAAGAAAAAAAGAGGCGCAATGAGGTAGCTGTGTGAGTAAGATAAGCGACCCTAGTGGCCGACACAAACACCGGGCCCATCTAGGAGTGGCACTGCAGTGTCACGCAGGATGTCCCTTCCAAAAAACCCTCCCCAAACAGCACATGACGCAAATAAAAAAAGAGGCGCAATGAGGTAGCTGTGTGAGTAAGATAAGCGACCCTAGTGGCCGACACAAACACCGGGCCCATCTAGGAGTGGCACTGCAGTGTCACGCAGGATGTCCCTTCCAAAAAACCCTCCCCAAACAGCACATGACGCAAAGAAAAAAAGAGGCGCAATGAGGTAGCTGTGTGAGTAAGATAAGCGACCCTAGTGGCCGACACAAACACCTGGCCCATCTAGGAGTGGCACTGCAGTGTCACGCAGGATGTCCCTTCCAAAAAACCCTCCCCAAACAGCACATGACGCAAAGAAAAAAAGTGGCGCAATGAGGTAGCTGTGTGAGTAAGATAAGCGACCCTAGTGGCCGAAACAAACACCGGGCCCATCTAGGAGTGGCACTGCAGTGTCACGCAGGATGTCCCTTCCAAAAAACCCTCCCCAAACAGCACATGACGCAAAGAAAAAAAGAGGCGCAATGAGGTAGCTGTGTGAGTAAGATATGCGACCCTAGTGGCCGACACAAACACCGGGCCCATCTAGGAGTGGCACTGCAGTGTCACGCAGGATGTCCCTACCAAAAAACCCTCCCCAAACAGCACATGACGCAAAGAAAAAAAGAGGCGCAATGAGGTAGCTGTGTGAGTAAGATAAGCGACCCTAGTGGCCGACACAAACACCGGGCCCATCTAGGAGTGGCACTGCAGTGTCACGCAGGATGTCCCTTCCAAAAAACCCTCCCCAAACAGCACATGACGCAAATAAAAAAAGAGGCGCAATGAGGTAGCTGTGTGAGTAAGATAAGCGACCCTAGTGGCCGACACAAACACCGGGCCCATCTAGGAGTGGCACTGCAGTGTCACGCAGGATGTCCCTTCCAAAAAACCCTCCCCAAACAGCACATGACGCAAAGAAAAAAAGAGGCGCAATGAGGTAGCTGTGTGAGTAAGATAAGCGACCCTAGTGGCCGACACAAACACCTGGCCCATCTAGGAGTGGCACTGCAGTGTCACGCAGGATGTCCCTTCCAAAAAACCCTCCCCAAACAGCACATGACGCAAAGAAAAAAAGTGGCGCAATGAGGTAGCTGTGTGAGTAAGATAAGCGACCCTAGTGGCCGAAACAAACACCGGGCCCATCTAGGAGTGGCACTGCAGTGTCACGCAGGATGTCCCTTCCAAAAAACCCTCCCCAAACAGCACATGACGCAAAGAAAAAAAGAGGCGCAATGAGGTAGCTGTGTGAGTAAGATATGCGACCCTAGTGGCCGACACAAACACCGGGCCCATCTAGGAGTGGCACTGCAGTGTCACGCAGGATGTCCCTACCAAAAAACCCTCCCCAAACAGCACATGACGCAAAGAAAAAAAGAGGCGCAATGAGGTAGCTGTGTGAGTAAGATAAGCGACCCTAGTGGCCGACACAAACACCGGGCCCATCTAGGAGTGGCACTGCAGTGTCACGCAGGATGTCCCTTCCAAAAAACCCTCCCCAAACAGCACATGACGCAAAGAAAAAAAGAGGCGCAATGAGGTAGCTGTGTGAGTAAGATAAGCGACCCTAGTGGCCGACACAAACACCGGGCCCATCTAGGAGTGGCACTGCAGTGTCACGCAGGATGGCCCTTCCAAAAAACACTCCCCAAACAGCACATGACGCAAAGAAAAATTAAAGAAAAAAGAGGTGCAAGATGGAATTGTCCTTGGGCCCTCCCACCCACCCTTATGTTGTATAAACAGGACATGTACACTTTAACCAACCCATCATTTCAGTGACAGGGTCTGCCACACGACTGTGACTGATATGACGGGTTGGTTTGGACCCCCACCAAAAAAGAAGCAATTAATCTCTCCTTGCACAAACTGGCTCTACAGAGGCAAGATGTCCACCTCATCATCATCCTCCGATATATCACCGTGTACATCCCCCTCCTCACAGATTATCAATTCGTCCCCACTGGAATCCACCATCTCAGCTCCCTGTGTACTTTGTGGAGGCAATTGCTGCTGGTCAATGTCTCCGCGGAGGAATTGATTATAATTCATTTTAATGAACATCATCTTCTCCACATTTTCTGGATGTAACCTCGTACGCCGATTGCTGACAAGGTGAGCGGCGGCACTAAACACTCTTTCGGAGTACACACTTGTGGGAGGGCAACTTAGGTAGAATAAAGCCAGTTTGTGCAAGGGCCTCCAAATTGCCTCTTTTTCCTGCCAGTATAAGTACGGACTGTGTGACGTGCCTACTTGGATGCGGTCACTCATATAATCCTCCACCATTCTTTCAATGTTGAGAGAATCATATGCAGTGACAGTAGACGACATGTCCGTAATCGTTGTCAGGTCCTTCAGTCCGGACCAGATGTCAGCATCAGCAGTCGCTCCAGACTGCCCTGCATCACCGCCAGCGGGTGGGCTCGGAATTCTGAGCCTTTTCCTCGCACCCCCAGTTGCGGGAGAATGTGAAGGAGGAGATGTTGACAGGTCGCGTTCCGCTTGACTTGACAATTTTCTCACCAGCAGGTCTTTCAACCCCAGCAGACTTGTGTCTGCCGGAAAGAGAGATCCAAGGTAGGCTTTAAATCTAGGATCGAGCACGGTGGCCAAAATGTAGTGCTCTGATTTCAACAGATTGACCACCCGTGAATCCTTGTTAAGCGAATTAAGGGCTCCATCCACAAGTCCCACATGCCTAGCGGAATCGCTCCGTGTTAGCTCCTCCTTCAATGTCTCCAGCTTCTTCTGCAAAAGCCTGATGAGGGGAATGACCTGACTCAGGCTGGCAGTGTCTGAACTGACTTCACGTGTGGCAAGTTCAAAGGGCATCAGAACCTTGCACAACGTTGAAATCATTCTCCACTGCGCTTGAGACAGGTGCATTCCACCTCCTATATCGTGCTCAATTGTATAGGCTTGAATGGCCTTTTGCTGCTCCTCCAACCTCTGAAGCATATAGAGGGTTGAATTCCACCTCGTTACCACTTCTTGCTTCAGATGATGGCAGGGCAGGTTCAGTAGTTTTTGGTGGTGCTCCAGTCTTCTGTACGTGGTGCCTGTACGCCGAAAGTGTCCCGCAATTCTTCTGGCCACCGACAGCATCTCTTGCACGCCCCTGTCGTTTTTTTAAAAATTCTGCACCACCAAATTCAAGGTATGTGCAAAACATGGGACGTGCTGGAATTTGCCCATATTTAATGCACACACAATATTGCTGGCGTTGTCCGATGCCACAAATCCACAGGAGAGTCCAATTGGGGTAAGCCATTCCGCGATGATCTTCCTCAGTTGCCATAAGAGGTTTTCAGCTGTGTGCGTATTCTGGAAACCGGTGATACAAAGCGTAGCCTGCCTAGGAAAGAGTTGGCGTTTGCGAGATGCTGCTACTGGTGCCGCCGCTGCTGTTCTTGCGGCGGGAGTCCATACATCTACCCAGTGGGCTGTCACAGTCATATAGTCCTGACCCTGACCTGCTCCACTTGTCCACATGTCCGTGGTTAAGTGGACATTGGGTACAACTGCATTTTTTAGGACACTGGTGAGTCTTTTTCTGACGTCCGTGTACATTCTCGGTATCGCCTGCCTAGAGAAGTGGAACCTAGATGGTATTTGGTAACGGGGGCACACTGCCTCAATAAATTGTCTAGTTCCCTGTGAACTAACGGCGGATACCGGACGCACGTCTAACACCAACATAGTTGTCAAGGCCTCAGTTATCCGCTTTGCAGCAGGATGACTGCTGTGATATTTTATCTTCCTCGCAAAGGACTGTTGAACAGTCAATTGCTTACTGGAAGTAGTACAAGTGGGCTTACGACTTCCCCTCTGGGATGACCATCGACTCCCAGCAGCAACAACAGCAGCGCCAGCAGCAGTAGGCGTTACACGCAAGGATGCATCGGAGGAATCCCAGGCAGGAGAGGAATCATCAGAATTGCCAGTGACATGGCCTGCAGGACTATTGGCATTCCTGGGGAAGGAGGAAATTGACACTGAGGGAGTTGGTGGGGTGGTTTGCGTGAGCTTGGTTACAAGAGGAAGGGATTTCCTGGTCAGTGGACTGCTTCCGCTGTCGCCCAAAGTTTTTGAACTTGTCACTGACTTATTATGAATGCGCTGCAGGTGACGTATAAGGGAGGATGTTCCGAGGTGGTTAACGTCCTTACCCCTACTTATTACAGCTTGACAAAGGCAACACACGGCTTGACACCTGTTGTCCGCATTTCTGTTGAAATAGTTCCACACCGAAGAGCTGATTTTTTTGGTATTTTCACCAGGCATGTCAGTGGCCATATTCCTCCCACGGACAACAGGTGTCTCCCCGGGTGCCTGACTTAAACAAACCACCTCACCATCAGAATCCTCCTGGTCAATTTCCTCCCCAGCGCCAGCAACACCCATATCCTCCTCATCCTGGTGTACTTCAACACTGACATCTTCAATCTGACTATCAGGAACTGGACTGCGGGTGCTCCTTCCAGCACTTGCAGGGGGCGTGCAAATGGTGGAAGGCGCATGCTCTTCACGTCCAGTTTTGGGAAGGTCAGACATTGCAACCGACACAATTGGACTCTCCTTGTGGATTTGGGATTTCGAAGAACGCACAGTTCTTTGCGGTGCTACTGCTTTTGCCAGCTTGAGTCTTTTTATTTTTCTAGCGAGAGGCTGAGTGCTTCCATCCACATGTGAAGCTGAACCACTAGCCATGAACATAGGCCAGGGCCTCAGCCGTTCCTTGCCACTCCGTGTGGTAAATGGCATATTGGCAAGTTTACGCTTCTCCTCCGACAATTTTATTTTAGGTTTTGGAGTCCTTTTTTTACTGATATTTGGTGTTTTGGATTTGACATGCTCTGTACTATGCCATTGGGCATCGGCCTTGGCAGACGACGTTGCTGGCATTTCATCGTCTCGGCCATGACTAGTGGCAGCAGATTCAGCACGAGGTGGAAGTGGATCTTGATCTTTCCCTAATTTTGGAACCTCAACATTTTTGTTCTCCATATTTTAATAGGCACAACTAAAAGGCACCTCAGGTAAACAATGGAGATGGATGGATACTAGTATACAATTATGGATGGACTGCCGAGTGCCGACACAGAGGTAGCTACAGCCGTGGACTACCGTACTGTGTCTGCTGCTAATATAGACTGGATGATAATGAGATGTAGTATGTATAAAGAAGAAAGAAAAAAAAAACCACGGGTAGGTGGTGGTATACAATTATGGATGGACTGCCGAGTGCCGACACAGAGGTAGCTACAGCCGTGGACTACCGTACTGTACTGTGTCTGCTGCTAATATAGACTGGATGATAATGAGATGTAGTATGTATAAAGAAGAAAGAAAAAAAAAACCACGGGTAGGTGGTATACAATTATGGATGGACTGCCGAGTGCCGACACAGAGGTAACTACAGCCGTGGACTACCGTACTGTGTCTGCTGCTAATATAGACTGGATGATAATGAGATGTAGTATGTATAAAGAAGAAAGAAAAAAAAACCACGGGTAGGTGGTATACAATTATGGATGGACTGCCGAGTGCCGACACAGAGGTAGCTACAGCCGTGGACTACCGTACTGTGTCTGCTGCTAATATGGGCCCTCATTCCGAGTTGTTCGCTCGCAAGGCGAATGTAGCAGAGTTACACACGCTAAGCCGCCGCCTACTGGGAGTGAATCTTAGCTTCTTAAAATTGCGACCGACGTACGCGCAATATTGCGATTACAAACGAGTTAGCAGTTTCAGAGTAGCTCCAGACTTACTCTGCCTGTGCGATCATTTCAGTGCTTGTCGTTCCTGGTTGACGTCACAAACACACCCAGCGTTCGCCCAGGCACTCCCACCGTTTCCCCGGCCACTCCTGCGTTTTTTTCGGAAACGGTAGCGTTTTCAGCCACACGCCCCTGAAACGCCGTGTATCCGCCCAGTAACACCCATTTCCTGTCAATCACATTACGATCGCCGGAGCGAAGAAAAAGCCGTGAGTAAAAATACTTTCTTCATAGTAAAGTTACTTGGCGCAGTCGCAGTGCGAACATTGCGCATGCGTACTAAGCGGATTTTCACTGCGATGCGATGAAAAATACCGAGCGAACAACTCGGAATGAGGGCCATAGACTGGTTGATAATGAGATGTAGTATGTATAAAGAAGAAAGAAAAAAAAAACCACGGGTAGGTGGTGGTATACAATTATGGATGGACTGCCGAGTGCCGACACAGAGGTAGCTACAGCCGTGGACTACCGTACTGTGTCTGCTGCTAATATAGACTGGATGATAATGAGATGTAGTATGTATAAAGAAGAAAGAAAAAAAAACCACGGGTAGGTGGTATACAATTATGGATGGACTGCCGAGTGCCGACACAGAGGTAGCTACAGCCGTGGACTACCGTACTGTGTCTGCTGCTAATATAGACTGGATGATAATGAGATGTAGTATGTATAAAGAAGAAAGAAGAAAAAAAAACACGGGTAGGTGGTGGTATACAATTATGGATGGACTGCCGAGTGCCGACACAGAGGTAGCTACAGCCGTGGACTACCGTACTGTACTGTGTCTGCTGCTAATATAGACTGGATGATAATGAGATGTAGTATGTATAAAGAAGAAAGAAAAAAAAAACCACGGGTAGGTGGTATACAATTATGGATGGACTGCCGAGTGCCGACACAGAGGTAGCTACAGCCGTGGACTACCGTACTGTGTCTGCTGCTAATATAGACTGGATGATAATGAGATGTAGTATGTATAAAGAAGAAAGAAAATAAAAACCACGGGTAGGTGGTGGTATACAATTATGGATGGACTGCCGAGTGCCGACACAGAGGTAGCTACAGCCGTGGACTACCGTACTGTGTCTGCTGCTAATATAGACTGGTTGATAATGAGATGTAGTATGTATAAAGAAGAAAGAAAAAAAAACCACGGGTAGGTGGTATACAATTATGGATGGACTGCCGAGTGCCGACACAGAGGTAGCTACAGCCGTGGACTACCGTACTGTGTCTGCTGCTAATATAGACTGGTTGATAATGAGATGTAGTATGTATAAAGAAGAAAGAAACAAAAAACCACGGGTAGGTGGTATACAATTATGGATGGACTGCCGAGTGCCGACACAGAGGTAACTACAGCCGTGGACTACCGTACTGTGTCTGCTGCTAATATAGACTGGTTGATAATGAGATGTAGTATGTATAAAGAAGAAAGAAAAAAAAAACCACGGGTAGGTGGTGGTATACAATTATGGATGGACTGCCGAGTGCCGACACAGAGGTAGCTACAGCCGTGGACTACCGTACTGTGTCTGCTGCTAATATAGACTGGATGATAATGAGATGTAGTATGTATAAAGAAGAAAGAAAAAAAAAACCACGGGTAGGTGGTATACAATTATGGATGGACTGCCGAGTGCCGACCCAGAGGTAGCTACAGCCGTGGACTACCATACTGTGTCTGCTGCTAATATAGACTGGATGATAATGAGATGTAGTATGTATAAAGAAGAAAGAAAAAAAAAACCACGGGTAGGTGGTGGTATACAATTATGGATGGACTGCCGAGTGCCGTCACAGAGGTAGCTACAGCCGTGGACTACCGTACTGTGTCTGCTGCTAATATAGACTGGTTGATAATGAGATGTAGTATGTATAAAGAAGAAAGAAAAAAAAAACCACGGGTAGGTGGTATACAATTATGGATGGACTGCCGAGTGCCGACACAGAGGTAGCTACAGCCGTGGACTACCGTACTGTGTCTGCTGCTAATATAGACTGGTTGATAATGAGATGTAGTATGTATAAAGAAGAAAGAAAGAAAAAAACACGGGTAGGTGGTGGTATACAATTATGGATGGACTGCCAAGTGCCGACACAGAGGTAGCTACAGCCGTGGACTACCGTACTGTACTGTGTCTGCTGCTAATATAGACTGGATGATAATGAGATGTAGTATGTATAAAGAAGAAAGAAAAAAAAAACCACGGGTAGGTGGTATACAATTATGGATGGACTGCCGAGTGCCGACACAGAGGTAGCTACAGCCGTGAACTACCGTACTGTGTCTGCTGCTAGTATAGACTGGATGATAAATAATGATATAAAAAATATATATATATCACTACTGCAGCCGGACAGGTATATATTATATAATGACGGACCTGCTGGACACTGTCTGTCAGCAGAATGAGTTTTTTATAGAATAAAAAAACACCACACAAGTCACACGACGAGTGTACTTTTTCAGGCAGACAATCACAATATACTATACTGGTGGTCAGTGTGGTCAGGTCACTGGTCACAGTGGTCAGTGGTCAGTCACACTGGCAGTGGCACTCTGGCAGCAAAAGTGTGCACTGTTTAATATGTACTCCTGGCTCCTGCTATAACCTATAACTGCTCCCCAGTCTCCCCCACAATTAAGCTGTGTGAGCACAGTCAGATATTATACAATAGATGATGCAGCACACTGGGCTGAGCACAGATATGGTATGTGAGTGTGACTGAGTCACTGTGTATCGTTTTTTTCAGGCAGAGAACAAGAACAGAACGGATTATTAAATAATAATAAATTATAAAACTGCACTGGTGGTCAGGTCACTGGTCATCAGTCACTAGTATAACTCCTCCTAAGCTCCAGTAAGTAAATGAACGTGTCTCACTCTCACTCTCCTATCTATTTTAATTTCTAAACGGAGAGGACGCCAGCCACGTCCTCTCCCTATCAATCTCAATGCACGTGTGAAAATGGCGGCGACGCGCGGCTCCTTATATAGAATCCGAGTCTCGCGATAGAATCCGAGCCTCGCGAGAATCCGACAGTGTGAGGATGACGTTCGGGCGCGCTCGGGTTAACCGAGCAAGGCGGGAAGATCCGAGTCGCTCGGACCGTGTAAAAAAACATGTAGTTCGGGCGGGTTCGGATTCAGAGAAACCGAACCCGCTCATCTCTAGTGTATATATGTGTGAATTGTGTGTGTGTGTGTGTGTGTGAGGTATGTCTGTGCGCGCGCTCTATGGACGCCACTACTGGGGGGGCATTACGTATAAGGACGCTATTACTACAGGGGGACATTACGTGTAACAACGCTATTACTGGGGGGGCCATTACGTGTAAGGACGCTAATACTACTGGGGGTGCACTACGTATAAGTATGCTACTACTATTGGGGGGTATTACGTATAAGGACGCGTCCACTACTGGGGGTGCACTACGTATAAGGACGCTACTACTACTGTGGGTGCATTATGCTACTACTACTCGGGGGGCATTATTTATAAGGATGCTACTACTACTAGAGGGGCATTATGTATAAGGATGCTACTACTACTGAGGTGCATTACATATAAGGACGCTACTACTATGGGTGGGGCATTACGTATAAGGACGCTACTACAACGGGTGGGGCATTACGTATAAGATTAATAAGATTGTGCTACATTGTGGCGTAATTTTAAATGGGGGTACTACTGTGTGGCCATGCCCCTTACTTGTGAGACCACACCCCTTTTCCCGGCGTGCGCCAAAGGAATATGGGAGGGCGCAAATTTATAGTTTACAGGGGGGCGCCGAACACCCTAGCACCGGCCCTGCATACCTCCCAGCTTTCTTCAGACAGACTGGGGTGCATACCTCCCAGCTTTCTTCAGGCAGAGAGGGGTGCATACCTCCCAGCTTTCTTCAGGCAGACAAGGGTGCATACCTCCCTGCTTTCTTCAGGTAGAAGGAGGGACACACGTGCAGCGAAAATGGGGTGTGACCAATGAAAAGGGGGCATGGCTTCCCGGTTTCGTCAGTGAGGGGTCATGCCCAGCGCTCTGTGAGCTGCTGGCATGCCCCCAGGGGCGGATTATGAGTCCGGGGGGCCCAGGGCACTTGAGACAGGGGGGACCTATCTCATTGCTGTGCCTGCTGTGGGTTTGGGGGGGTGGCCTAATCGCGGCCCGCGTTGCCACGCCCCTTATGCAAATTCCGGGGATTTTTTTTAATGGGATTTTGGCCTCTCAGCTAGGGGTAAATCCAGAGGAGGTGGTCGCTCCCCCCTACACACCCGCACAAGCAGAAGAAAGCAGGGAGACTGCTGCCTCCCTGCAATACCACCGACCTGCCAACACGCAGCAGCGTGTGCTGACTGTAGCACAATGCTGCTGCCGTTGCTGGCAGGACGGGGGAGCTTCTGAGCTATGACAGAGCTACTCCAGCCGGGGGGCCCTAAAACTGTGGGGCCCGTGGTACGTACCCCCTGGCGCCCCCTTAATCCGGCTCTGCTGCTAGACCCCCCCTTAATCCGTACCCCCTGATGCCCCCTCTCCCTCTGTCTCCACTGAATAGACGCTGTGCATGCGCACAGCGTCTATTCACCGCTGCTCTGCTAAACAGAACAGCGAGTACCGGAGCTTCCCAACTGCCCCCACCCACCGCGGGACACTGTGGCCTGCGGGTGGGACAGCGGGACAGACCCAAAAAAATGGGACTGTCCCGCGAAAATCAGGACAGTTGGGAGGTATGGGGGTGTGTGAGGGGGTATGCCATACAGACAGACGGGCACCGGCTCACTGTGTGCTTGACTCATACTCAGCAGAGGCTCTCTGGCGCGGAGGAGCGTCACTTTCTGGCACACTCCACGCTACTTAGCTGCAGTTTTGTGGGGCACCTGCCGCTGTGCAGGTTCCGTACTGCCTCTGTTATCTCCAGCCCCGGCAACCTCACCGCTAGCTGCAGCGCTGCCGCCCATAGTGAGGTGCGCCCAGCTCCTCACACTTTAGCTGGCGGCCAGTGCTGCAGAAGTCCGCGCCGCGTGCATGCTATGACCCCCTCCTTCCTCCAGCCACAGCGTCTCCTGGGGGCTAACCAGTCACTCACAGTCTCCCGTTACCACAGTGCCCGGCAGCCGCGAGGTCTGCGCCGCGTTCATGCTATGACCCCCTCCTCCCTCCAGCCGCAGCGTCTCCTGGGGGCTAACCAGTCACTCCCAGTCTCCCCTTACCACAGTGCCCGGCAGCTGCGCGAGGTCTGCGGTGTGTGACTGAGGAGGGGGGGAGGGATGCAGATGTGCAGAGGAAGCAGGACTCCAGCCTGAGAGAGTCAGCCATGCCAAGTCTCCACCAGCAGCAGATCCCAACAGGTTGGAGTGGAACAGCAGCAGCCAGCAGCAGTGACTCCGGTAACACACATCTGTCTGTCACCACTGTTTTGTCCCTAATACCAATCTCTCCCGTGCCCTGTCATGTCCCTGTCACCCCTGGCCTTGCCCTGTCACCCTTATCCTGGCCCCTTCACCCATATCCTGGCCCCTTCACCCTTATCCTGGCCCTGTCACCCTGATCCTGGCCCTGTTACCCTTATCCTGGCCCTGTCACCCCTGTGCTTGCCCTGTCAACCCTATCCTGGCCCTGTCACCCCTGTCCTGGTCCTGCTGCCCCTACCCTGGCCCTGTCACCCCTATCCTGTCCCTGTCATTTCTGTCCTGGCCCAGTTGCCCCTGTCCTGGCCCCCGTCACCCCTGTCCTGGCCCCGTCACACCTGACCTGGCCCCGTCACCCCTGTTCTGACCCCGTCACCCCTGTTCTGACCCTGTCACCCCTGTCCTGGCCCTGTTACTGCATACCCTTCAACTACCTTTTTGGCAGGTACAGTACCCGTAGCGTCTCCAGACCCCTCCCCAATGCACAACTGCTCTGCACCTTCCCCTCCACCACATGCGGCACTCCACCCCTCCCCCACACGCTGTGCCTCCACACCCCCTACACCACCCGCGGCTCCCACTCCCTCGCCCATCCACCACCCACAGCACCTCCAGACCCCCTCCACCATCCACCCCCCATATATGTCTCCCCCCACACCTTCCCCCCCTCCACCCGCAGCATCTGCAGACACCCTCCTTCATCCGCCGTCCCCCCTCCCCCACCCACGGCACCCCTGCACCTGCCCCTCCACCACCTGCAGCACCTCCAGACCCCCTTTCCCATCCGCCGCACCACCCGCACCTGCCCCTCCCCCACCTGCGGTGCCTCGGGAACCCCTATCCCACCCCCGACACCCCTGCCCCTTCCCATCCCACAGCACCTCTGGAACCCTTCACCCATCCGCAACAGCAACATCCCCACACCTGCCCCTCCCCCACCCCGTGGCACCCCTGTCCCTCCCCCACCTGCAGTGCATCCGGACCCCTCCCCCATCTGCAGCCTCCAGTCCTTTGCCCCTCCCCCACCCGCAGCACCTCCCGACCCTTCCCCATCCGCCCCGCATCCGCCCCCCCTCCACCCGCAGCATCTACAGACACCCTCCCCCATCCGCAGTCCCCCCCGCACCCGCTACATTCTGTACATCGTGCCCTGCAGGTGCTGTTCACGCCGTTGCAAGGGGCTGCACCTCCTTCACCATCGCACGCCCTTTCATTGTGCAATATTTAACCAGTAACAAAGGAATGCAGGTAATACTCCATATAATACAAATATTGAACCCCAGAAAGGCATGCAAGGGTTAAGGGGGCATAGCCCCTTGCAACGGTGTGAAGAGCGCCCGTAGGGCGCGATGAAGCACCTAGTTAATATTATGTGCCACCAAATTATTAGTACATTTTTATTAATTTTTATTATTGCCTATGGTATTCTGAGTGTGTTTTTTATAATTGATGTTCACTGAAATCTGTCCGCACATACAAAGTACACAACACACTGAGGGGTAGATGTATGAAGCAATGATAAGTGAGCCAGTGGAGAAGTTGCCCATGGCAACCAATCAGCTGCTATGTAAAATTTTATAGAATGCACTTGATAACTGTTACTTCAAAGCTGATTGGTTGCCATGAGTAACTTCTCCCCTGGCTCACCTCTCCACACTTTTCACTGTTTCATACATCTCCCCATGACAGACCAGCATCCATTTTGCAGGGTGGACCCATGATCATGAGACTGTAGTCTGTTAATCCACAAAGACATGGTACCTCATGCGTAGATGGCCATAAAGTACCTCATGGACATTACTACGTCTCAGGAGATTGCTAGGCTGCCTTCCCTTTCATGGATGAGCTCACAAAATGGCCAAACTTAAGTATGAAAATCACCAACATGGCTGCCAGTAATGGTAAAGCATAAAATAATCGTTACTTATAAAAGAAAGTCAGTGATAAAACATAGGATAATGATCGCCCAACTGAGGCTCCAAGAGATTCTGCCCATTAATATTGAGATCATATGCCTAAAAATTAGAGATGAGCGCCGGAAATTTTTCGGGTTTTGTGTTTTGGTTTTGGGTTCGGTTCCGCGGCCGTGTTTTGGGTTCGACCGCGTTTTGGCAAAACCTCACCGAATTTTTTTTGTCGGATTCGGGTGTGTTTTGGATTCGGGTGTTTTTTTCAAAAAACCCTAAAAAACAGCTTAAATCATAGAATTTGGGGGTAATTTTGATCCCAAAGTATTATTAACCTCAAAAAACATAATTTACACTCATTTTCAGCCTATTCTGAACACATCACACCTCACAATATTATTTTTAGTCCTAAAATTTGCACCGAGGTCGCTGTGTGAGTAAGATAAGCGACCCTAGTGGCCGACACAAACACCGGGCCCATCTAGGAGTGGCACTGCAGTGTCACGCAGGATGGCCCTTCCAAAAAACCCTCCCCAAACAGCACATGACGCAAAGAAAAAAAGAGGCGCAATGAGGTAGCTGACTGTGTGAGTAAGATTAGCGACCCTAGTGGCCGACACAAACACCGGGCACATCTAGGAGTGGCACTGCAGTGTCACGCAGGATGTCCCTTCCAAAAAACCCTCCCCAAACAGCACATGACGCAAAGAAAAAAAGAGGCGCAATGAGGTAGCTGACTGTGTGAGTAAGATTAGCGACCCTAGTGGCCGACACAAACACCGGGCCCATCTAGGAGTGGCACTGCAGTGTCACGCAGGATGTCCCTTCCAAAAAACCCTCCCCAAACAGCACATGACGCAAAGAAAAAAAGAGGCGCAATGAGGTAGCTGACTGTGTGAGTAAGATTAGCGACCCTAGTGGCCGACACAAACACCGGGCCCATCTAGGAGTGGCACTGCAGTGTCACGCAGGATGTCCCTTCCAAAAAACCCTCCCCAATCAGCACATGATGCAAAGAAAAAGAAAAGAAAAAAGAGGTGCAAGATGGAATTATCCTTGGGCCCTCCCACCCACCCTTATGTTGTATAAACAAAACAGGACATGCACACTTTAACCAACCCATCATTTCAGTGACAGGGTCTGCCACACGACTGTGACTGATATGACGGGTTGGTTTGGACCCCCCCCAAAAAAGAAGCAATTAATCTCTCCTTGCACAAACTGGCTCTACAGAGGCAAGATGTCCACCTCATCTTCACCCTCCGATATATCACCGTGTACATCCCCCTCCTCACAGATTATCAATTCGTCCCCACTGGAATCCACCATCTCAGCTCCCTGTGTACTTTGTGGAGGCAATTGCTGCTGGTCAATGTCTCCGCGGAGGAATTGATTATAATTCATTTTAATGAACATCATCTTCTCCACATTTTCTGGATGTAACCTCGTACGCCGATTGCTGACAAGGTGAGCGGCGGCACTAAACACTCTTTCGGAGTACACACTTGTGGGAGGGCAACTTAGGTAGAATAAAGCCAGTTTGTGCAAGGGCCTCCAAATTGCCTCTTTTTCCTGCCAGTATAAGTACGGACTGTGTGACGTGCCTACTTGGATGCGGTCACTCATATAATCCTCCACCATTCTATCAATGTTGAGAGAATCATATGCAGTGACAGTAGACGACATGTCCGTAATCGTTGTCAGGTCCTTCAGTCCGGACCAGATGTCAGCATCAGCAGTCGCTCCAGACTGCCCTGCATCACCGCCAGCGGGTGGGCTCGGAATTCTGAGCCTTTTCCTCGCACCCCCAGTTGCGGGAGAATGTGAAGGAGGAGATGTTGACAGGTCGCGTTCCGCTTGACTTGACAATTTTGTCACCAGCAGGTCTTTCAACCCCAGCAGACCTGTGTCTGCCGGAAAGAGAGATCCAAGGTAGGCTTTAAATCTAGGATCGAGCACGGTGGCCAAAATGTAGTGCTCTGATTTCAACAGATTGACCACCCGTGAATCCTTGTTAAGCGAATTAAGGGCTGCATCCACAAGTCCCACATGCCTAGCGGAATCGCTCCGTGTTAGCTCCTTCTTCAATGCCTCCAGCTTCTTCTGCAAAAGCCTGATGAGGGGAATGACCTGACTCAGGCTGGCAGTGTCTGAACTGACTTCACGTGTGGCAAGTTCAAAGGGCATCAGAACCTTGCACAACGTTGAAATCATTCTCCACTGCACTTGAGACAGGTGCATTCCATCTCCTATATCGTGCTCAATTGTATAGGCTTGAATGGCCTTTTGCTGCTCCTCCAACCTCTGAAGCATATAGAGGGTTGAATTCCACCTCGTTACCACTTCTTGCTTCAGATGATGGCAGGGCAGGTTCAGTAGTTTTTGGTGGTGCTCCAGTCTTCTGTACGTGGTGCCTGTACGCCGAAAGTGTCCCGCAATTTTTCTGGCCACCGACAGCATCTCTTGCACGCCCCTGTCGTTTTTTAAAAAATTCTGCACCACCAAATTCAAGGTATGTGCAAAACATGGGACGTGCTGGAATTTGCCCATATTTAATGCACACACAATATTGCTGGCGTTGTCCGATGCCACAAATCCACAGGAGAGTCCAATTGGGGTAAGCCATTCCGCGATGATCTTCCTCAGTTGCCGTAAGAGGTTTTCAGCTGTGTGCGTATTCTGGAAAGCGGTGATACAAAGCGTAGCCTGCCTAGGAAAGAGTTGGCGTTTGCGAGATGCTGCTACTGGTGCCGCCGCTGCTGTTCTTGCGGCGGGAGTC
Organism: Pseudophryne corroboree; assembly: GCF_028390025.1. NCBI lineage: Eukaryota > Metazoa > Chordata > Amphibia > Anura > Myobatrachidae > Pseudophryne > Pseudophryne corroboree. Next base: position 833,152,413 of record NC_086448.1, read on the forward strand.
CATACATCTACCCAGTGGGCTGTCACAGTCATATAGTCCTGACCCTGCCCTGCTCCACTTGTCCACATGTCCGTGGTTAAGTGGACATTGGGTACAACTGCATTTTTTAGGACACTGGTGAGTCTTTTTCTGACGTCCGTGTACATTCTCGGTATCGCCTGCCTAGAGAAGTGGAACCTAGATGGTATTTGGTAACGGGGGCACACTGCCTCAATAAATTGTCTAGTTCCCTGTGAACTAACGGCGGATACCGGACGCACGTCTAACACCAACATAGTTGTCAAGGACTCAGTTATCCGCTTTGCAGTAGGATGACTGCTGTGATATTTCATCTTCCTCGCAAAGGACTGTTGAACAGTCAATTGCTTACTGGAAGTAGTACAAGTGGGCTTACGACTTCCCCTCTGGGATGACCATCGACTCCCAGCGGCAACAACAGCAGCGCCAGCAGCAGTAGGCGTTACACGCAAGGATGCATCGGAGGAATCCCAGGCAGGAAAGGACTCGTCAGACTTGCCAGTGACATGGCCTGCAGGACTATTGGCATTCCTGGGGAAGGAGGAAATTGACACTGAGGGAGTTGGTGGGGTGGTTTGCGTGAGCTTGGTTACAAGAGGAAGGGATTTACTGGTCAGTGGACTGCTTCCGCTGTCACCCAAAGTTTTTGAACTTGTCACTGACTTATTATGAATGCGCTGCAGGTGACGTATAAGGGAGGATGTTCCGAGGTGGTTAACGTCCTTACCCCTACTTATTACAGCTTGACAAAGGGAACACACGGCTTGACACCTGTTGTCCGCATTTCTGGTGAAATACCTCCACACCGAAGAGCTGATTTTTTTGGTATTTTCACCTGGCATGTCAACGGCCATATTCCTCCCACGGACAACAGGTGTCTCCCCGGGTGCCTGACTTAAACAAACCACCTCACCATCAGAATCCTCCTGGTCAATTTCCTCCCCAGCGCCAGCAACACCCATATCCTCCTCATCCTGGTGTACTTCAACACTGACATCTTCAATCTGACTATCAGGAACTGGACTGCGGGTGCTCCTTCCAGCACTTGCAGGGGGCATGCAAATAGTGGAAGGCGCATGCTCTTCACGTCCAGTGTTGGGAAGGTCAGGCATCGCAAACGACACAATTGGACTCTCCTTGTGGATTTGGGATTTCAAAGAACGCACAGTTCTTTGCGGTGCTTTTGCCAGCTTGAGTCTTTTCAGTTTTCTAGCGAGAGGCTGAGTGCTTCCATCCTCATGTGAAGCTGAACCACTAGCCATGAACATAGGCCAGGGCCTCAGCCGTTCCTTGCCACTCCGTGTGGTAAATGGCATATTGGCAAGTTTACGCTTCTCCTCCGACAATTTTATTTTAGGTTTTGGAGTCCTTTTTTTTCTGATATTTGGTGTTTTGGATTTGACATGCTCTGTACTATGACATTGGGCATCGGCCTTGGCAGACGACGTTGCTGGCATTTCATCGTCTCGGCCATGACTAGTGGCAGCAGCTTCAGCACGAGGTGGAAGTGGATCTTGATCTTTCCCTAATTTTGGAACCTCAACTTTTTTGTTCTCCATATTTTATAGGCAGAACTAAAAGGCACCTCAGGTAAACAATGGAGATGGATGGATTGGATACTAGTATACAATTATGGACGGACTGCCACGGTTAGGTGGTATAAAAAAACCACGGTTAGGTGGTATATATTATAATAATAATACAATTATGGATGGACGGACTGCCTGCCGACTGCCGACACAGAGGTAGCCACAGCCGTGAACTACCGCACTGTACACTGGTTGATAAAGAGATAGTAGTATACTCGTAACAACTAGTATGACACTATGACGACGGTATAAAGAATGGAAAAAAAACCACGGTTAGGTGGTATATATTATAATAATAATACAATTATGGATGGACGGACTGCCTGCCGACTGCCGACACAGAGGTAGCCACAGCCGTGAACTACCGCACTGTACACTGGTTGATAAAGAGATAGTAGTATACTCGTAACAACTAGTATGACACTATGACGACGGTATAAAGAATGAAAAAAAAACCACGGTTAGGTGGTATATATTATAATAATAATACAATTATGGATGGACGGACTGCCTGCCGACTGCCGACACAGAGGTAGCCACAGCCGTGAACTACCGCACTGTACACTGGTTGATAAAGAGATAGTAGTATACTCGTAACAACTAGTATGACACTATGACGACGGTATAAAGAATGAAAAAAAAACCACGGTTAGGTGGTATATATTATAATAATAATACAATTATGGATGGACGGACTGCCTGCCGACTGCCGACACAGAGGTAGCCACAGCCGTGAACTACCGCACTGTACACTGGTTAATAAAGAGATAGTAGTATACTCGTAACAATTAGGATGACACTATGACGGTATAAAGAATGAAAAAAAAAACCACGGTTAGGTGGTAGGTATATAATAATAAATAATACAATTCTGGTCGGACGGACTGCCTGCCGTGTGCCGACACAGAGGTAGCCACAGCCGTGAACTACCGCACTGTACACTGGTTGATAAAGAGATAGTAGTATACTCGTAACAATTAGGATGACACTATGACGGTATAAAGAATGAAAAAAAAAACCACGGTTAGGTGGTAGGTATATAATAATAAATAATACAATTCTGGTCGGACGGACTGCCTGCCGTGTGCCGACACAGAGGTAGCCACAGCCGTGAACTACCGCACTGTACACTGGTTGATAAAGAGATAGTAGTATACTCGTAACAATTAGGATGACACTATGACGGTATAAAGAATGAAAAAAAAAACCACGGTTAGGTGGTAGGTATATAATAATAAATAATACAATTCTGGTCGGACGGACTGCCTGCCGTGTGCCGACACAGAGGTAGCCACAGCCGTGAACTACCGCACTGTACACTGGTTGATAAAGAGATAGTAGTATACTCGTAACAATTAGGATGACACTATGACGGTATAAAGAATGAAAAAAAAAACCACGGTTAGGTGGTAGGTATATAATAATAAATAATACAATTCTGGTCGGACGGACTGCCTGCCGTGTGCCGACACAGAGGTAGCCACAGCCGTGAACTACCGCACTGTACACTGGTTGATAAAGAGATAGTAGTATACTCGTAACAATTAGGATGACACTATGACGGTATAAAGAATGAAAAAAAAACCACGGTTAGGTGGTAGGTATATAATAATAAATAATACAATTCTGGTCGGACGGACTGCCTGCCGTGTGCCGACACAGAGGTAGCCACAGCCGTGAACTACCGCACTGTACACTGGTTGATAAAGAGATAGTAGTATACTCGTAACAATTAGGATGACACTATGACGGTATAAAGAATGAAAAAAAAACCACGGTTAGGTGGTAGGTATATAATAATAAATAATACAATTCTGGTCGGACGGACTGCCTGCCGTGTGCCGACACAGAGGTAGCCACAGCCGTGAACTACCGCACTGTACACTGGTTGATAAAGAGATAGTAGTATACTCGTAACAATTAGGATGACACTATGACGGTATAAAGAATGAAAAAAAAAACCACGGTTAGGTGGTAGGTATATAATAATAAATAATACAATTCTGGTCGGACGGACTGCCTGCCGTGTGCCGACACAGAGGTAGCCACAGCCGTGAACTACCGCACTGTACACTGGTTGATAAAGAGATAGTAGTATACTCGTAACAATTAGGATGACACTATGACGGTATAAAGAATGAAAAAAAAAACCACGGTTAGGTGGTAGGTATATAATAATAAATAATACAATTCTGGTCGGACGGACTGCCTGCCGTGTGCCGACACAGAGGTAGCCACAGCCGTGAACTACCGCACTGTACACTGGTTGATAAAGAGATAGTAGTATACTCGTAACAATTAGGATGACACTATGACGGTATAAAGAATGAAAAAAAAACCACGGTTAGGTGGTAGGTATATAATAATAAATAATACAATTCTGGTCGGACGGACTGCCTGCCGTGTGCCGACACAGAGGTAGCCACAGCCGTGAACTACCGCACTGTACTGTGTCTGCTGCTAATATAGACTGGTTGATATTTAAAGAGATATTAGTAGTATACAACAATACTATACTGGTGGTCAGGCACTGGTCACCACTCCTGCAGCAAAAGTGTGCACTGTTAATTAATATAATTGTACTCCTGGCTCCTGCTAACAACCTGCAGTGCTCCCCAGTCTCCCCCACAATTAATTATAAGCTTTTAATTTATACATTGATGACTGTGCAGCACACTGGGCTGAGCTGAGTGCACACAGACTGAGTCACACTGTGTGACTGACTGTGCTGTGTATCGTTTTTTTTTTCAGGCAGAGAACGGATATAGCAGAGAGAAGTGAACGGATATATTATATTAAATAAAAGTTAACTAGCAACTGCACTGGTCACTGACTGTGGTAAACTAACTCTGTCTGCGACTCTGCACAATCTCTCTCTCTCTATCTAATCTATCTCTATTCTAATGGAGAGGACGCCAGACACGTCCTCTCCCTATCAATCTCAATGCACGAGTGAAAATGGCGGCGACGCGCGGCTCCTTATATAGAATCCGAGTCTCGCGATAGAATCCGAGCCTCGCGAGAATCCGACAGCGTCATGATGACGTTCGGGCGCGCTCGGGTTAACCGAGCAAGGCGGGAAGATCCGAGTCGCTCGGACCCGTGAAAAAAAACATGAAGTTCGGGCGGGTTCGGATTCCGAGGAACCGAACCCGCTCATCTCTACTAAAAATTCTGCATTTCAGGGTCCAAATTTAGTGAGATTTCAGCTATTTCGAATCCGTTGCTATAGAAACACAGGGCTGATTCCCTCAGAAACAAACCATATTGTCCTTCCATAACCTTCACCAGCTATTAGCCGCTCGCTGGCTATTACACATCCCTGGGCCCCTAAAGGGCCTGATCCTCCATGTAATGAATAGAAGATGACAATTGGGATAAGTGCGGTTGGGAAGCTGTAGGTTTATTTTATGGCTCTTGAAATGTACTTCAATATTCTTATGGAAAAATGCAGATTAGCAACAAAAGACATTAGACAAGTGCTTTGATGCATCCAGAGGTTAAAGTGAGCCGGAACGGGGCGGAACTGTGTTCCGCCAGTTCCATTTGTAGACGGAACCCAGTTCCGCCTCCTCCGGCTCACCTAACCTAGGGAAATTCCGTGCACGCGCTGAGACTGTGTTACCAGCGGGCGCCGGCTCTTTCCCCCTCAGCGGCAGCTAGAAGCCGGAGCTCACTCCTGATCTCCAGTTTCCGGCTCAGGCAGTGTGCGGTGCTATGGGAGAGACGTCATGACTTCTCTCTCATAATTGCGAGGAGCGTGCATCAGGCGGAGGCTGTGTTCCGGAAGCAGGAACGGGGCTGGTGAGTATTGTGTTTTTGTTTTTTCTGTTCACATGTGAAAGAAGCGCTACTAGAGGGGGGAACTGGGGGCATATCTACTGGGGGGCAAACAAACTGAAGGCATAACTACTGGGGGCAAACCAAATGGGGGCATAACTACTGGGGGCAAACCAAATGGGGGCATAACTATTGGGAGCAAACCAACTGGGGGCATATCTACAGGGGGCATAATTACTAGAGATGAGCGCCTGAAATTTTTCGGGTTTTGTGTTTTGGGTTCGGTTCCGCGGACGTGTTTTGGGTTCGACCGCGTTTTGGCAAAACCTCACCGATTTTTTTTTGTCGGATTCGGGTGTGTTTTGGATTCGGGTATTTTTTTCAAAAAACACTAAAAAACAGCTTAAATCATAGAATTTGGGGGTCATTTTGATCCCAAAGTATTATTAACCTCAAAAACCATAATTTACACTCATTTTCAGTCTATTCTGAACACCTCACACCTCACAATATTATTTTTAGTCCTAAAATTTGCACCGAGGTCGCTGTGTGAGTAAGATAAGCGACCCTAGTGGCCGACACAAACACCGTGCCCATCTAGGAGTGGCACTGCAGTGTCACGCAGGATGTCCCTTCCAAAAAACCCTCCCCAAACAGCACATGACGCAAAGAAAAAAAGAGGCGCAATGAGGTAGCTGACTGTGTGAGTAAGATTAGCGACCCTAGTGGCCGACACAAACACCGTGCCCATCTAGGAGTGGCACTGCAGTGTCACGCAGGATGTCCCTTCCAAAAAACCCTCCCCAAACAGCACATGACGCAAAGAAAAAAAGAGGCGCAATGAGGTAGCTGACTGTGTGAGTAAGATAAGCGACCCTAGTGGCCGACACAAACACCGGGCCCATCTAGGAGTGGCACTGCAGTGTCACGCAGGATGTCCCTTCCAAAAAACCCTCCCCAAACAGCACATGACGCAAAGAAAAAAAGAGGCGCAATGAGGTAGCTGACTGTGTGAGTAAGATAAGCGACCCTAGTGGCCGACACAAACACCGGGCCCATCTAGGAGTGGCACTGCAGTGTCACGCAGGATGTCCCTTCCAAAAAACCCTCCCCAAACTGCACATGACGCAAAGAAAAATAAAAGAAAAAAGAGGTGCAAGATGGAATTGTCCTTGGGCCCTCCCACCCACCCTTATGTTGTATAAACAGGACATGCACACTTTAACCAACCCATCATTTCAGTGACAGGGTCTGCCACACGACTGTGACTGAAATGACGGGTTGGTTTGGACCCCCACCAAAAAAGAAGCAATTAATCTCTCCTTGCACAAACTGGCTCTACAGAGGCAAGATGTCCACCTCATCATCATCCTCCGATATATCACCGTGTTGTACATCCCCCTCCTCACAGATTATCAATTCGTCCCCACTGGAATCCACCATGTCAGCTCCCTGTGTACTTTGTGGAGGCAATTGCTGCTGGTCAATGTCTCCGCGGAGGAATTGATTATAATTCATTTTAATGAACATCATCTTCTCCACATTTTCTGGATGTAACCTCGTACGCCGATTGCTGACAAGGTGAGCGGCGGCACTAAACACTCTTTCGGAGTACACACTTGTGGGAGGGCAACTTAGGTAGAATAAAGCCAGTTTGTGCAAGGGCCTCCAAATTGCCTCTTTTTCCTGCCAGTATAAGTACGGACTGTGTGACGTGCCTACTTGGATGCGGTCACTCATATAATCCTCCACCATTCTATCAATGGTGAGAGAATCATATGCAGTGACAGTAGACGACATGTCCGTAATGGTTGTCAGGTCCTTCAGTCCGGACCAGATGTCAGCATCAGCAGTCGCTCCAGACTGCCCTGCATCACCGCCAGCGGGTGGGCTCGGAATTCTGAGCCTTTTCCTCGCACCCCCAGTTGCGGGAGAATGTGAAGGAGGAGATGTTGACAGGTCGCGTTCCGCTTGACTTGACAATTTTCTCACCAGCAGGTCTTTGAAACCCAGCAGACTTGTGTGCGCCGGAAAGAGAGATCCAAGGTAGGTTTTAAATCTAGGATCGAGCACGGTGGCCAAAATGTAGTGCTCTGATTTCAACAGATTGACCACCCGTGAATCCTTGTTAAGCGAATTAAGGGCTCCATCCACAAGTCCCACATGCCTAGCGGAATCGCTCTGTCTTAGCTCCTCCTTCAATGTCTCCAGCTTCTTCTGCAAAAGCCTGATGAGGGGAATAACCTGACTCAGGCTGGCAGTGTCTGAACTGACTTCACGTGTGGCAAGTTCAAAGGGCATCAGAACCTTGCATAACGTTGAAATCATTCTCCACTGCGCTTGAGACAGGTGCATTCCACCTCCTATATCGTGCTCAGTTGTATAGGCTTGAATGGCCTTTTGCTGCTCCTCCAACCTCTGAAGCATATAGAGGGTTGAATTCCACCTCGTTACCACCTCCTGCTTCAGATGATGGCAGGGCAGGTTCAGGCGTTTTTGGTGGTGCTCCAGTCTTCTGTACGTGCTGCCTGTACGCCGAAAGTGTCCCGCAATTTTTCTGGCCACCGCCAGCATCTCTTGCATGCCCCTGTCGTTTTTTAAAAAATTCTGCACCACCAAATTCAAGGTATGTGCAAAACATGGGACGTGCTGGAATTTGCCCAGATTTAATGCACGCACAATATTGCTGGCGTTGTCCGATGCCACAAATCCACAGGAGAGTCCAATTGGGGGTAAGCCATTCCGCGATGATCTTCCTCAGTTGCCGTAAGAGGTTTTCAGCTGTGTGCGTATTCTGGAAACCGGTGATACAAAGCGTAGCCTGCCTAGGAAAGAATTGGCATTTGCGAGATGCTGCTACTGGTGCCGCCGCTGCTGTTCTTGCGGCGGGAGTGCATACATCTACCCAGTGGGCTGTCACAGTCATATAGTCCTGACCCTGCCCTGCTCCACTTGTCCACATGTCCGTGGTTAAGTGGACATTGGGTACAACTGAATTTTTTAGGACACTGGTGAGTCTTTTTCTGAGGTCCGTGTACATTTTCGGTATCGCCTGCCTAGAGAAGTGGAACCTAGATGGTATTTGGTAACGGGGGCACACTGCCTCAATAAAATGTCTAGTTCCCTGTGAACTAACGGCGGATACCGGACGCACGTCTAACACCAACATAGTTGTCAAGGCCTCAGTTATCCGCTTTGCAGCAGGATGACTGCTGTGATATTTCATCTTCCTCGCAAAGGACTGTTGAACAGTCAATTGCTTACTGGAAGTAGTACAAGCGGGCTTACGACTTCCCCTCTGGGATGACCATCGACTCCCAGCAGCAACAACAGCAGCGCCAGCAGCAGTAGGCGTTACACGCAAGGATGCATCGGAGGAATCCCAGGCAGGAGAGGAATCGTCAGAATTGCCAGTGACATGGCCTGCAGGACTATTGGCATTCCTGGGGAAGGAGGAAATTGACACTGAGGGAGTTGGTGGGGTGGTTTGCATGAGCTTGGTTACAAGAGGAAGGTATTTACTGGTCAGTGGACTGCTTCCGCTGTCGGCCCAAGTTTTTGAACTTGTCACTGACTTATTATGAATGCGCTGCAGGTGACGTATAAGGGAGGATGTTCCGAGGTGGTTAACGTCCTTACCCCTACTTATTACAGCTTGACAAAGGGAACACACGGCTTGACACCTGTTGTCCGCATTTCTGTTGAAATACTTCCACACCGAAGAGCTGATTTTTTTGGTATTTTCACCAGGCATGTCAACGGCCATATTCCTCCCACGGACAACAGGTGTCTCCCCGGGTGCCTGACTTAAACAAACCACCTCACCATCAGAATCCTCCTGGTCAATTTCCTCCCCAGCGCCAGCAACACCCATATCCTCCTCATCCTGGTGTACTTCAACACTGACATCTTCAATCTGACTATCAGGAACTGGACTGCGGGTGCTCCTTCCAGCACTTGCGGGGGGCGTGCAAATGGTGGAAGGCGCATGCTCTTCACGTCCAGTGTTGGGAAGGTCAGGCATCGCAACCGACACAATTGGACTCTCCTTGTGGATTTGGGATTTCGAAGAATGCACAGTTCTTTGCTGTGCTGCTTTTGCCAGCTTGAGTCTTTTCATTTTTCTAGCGAGAGGCTGAGTGCTTCCATCCTCATGTGAAGCTGAACCACTAGCCATGAACATAGGCCAGGGCCTCAGCCGTTCCTTGCCACTCCGTGTGGTAAATGGCATATTGGCAAGTTTACGCTTCTCCTCCGACAATTTTATTTTAGGTTTTGGAGTCCTTTTTTTTCTGATATTTGGTGTTTTGGATTTGACATGCTCTGTACTATGACATTGGGCATCGGCCTTGGCAGACGACGTTGCTGGCATTTCATCGTCTCGGCCATGACTAGTGGCAGCAGCTTCAGCACGAGGTGGAAGTGGATCTTGATCTTTCCCTAATTTTGGAACCTCAACATTTTTGTTCTCCATATTTTATAGGCAGAACTAAAAGGCACCTCAGGTAAACAATGGAGATGGATGGATTGGATACTAGTATACAATTATGGACGGACTGCCACGGTTAGGTGGTATAAAAAAACCACGGTTAGGTGGTATATAATACAATTATGGATGGACGGACTGCCTGCCGAGTTCCGACACAGAGGTAGCCACAGCCGTGAACTACCGCACTGTACACTGGTTGATAAAGAGATAGTAGTATACTCGTAACTAGTATGACGACGGTATAAAGAAAGAAAAAAAAACCACGGTTAGGTGGTATATAATACAATTATGGATGGACGGACTGCCTGCCGAGTGCCGACACAGAGGTAGCCACAGCCGTGAACTACCGCACTGTACACTGGTTGATAAAGAGATAGTAGTATACTCGTAACTAGTATGACGACGGTATAAAGAAAGAAAAAAAAAACCACGGTTAGGTGGTATATAATACAATTATGGATGGACGGACTGCCTGCCGAGTTCCGACACAGAGGTAGCCACAGCCGTGAACTACCGCACTGTACACTGGTTGATAAAGAGATAGTAGTATACTCGTAACTAGTATGACGACGGTATAAAGAAAGAAAAAAAAACCACGGTTAGGTGGTATATAATACAATTATGGATGGACGGACTGCCTGCCGAGTGCCGACACAGAGGTAGCCACAGCCGTGAACTACCGCACTGTACACTGGTTGATAAAGAGATAGTAGTATACTCGTAACTAGTATGACGACGGTATAAAGAAAGAAAAAAAAACCACGGTTAGGTGGTATATACAATTATGGATGGACGGACTGCCTGCCGAGTTCCGACACAGAGGTAGCCACAGCCGTGAACTACCGCACTGTACACTGGTTGATAAAGAGATAGTAGTATACTCGTAACTAGTATGACGACGGTATAAAGAAAGAAAAAAAAACCACGGTTAGGTGGTATATAATACAATTATGGATGGACGGACTGCCTGCCGAGTTCCGACACAGAGGTAGCCACAGCCGTGAACTACCGCACTGTACACTGGTTGATAAAGAGATAGTAGTATACTCGTAACTAGTATGACGACGGTATAAAGAAAGAAAAAAAAACCACGGTTAGGTGGTATATAATACAATTATGGATGGACGGACTGCCTGCCGAGTTCCGACACAGAGGTAGCCACAGCCGTGAACTACCGCACTGTACACTGGTTGATAAAGAGATAGTAGTATACTCGTAACTAGTATGACGACGGTATAAAGAAAGAAAGAAAAACCACGGTTAGGTGGTATATAATACAATTATGGATGGACGGACTGCCTGCCGAGTGCCGACACAGAGGTAGCCACAGCCGTGAACTACCGCACTGTACACTGGTTGATAAAGAGATAGTAGTATACTCGTAACTAGTATGACGACGGTATAAAGAAAGAAAAAAAAACCACGGTTAGGTGGTATATAATACAATTATGGATGGACGGACTGCCTGCCGAGTGCCGACACAGAGGTAGCCACAGCCGTGAACTACCGCACTGTACACTGGTTGATAAAGAGATAGTAGTATACTCGTAACTAGTATGACGACGGTATAAAGAAAGAAAAAAAAACCACGGTTAGGTGGTATATAATACAATTATGGATGGACGGACTGCCTGCCGAGTTCCGACACAGAGGTAGCCACAGCCGTGAACTACCGCACTGTACACTGGTTGATAAAGAGATAGTAGTATACTCGTAACTAGTATGACGACGGTATAAAGAAAGAAAAAAAAAACACGGTTAGGTGGTATATAATACAATTATGGATGGACGGACTGCCTGCCGAGTGCCGACACAGAGGTAGCCACAGCCGTGAACTACCGCACTGTACACTGGTTGATAAAGAGATAGTAGTATACTCGTAACTAGTATGACGACGGTATAAAGAAAGAAAAAAAAACCACGGTTAGGTGGTATATACAATTATGGATGGACGGACTGCCTGCCGAGTTCCGACACAGAGGTAGCCACAGCCGTGAACTACCGCACTGTACACTGGTTGATAAAGAGATAGTAGTATACTCGTAACTAGTATGACGACGGTATAAAGAAAGAAAAAAAAACCACGGTTAGGTGGTATATACAATTATGGATGGACGGACTGCCTGCCGAGTTCCGACACAGAGGTAGCCACAGCCGTGAACTACCGCACTGTACACTGGTTGATAAAGAGATAGTAGTATACTCGTAACTAGTATGACGACTGTATAAAGAAAGAAAAAAAAACCACGGTTAGGTGGTATATACAATTATGGATGGACGGACTGCCTGCCGAGTTCCGACACAGAGGTAGCCACAGCCGTGAACTACCGCACTGTACACTGGTTGATAAAGAGATAGTAGTATACTCGTAACTAGTATGACGACGGTATAAAGAAAGAAAAAAAAACCACGGTTAGGTGGTATATACAATTATGGATGGACGGACTGCCTGCCGAGTGCCGACACAGAGGTAGCCACAGCCGTGAACTACCGCACTGTACTGTGTCTGCTGCTAATATAGACTGGTTGATAAAGAGATAGTATACAATACTACTAATATTATATATACTGGTGGTCAGGTCACTGGTCACTAGTCACACTGGCAGTGGCACTCCTGCAGCAAAAGTGTGCACTGTTTAATTTTAATATAATATTATCATGTACTCCTGGCTCCTGCTATAACAACCTGCAGTGCTCCCCAGTCTCCCCCACAATTATAAGCTTTATATACATTGATGTGCAGCACACTGGGCTGAGCAGTGCACACAGACTGAGTCACTGTGTGTATCGTTTTTTTCAGGCAGAGAACGGATATATTAAATAAAACAAACAACTGCACTGTCTCTGGTGGTCACTGGTCACTGTGGTCGTCAGTCACTAAACTCTGTCTGCACTCTCTTCTACAGTATCACAGCAATCTCTCTCTCTCTCTCTCAACCCTAATCTAAATGGAGAGGACGCCAGCCACGTCCTCTCCCTATCAATCTCAATGCACGTGTGAAAATGGCGGCGACGCGCGGCTCCTTATATAGAATCCGAGTCTCGCGAGAATCCGACAGCGTCATGATGACGTTCGGGCGCGCTCGGGTTAACCGAGCAAGGCGGGAAGATCCGAGTCGCTCGGACCCGTGAAAAAAAAGGTGAAGTTCGTGCGGGTTCGGATTCAAAGAAACCGAACCCGCTCATCTCTAATAATTACAGGGGCAAAACAAGAAAAGGTGAAGTGGAATCTATAGCGCTGAATACTATGGAGTGGATTCTTTATATACGGGGATAGCTGTATGAACTACACACACAATGTATATTGTCAAGGATAGATCAAATCAATAGATACACCGTCCCTGCTGTGTCTTTCTCTAGTGAAATGACACTTACTTTAAATGTATGAATGACGTTCACCAAAAGGTATCTTTTAGGAATGTAATCCCGTCCTAGATCCCTGGCTCGACCACAACACCGGTAATGGCCGTAAGTAACTCACAGGTAAGACAGAGATAAAAAATACCCATCAGGGAATTTATTAAACAAGGTCATGAAGAATATATTCACAGAACAGTGGAAATTGTACCCATTCCTAAGCGAGGCTGCTCTCTACTGCTGAGACGCCCGGGATATCTCAGTCCCCTGTACCGGCAACAGCCTCAAGCGTGCGGATAGGTGGCTCTCTTCTCCTTGACCTGTTCACAAATGCTACAGTGTCAACGCGTTTCCATAGGTGTCTTCTGATAGGATCTCTCCAATTGAAATCACGATGTGCAGGTAATGCTGATTTGTCACACACATCTATTCATACATAGTGGCCATATCTGGGATATACTATAAATAGTGAAATAATGCCCGCCAAAACATGTATCAAGGGCTACTAAATACATTTACATAATACGTATGTGTTATTAAATGTACATCAAAGATTCACAATAAATACATTAAAGAAAATTCCATTAAAATGATACACTGAGCTATACATTGTAACCATATAAAACACATATCCCTGTAACAGAGAGTCCTTCCCATTATTTTCCAACAGAGAATTGACATCACAATCAATCACCATTCATACAAGTCTTCCAGATATGGGCCGAGAACATAGAGAGGAAGAAGGAAAAGGTTAGTTAATGCGTAGTATTATTATTATTATTATTATTATAGGAACCACTTAGTTTCAAATTCTTTATTAAACATCTGGAGTCAGTGTTTTCATCTCAAATATGGGCCCAGATTTATCAAGCCTTGGAGAGTGATAATTAGCACGGTGATCAGCCAATCAGCTCCTAACTGCCATGTTACAGGCTGTGTTTGAAAAATAACAGTTAGGAGCTGATTGGTTGGTGCTTTATCACCGTGCAATTTATCACTCTCCGAGGCTTGATAAATGGGGGCCATGGTTCACGTTTCTAATCTAGCAAGTCTAATAGACCTGTCATTGGTTCTCCAATTAGGTGTGACTGTGTTGATCCCTGCAAAGAATGTAATAAAGCTCGGATCGCAGTTATGTCCATTCTTACAGTGCATAGAAACATTGTGATTCTCATAGACCCATTTAATATTTCTGACATGCTCTGCCAATCTATCTTTTAACGAGCGTATGGTGCATCCGATATACTGTTTACCACACTCGCATTCCAAGAGATACGCCACGTATTCGCTGTTACACGCAGTAAAGGTGCTGATTCTTTCCTTCTCATTACAGCTATTAGATGTGACTTCTGTCATTTTTCTATCCGTTTTGGAAATTTTACACATTGGACAATCCCCAGATCTCTGAAACCCCTGTGTCAGAATGGAGATATTCTTTCTGGGTATTACTGTAGTGCTACTTACTAGAAAGCGCTGTCACAATATCTCAGGGCTTTTATTCAAAACACTTAATATAAAGCATAAAAAGCGCAATTTTATAAAATCACATATACTCAATAGTACTAAATCCTTATAAGGCTCTTCTTAAGAATCATATATTATGGCACATGGACGTAATAGCACCATATACAGCAAAACTGGAATTAATAATAATTGCTTTTGACACAGCTGCAAATAATGAATATTGGCCCTCATTCCGAGTTGTTCGCTCGTTATTTTTCTTTGCATCGGAGCGATTAGTCGCAAACTGCGCATGCGCAATGTTCGCAGTGCGCCTGCGCCAAGTAAATTTGCACAAAAGTTTGGTATTTTACTCACGGCCTAACTAAGTTTTTTCATCGTTCTGCTGATCGTAGTGTGATTGACAGGAAGTGGGTGTTTCTGGGCGGAAACTGGCTGTTTTATGGGAGTGTGCGGAAAAACGCAGGCGTTTCAGGGGTAAACGCGGGAGTGTCTGAAGAAACGGGGGGGGGGGGAGTGGATGGGTTAATGCTGGGTGTGTTTGTGACGTCAAACCAGGAACGAAAAGGACTGAACTGATCGCAGTGTAGGAGTAAGTCTCGAGCTACTCAGAAACTGCTAAGAATTTTCTATTCGCAATTCTGCTAATCTTTTGTTCGCAATTCTGCAAAGCTAAGATTCACTCCCAGAGGGCGGCGGCTTAGCGTGTGCAATGCTGCTAAAAGCAGCTAGCGAGCGAACAACTCGGAATGAGGGCCTTGGTGTATAAGCATTTTGCAATTAGCAATAATGGCACCTACACTGAAGGACTGATATGAACTGAGTATCTGGAATTCAGGGGAGTATGCGGCAACCGGGAAGTTACAGTACTCACGGGTAAAGCTGCGGCTACAATGGATGACCGCAGCAACTCATGCTCTACCCCTGACTCCGTTACTCCTCCCAGTGGTCGGTTGGTGCCTGCAGAGCTAGTCTTCTCCTTTAGCAGCCGCATTGAATGGGCGAATTAGGTCCACCCAGACTCTGATAACCCCAGGACTTACGAGGTAAAGGCACCAACTGAGACTGCGAGTGAGTAAGGGGAAAGCTAACTAAACCTGCAACACTAAATACACGAGTGAAAGCAACAATGCTCTAAGATGTTATAAGCAAATAAACAGTGAGAGCAACAATGCTCAGGGACAGGGCCGGCTCCAGGGGGGGGGGGGGGGGGGGGGGGCGAACGGGGCAAACTCCCCCCTAACAGTCATAGCCACGCCCACTTACATGAGGTGGGGGCTGCTGCCAGGTGATGGTGTGTGGCTGCACTGACATCCCTCTCCATCCTCCGTGTCCCTGGGGCCCCTAGCCCCATCTACCATCATCACATGCCGTTACCCCCACCTTGGGCAGTGTGTGCCGCCCATCGGTGTGTTAGTAGTTACATGTGCCCGGTTGTGTGTGCTACATAAGAAGCACATGTGCATGCTGGCAATGCTTTATATGCTCTTTAGAGCATTAATGGACAGTTGGTATGGGAAGTGGGAGGAGTAATGTGTGTAGGGGAGGAGTCAGGAATAAATAAACCGCCCCCCCTAAAAGAAAAGTCTAGATCCGTCCCTGCTCAGGGATGATATAAATAGAAATACACGCAAAGAAATGTTTGTGTGGATACTCCACAAAACCTGAACACAAGGCTGGCTGGATCTAGTCAGGTAATCAATCAGGCTAGGTCTGCAGGTCACAAGCACAACACAGGCTGACAGGATCTCCTATGAGCTGACAGGTTCACACAGAAGCAGAAACTTTCACCAGCGTTTTGGGAGTGACCAGGAAGGGAATATAAATGGAGCTGCACCAATCACTGCACAAACCCCTAATTACAAAATACCGTGCAGCTGCCCTGCTGCACGTCCCAGTACAACAGCTGAGTACTTATTACCCAGCAACAGGGAATTCCAGTGTCCCAGTTGCCAGGGATCCAATGGCTCTCATTGCCTGACATCTGCCTGTTGCTAGGTGCCGGGCGGAGACCAGGAGACCTTGCGTCCAGCATCTGCCTGTTGCTAGGTGCTGATCGGGGGTCAGCGGGAGGCTCGGTAGTATCCCAGCTCCTAAGCAACGGCCGGGACGCGCCTCCCAGCGCTAACAAGAACGGCCAAAGAAAGCAAATGTAAATTAAGTTTCAATTGTCTGTGTCCCCAACACTGGTGAATAATATTTTCACTTTAATAAAATTATCTCCACTGACTTTCCCCATTCTGTGAGCTGACCTGTTATCAATGAGATTCCATTAGTGCATTTCACTAGTGTTTCCCTCAGTGCACCATTAATGTGAATACTTCACATCTGCGCTATTGAAGGCAGATTACTGTAAGTGGTAAAGGGAAAATGCAAACGTTTATTGTACGGCAAGGCAAGATAACCAAGCGGAATGTATGAACGGTAGAGGGAGTATGAATCTTCCTGCATCCATGTGACAGAAGCCAAACATCACAACTCTGCACTGCTGAAGAACACGGTGCTCCTCAGCTGCCATCGCAGCCTGACTGGTCTTCACAACCCTACCTGGGCTGGGCTGATGTGTGGATCATTAGACCTATACTAAACAGGTCTACAGTCAATAAGTCGCCCACTAATGGTAGACACGCATTAGGACGACAGGGTCAAAATGTCGACATGTAAAAGGTGGATAGTTCAAAAGGTCGACAGAGTCAAAAGGTCAACATGAAAATGGTCAACAAGAAAATAGTCAAAAAGAAAAAGTCACCACCATTTTTGTTGCATGTGTTTTTTTGTCATTTTCCTGCCAGTAAAAAGCCCCATAAGTGTACCGCAATCACTCACCATGTTTCAGGCCAGTTACTATTTCCAATCATAGTCCACATGGATGGTAAAGTATGAAAATTTCTGTTGACCATATGTGTGTGTCGACCATTGTTGTGTCAACCTTTTTAGCCATGTCGACCTTTTGAACTATCTCCCTGTTACATGTTGACCTATTGACCATGTTGACTTAATGCATGTCTACCATTAGTGGCCAATCTATTGACTGTAGACCTTCTTAGTGTAGATCTCTAGATACCCCTGCACTGGATACACATGCAGCAGCCTCACCTGGCTCCCTTAGACTGTCTCCACTCTGCAGCAGCCACTAGGTATGGCCACACCCTTTCCTGTACCGTGTTATCCCTCCAACACCACACAGACTCCATGGCTCATGGATTATATACTATATATTAGCCCAGATCTGTGACTTTGTGCCTCATTTGCTAACGCTGGGCGTAGTCACATCGCTGGGCGGAGTCACATCGCTGGGCGGAGTTAGTCTAATGAGTCACAGATCTGGGCAAATCTATAGGAGACTAGGAGCAGAAGCAGATGGTACGGGCATGGCACAGGCAGCGGTGTGTGAGGGGGTATGCCGTACAGACAGATGGGCACCGGCTCACTGTGTGCTTGACCCCCACATCAGCATATTCAGCAGGGTCTCTCTGGCGCGGAGGAGCGTCACTTTCTGGCACACTCCACGCTTCTTAGCTGCAGTTTTGTGGGGCACCTGCCGCTGTGCAGGTTCCGTACTGCCTCTGTTATCTCCAGCCCCGGCAACCCCACCGCTAGCTGCAGCGCTGCCGCCAGCAGTGAGGTACGCCCAGCTCCTTCTCACACTTTAGCCGGCAGGTAGCTCTGCAGAAGTCCGCACTGCTTGCAGGCTCCAACCCCCTCCTCCCTCCAGCCGCAGCGTCTCCTGGGGTCTAACCAGTCACTCCCAGTCTCCCCTTACCACAGTGCCCGGCAGCCGCGCGAGGTCCGCGGTGTGTGACTGAGGAGTGGGGGGAGGGATGTGGATGGGCAGAGGAAGCAGGACTCCAGCCTGAGAGAGTCAGCCATGCCAAGTCTCCACCAGCAGCAGATCCCAACAGGTTGGAGTGGACCAGCAGCAGTG
Organism: Pseudophryne corroboree; assembly: GCF_028390025.1. Classification (NCBI taxonomy): domain Eukaryota; kingdom Metazoa; phylum Chordata; class Amphibia; order Anura; family Myobatrachidae; genus Pseudophryne; species Pseudophryne corroboree. The sequence continues at coordinate 833,171,032 of NC_086448.1, forward strand.
ACTCCGGTAAGACACATCTGTCTGTCACCACTATTCTGTCCCTAATACCAATCTCTCCCGTACCCTGTGTTCTGTCATGTCCCTGTCACCCTTATCTTGGCCCTTTCACCCTTATCCTGGCCCTGTCACCCTTATCCTGGCCCTGTCACCTCTATCCTGGCCCTGTCACCCCTGTGCTTGCCCTGTCAACCCTATCCTGTCACTGTCACCCCTGTCCTGGTCCTGCTGCCCCTACCCTGGCTCTGTCAACCCTATCCTGTCCCTGTCATTTCTGTCCTGGCCCCATCGACCCTGTCCTGGACCCGTCGACCCTGTCCTTGCCCCGTCAGTCCTGTTCTGACTCTGTCACCCCTGTCCTGGACCCGTCGACCCTGTCCTGGCCCCGTCACCCCTGTTCTGACCCGTCACCCCTGTCCTGGTCCTGTTACTGCATACCCTCCAACTACCTTTTTGGCAGGTACAGTACCCGCAGCGCCTCCAGACCCCTCCCCAATGCTCCACACCTCTGCACGTTCCCCTCCACCAAATGTGGCACCCCACCCCTCCGCCACATGCTGTACCTCCAGACCCCCTACACCACCCGCGGCTCCCACTCCCCCGCCCCTCCACCACCCACAGCACCTCCAGACCCCCTCCACCATCCACCCCCCCATATATGTCTCCCCCACACCTGCCCCCCTCCACCCGCAGCATCTGCAGACACCCTCCCCCATCCGCGGTCCCCCTCATACCCGCCCCTCCCCCACCCACGGCACGCCCGCCCCTCCACCACCTGCAGCACCTCCGGACCCCCTTCCCCATCCGCCGCACCACCCGCAACTGCCCCTCCCCCACCCACGGCGCCTCCGGACCCCCTACCCCACCCCCTGCACCCCCACTCCTACCCAGCAGCACCTCCGGAACCCTTCACCCATCTGCAACATCCCCGCACCTGCCCCTCCCCCACCCGCGGCACCCCTGCCCCTCCCCCACCTGCAGTTCCTCCGGACCACTCCCCCATCTGCAGCACCCACTCCTCTGCCCCTCCCCCACCCACAGCACCTCCCAACCCTTCCCCATCCAGGCCCCCACCCGCATCCGCCCCCCCTCCACCCGCAGCATGTACAGACACCCTCCCCCATCCACAGTCCCCCCCCGCACCCGCTACATTCTGTACATCGTGCCCTGCAGGCGCTGTTCACGCCGTCGCAAGGGGCTGCGCCTCCTTCACCATCACACGCCCTTTCATCGTGCAATATTTAACCACTAACAAAGGAATGCAGGTAATACTCCATATAATACAAATATTGAACCCCAGAAAGGCATGCAAGGGTTAAGGGGGCGTAGCCCCTTGCGACGGTGTGAAGAGCGCCCGTAGGGAGCGATGAAGCACCTAGTATACTATATATATACAAATTTACCACCCACATATCGCGTACCCTCCAACTGTACCTTTTTTCATAGTCTGTACCTGCCAAAAAGGGCTTTGTACAGATAGGAAAGGGGACGTGACCACACCCCTTTTACATGTGGCCACGCCCCTTTCCTAATTTGTACCGGTTTTCATGTTTAAAATGTTGGAGGGTGTGATGTCGCTCACACATGGAAACATTATTACAATATGCAATACCTCCAATTTGTGGAGAGAACTTGTCTATGATTCATGTGGTACGGGTCATTGGGATGACCACACTTAGGTCGACAGTCATTAGGTTGACCACTATTGGTTGACATGCATTAGGTCGACAGAGGTTTTATGTCGACATGGTCCCTAGGTTGAAATTACAAAAAGTCGACATTAAATTTTTTTATTTTATTTTTGGTGCCGTTTTCTTCGTAGAGTGACCAGGAACCCCAATTAGTGCACCGTGTCCCCTCGCTTAGCTCGCCATGCTTCGGGCAAGGTGCCTCTCTCCACTACCGCTACCCTCGGCACAGGTTACCGTTCCCAATTGTAGTTCACGTGGATTGCCAAGTATGAAAAAGTTAAATAAATGAAAAAGATTGTGAAAAACTCATGTCGACCTTTTGTCATGTCGACCTAATGACCATGTTGACCTAGAAACTCTGTTGACCTAATGCATGTCGACCAATAGTGGTCGACCTAATGACTGTCAACCTAAGTGCTGTCGACCTAACAGGGACGTGCAGTCAGGGGAGGTAGGAGGCAGTGCCTCCCCTGTCATTAATGATTAAAATAATATAAAGAAGACACTTATGACACATATTCTGTGTCATAAGTAATTTCTTTATATTATCCTAACCATTTTTAAGCTGTAAAGTTGTTTGGGAGATACTGATAACAGTGCCTCCCTTTAACAATAGGTACAGGTTAAAGTAGGGCGGGGCAAAGCACTGGGCTGTAAAAGCCCATTAAAACCAGAGGGGTAGGCGGCACTTATACAAGTGCCTCGTTGACAGGGGAAACCCACCCCTGTCAGCAAGGCAGATGTGATTGGACAGCGGATCCAGTGCTGTATACGCTGGTCCAATCACCCATATGTGGCAGGCGGAAGCAACGGTGGGACCCAGCGCTACTGTGGAGCTGTCACTACAGTAGCGCGGCGGGGTCAAGAGGCAACGGGACCCGGCATTAGTAATGAAGCTGCCTATCACTAGAGCAGCGGCAGCTCCGGAGGCAGCAGGAACCCCTGAGCTGGAGAGCAGGTGGCAGCAGCGGCCGGCGCTCTTACCGCTACTTCTTTCCCCTCCTAGCCAGCAGCATCATTGGCATCTATACTCTCCCAGGCCAGGGGCCAAGGACCACGTAGGTGAGAGAGGGGGGCAGCCGTCTTATTTAAGATGGGGATTCCCTGTTTTAATATAGTCGTTGTGTTAATGCTCAGCGGGCACACTTTCTCATGATTGGCCCGGAGGTGTCACGTGACCGTTGCTTAGGAACGAAAAGTAATCCATATACCGGGGTGACTAATACAATTAACTATATCATCTGATTAGTAGGACCCTTAAAAGTGACTACATTATATAAAAATGTGTTAATATAAGAAGTGCAGACGGACAGTACACATCGCCGCAATATGCACATAGGTCACGTAACCGGGACAACGGGAGAAATGCCCAGCTGAGTGTATATATATTATTGTTCTATTTTATATTACCAAAAATTAAGATAATTTCACAGATAGATTTTTTAGTTGTATATTCACAGTGGAGTAGCCGTCCTATACAAGACGGGTAACCCCTGTTTGACTATAGCCGGTGTGTTAATGCTCAGCGGACACATTTTCTCATGATTGGCCTGGAGGTGTCATGTGACCATTGTTTAGGAACGAACAGTAATCCATATACCGGGGGACTAATACAATTAATTGTATCATCTAATTATTTGGACTCTTAAAAGAGACTAAATTATAATAAGAATTTACTTACCGATAATTATATTTCTCGTAGTCCGTAGTGGATGCTGGGGACTCCGTAAGGACCATGGGTAATAGCGGCTCCGCAGGAGACTGGGCACATCTAAAGAAAGCTTTAGGACTATCTGGTGTGCACTGGCTCCTCCCCCTATGACCCTCCTCCAAGCCTCAGTTAGGATACTGTGCCCGGACGAGCGTACACAATAAGGAAGGATTTTCAATCCCGGGTAAGACTCATACCAGCCACACCAATCACACCGTACAACTTGTGATCTGAACCCAGTTAACAGCATGATAACAGAGGAGCCTCTAGAAAAGATGGCTCACTACAGCAATAACCCGATTTTTTGGTAACAATAACTATGTACCAGTATTGCAGACAATCCGCACTTGGGATGGGCGCCCAGCATCCACTACGGACTACGAGAAATAGAATTATCGGTAAGTAAATTCTTATTTTCTCTAACGTCCTAAGTGGATGCTGGGGACTCCGTAAGGACCATGGGGATTATACCAAAGCTCCCAAACGGGCGGGACAGTGCGGATGACTCTGCAGCACCAAATGAGAAAACTCCAGGTCCTCCTCAGCCAGGGTATCAATTTTGTAGAATTTTACAAACGTATTTGCTCCTGACCAAGTAGCTGCTCGGCAAAGTTGTAAAGCCGAGACCCCTCGGGCAGCCGCCCAAGATGAGCCCACCTTCCTTGTGGAGTGGGCATTTACAGATTTTTGGCTGTGGCAGGCCTGCCACAGAATGTGCAAGCTGAATTGTACTACAAATCCAACGAGCAATAGTCTGCTTAGAAGCAGGAGCACCCAGCTTGTTGGGTGCATACAGGATAAACAGCGAGTCAGATTTCCTGACTCCAGCCGTCCTGGAAACATATATTTTCAGGGCCCTGACAACGTCTAGCAACTTGGAGTCCTCCAAGTCCCTAGTAGCCGCAGGCACCACAATAGGTTGGTTCAGGTGAAACGCTGAAACCACCTTAGGGAGAAACTGAGGACGAGTCCTCAATTCCACCCTGTCCGAATGGAAAATCAGATAAGGGCTTTTACAGGACAAAGCCGCCAATCCCGACACGCGCCTGGCCCAGGCCAGGGCCAACAGCATGACCACTTTCCATGTGAGATATTTTTAACTCCACAGATTTAAGTGGTTCAAACCAATGTGACTTTTGGAACCCAAAAACTACATTGAGATCCCAAAGTGCCACTGGAGGCACAAAAGGAGGCTGTATATGCAGTACCCCTTTTACAAACGTCTGAACTTCAGGGACTGAAGCTAGTTCTTTTTGGAAGAAAATTGACAGGGCCGAAATTTGAACCTTAATGGACCCCAATTTCAGGCCCATAGACACTCCTGTTTGCAGGAAATGTAGGAATCAACCCAGTTGAATTTCCTCCTTCGGGCCTTACTGGCCTCGCACCACGCAACATATTTTCGCCAAATGCGGTGATAATGTTTTGCGGTTACATCCTTCCTGGCTTTGATCAGGATAGGGATGACTTCATCCGGAATGCCTTTTTTCCTTCAGGATCCGGCGTTCAACCGCCATGCCGTCAAACGCAGCCGCGGTAAGTCTTGGAACAGACAGGGTCCTTGCTGGAGCAGGTCCCTTCTTAGAGGTAGAGGCCACGGATCCTCCGTGAGCATCTCTTGAAGTTCCGGTTACCAAGTCCTTCTTGGCCAATCCGGAGCCACGAATATAGTGCTTACTCCTCTCCATCTTATCAATCTCAGTACCTTGGGTATGAGAGGCAGAGGAGGGAACACATACACTGACTGGTACACCCACGGTGTTACCAGAGCGTCTACAGCTATTGCCTGAGGGTCCCTTGACCTGGCACAATACCTGTCGAGTTTTATAATCATGTGGAAGACTTCTGGGTGAAGTCCCCACTCTCCCGGGTGGAGGTCGTGCTGAGGAAGTCTGCTTCCCAGTTGTCCACTCCCGGAATGAATACTGCTGACAGTGCTATCACATGATTTTCCGCCCAGCGAAGAATCCTTGCAGCTTCTGCCATTGCCCTCCTGCTTCTTGTGCCACCCTGTCTGTTTACGTGGGTGACTGCCGTGATGTTGTCCGACTGGATCAACACCGGCTGACCTTGAAGCAGAGGTCTTGCTAAGCTTAGAGCATTGTAAATGGCCCTTAGCTTCAGTATATTTATGTGAAGTGATGTCTCCAGGCTTGACCATAAGCCCTGGATATTTCTTCCCTGTGTGACTGCTCCCCAGCCTCGCAGGCTGGCATCCGTGGTCACCAGGACCCAGTCCTGAATGCCGAATCTGCGGCCCTCTACAAGATGAGCACTCTGCAACCACCACAGGAGGGACACCCTTGTCCTTGGTGACAGGGTTATCCGCTGATGCATCTGAAGATGCGACCCGGACCATTTGTCCAGCAGGTCCCACTGGAAAGTTCTTGCGTGGAATCTGCCGAATGGGATTGCTTCGTAGGAAGCCACCATTTTACACAGAACCCTTGTGCATTGATGCACTGAGACTTGGCTCGGTTTTAGGAGGTTCCTGACTAGCTCGGATAACTCCCTGGCTTTCTCCTCCGGGAGAAACACCTTTTTCTGGACTGTGTCCAGGATCATCCCTAGGAACAGAAGACAAGTCGTCGGAACCAGCTGCGATTTTGGAATATTGAGAATCCAATCGTGCTGCCGCAACACTACCTGAGATAGTGCTACACCGACCTCCAACTGTTCCCTGGATCTTACCCTTATCAGGGAATCCAAGTAAGGGATAACTAAAATTCCCTTCCTTCGAAGGAATATCATCATTTCGGCCATTACCTTGGTAAAGACCCGGGGTGCCGTGGACCATCCATACGGCAGCGTCTGAACTGATAGTGACAGTTCTGTACCATAAACCTGAGGTACCCTTGGTGAGAAGGGTCAATTTTGACATGAAGGTAAGCATCCTTGATGTCCCGAGACATCATGTAGTCCCCTTCTTCCAGGTTCGCAATCACTGCTCTGAGTGACTCAATCTTGAATTTGAACCTCTGTATGTAAGTGTTCAAAGATTTTAGATTTAGAATCGGTCTCACCGAGCCGTCCGGCTTCGGTACCACAACAGTGTGGAATAATACCCCGTTCCCTGTTGCAGGAGGGTACCTTGATTATCACCTGCTGGGAATACAGCTTGTGAATGGCTTCCAAAACTGTCTCCCTGTCAGAAGGAGGGGTGTGGTTCGTTTTATCGACAGTGCCTAGGTCGACAATGTTTAGGTCGACCACTATTGGTCGACAGTCACTAGGTCGACATGGATGGAAGGTCGACAGGGTTTCTAGGTCGACATGTGCTAGGTCGACAGGTCTAAAGGTCGACATTAGTTTTTTTATTTTTTTTGGTGCCGTTTTCTTCGTAAAGTGACCGGGATCCCAAATTAGCGCACCGCGTCCCCTCGCATGGCTCGCTTCGCTCGCCATGCTTCGGGCATGGTGCCTTCGCTCCGCTACCGCTTCGCTCGGCACACTTTACCGTTCCAATCGTAGTCGACATGGATCGTTAAGTATGAAAAAATAAAAAAAATGAAAAAAAAAATAAAAAAACTCATGTCGACCTTTAGACATGTCGACCTAGCACATGTCGACCTAGAAACCCTGTCGACCTTCCATCCATGTCGACCTAGTGACTGTCGACCAATAGTGGTCGACCTAAACATTGTCGACCTAGGCACTGTCGATCTTCAGACCGGATCCCCAGAAGGAGACATCGGTAAAGCCGACTTTAGGAAACGGCGAGGGGGAGACGTCTCGAATTCTAATTTGTCCCTCTGAGATATCACCTGAAGGATCCAGGGGTCTACTTGCGAGTGAGCCCACTGCGCGCTGAAATTCATTGAGACGGGCCCCCCACCGTGCCTGATTCTGCTTGTAAAGCCCCAGCGTCATACTGAGGGCTTGACAGAGGCGGGAGAGGGTTTCTGTTCCTGGGAACTGGCTGATTTCTGCAGCCTTTTTCCTCTCCCTCTGTCACGGGGCAGAAATGAGGAACCTTTTGCCCGCTTGTCCACGAAAAGACTGCGCCTGATAATACGGCGTCTTCTCATGTTGAGAGGCGACCTGGGGTACAAACGTGGATTTCCCAGCTGTTGCCGTGGCCACCAGGTCTGAAAGACCGACCCAAAATAACTCCTCCCCTTAATAAGGCAATACTTCCTAATGCCGTTTGGAATACGCATCACCTGACCACTGACGTGTCCATAACCCTCTACTGGTAGAAATGGACAACGCACTTAGACTTGATGCCAGTCGGCAAATATTCCGCTGTGCATCACGCATATATAGAAATGCATCTTTTAAATGCTCTATAGGCAAAAATATACTGTCCCTATCTAGGGTATCAATATTTTCAGTCAGGGAATCCGACCACGCCAACCCAGCACTGCACATCCAGGCTGAGGCGATTGCTGGTCGCAGTATAACACCAGTATGTGTGTAAATACATTTTAGGATACCCTCCTGCTTTCTATCAGCAGGATCCTTAAGGGCGGCCATCTCAGGAGAGGGTAGAGCCCTTACAAGCGTGTGAGCGCTTTATCCACCCTAGGGGGTGTTTCCCAACGCACCCTAACCTCTGGCGTGAAAGGATATAATGCCAATAACATTTTAGAAATGATCAGTTGTTATCGGGGGAAACCCACGCATCATCACACACCTCATTTAATTTCTCAGATTCAGGAAAACTACAGGTAGTTTTTCCTCACCGAACATAATACCCCTTTTTGGTGGTACTCGTATTATCAGAAATGTGTAAAACATTTTTCATTTCCTCAATCATGTAACGTGTGGCCCTACTGGAAGTCACATTTGTCTCTTCACCGTCGACACTGGAGTCAGTATCCGTGTCGGCGTCTATATCTGCCATCCGAGGTAACGGGCGCTTTAGAGCCCCTGACGGCCTATGAGACGTCTGGACAGGTACAAGCTGAGTAGCCGGCTGTCTCATGTCAACCACTGTCTTTTATACAGAGCTCACACTGTCACGTAATTCCTTCCAACAGTTCATCCACTCAGGTGTCGACCCCCTAGGGGGTGACATCACTATTACAGGCAATCTGCTCCGTTTCCACATCATTTTTCTCCTCATACATGTCGACACAAACGTACCGACATACAGCACACACACAGGGAATGCTCTGATAGAGGACAGGACCCCACTAGCCATTTTGGGAGACAGAGGGAGAGTTTGCCAGCACACACCAGAGCGCTATATATATACAGGGATAACCTTATATAAGTGTTTTTCCCCTTATAGCTGCTGTATCTTTAATACTGCGCGTAATTAGTGCCCCCCCCTCTCTTTTTTAACCCTTTCTGTAGTGTAGTGACTGCAGGGGAGAGCCAGGGAGCTTCCCTCCAACGGAGCTGTGAGGGAAAATGGCGCCAGTGTGCTGAGGAGATAGGCTCCGCCCCCTTATCGGCGGCCTTATCTCCCGTTTTTCTATGTATTCTGGCAGGGGTTAAATGCATCCATATAGCCCAGGAGCTATATGTGATGCATTTTTTGCCATCCAAGGTGTTTTTATTGCGTCTCAGGGCGCCCCCCCCCCCAGCGCCCTGCACCCTCAGTGACCGGATTGTGAAGTGTGCTGAGAGCAATGGCGCACAGCTGCAGTGCTGTGCGCTACCTTGTTGAAGACAGGACGTCTTCTGCCGCCGATTTTCCGGACCTCTTCTGCCTTCTGGCTCTGTAAGGGGGCCGGCGGCGCGGCTCTGGGACCCATCCATGGCTGGGCCTGTGATCGTCCCTCTGGAGCTAATGTCCAGTAGCCTAAGAAGCCCAATCCACTCTGCACGCAGGTGAGTTCGCTTCTTCTCCCCTTAGTCCCTCGATGCAGTGAGCCTGTTGCCAGCAGGTCTCACTGAAAATAAAAAACCTAAACTAAAACTTTCACTAAGAAGCTCAGGAGAGCCCCTAGTGTGCACCCTTCTCGTTCGGGCACAAAGATCTAACTGAGGCTTGGAGGAGGGTCATAGGGGGAGGAGCCAGTGCACACCAGATAGTCCTAAAGCTTTCTTTAGATGTGCCCAGTCTCCTGCAGAGCCGCTATTCCCCATGGTCCTTACGGAGTCCCCAGCATCCACTTAGGACGTTAGAGAAATAAAGATTCTTTTATAAAGGAGTGCAGACGGACTGCCATAATATACACATAGGTCACATGACCGGGACAACGGGAGAAATGCCCAGCTGAGTGTATATATTATTATCATTGTTTTATTTAGTATGTGTGAGAGGTGCGGCTGCTGTGCGTGTGGTGGTGCCTGCTGCCGTGCAGGTGTAGACTCGGTACTCACCAGGCGCCGCTCGCTCTCACCTTCAGGTACCGGAACCCTCAACGGACCTGGAAATCTTCACTCGGATCCGGACACGGCGATTCCCTCTCGGAGCTGACCGACGACCTAGCTGAGGAGAGAAGGGTTTACATCAAAGGGGTATCGACCCTTCTTCCGGTGGAACAGGGGATACCCCAGGGGTGGCTGCGACCTTCACCGGCTGGGTGAATGGTCATCACCGGCACAAAGCCTCAGCTACCCAGCTTTCACACACTCGCGCTTTCGCACGTAGTGTGATGAAAGGGATTCTCACGTCCGTGAGCAATCCTAACTCCGGCGCTCGGGGACAAACAAGGGACAGACGTACACGGATGCTACTCACCGTCACGAGTCTTGCACTCCGATCTTCTCCACTTACAGGTCCCTGTAAGGAGGCAAAGAGAAACAGCCGTGCAGGGCCTAACTCTGACCTAGTGTCACACCCTATACT